>NC_134950.1:40824030-41424030 GCF_965638725.1 Aptenodytes patagonicus
AGAAACAAGGTGAATACTCCCTGCCAAGATTTCAACGCTGAGAAAATAGCCATCCTTGAAAAGCTTCTGATGGCGTTTGATTTCCCAACCACACTAACGTACCTTGATAACAGCACCTTTCTATCATGCCTGACAACACAGGAACATATTCATGGAAAGCAATGATGAAATTTTTAAGCTAGCATGTTGGGTGAAATGTGGGTCCCAATTAAGTCAGTGTCAAATACGCATCAGTTTGTAAATACCCAGGATTTTCTGCATATGGTGCAAAAAGACCTCAGTCTCTTGACGACCGCATCATCTCTAGCATAGTTTTCAGAAACAGCATTAAATGGTCCCCAAATTCCACGGTTTACTGAACAAAAGTCTTGATTTTATCATTACTAGCTTGGTCCCGATCCTAGTGCCTTTGAGGTAATCTATACAAGAGCAGTTAATTTCTACGGAAATAATTTTGTGTCTATCGCCTCGTTGAGAAACTACTTTTCAAATGTTGTAATTATAAACCACAAGATAAAAACGCCACCAAAATTCTGAGCTCAACTGAAATACATACCAATAAAAGTATTATCATTATTATATTATAAATAATATAATTATTGCTGAGTAGTATTTGTGCTACTATTTCTCTGCATTGTGATTTGTCATATATGTTAAGTAAGAAGACCTAAAAGTGAAACACATTGGTGAAACTGGAAGATACAAGATTTCAGCTCATACTTGCTGGTTTATAATCCCCTTACACTAAGGATATAATCAGAATGCTTTGCAATCAATGGAAAGACAACTCAAATTTTCAGACTCGGGTCAGACTAAAAGTTTCGCTTCACTTCCTAGGCACTAAGATAAAAACACTAGTTATCTATAAAAATATAATAGTCACTATAAAAAGTCATCACCCAACTGATTGAAAAAACACAAACTCTACGTATAATGAAAATGAACAATTACTTTGGGCATTCATCACTTCCATGTGTTGCTCTTCCTTCATCTAATAGATTTTTAAGTCAGAATATACCAATACAATCATTTATTTTGATCGTCTATGAAATGCATTAATTTCCTCATCAAGCCTATGACTTCTGGTGAACTACATCATATTTGGAGAAAAAATAAACTGTTGTAGCTTTTCATTACGGAATTTTATCACCAAAGGAATCTACCACTGAAACCTTTAATTTTAATGGAATTTTAACTGAGTAAATTACATTTTATTTCTTATTAAATCGGTTTCACCAGTTTTCCGTTTGTTGTCAGCCAAAAGCTAGGAGCTTTAATGCTGAACCCAAAAAAGTATGTAGCTCACAAATGTTCCCATCTGAACTGAGTGGAGTTCACAGTTCTCTAAAAGCATTGCATGAATTAACAGTGATGAAGTTCTTATCACTAAATCTACAACTAGTAACGGGGACATTTATTCTATTAATAATACCAGAATCTGCTTGCGCTATGGGCATACCGTGCCTGGAATCATTTAAGTATGAATGTGGTAAACAAAGATCAATATCATCTATGTCTAACAGGAGGACAAAAACCTGCAGAAGCTGTATGGAACTCACTGTAGATACAATGCTAAATACAACCTACGCTAATGTAAGTGCTACTTTGTACAAACGCAACATGTATCTCGATGCTTCCAGCAAACATTTCTGCTCTAATAGGAGGTTTGAATAAGGAATCAGTGACCTAGAGCATTGAGTGTCATGTAAAGGAAAGTTTTATTCAGATGTGGAAAAGTCATCCTTTGCCATTTGTTCTTTTTTATAAAGAATTAACATTCTCACCGTGAGACCAATTTGCTCAACAAGTTATTACACTAACCTTCTTAGTAGTTTTCTTTAGCTGCTTTCAAAGTAGTCTTGGAAATTCAGATACATTTTTCAAACACACTTGAAAATTCAACCAAAATGACGTTGTCTGTTTTCCAACAATCAAAAAGAGCCTCAAATTTTCCACTGAATAACATTTTTATCCCCTGCTCCCCACCCCCAATTGTACTTCGGAAGGCAACTGTAATTCAGATTCACAGCATTTATGTACTTCAAACCTATGACTATTTACTATCAGAGACAAGTTCAAACACTGGAGTTCTCATCGGAGGGGAACTCCAAAGGTCAAACTGTATGTTCAAACAACTACATTTTTCCTCTGTGGTTCCAGTCTTCTAAAATCTGAGAGTTCTGCTGTTAAAACACCCTCCCATAAACCTGAAGAAGGATAAGTGACCTACCTTAGAAAGTCCGCCTACTTCCAAATAGAAGCAGATAATGAAAACATTCCAGGTGACCCACAGGGCAGTCCACACCGTGTACTAAACACAAAGCCGGATGAAAGCAAAAAGACAGAAAAATGAAATGTGAAGATGAAAGAGGTCTTTATACTGAGCAGATCAATAATAAAAAACCTGATATCAACAAGCATTGTTCTTCTGGGAACAGACAAGCGCAGAGAGTTCAGAAAAGGAGTTCTCCCTGTAGAAGTCCTCTAAGAACCATAGGAAATTACAAATCCAATATTCATTGCTGCTCTAAATACATACCAATAAAACAGATTTATTCTTTACAGTTTTACACTATCCTACTGATACCAATTAAGTCCAAAATGCTGACTTAAACACTGTTTTTGGGGCAACTGTGAGTCATTCATAAATCATGATTTAGCTCTGTTAATGGAGATTCCAGAATCGCAGTAATTTAAATAAGTAAATATTATTAAAATAATATTTAAATATTATGAAGAAAGACACAAAAAAACCCACCATCAAATAAAACAGAAGATCTATTGGATCTATTGGAAAATTTGGATATTTTTCAAAAACAAACAGGTAAAGGCTAAATCTGATCTCTTAAGAGTCTTTCAGTAAAAGGTATTTTGATTACATTAAAAATAGCTCACTACTTCTCCAGCCCTTGTGGCCATGAACCCGATCCTACAATGCACCCTTAATAGGTGAACATATCCATATCTCTTCTGGGTTCTCCAGTGTCCTACCCTAGTGCAAGACTGAACTCATACTCCACCCACAGCATGAATGGGAGATTAATTTGTCTACCTTAAATCATCTTTTGCATTTTAATTGTCAGCATAATTGACTGGCACTATTTCCTTACAGATGCAGTGTTTACCTATATATAACTGCAAACTACGCCCAATTAACTCTCCAAGCAGTACACCTCAGAAGCATTTCTGTCTGACGGGCTACGTGCACACTCAGCCACGCTGGAGCTACACCCATCTGAAAAATGCAATGAGCGGCAGCACCTCAGAAGCGTTTCTGTCTGACGGGCGACTGCCACTTTCCATTTGTGTGCTTATAACCTTCACAGTGGAGAACTGCTGCTAAGTGCCTTTGCAAGTCTAATTAGCTGTGACCAGGTGAGGCTAACATGCTATTGTTTTGCTTCAATATACTCAGTAAAGCTCAACACCCTAGTCTACAATACGCTGGATCCCATTTCCATTGCACGGGTGCCACCAGCTTGGCTTTCTTGGGCAGTCTGGGGTTACTTCCCCTCCCTGTGATGTGTAACGAAAGGTTCCGGTGAAGGGGGTTGAATTTTTCCCCACTTTGATTACCCCCACATGCATACAGTCATTTCTGTACACCAAACAGGTTAACTGCTTTAATTTAATTTCTTACGAGGTATTTAGGCAGTTTGGAGATGGCTACGGCATAAGAAGTAGGTCATTGATATACAAAATGATAGTTACACACCTGGGCCGTTTCCTCTGGCTTACAGAGAAGGGCAGTGTGGCAACTGAAGGCTGGGTTATTATGAAACAGTCAAAGCTGCTGTGGTCTGTAAGCAGTATAAGGTCTGTACTACTAATAAGATTAACTTAAAAGAGGATATCAGATTTTACCACATTTGCTGACTCTGTAGTAACTCATCATAAGCTCCTGATTTTCCAGCGTATGTCCTCAGAACATTAGGTGCAGAGTGTTCAAAATTAATGAACACTTAATACAAGCCCAGCTGCTCATAAAAAGCAGATTTCAGAATATTCAGGAGAATTCCTCTTCTTAAGAAAGAAGTTTTTATCTGTCCGTGAATGAAATCTGTCATCACAACAACGGGAAACCTACTTGATCTGCCAGGCCAAGCCAAATGTGCTAATGGCCTCATTCTGTCCCATGGGCACCAACGACAACTCTGAACCATGCAGGCAAAAACTGCCTGAACATGCTCTCCCAGGCCAAGCTAGGCTGTTTTACACAGTCAGGACCTGTGCAGTCCCTTATCTGCTGTGATGATTACTGAAAGGGAAGTGCAGGTGCAAAGCAGGGGTGCACCTTGAAACCCAGCTGCCGTGTAAGGGAGAGCTCTTCCTCACTCTCACTGAACTGCAGGAATATAAACTTAGGCTATGTTTTCTTTAAGAACATAATAATTACATATTCAGTAATTGGTACTACCTAATTTTTAAAAGTAAGAAAGTTTTTCTCCGCATTTGAAAATACATTTTTTTGGCTATGCAAGTAGCAGATTTTTTCCTTGTATAGTGTCACTGGTACTTAAGGAAGAGTACATTACAAGAAAAGTTTTGAGACAGCAAAAGCAAGAAAGCAAAATTAGGAGATGTCAGGATTCTGGTTATATTTGCGATCTTTTCTCTTTTGTGGATGTGCAATACAATGCAAACATTAATTAAATCATCGTAGGTATATTTTTTTTTTAAAAGACCCTACCTTACTCAATAGATTTTATGAACAGCTAACTCAATACTTCATTTCTCTTTGTCGCTCAGACCCTGCTCTGAAGACAGAATATTAATTTCCTCATGAGGTTTTCTAAGATGCTCATCACTGTAATGTGTGAGAGCTGCACAAACATTAACTAATTTATTTTATGTTGATACAGCTCTCAGAATGCAAATGATGTTCTGATACATGCAGAGATTACATTCAGAAGTATTCATACGTTATAGGCATCCGACTTGAGATGCTTAAAACTTCATTTTTCAGAACACTTGGGGTTGTACAGCACTCTGCAAGCTCAGTGTTCAGCTCCCTGTGGCTGAGCATTCAGCAGTTGTGCAAATCAGACCAGAAAGTCTCAAGACAAGAACCCAGAACACAAGGGGAAAACATAGCACGTGAGAAGTTTGGTTTAAGTTACTCGCTTTGTGTCAAAAAAGGTTTCAGTAGTTGAGAGCAGAGATAGCACTCAGAGCAGCCTTCGACAAAAGCAATCCTTTTTTTCTTGCTGTCACATGCCTCATTCTTCCCATGTCTTCTGTTTTCTGCAAATCAAGTTTCTATTCTATAGCTACTATCACCAGAAAACCCGCAAATGTCTGTCCTTTCTATTGCAACTGAGGTGCCCCTAGAAAAAAAAATTGGTATGCATCCACTGAGTCCAAACCACAAATATATAAAAGGATCACATTAAGATTGCACAGGAGGGCTTTAATAGCAGCTTTTCTTAGTTTTTGAGTGTTTCTTTCTGAAAAATTTGTAATACTTTCTGAACATTATGTGTGTAAATTTATACGTATGTGCCTTCAAGGTTAAAAAAAAAAAAAAAGTAACAATATTCCATTATGTGGCATCACACTAACACCTGCTTAGGCTGCTACGTGAGGCTTAACTTTTAGGTCCATTAGGAAGACCTCTCCTCTGAGCTAGCAGAGAAACGGCCTGCAGCCCCGGGCTGTTGTCCTTTGCGTGAAGGGACAACAGGCAGGGGAAGGTGTCATGCACGCTGGCACACATTTGCTGTCAACGGAGGAGTGGTTAGGGTTTGAAGCATCAGGTTCACACTGAACCTCAAGGTTAATTTCCCTCCCAAGGAACCTCACCTAACCTGTTTCATGACCTGACCTGCCATTCAACCTCTCCTGCCCCATGTCCCGAATGCTACCCTTAATGTCCTGCTGTGTCTGCTCACTCTTACCCCACCACACCCAGCGATTCCTGCCCCAGTTCTTTGGCCACCCACATTCAGTGCCCACCGCCCTCCCGGATCAGCTGGTCTCATGCTCAGCATCACAACCCTCACCATATCTGGCATGAAGAAGGAATTTTCCACATAGGTTGAATCAATAAGAAGAGTTGGGGTTTTTTATTTTACAGCCCATATGATGCACTACTTAAAAATCATTTTCACCTGACAGATTCCTTCTGCTGGAAGGACCGAGGACACTGGTGATAATCTTTGCAGATTTCTCCCCATGTATGCTTTCTTGCTTTTCGTCTTTTGCACTAAGGATTGTATATTATGTGGTGTGAAGAAGCATTTGGAGTCTTATATGTTACGTGGAGAGAGTACTCCCTAAACCTTACAGGTTAAATGTCTATTAAATTATTGTTCAACCCAGTAGGTTCCTTTCAGATCCCCTTTCTTAATGCCAGCCTCTCTAGAATAGTGATATTTTTATGCCCCTTTTGAGTCTACAGGTCATATTGAAACTGATGCAGAGATACCTTTCATATACCAGTGAAATACAACCACTTCTAGAGTTAAATCATTGGTATTAGATGGGCACAATGTCACAAAAAGAAAGGGTTAAGGAAAAGTATG
Organism: Aptenodytes patagonicus; assembly: GCF_965638725.1. NCBI lineage: Eukaryota > Metazoa > Chordata > Aves > Sphenisciformes > Spheniscidae > Aptenodytes > Aptenodytes patagonicus. Next base: position 40,830,555 of record NC_134950.1, read on the forward strand.
AAGGATGGCTTCTTGAACTCAAAGGTGAGAGAGAAAAGGGAAATTTCTAAGTTTGGATATTACACGGATTGTGGGATAAGTTTAGCTTTAATTAATAAACTATCTCAAGTGCATATTTAATCTGAAGTGCAGCACCTCCTCTGACAGTGTTATGGCATTAGGGGAAATGAATGTTGGCTCAGGCATACTTCAAGAGAAAGGCAGCAACTACTGAGTCATCAGATCGTCCCCTGTAATATCTGGCTGTGCCTCAGAAGCATCAGTACTTACAGAGCCCTACTTAGTCATATTTGTGAAAGATGACAAGGAAAATGGCATAAATCAACATGATGGAACAGTAACAACTCAGGACTTACCAGGAAGGATATTCAAGGAGTAATTTTGGATGCCTAAATATTTCACACGTGTTTTGAGTGTCTGTATAACATTTGCTTGAATACCGTGTAAAGTATCCTGTATAGCCTTTCTTCTGCCTTTTTTTTTTTTTTTTGAGAAACTGCCTCCTAGCTATTCAGGTGTACACATTGCCTATATATCATATTATTTAATGGAATAAATTAAGGCAAGCAAAGCAGAGATTGTCACCTTATATTCCGCCTATTTAAGTGTATTATTTTCATCTCTCACTGTTCATTAATACATTTATGTTCAGCTTTGGGCCAGGTTTGTGCAATCTTAGCTATATGACTCATCGTTCAGAAGGCTTTTGTAGTCCCATATCAGAAGTAGGAGAGGGGAAAAAAAAACAACTTTAACAAGTACCCTGTCATAATTTTTAATCAATTTTAACAGCCTGAAAATCTTGCTGGTGATAGCAAGTTCTATCAAGAAACGAAAAGCATGCACAGGGAAATGGATCACAGCAGAGCTCTGGAGCTGCGTGACAGGTGTGTTACAGTGTAGTTAGAACTGAAATTTAGCTGTTTTTTCTTCTTTGCAAATGTTTGAGTAAGTTTCAAATGAGCTAATATGGGAAAATTAGGAATCAGCTCTGCACTTTTATGTCCCCTGGGAACTTTGCACTGATTTAATTCAGCCACAAAGTATTCAAGTACTGAAAATAGCACATCCACTTAGTGACAGGACAAATTGTTCACAAAAATTGATCTAAATTAGAAATTAATACAAAAACTATTAGAAATAATTATTGGATTTAAACTAATTAGGACACTTGGAGTTAATGCAGTTGCTCCCTCTCTCTGTCTGTGTTTCCTAAGCTCTGAGGACTCAGAATTTTACCTATGAGCAAGTGAAATTCCAGATTTATTTCAGAATCATCATCCTTATAGTCCTATCTCTGAAGGGTAGCCAGCTGCTTCTGTGTTTATCCAGCTTCTATCGCAGCCCTCACTGAGCTACATGGGTCTAGGTACCTGCACCAAAAGCCTGCTCAGTTGTGTCTGCAGAACTACAGTCTCATATTTGACTGCAGTATAGATGTGCTTCCAGTTATGGCCCTACATGTAACACATTTATTGACTTGCTTTCCCATTCCTGCTGAATGTTGGATGTTGAGGGGAGAGACATGACATATGCAGCATAGGATGGCAAAGTGAAAGCTTTTGTATAACTTCTCTTCTCAGGGAAACCTCCAGGCACAGCCTTGATCGCACAGAAGACACATTAAAAACCTTCTCTTGAGGTCAAACCAAGGACCCTAGAGCTGGTCAGCTTAAGTCAAGATCCCTACGAGATTGTCATGGGGACAATTTGTGTGCACATGTGCCAGATCAATTTTGTGTAAACAGTTTACAGAAGTAAACTGTTGTATCTGACCTGATTCTCTCTTTACTTCAATTTTTTGTATCCCGACGGGATCATATGCACCAGCAAAGCTGATTTCCATGGAAGTCTTAAGGAAAAGACAATGGATACTAAGCATACTTTTCCTGAAGTATTTGGTTACTTTTCCAGTTAAACTGGATTTAGCTTAATCTAAACCAGAAGCTTCAGCAATCAGAGTACATAAAAGCATGACTCAACACATTTTTTTATGCCAAAGCCACAGAACCAAATTCTCACTCTATGTGCGACACCAACCACTAACATACCCAGGGGCTTAGATGTGGCTGAGGGTGCAGATATGGACTTGGAAGCCCACAAAGCTTCTCAATGAATTTGGAGCCCAATTCACTACTCAGAGCTCGGGTAGGAATCTCTCTGCATATTGCGTTTAAGTAACACTGAAATTCAGACCCTATTGAAGATTTGTATTAAACAGACTTTATATTTGAAGCCAGCAGTAAAAGTTTACCACTATAACAGGTGGAACGTGATTTTATAGGGTTTCAGAAGCAGGGAGGCAGTCTATGTCCTTCCTTGGGAGAGATGCTTTCGGATTCCCTTTTGCCTTAGTGAAGAAAGCCTGGAGCTGGCACTGGTAGGGGTCTTTGCTGTCTGTACCACTGACTCCTCTAGGGCTTCTGAGGACAGCTGGCAAAGCCCAGCTGCGGCTGGGAGAGCCCTAGGAAGCACAGCTTCTGGGGAGCCTGTGTTATTGGAAGAATCTCAGACTATAGCCCAACGAGGACTTTAAGCTGGTGTAACCCCGCACTGCTGCAGAAAGACTCCATGCACTTTTCCCCTTCCTCTGGCTACTTGCTCCTGTTTCCCCTCTCGCACCTCCTCCCTTCTGCTGGAACAAGCCTCATAGTGAAACAGGTCAGAAAGCTGACTGCCACTTAAATTAACACTGGAAAAGAAAATGGTTGCTTTTCAGCTGGATCTGTTCTGCTTTGATAGTTTATCAAGTGGCTGAACTGATGCTTGTGCTGGTGCAAATGAAGGAACAGCACAGGGACTGAAGGTAGCAGCTGAGCAAAGGGAGGATTATTGCTTATGCTGGCTTGAGGTATTCACTGAATTCAGCCTGAGGGTGAAGCTAGACAAGAGGCTGAACTGACAAGTTTGTAGCTCACAACAAGGGAAGTCTTGCATCTCCTCCTTTCCCCTCCGCCTCCACACTGCTGTTCACGACTGCAGTCCCAATCCTTGCCTTATGCTGGCCCTGGCACCCTTTGGGAACCTCACAGACTGGATTCAGCTCACCAATCTAGCAAAAAACTCCCCACTTTTTGCTAGGCTGGTTTTCTGACAGTTTAGGAGTGGAACTGGCTTACTGAAGGGTCTTTTTAACTGCTGCCAGAATTGGTGGAGAGGGTTTGGAGAAGTATTCAGCCAGGGAGAAGAACAGTGGGAATAGGGAGGCATGCAAGCCACCCCCGTCTGCTGGTGTTGAGCTGAGAGGATGGTTCCAGACAACTTGTGTACTTTCACTCTTCAGACTTCAGGATTTGGCTCAAACTACTCCTACTTCACTGGGAACCTTATGTTAGTAGGGATAGAAGCTACTCTAAAGTCTTGATCTTCCCAAGTAGTGAGTATTTGCACCTACTATAGCTTGAGCTCTTAAATATATGCTTAAAGTTAAATCAGAATGTGAGTTCAGTTAAATCTGAGGAGAAAGTATCTTGTTGGGGTGTTTCTTTCTTTAATTACGAGTTTTCTATCTCTACTTTAAAACAAATTTAATATAGTCTAAAATGTTCATTTACATTGGAAAAGATATAGAAACAGGGAACATCTGTTGTGTTTCATTTGAAAACAAAAGCAGAGCTTCCACCACTGAACAGCAGTGCTGAACCTGAGGGGCGAGAGATTTTGTGGTGTTGCACTTCAGACACAAATTTCCTATGTAATTTTACAGATGCTTACCCTCACTTGCTTCCAATGTCTTATGTATAAAATGGAAAACATGAAACAGAAAGGTGTCATCAATATATGGACGTATATACACTGCTGCCCAGTTCTCCAACCACAGGTAATAGAGAGAAGTGCTATTATTTACATCAATCCATTTTCAATTACTTATGGTCTGCTTGTGAAGCTTAGCTAACGTGAGTATAAAGAGCCCTGGGCGCACTTTTTGTTCACTTTTTCTTTTAAGACATGACAAAGAATTACAGGATTCCAGGCTTGACTAGAAAAGATGAAGCTTTTAAAGTATTTGCTTAATGAGTTTTCCCCCAGCAGACATTTATTTCACTCTTTTGTGAGGGAAAAAAAAAAACTTTAGCCATTACTGACAACACAACTGAAATGTTCCAGATACAGACACTGCCATGTAAAGACATAATATTCATCCATTCAGGAGGGACTGTGGGGGAGGAAAAGGGATATTTTTTGTTGGCAGTTTCCTTCACAGCTTTGAAAGTTTTTTTATTCCTGGCTATGTTGAGAACATGGGGAAAAAAAATCTCTGAAGCTTCAAGTTACAAGCATCAGAGACAATTTACAACAATTTAGGGTCAAGGCCATAAATACAGGTCTTGGCAAAGTTAGATGTAAGTGAGAAGGAGATTTCTTTGGAACCCATGGGTCACAGGACCAAAGGAATTTCTACAGTCTTTGCTTCTCCCTATTTAAGAGGAAGATGTAGCTAAGTATAACCTAACCATTACAAATATTTTTTTTTAAATGGACATTGATTCTGCTTATCTATTGCAAAGAGAATAACAATTTGCATTTCATTTCTTCATTTATGCATAGTCTAATTGTAGATGTTCCCATGACCCATCGAGGTATTTCATTCTTTAAAGAATCTTACTAAGAACTTGTATGACAGTCATACTTTCGGTAGCACTTTATCTAGGTTACCCATTCTCGATAGCTTCCAAAATCTCAGAAATGCCACTCAGTAGTCCTACATTTGCAAAAAGACATGGAGACCTCTAAAATGTCTACAGAAATACCATCTGGTGTTTTCAGACCAAGAAAATTCTGCTTTGTAATGTGACAGGTTTTAAAACGAATTGCAAAAAATAATAGATAAATGAGACTTACCACAACTATATATCGAGGCCTAAACTGGATGGTTCCAAACAAACCCAAAATGACAACTATTATTTGTAGGAAATTGCCAAGGATAGGAGCCCATTGGAAACCAAGGAAGTCAAAGATCTGTCTCTCTAATGCTGCCAGCTGTAAGAAAACACATAAACAGAACATCCACTTTTTAATTATGGGTGAGACAGAAGACTTGACATTTTGTTACTTGCACCAGGCTTCACCAGGCAGAAGTACGGCAAAATTCTGAAACTGTGGTTCCTGGGTGTAGCCTTTGTCAGTGTTTCAGTACAACGGTATCTGAAAATAGCTACTAGTCAGCATACAGTTCTAACGAAAAAACACTTGGAAAAACTTTAAGAAAATACTTGTAAACCCCTCATATAATATAAAACTACCTCTACAAACTAAACACAGACAAGTTTTATTCTATTCTTGAATGCTGGAAACTCTAAGGCTTCACAATATTTATTTAAATACAAAATTTGTCTTAAACAGAGGCTCACCTAGATTGAGCAAAGCCATGCGAACCTTGCTGTTTTTACTGAAGTATCATCATGTTCCCTCCCTTCCCCAGGTCTTTGTTTTCTTAGATTTAGTCTCAACTAGACTTGACTGCAAGTTCCTCAATCTATTCCTAAAGGAGAGAGATTTTGGCCAAAAAGCACAGAGCAGGCTCAGAGGAGTCCCAGGTGTGGCTATTGGGTACGTTCCCGGGAGTTCCCTAATGCAGAAATTAAGGAAGACTGCTGGGACCTCCTCGCTGCCTGAGGCATGGAGGTAGATTCAGGGAGTGAAAGGCTGTAGAAGATGTTGGAATACCTTGGAGTAAGCTGCTTCAAAACCAACAGCCAAATAAGCTATCTGCGCTCTGCCAAAAGCTGCTAGGTTACTTTGGGCAAGTGCAAATCAGAAAGACACGGTGGCAGCCTAATGGCTCTCTTTTCAATGTCCTCATGGCATTTCGGGGGTGGATTTAGTTGGATGTGGAAATGGAGGAAGCTAAGAAGCATCAACATTCATCCCTGCATCAGCATGTTGTTCTTAGGTAATTCTGTATTTCTGAATGTTAAGCAAAAAAGGAAAAAAAAAAAAGGCCAGATTAAAATTCTTCTGCAAACACATTTGCTGCTCTTTTTTGACAATCCAGTCTATTGTTCTAAAGATACTAAAATCAACTTTCTCAGCAGCACACCTGTTGAAGTTTAAACTTGGTTCAATATTTTTCCAGCCGTAGCAAGATATTATTGAGCAGCCAAACAGAATCTTACTGAGAAACAACTAAGTCTCTGTGCTTGCTAGAATTTATTACACGTCTACTTGATTTTACTACATTGTTACAAACCCTAAAATTTACTGAAATATGCACTTAAAATATTTATGACTGAGACAGATGGAGTAAGCATGGCCCTATGAATACCAACCAAAGTATTATCATATGTGAGCATTTCACATAAAACATTTCATTTTACACATAATGGCCAGGTTCAATCCTCACCTACAAGACAGGGCTAGGTGTCACTGAGAGCAGAATCCGTCTTTTCTGTAAAAAAATCATGCCTTACACCAGTCATGAAAACCGCATTCTCTATGTTGAGGTTAATAAATATGATAAATCTAAACAATTAAATGAACAAAGGTTGAATCATCAACTTGGTGCAGCTCCTCTGCAATTAGTGAAGTTACATTGACTTTTACCAGCTAAACATCTGGCCCAGTATATATAAATGAAAAATTATCACACAGCATACAATGTTAAAATATTATCCTTTTGGACATGTAAGATATTCCTATCTTAACAGAAATTATCTTATCCTTTTCATGCTGTAGGTAAGGGAGAATCTCAGAGGGAACACCACTCCCATGTGAGTGAAGCTGTTGGCTCATGTAGCATTAGCTATCTACCTTGCTTTTGTCACACTCTGCCCTCTCTTCTTTTAACTCATCATCCATCTGGAACAATAATTTATTTTCTTCCCTAGATAAGGAAAAGAACTACAGAAGTTAATGACCAAATCCAGAAAATGACATACTTAAATGGACCTCAGATGGAATTTCAGTGTCTAACGGTGTGGTTGTCACCTTCCTGGAAGTATGTGGGCATCCTAACTGGTACACAACAACAGTGACCCTGATGTCATTTTCATAATGTCTTCACCTTGTAGTAGACTCATGAGAACCACAATAATGGCCTAGCTGGGACTTCACTAGGGACACCTCAGAATCACTTGCTTTTTCTACCACTCTCTAATGCACTCCCTCAGGCAATTCAGGTGACCTCACATTTGGGAATACCCCTGCCTGTAGCTCCCCTAAACCACAGGATACATTACACAGTACAGTACAAGGGTGCCCCAAATCCCATGTGTGAGATGGTAGGGAGTTTCAAAAACTCTTTGGCCCAGGCAGAACTCACAGTTTATGGTATTAGCAACAACGTACCAAGAGTCCTGTCCTGTATCACATAGGAAGACATTTATGAGATCCATGACCAGAGCCAGAGCCTGTTTCATTCCCACCACTACAAATGGAGGTCTTCCAGGGTCAGCAGGGCACCTAAATAATTCACAGACCATCATTTTTCAGAGACAACGGGTCTTCTTCCTGGAGCCCCAACATTACCAAGTGAGCAGAGGACGGAGCTGCCGAATCAGACTAGAATCTGCTTATCCACCTTATCCACCTCTGCCCTGACATTCATTGAAACTCTCATGTAGCCTAGGTCTTCACCTGCACCAATAAATTGAGTGTGTCCTATAACGCTCCCAGCACTGAAGGCAGCTGGCTTAGGATTGCCTCCAGTAAAGTGTCCTTGGCTCTGAAACAGGGCAGCTGTGTGCAAACCACTATTCAAAATGGTCCCTGGGCGTGGGTGAACTGTCTGGGTAGACCGCTGGTCACAATAAGCCTGGTTAACATGATGGAGGACTCTAACAGCTCACTAGCACCCACAATGGTATGCCACTGCCTGGCTTCTTCCCCAGGCACATGTGAATTTGCTGGTCTAGAGAGCATAGGGCTTAGCCAGAGTGGGTATTGAGGAAATTCATCTCACACAGATGGTTCGCTGCAAGAGATGGCTGCCCTTAGACATTTTATGTAGTGTTGAAACAGCTAGAGCTGTCTGAAAGACAAGAGCCTGCAGCACAGATATGAATGAAGCTGTTCAGTAGGTGTCCCTTCTTAAACTGGTCCTTAGGAGCAATTTTCAAAGCCATGTAGATCAGCACCTTAAATGCCTGAAAGACATAGTACCACAACGTCAATGAACACAGCCACTGCACTTTGCCAACAGACTCATGTTGACAGGCTTGTCAACATGCCTACCGAGCCCTGTTCGGTATGCTCAGCATGCTCAGCTCATGCCTAAACTGGATCAGATGCAAAGTTTGCCTTCATGTGTACCTCCTTGATATCCGCCAGGCAAGCTCTGAGCACATCTAGCAGGACTGGGCTCCCACAAAACAGCACAGTGGCCACAAGTATCTTCCCAAAGATGATTGTACAAATGTGTATATGCACCATAGATAGACATACACATATAAAAAATAATTAGTCTTTTTATGGATTACTGTGGTAAAGCCACCCACCACAAACACAGAGCAATAAGGTTTCATTTCCTCTCCTGCTGTCTACTGAGGTATTCATTCCTCTCCTCCCACCTCCTATCCATTAGGATACCAAGGAGGAGAGCTTCTCCTTGAAGTTATGTCACCGGCCAAAAAATAAAAATTTGTATTTAGTGAGTCAAAAAGAGAGCACAAGCAGAAACATGACTCTACAGCCTACTGCTTATGGCACTTATCCAGGATTGGGAGAATTGCTTGTATTTCTTGCCTGCAGGGCTCGCTCTTTATTTTTATACACAGTGACAGCATGTAAACCACCAAAGGAGCCCTGGGAGCAGGACGCCAAACATACAGCACCATTCCTTCCCCACTAACAAGTGCTTTAACCATCGGGCTATGCAGTGAGACTTTCCTGTGCAGCTAAGTCTCATTTATTTTGCTCTTGTCGCCAACACAGAGTAATTTGTCTCATCCCTAAAGCCCACAGAATACATTAGTGGGGGAAAAAAATCTAAAGAAAAGAAAGAGGTAGGAGGCATGTCTATCCTGCTCAAATTGCTAGTCTCTTCTAAATTATAACCTTCTTGCAGACAGCGCAGATAGAAGTTAAAAAACTAATAATTCATGATAATGGCAGAGGAAACATATTAAGTCCTGTTTTCTTTGTACCGTGAGCAATATGCACTGAATAAAGAAAGCATATAAGTGCTGCTGTTCTTATGTCTAGTATTTCACTCAACAGAGTCCCCAAGCAGAGGTGAAGGCCACAGACTTTTTAGCTCTGTGCAAATGAATAAAAGCAATCTCTAACCGAGTCTGTGATTCAGGTAATTCACTGCACAGAAATCATCAGAATAAAGGGAGGGAAACAGGTAGCTGTGCACAATTACAGGCTGTTTTTACACAGATACGAAGAGCCAGTACTATCTGTGTTTGCCCAGATCCAAAATCTCTGTCACCACAGCTGGCCACCAGACTAACCTATGCCACGTGGTGCAGTCAGAAAGGAGCAGATAGTGACAGATAGTTTCACTTGGAGTTATGTGCATGTGAGTACTTTGAAATGTTTCACCAAAAACTTTTTGATGATAAAGAGGCTGTTTTTCTCAATGAGAAATTTTCCTAAGAGAATTTCTGCTTTCATCACCATTTTCAGATTCTTCTGAAAACAGCCAAAAAAGCTGAACCCTGAAGGCAAGGCAGAGGTTCCCAAAATTAGCTGGCTCGACTTCTTCCATTGCTAGAAGACAGATATCAATGTAGTAGGGCAGACGAGCTCGAGGCTGGAGAAATGGGGTATGCTCGATGTGACTGAGGTCCTCTGAGGATTTACTGTCATATCACTTTCCTAACAAGCACATGTTGGGAGAGGCTGGCACCTCCACCACTCATGATAGCTAAGACAACAAAGTTTGGGAGTGTCCATCATAAATTGTTGTTTGATACTGTTTTTTAATGATTAACTTAAAAGTGGAATGAAAACCCAAACCTTTCTTGCAACTAAAAGAGAAGGCTTTCGGTTTTGGCAAATTAAATACTGGGGGTCTGTTTTTGTGAAACCTATGCCCAGTTGTGTGAAAAATTTTCATAAGAACTTATAAAAATCTATCAAAGTTGATAGTAAATAACATTTTCTTACCATAACAACACTTGGAAAAGGAGACATAATATTTCTTATTACTGCTGCCAAGGGAGCGCTTTGTTATTTAGACATCATCAGCACCGACGATTTTGTAATGTCAAGTGCACAACTCAGGAGACTAGGACTAGCAGTAAAATGCTCTAGTGGGACTGTATCAGATCACTTAATGAAGATGTGCCGCATTTGTCTTGTTCTTTTACCTCTTTCTTTCACTAAGTCTATCAAACATTCCCCATGTGCCTCTTTCTGCAGAGTGCAAGGAGAAGGTACTAAGCTGCAAGACTGGGGTGCATTAAAGTCACACAGGCTCAACTTTCTCTTCTGGTCATGCCCAAGCCCTTTTGTGTTAAGAGGAGCAAAAAGTTGAGGTGAGCTAATCTGTTTGAATTTTGAGCTTCTCCACCTAGATGGATCAACCAGATGTGCAGCACATTTGGAACATCCTGAACAGAAGAAATAGGGCAGCTGTAGCTTTAATGCCCTATATGCTGCTGATGGTGAAGGAGTAACAAAATAAAAGGTGAGGCAGCAATCAGCAATGCTGCGTAGGATCTACAGAAAGAAATCACCGAGATGGTCCTAGCCAATAGAGAGATCAAAAAACATTTCTGAGAGCAGATTTCAACAAATGCTCCCTACGAAGTAAACCCCTCCTCTAAATGCTCAGGTCCTATTATACTTCAAAATACATATCAGAAGCTGCCTGAGTGATGAGACACCGCAGCAGAGTTACAAAGTCAACTTTTCAAAATGAGTGTAAAAACTCAATTTTCTCTTCTGTCAGAAACCTCATGGATAACAGTCAGTTTTATATTTTAATGGAAAAGCTTTATAAATGACATGCTAATTTGAGATGAATAAATAGATCTACATCCATAACAGAAGGAGTCACTGGATCAAGAAAAAGAGGTTTGATATGTAACACATCATTTTAGACAAGAAAAGACCTAAAAGTGGCTTGATATAAATATAAAAACATAAAATTGCTTAATATAAAAATAAAGGTCAATGATATATAGAAATATCTGCAAATTTGATACCCTATAAATTACTGAGTTTACAAAATCGGGAAAGTATAATCTACTCTGCATTTGATGTTAAAAAGCTGCTTCAATTTGTCATGTAAGACAATCCATAGAAATTATAATAACCAGAAAAGTATCCATTCTATATCTAACAAACTTGTATTCAAGAAATCTAACAGCAATCATAAAATTAAGTACTTAATAACTGCAGAGCTGTAAAACTATATAGTTTTGAAATCTTTTTTGAAATAAACACAATTTAAAAACTAGGAAAAAAAGATGCAAGTTATTATGACTTCCCAAACGGACACTTTTTCCCCAGCTTTCAAAAATGAAAGTAGTATACAAAAAATGGTGAATCCAAAAGTTACAGTCCAGAGCATTCATATTCTAAGTTCAAGTCAGGAATTATCTGAAACATTTGAATTATGCATGTAAGACTCGAGAGTTGGCTGATGCTGCTAATAATTATCACAGGAGAAGTGCCAGGGCACAGCTCATCATCCATACTAACTAATGCTCCTAAGGATAAAGACGTTTTCTCCAAAACTCTCTGCTTCATCTTATGGCCATAAATTTAACCTGTGGCTTCAGAAAGAGCTTCCTGGACACGAGGAATCTCTGAGGACTGTTGCTCCTTTTACCGTTACCACTAGTTTCCACATCCAACATGCCCCACTGAATTACAGACAGTTCGGTCCAGTTTTGTAGATGCAACCGTTAAAAAAGGAACTGGTTCCCAAGCCTCCTCCAGGAAACTCTACCTGAAGCTTAAGTGCCCTCTGTTCTGAAGCCCCAGGACACCTTTGCTGAGCTCAGCAGTGCACTCACCTTTCCCTCCCAACCCATCCTTCCATCCCACGCCATCCTTCCATCCCATCCCATCCCATCCCATCCCATCCCATCCCATCCCATCCCATCCCATCCCATCCCATCCCATCCTCTCTCCCTTCTTCCTTCTTTCCTTCCCTCCTTCCTTCCTTCTTCCCTTCCCTCCTTCCTTCCTTCTTTTTTGCCCAGATTGCTGCGCACCCCCAAAAAGCTACACACCAGCACAAGGAAGAGGGCAATGCCAAGGCAGGAGAGGAGCAGTGGGAGCCGCTTACACCACCTTGTAGCCCGGGTACTCGGCTGGAATAGAGGAGACCTTGGACCAAGGTCATTTTTAGCACTAGCCACATTTGACTTATACCTTGTCTTCACATTCCAGCGCTCTTAGGCATGTATTTCCTTTTTCTTGACAGATGTTCCACTGAGAAAACATTTTTGTAAAACCTTGGGGCAAATGCACAATGTTCACATCATACTTTTACATTATTTTAGAGAACACACACGTTTTAATTTAAGGGAAAAAGACATCAAAAAGCTACCAAACTAATCTGGATAAAACCCCAGCATTGGAGAGTAATAGATTGACTTACCAAATGCTAAAATCCAGAATTTCTAACAGAAAACTAACAGGTGACGCAAGAAGAAGGTTAAAAAAAAAAAAAAAATTTGTTGCGTCAAAGACTGGTAAAGCATAAAACACTTTTTATACAAATTTTATACTCTTGCTGTAATTTCAGAATTTTACTGACAGACCTGACTTCAGTAAGAAGGAACGTAAGATTTAACATGAGAGAAATGCCAGGTTTGTAATGGAGGGGAGAACATTTAAATCTGAAGTGGAAGGGTGGTGTCAGATGATCGCTCTTGGCTGAAGAACGCTATTTAGCAAGTTACTGTCCCTCAGCTAAAGGTTACAGCCTCCTTGCCTGTGACTTACCACCTTTCAATAATGGCTTCATAACCAAAGATGAGTGTAGTCTGTGTCACAATGAAATGTTAAAATTTGACTTAAATCACTTCTTTATACCTTCGGTGACAGTTAAAGCAATCATCTGACCACAAAGGAGACTCCCATTAGATTTTTAATGATCTGAATTCACTTGTCTAGGTGAAATACTAGCTTTTGGGTGATTTTAAGATGGTAATCCTTTATAACAGCTCACTAAATACATTTATAAGATTATGTGGCATGAAGGTTATTGAATTTCAAGGAAGGTTCTCAGTAAATCACTAATGTTTATAGTAAGTTCAGTTTCATGGAGCAAAAGAGAAACTGCTAGCTTTCTGACAAGTAATTGTCAAAGAAGAAAAAAAACCCCAATGATCTAATATTAAAAGTGCCTCTGCAATGTTGGTCAGATAGATAGGTAATTGGCTGTCACTTGGGTAGCTGTAAGACTGGAAAAATATAATGCAAAAGAAGTATATATGCTGAAAGAGCTCAGTAAAGGAGTTAGTTAAAGCCAAGGTTAGTGAAAGCCAAAGCGTAGAAACAAAGAAAAGAAAGGCAGGCATGAAAAAACCCTTCCTTCTTTTTAAGACAGTCTGTGTCGCCTTTCAACAGTGAATGTTACCCTTATTCAACTATTCAACTCACATAGAAAATATTCAGAACTAAGTAATAGTCTTTCCACCATTCTTGTAAGCGCTTTAGTGAATGAGTTCATTCAAGGATGATGGTAGTGATAGCACATAATATGGCAGAAGACATCATATTTTAGCAAAATAATTTGAAGTATTTTTTCTGAGAAAAAATTGTGTCACTCATCAATACTTTATGAGCAGTTCTTCAATAACTGCTTAAGGAAAAAGACAGGTAAGTAGTGAGCAGTATATGTTCAATTATTTTTGAAAGCCAATACACTGTACTAATGTCTCAGAACCAGCCACCACTAAATGACTGGCAAAGAAGTTGATCTCATCTGAGAATTTGTTCCATAGGATAATAAGGAGAGCTAGTAAAAGCCAGATCTCAGAAATCTATAAATGTAATTGTAAGATGCTGAAAGGGTTCTCTTCCTTAGCTCATTTTCTCCACATCTTAACAAAAATATATAGTTTTTTAATATTGCTATTTAACATTTTCAGACTGGCACAAAACAAAGGTAATTCTTAAAGGAAAAATGTTTTCCTAATTATGTGTACTACAAAAGCCTTGCAGCTACACCAGTGATGTGCAGGAAGCTTTTGAGTGATGGATTTGATATCATAGAATCATAGAGTCATAGAATAGTTTTGGTTGGAAGGGACCTCTAAAGGTCATCTAGGCCAACCCCCCTGCAATAAGCAGGGACATCTTCAACTAGATCAGGTTGCTCAGAGCCCCCTCCAACCTGACCTGGAATGTTTCCAGGGATGGGGCATCCACCACCTCTCTGGGAAACCTGTGCCAGTGTTTCACCACCCTCAGCATAAAACATTTCTTCCTTACATCTAGTCTCAGTCTACCCCCCTTTAGTTTAAAGCCATTCCCCCTTGTCCTGTCGCAACAGGCCCTGCTAAAAGTCTGCTGCCATCTTTCTTATAAGCCCCCTTGAAGTACTGATAGGCTGCAATAAGGTCTCCCCGAAGCCTTCTCTTCTCTAGGCTGAACAACCCCAACTCTCTCAGCCTTTCCTCATAAGAGAGGTGTTCCATCCCCCTGATCATTTTCGTGGCCCTCCTCTGGACCCGCTCCAACAGGTCCGTGTCTTTCCTGTGCTGAGGGCTCCAGAGCTGGGCACAGTACTCCAGGTGGGGTCTCACCAGAGCAGAGTAGAGGGGCAGAATCACCTCCCTCGACCTGCTGGCCACGCTTCTTGTGATGCAGCCCAGGATACGGTTGGCCTTCTGGGCTGCAAGCGCACATTGCTGGCTCATGTCCAGCTTTTCATCCACCAGTACCCCCAAGTCCTTCTTGGCAGGGCTGCTCTCAATCCCTTCATCCCCCAGCCTGTAGTGATACCGGGGGTTGCCCCGACCCATGTGCAGGACCTTGCACTTGGCCTTGTTAAACCTCATGAGGTTCACACTGGCCCACTTCTCCAGCTTGTCCAGGTCCCTCTGGATGGCATCCCGTCCCTCTGGCGTGTCGACCACACCACTGAGCTTGGTGTCATCTGCAAACTTGCTGAGGGTGCACTCGATCCCACTGTCTATGTCGTTGATGAAGATATTAAACAGTACCGGTCCCAATACGGACCCCTGCGGGATGCCACTCATCACCAATCTCCATCTGGACATTGAGCTGTTGACCACTATGTGAGGGTGTTGCATACTTTCACCAAACTGAGTGAAGTCAAAAGGAGCTGTGACTGCATCAAGGCTGCAGGACCTGGCTTAGAAAGGCAACAGTAAATTATTTAAGAATTTCATCAGCATGGATGGAAGAGTCTGTTAATATTTATTCTGCAGGGTCACCTGACTGCAGTGATAGAAAAGGTGGCATCAAATAGTCCCACTTTCCAGAATACTACGGGTGCCAGTGTGATATACCTGAAGCTGACTGCTACATCTGTACCAAACAGACACTATAAAAATGCAGCTACAGTCTATGGGTAGCCATGATAGGGAAGAAGCCAACTATTGTAATAAAATCCCGTAGCGCCAACTCGTTACAGCACAGTGATTTAAGATTGAATTTCAACCTTCCGATGAAGCTGTAACTGATCCCAAAACAGTAAAGTCAAGCCCCTTGGCTGGTTGACCTATACAATCCTGCAAACAGCTGGAATGAACATGCTTATAATGGTATTTAAGACTCCCTGGTTGTTTCATTTAAATGCCAGCACACATACAGCAAAAGACAGTGTAAGAGATGGTTATAGGTTAAAGATCTTATAGGTTAAAGATCTTTATTATTTTTATAATAATAAATTATAATAATTCATAATTTCTATCTTATTATGAATGATAAAGTCCATGTCAAAGGATACTAGAGAAAAGGGAAAAGCAAATTAAAATTTGTATTCTTTGGACTTCTATCAAGCTACATATGCAGTGGCTTTAATCCAAAAGAAAGCTTTTATTTGCCACACCAATACATCCCTTCCTATCTTCAAATCCTAAATTCTCATAATTGTAAGGTTGTTTTTTTCATTTATTTGCACATTTGAACACATCCAGTAAATCTATGTACCTGTACAGGCTTCCTCAATTGCTACTTAAGAAATGGTGGAGTAAAGCACTTACTGACTAATTAACAATAGTGAGAAATGAACATGTTTACTGCTACTTTGAATTACCAGGGTATAGTAGGTAAGGCAAGGTGATGCCAGCACTTGATAACAGTGATGCCGACAGCCCTAGATACCCCCTAGATTCTGGTGATTATGGTATCCAGCCAAAAAAAAGAGAAAAAAGAGAGAAAAAGAAAAAGCTGGGAACACTTGCTGCAGGATGTGTACCCAACCCATCCCCAGCATGAACAGACAGACTGTGAGCGTGTGAAGGGAGAGAGGCTGAGATGGGCACCCAGACTGCATGGCATGAGATGAATTGAAATCCCTGTAAGGTAAACAGATAAAACAGTATTTAGAGCCTCTAGTAGATGAATGGCATGCTCCTTCTGGCCAAAGAACAACGCTTATGAAATACATCAAGGGCTCTTTAATGCCCTGTAAACCCCTGGGTTTTAATGTAGGCTCCAAAAGAAGACAGAAATTAAACCAGATGGAACTCTCCTTCCATGACTAAGGAGGAAACATGTTCAGAGTTCACAAGGAGCTGGACAAATCGGACAGTTCATTCAAGGTCCGAGTTTAACCGAGTCAAATTGTTTGATACAAGCTTTGGCATAAAACATCAAATGGCACAAATTGACTCATGCCAGATCTTGTGAAACATAAGGTTTCCCACAGGATGGGGCATCTTCTGTTAGGGTTTAGTTTGTGGTTCCAAAGAGGCAGTATATCTTAAATCACCAACTCTCTTCAGGCAAAACAAAGTATTAAGCCAAGGCAGCAAAGTAATAGAAATCATGTGCTGCCTGTTACCCCTAATTTGAGCCACAGCATAGAGCCTATTTCCGCAGCAGGGAGGAGTTCAGATGTCTGCCTGAATAACTTTTCCTTTCTTTCCCCAGAAAACTTCTCTCTAGTGCCTCTCTTGAGTCCCAGCTATTGAAAAATAGAAGAATGAGAGACTATATCTGCTTAGATTTGCCAGACGCACAAGGGAAAAACAACCCGTTTAGCACCAGCTCAGGAGTCTGACAACATATCTAAATCAATCCCTGTATTGCAGTTCATTCATTTGCTATCAAATGCCAAGTTCAAGCATACTAGAAACAATCATGGGTCCTTTGACTTCTTCTTTGCATATGGGTTTGACGAGAAAACTCTCTGATACTGGATCATTTCATGTTGCCACATAAAATAGAGAAAAATCCTTCCCTGTTTACAGCATCCAACAATGTCCCTCCACCTCATGAGTTATTTGGCCAAGAAGAAGGGTTGTGGTGAGGACAGAGGATGTACTCGCTAATTCCACATGCTGAAAAGGCTGTTGCTTTTTTTCCATTGATGAGAGGAAAAGATATTTAGTGAGTATCAAATTGACCTGAGTCTCTTCCATAGTCTTCTTTACTGTTGTCTTTTTTTCCTCCCTTCAGAGCTCTGCCTCATCCCCACAAGCAGCCCAGCCCACCCCTTTGAGGCAGGTCAAGTGAGACTGTTCATGACATTATAACTGAGCAAGTCAATTTACACTGTTGTTAGGAAGGTAAACTGAAGTAACTGAACCAACTGAACCTAAGGCAGCAACATTTAGAGCAGATGTCCAAGCCCATTACTGAAAAATAATAAATATAAAGCTGATCTTTGTTCATTCCTCTGTATAATCAAGAATATCTAATGCTTCCAGCAGTTCTGCCTGCTGTATGCCGAAATCCTGCAAACTCTCAAAACATAATGCAGGATCTGGACTGGCATATACCATCTTGCATCTCCTAATTCCTCTGGATCCAGGTAACTGGCTAGATGTGAGCCACCAATGGTTCTATGTGGAATGCCCTTTGCACAATATCTTTTTTTCTCTCTTTCAAGTACCACACTTTAATATCAAATAGCTGATAATGCAGCCTGGACACATATACAGCATCCCACGAGCATCCTCTTGCCAGCTACTATCAACAAAAAGTAGGGCAACTGTTTTCTTTTTCTAACCTCTCCCACTAAGGGAAAGAAAAGGATAGAACTGAATAGCAGCATGACAAATTATTTTGACCTCGTGTTATCTAAAGTAATTTATCAACAAAGTTTATTGTATGAATAACTTCCAATAGGGGGCTATATTTTACAAAGCTTTCTGTGTTGTCTTTCAAAGCTTTTCCTGCTTCTGTGAAGAAAAGAACAAGAAAGAGAAGAGTGAGTACTAAATTCATTGAAATATGAATTATAGCTTTATTGGACAACTGGGAAGAGCAAGGTACTGTGTTAATGCCCAAATCAGTGTTAGTGGCTGACATGTTAATCCTGTTACTTTGCTACTTTAGAAAAAAGAATGCTAAAGAGCACTTAAGGTGAATGTAAAAAGTAGGGTTCAATGCAATCTGGCTGTAAAAGTGTACTCAGTGTGCCATTTCAACACATTCATAGGGCAGGGAAGTAAGCTTAATTACGTATGAACAGACACCGATTCCCCTAAATAGGGAGTGACACATATATAGCATACAGCTAGAAGGGCATTTATGGCTCATTTAGACATATAAGAACATTCTGATTAAAAATAATGGGAGGTCTGAGGTTATTCTCAAACATGGAAGAACATAACTATAGTTAGAGGTGGGTGACAAAATAGCAATATCCTGCTTTAAATCCTGCTTTTTTACATGTATTGTAAGATCTGGCCGTTCTCTTGTAGAAATAAAACCCCAAGTTACAATTGATTTCTGTGACTTGTAGCATCCTCACATTGAATGGAGAATGAAATTCTCAAAGTATATATATAACTACATGTGTGGTTTACTAGAAAGTTGTCAACAGAAGCATGGAACACTATGTACACTACGCAGAACGAAGTCCTAAATGTGAAAGTGCCCTGCCATAAGGATGGTATCTTGTGCTGAGTGCAGGACTCTTTGCAAAGCCACTGGTTGGTGACTCTCTCTGGAAAACGCTACAAGATTGATTGTGATAGAGCTACAGGGCATAAAAGATATATAAAGATATAAAAGATGTCTTTTGGGTCATCTAAGCCAGTTCCCTGATACCAAAAGCAACTCCATCCTATTACTCCTTTTCAGAATTGTTTAGGTTGTATCTAAACTGGCTTGATCGCACTACCCTTTCTGGAATGCGATTCCAAAACGTTGTCTTTCAAACAGCAATACACCTCACCTGCTTCACCTTGAATTCATCTTTCCTGAACATGTGTGGCCAGAATTCTCCTAGATGTGCAGTCGAACCCTCATTTGTTCCTTTTCCAGTGGAAATACCTATTTTCATTTGGTATCAAATAAAAACATCTCAATTTTTGCTTGGCACTAACTGGTAATCCCTAGTTCATAAAAGAGAGAGGGATGAATTATGATCTGAATGAAAACCAAGCATTTAAAAGTAGGGATGATACCTTTCAGGGCCATTTTGAAACTCAAAGGTATACATAAAGAAGTGCAAAAGTTCTTCATATGTGATATATTTGGAACTGTCTCATAAAATAAGTGTTCAAATTGTTTAATCTTAATATTTCTAGTCTGAGATTAACAAACCTTCATTCACTTCTCAGTGACTTACTTTCATTTGTCTTGTTATTTCCATGTAATCCTCCAGCTTCTTCTTTTTCTCCCTTGAATGACCTCTCATTGACAAACAGCACTGATTTACCAGTTGGCCTGCAGTGTTTCGAAAAAGTTTATCTAGCCTTGTCCCTGCAAACCACAGATGCAGCAATTATCTCTACCTTCACAATTCCTGCTGCTCTCCACTAGCCCCACTGCTGGTATGTCAGTATACACTACAAAAAGAAGATAGCTAGTGATATTCAGTGGAGCTCTTATTTTATCTCAGCAGTGTTCTCTGTTTATCCCATTAGTCAAACCTTCACCAATACCTCTTTTGTCCATTCCTAAGCTCAGCCAGCAAACAGACATACCCAAACATGCCAATTGTCTCTCAAAAGGCTTGGAACAGAACAAACAAGTTGAGGAAAGCAGGGGGGCTACCAGAATGTCATGAAATACACCAACGCTGTTCAAAGGCTAGAGGTAATTATTCCTAATTATCTAGATATGCTCAGCAAGACTACAGAGGCAAATGGGAAGAGAGAGACTGGTCTGAAGTCAAGCAATATAATAGGTTCCCATGGTACAAGGTTTCTCCTTTGGATTTCAGGGTACTGATCCCAAAGGTTTGCAAAATTCCCCAAACATTTGTCAATGCATCATCAGAAGGAAGTGTTTGTGTTAACGTTATATATGTATTGTTCCTATACAACTGTGGTAAGAACGCAACAGCCTTAATTAGTTGCAAAATATCTCACTTTTGTGCTGCGCTTTTCTGCAGACTATTTTTCTCCAGGCTATTTGCATTGCATAGGCCGTTTATGGATCACAAAAATACCAGATCTACTGTGCTGTGTAAGAGAGACCCCACAATCCATTTCAGACATAATCCTTACTGTAACAGATGCTGTGCAAATGCCTCCCGGCTATCATCTGAAATTGTACAAATTGTATGTTTCTGTCTTCAAAACACACTATTTTTATTCCTGTGGCAGACCTGGTAGGACTAAATCAGGATCAAATTTATAAACTTGAGCAAGTTAGCATTTCATAAGGAGGACAAAAGGAGACAGTAACAAGTAAGAAGCTAAGACAAGTTTAGAGCAAAGGCCCTGGCAAAACTGAGGGCAGACATACTAGCACCAGAACCTGAAACTCAGCAGTAATCCCAATGAAGTTGATGGGTTTTTTCAGGAACGTATGAGCTACAGGATGACATAAATGAATGGTAAATGTGCTAAAGGGTAGAACTGGCAAAATTCACCCTCAGCTCTATGAGATAAAGGAAGATCTGTACAATGTGACTGGAGCATCACAGGACTATGCAATTTCCTCTATAAAAACATGATGTTAACTTAAGCGAAATGAACGTCAGATGAATCAGAATCTGATTAGACATACTTGCAGCGAAGAAAAATGTAAGACCAACCCATCAATTGACCAATGAATTAAACATAAGATAAGGATTGAGAAGTAAATGTACCTCAAGCATCTGTAGAGGAAGACAGTATTGCTGGCTCCATGGTTGAAAAAAAACTACACTTGGGAAAAGCAGTTGCTACAAGAAATCTCTAGCATTTGCTATACCAGAACTATTGGGACTACAGGCCCCGATGAGACTTTTGGATGATATCATATAGAGATACTTATTATGCAACTATTGAAGTTCATATTAATGACAGCACATGCAGCTGAAACACTGCAATGTCGCTTGTCTTCTCTGTGAACAGAGCATTAAGCATGCCTTAGAACATTTACTTTGCCTAGTTTTCTGCAAAAGACACAAATTGCCTGCACATAGTTTGCAGTGCTAGAAAATATTCTCACCTGCCCAACAAGTGTAAGGCTGGAAAGAATATCTCTACCAAATTGGACTTTACTAAATTCTATGTTCTTCAAGAACATATATGTCTCTATGTTTCAAGAAGTTGTACTGTTTATATGATGGCAGATTTTTGTCACTGTGGCACAATAATCTGTTTCCCAGTAGAAGTAGGGTTGTGGTCTTGAAATTTCGGTATTATGACTTGATTTCATGATTCAGCAAAAAAAGAAAATTAATCAGAAGATTCCAAACTCTTATTTGAGCATAAATACTATCAACAGTGAGAAAATGTGATGAGCAAAAATATGACTATCAAATAGGTATGTCTCATCTTTAGTGTAATATTTGTCTGAATGACTTACTGCTATGAAAGTCATTCTTAAAAGTTAGTGAAAAGAATCTTTGAAAAGACTGAGTGGATAAGTATGTTACTTGCCTTCCTTTCTTACCCCCGTTATCTACCAAAAATAGCTGGATTAGTACAAAATGTGAAGGGAAGCCTTTAAACCCAGGAAAAAACCCTGCTGCAGACCTTCTGCCTCATTTAATTTTACTGTGCAAGTTCAGAAAGGGAAGACCGTGGAGAGAAAATATAATGCCAGGTATCATTGTGAATACCAGTAACCACACTAGGTGGTCACATGCTTATACATCCAGCGGGTTTCAGTCACTGTAGGCTTATTTATTCCAGCTTCATTTCCCTGGAGAGAGACGCTTGTTTTCAGCAGGCCTAAGCAATCCGTTTGTGATAGGGAGTTTTCAGACCCCAGGGAAGGCGTGCTGTAATCTCTGTTCTTATCACCGCTGGAATAGGCATAAAGACAAGACGAGTCTGCCTTATCTGATGCCGTGGCAAGAATGATAAACCTTCATTATCTTGCAGGAGCTCCCGAATATCCACTGTCAGAAGAGAAGCCTCTTTAATCCAGTGATTCAGCAGATGGGAGTAATATGGAGGAAGCTAATACAATGAAAACCTACTGTATTTCTCCGTGTGAGGCGTGCCCCCATATATCTGTTGTCTCATGCCCTTTGTAACTTCAGAGTTGGAGAGGCTGCAAACATGTTTATTCCTGCTTCCATCTGAGCTGTCACGTCTCGTTTCATCTTGCCGTAACGCCCTCTTTGCACACGCACACGTCTCCTCTGGGACACGCTGCCCACTAAATCTGCAGGTCTTCCTTTTACTTCTTTAGGACCAATGTATCTCCTGTGTGCCTCCAACACACTCTTCTGTAAACTCTTAATGACAACGATTGTTGCATTTTTGTGTCACCTGGGGTATATCCCACCATCTGGTGTACTCGGTATTTCTAATGGATTCCTAGAGTTTGAGGTAAACCATGTACACCTCAAGCTGTTGGGGGCTTTATGTTTGTCCACAAGTTTGGATTCCAAAAATGTACAGCAAATATCTCATATAAGTTATGTTTTGCTATTTAATGCTCAACAAGGTGTCAGATTATTTATTCAGAAATATGCCACAACATGGACACTTTCACCATTAAATTTATACCTTACAGACCTTTTATTCCTGGCCTTAATTAAGGGTTGATGTCTATCTGTTCTGCTCTAGGGCTACTTTGGAGACAAATAGCAATGATGAATTTTAATGACTTGCCTCTACTTTCACTGAAGAAAGTAAACCACAGGACCTGGAACAGATGCAGCTTATATTGTTTTTTGTGCCCTTTTCTACCTCTCCATCCCTTACTCCCTACAAAAGAAATGTGGGGAACAAGAAGCAGTTTCACGCTCAAGAGTCTGCTGCATAGTGTGCTAGGAAGGGATAAAATATTTCTTACTGTAATTCTTTGGTAAAATTAATTACACAATAATCCTTTTTGATTGTAAATGGGCAATGTATTAACACTGCCTTTTCATAATGTCTCTGACTGTCAAAATCCCCCAAAAGTCCCTGTATGTTTCTCACACTCTTTCCCTAAAAATCTGAGCACTGTTACAGATAGAAAAGTGGATTACCTAAGTATTTGCTCTGATCCAGTATGGCCATTCTTATGTTCTTCAATGTTCTTGAGTTCCTGGGAGTAATTTATTGCAATCTATTACTACTTCCAAGGCTATTGCAACTCAGTGAGATGAATAAAGTATTGACCTTTATCTCTGTCTTATGACTACTTACAAAATACAGTGAGAGGCTGTCATCGCTACCTTCATTCTCTACTGTAAACTCATCATATTTCCTTCATTATAATGTATTCTTCTACACAAGTCAGAAAACTGCTGCTCCAATTGAAATACCTTTTATATTCAGATGAAGACCTGGAAGCACGCAAAATATTTATCCAGAAAATGGGTAACTTCCCCTACACTAAAAGGTAGGTAGGTACAAAATCCAAATTCACTTTCTCAAATGTAATTCAACTTTCGCATGGATTACTTGCTCATGGTAGCTGACTTCCAGACCCACCCTTAAAAATACCGTGCACATGAGTGGCCCCAGGAGGCTTTTCATTTCCAAGCACTTCCACATCCTCTCGTACCCAACCTCCATCTTTCCGCTACCACTGGTAGACAATAAATACATATAACCTCTTTTTCATGCTGTAAAAACACAGCCCTGAGGAGCTGCAGCACAGCTTTCACCTTTTATTTCAAGCTTACCTCAGACTCTTGGAAGAGAACAAAACCACACACAACAAAAGCAGTTATGCCTTTGCACCACAGGCACACCACAGAGAGCCCAGAGGAGCCTGCTGGGCTTCTTTCCCTTCTCTGTTTGGTAGTATGGATGTACCCTGTGTTTTAGTTCAACTGGCACTTGCAGGGCCTTTTACTAGGTTTCCTGTTTTTAAATTCTAAGTTTCTAACATAATATACATAATACAGATTAAGATAACTATTAGCTATATTGCCTATTCTGCAATGAACACCTGTTTAACCGGGTACGATACCCATCTTCTTTCCACTTCTCTCCACAGCCAAGGCAAATTCATTTCTGAAAGTGAACAATGGGTAGCAATAATAGGACAGGGATAATGTACAAGATATGTATGTCCTCAGGTATACCTTTTATCTCCATTTTGACTCTCAAATGATCCAATTTATGGTATATTTTCTCTAAACGTATATTCAAGATCCTACTTCTGAATTCACAGTATATACACTGAAGTGCCTTGTGGTTTAAAAAAATGTGCTTGTTCTGATAAGCTCTTTGTATTACCCACATGAAAGAATTCAATTCAGAGTTATAAAAATTTCTCCAAGCTCAACTGTAAATTAAAGCTGTCACTTTGTATTGAAAGCCTGGAGATGCTACATGGCTTTGGGAACACACAAGGAACCATCACCTTTCTATCTTCTTTTTCTCTTCACATCCCATGCTTCTGTCTTATTTTAAGCATTTCTCCGGCAATAAAAATCTTCCAGTTTGTTTTTAGTGAGGACTTATTCCCATTACACAAACACAGGATTACACCACAAGGCCAAGATTTCAATCAAAAGTCAATGAAAAATGCTGAGTCTGTCTACTGGGAACACTAAATCATGAGTGTGATTTTTTACTGTTTGCAAAGTTTATGTAACTAGATTATGTTGTTGCAGTACACTTTTAGCCACCTTCAGTGTTCATTTCCATTTTCCCATGGTATTAGAAGCTATCATTTTGCATTCCCCATCCAAAGTTTGTAAGAGGTCTTACAGAGAATAGAAGCTAGTCAAATAGGAATATATCATTTATCAGAAAATGTTTCACTGAAGTCATCCAATCAAGTCTTTGGAAGAGCTGGAAGCAGAATACAGTTCTTTCTTTGATTTCTATTTCTAAGCGTTCCATGATATATCCCAAAGTATCCAAACCTTTTTTTTATGATTAAGGAATAGTCCTGTGGTTAAAACAAAGGAGACATAAGCAATTGTATAGAACTCATTCTGAAAATCTGGCCCAATCACACATACAGTCTATCTAGATTCAAAATTGTTCCCTTTTCTGAACAATGGAAACCCTGCAAATGGTATGAGTAAGAAAATCGTAATACTGTAATAATAGGGAAGCAATTTAACCCAAAAGTTCTTCCCTCAGGAAAACTACTAGGTTCAGCAGAGCATGTGCCCACGTGAGGAGGGCAGGGTTACATCTGATGTCCTCCCAGCAGCACCAGCACCTACAGGATCACCCAGACTAACCCACACTGTCCCCACGCCAGCACCAAATCGAGTCATTGGTTGTGAGGTCCTTATTCCTGGGGGAGAACTGGCTTGTGGCTTCTTGTCTCCAAACCAAGCAGCAGGACAAACTAACCTAGCGCAGCCGGTGTCCCACAGACTCCAAATCCTTGGAGACAGCCGCAGCACCAAGATAAGGAAAAGGTGCAGGCAGGAGGTGGAGACCAGCTGTTCAGGCAGTCCTTTCTGACCACAGCTACTTGCAACTCCAAGTAATTTTCTACACCTGAAGACAGCGCTGCCAGCAGGGTTTTTTGGCCCTGTGTGACATGGTTATTGCAAAGACTGAATTCTTACATCAAATACAACTCTATCTATAATAGAACTAGGTATCTGCTAATTTTATTTCTTCAGTGTATTTTCTTCTTGTGTGTTTGTTTACATTTCACATCTACCTGCTTTCAGAAACATTGTAAAATTGGTTATTGACTCATATTTGGTAAAGTCCAATATTGCCTGACTAAGAATTAAACTCTTGTATTTGAAATAAAAGAGTATTTTGAAATCAACACGGTTGATATACTCTTTTCTAAAGGAAAAGTTTATCTTTCAGTGATTAAACTACAGTGCAATGCTGACTACTTGGGGAACACAATATTTAACTGTTAACGTAGTATTTTCAAAGAACTTACCTATCTACTTTGATGTGAGGAAATATTTACTTAAATCGAAAGGTCTGATTCTTCAGACACAACAGTATCTCGACACAAGGCAATTACTCAAAACTACCACATAAACTTTTCCCCAAAGATGTTTTCTTTGAATGACCAAAAGCACTGCAATTAGGCTCATGTTACAAGATAAAGTCCATCCTGGCCAAAAGCATGCCAGACATAATAAGTTAGAATTCTTTTCCCAAGATACATGATTAACCCATTTTAAAAGCTACTGCAATAAAGCTTTTGTTTTCTTAGTAGACATGAAAAGGTATCAGCTCAGATTCAGGCTGTTTTAAAAAAAGACCCCAAAATAACAGAACAATCCTGATATAATATTTATGGGATTCTAAATAATTTGGGGGGTTCAGGGCTTTTCGGAAACAAGAACGCTAGAATTTCAATATTTATCTTCATTATTTACCACTTCCCTACTTTTGCATCCCTGCAAATCTTATAAGTTATGATTTTAGGTTTTCCGTTGGTCATTATTGAAATGTTTGGCAGCATAGTACCCAAAGCACCTATACAACCATTAGGAATATAGCCTTTAGACATAATAGTCTTAAACAGAAATCCCTGAGGAAATGGTTTTATTTTAAGAACTAGAGTTAATGTATTTTTAGTGTACTTAAGGTATGCCATATAATTTTCATAATACTTTAATTTCTTGATCGAAATTTCATAAGGTGTCCAATTAAGCACATTACTAAGCACTGAGTACAGTAGTAAATAATTTACTTATGACTCCTTCTAAATTATTACATAATGTTAGCTCTCTTCTGGAACTTCTTTGGTGTTCCAAAATATGGTGAAACCAAGATCAAATCCTCAGAGAATTCCTCACCTAATTCTTTCAAAACCTCTGAATGCAAGATACAGGGACATGCTCTTTTCAAAATGACTATCATTGTAATATTTAGTGCCAGACATCCTCTCAAATTATCACAGGATCAAAAAAAGTTTTATCATTATCTTTTCAAACACCTCTACCATTTACTTCTTTGGATTATTTTCCCAAAGATGGAGAAGAAATACTGAGTGATCACTTCTGTAATTTCTACATTTTTAAGCAATTTGACTATTCTATCACTGCTCAAGAGACCCACATCATTGTTAACATCCTTTTTACTCCAAACACGTTAATACTTATTTCCATACCCTATTTCCATTGACACAATTTTCTTCCTTGCAGTCTTTTGATGATTTTAGCAATTTTCTGACAGCTCAAGCTTCAGACATATATCGCTACATACTGGAATAAATATTGATCTTTTCCTCATGTGCTTTCATTTTCCTTTCTAGTATGTACGTTTAAATGCTAACATTGGTTACATTAGATTTAATATTTTCTGTGTTAACCTAAAGTGGGTTGTTTCTTGTAACTGATCTTCATTTCTTGAGTTTTAAGAGAAAGTAAAGGGAAGACAAATTCTTTCCCAAGGCCCAAGATGTACATTCTGCGGTTTAGCCAAAACCCCAGTAAGTTGTGTAATGTGACCGCTGTAGAGCTATTCTTTTTTATATGCTGTACACTTACTAAAAAAAGGATGTGAAACTGAAAACTTTCAGTCATTCCTAGGTACAGGATCTTGTTCATTGTAGCATATCATAAATTTAGTTCTCTAGACCTTTTTACAGAAATGACAAATACTTGTAGACTTCTTAAAAACTATTCTGCTCTACGATTTCATAAAATAGCCTCAAATGTAATCTAGTAGAACATTACAAAGCTACCGTGCTTTGATCTTTCCTCATTATCATTCTGCTGCATCTCTTGAGCTAAACGAAATAAGAAGATGTGCTGGGGGAAAAGCTCCCCCTTATCACAGCTATTGCTTCCTCTTTCCTTTTCAAGCAATATTTCATTTATTTCCGTACTAATGGAACGGCTACATCAGGATACCAATCAATAATCAGTTGTGAACTAGGCTTTCGGTTGCTACAAACTGCTTTATGCTAGCAATAATTCTGGTCCTATATTTTATCGCGGCCCTCATGACATAGCCCTACGGGAACTACAACTACTACAAAATCTCTGCTGAGTATGAATATGTGTGTGCAGAAAAGGGCAGACAGGGTGAGTAATAAATAGCTACTGTTATAAAAATCATATTTAACACTGTGCGATGCATAACTATAGATTTCAGAGCCATATTTTTAAATTTTACTGCTCCACTTTTTTGCTGCTATTTCCATGGAAATGCAGTAAAATGCCAGACAATATTTACTAAGCAAGTATCTGAATCCAGAGGCTCACAGTTTAGAAAGAGGACAACAAATGAGTTGAAAGAAACACATTACAGATGAAGGCCTGCATTTCGGAGGTATTATTTTTCACCTGAAATGAATTATGAAAAAGTTATAGGACCATGCATTTGGTCTAGTATCTGTAAAAATACCATTGTAAATAAGTTGGTCCTGTCACTATGTTATAAGAGAAATCAAAGCTAGTGATGAAACCAAGGTAAAACATCTAATCCAGAGACCAAGCCTATTGAAAGATCTGCATCCAGTCCCAGCTCATTTTCCATCAGGAAACAGCAAAACCCCATTTATTCAAAGGTTAAGACAGAGTGTATTTAAGTTAGTGGAATACTTGCTTTTGTTGAAAGATATAAACTCCATCAGCAATAAAGAATTATATTCCAGCAGGCACCACTAGTAACTAGCTGTACAGCCACTAAATTCAGATCTGAGTCCACTGGATTTCAAATTGGATAATTATGGTTAAAGATAAACAGATGAAACCTCTCTTTCATAATGTCCTATGATGCAAATAAGAAAGTTTTGTCAGCTTGGAAGAATTGCCCAGACATGGTGAGACCTCAGAACAAAACCATGCTGAGACGGCAATATCAAGTAAAATGAGTTAAGTCCACTCCCGACCCCACAAAAGTAAGTCAATAGTACTCTTGGCAGTATTTCTCATGTGTTGAAATAAGTATATGAAGTGATGATGAGATGATGAAGAAGATGAAGAAAAGGGAAACTAGTCACTGTCCAGGATCCCTTTGGAGACTGAAATACACATTATGTAGCAGTCATCTCTACCAAAGTGTTGCGGGTTGTTGAAAACCCTTTTGTCCCCTTCATAGTTGCTCTTGCTAGCTTTGGTATGTCTCCAATTCCTACATAAGAACACTTTGAGCAATAACTTTTAATATTATTAACATTCATTATGAGGATTGGTGGCATAGTGCTCAGCATACCACTCCCCATTACAGCTAACTCTGGCTTTTAAACTTGTAGAATTACAAAGCTGGTGCTGGTTGAAGAAATGAGTATGGGCTTATTTATCTGTTTCCTATAACGGCACCAGTGAAGGTGGAGATGACAGGGTAAAGGATTGGTATTTTGTGGGCTCTGATTTCAGAGAACTTTAAGTCTATGTTAATCCTGATGTGAAATTAATACGTTTTAATTTGACTGTATATACTGCTAACTGGAACAGCTGTTCAATCTGAGCACATTGTGTGTCCTCTGGGGACCTGTGTTCATTTTCAAAATGTCAAGATGTGCTTGGGAGCAAGTGTGGAGCAGTCTCAGCTTCCTATAGAATGGGGGAAATGCTCTTTAGAATAAAAGAGTATAAATATCACAGTTGTTATGTTGAAAACCTTTTAAAGGAAAGCAAAACAGCTTGAAAATCCTCAAGGCCTATTTTGGCAAGCCATGGAAATGCCATGTCTTACAAGGGGATTTTACACTGGTGCAATTACCTCAGGCTGCAGGGGTTAACCAGAAATTTTAGAGGTAAAACCGAAAGAACCACTCAAGTAGAAGGCTAATTGTGTTTTCTCTTTCGATACAGTTCTTAAATGACTCCTATTGGGTCATGTACTTTCAAGAAATTAGTAATCCCTATTTTGCCAGTATTGTCACTGAATTACTCTTTCAGTCAATCAATAATTAACTCAAAATTGGGGCAAATGGGGGTATAGATCTCCAAAAAGGAAATGCCTCTTAACTGGCACTGGAAATTTCAAAACAAGCTACTAATCCAGTAAGTATATTTCCGTATGAAATTACAACGGGGTTTAGATCTGCCTGTGATGATTCAGGGATAATATATACAATTTTATGGCACGGAGTGACATAAGCTATTGACTACATCAAGTTCTTAGCATCTTATCTTCCCATAGCCCACTATGGAGTTCTACCCCTTTCACATGGAAAAATCACTGAGCTTTATTCATATTGAGATTGATTCTCATATATGGGAGAGGATGCTTTATACCATTATGGCATTATAAAACAAACACAGTGTAAATACATTTTATATACTCCACATAATTTAGAATCAGTGCATCTTAAGTGTTTTAGAAGTGTGAATAGGCTTTACTATCTCCATTCCACAAACGGGGGGGGGGGGGGAAATCAGACAATTATAGGCTGCAGTTTTGCTCGAACTTCACATGCGTGCAAGGAGATTAAAATTAAGTCTTTGTATGGTTGTGGGAGATAAAGAGTCCAAATACATAGAAAGCAAGTAAGGACTTGCATGCTGTGCATCAAATAAGGAGTGAGTGATATGAAAGCTTTAACAGCTAAATGAAGCAGATGAACAAGTGTACATTTATGTTAGGTTTTCTGTGCTGATGTTTAGTAGTTTTACTACAGACAGAGGTAAGCAGATGATTATTATCCCCCAAGAGCAAGAGGAAGCTGGTAGGCAATTATTCTGAATTGTGGTATGAGGCACAATGCCTCCCAGAGCTATTTGTAGGTTGATGCAATTTACATACCATTGTTTGCTCAAGCCTGTGCTTAAAAAACACAGTTTATCCAAGGTAATACTGATGTGCATGAGTGGTCAGGTCTGAAACCGAACAAGCTTTCCTGTCTCATCATCTCCTTAGCTGCTTTCAGAGACATTCTATGGCTTTGTTGGTGAAAATGGAGGGTCCTCTCCTTCAAACTAAAACATTAGCTGAACGAGCAGTGTTGTTTCTGGAGTGGGAAATGGGAAATTAGGAAGGGAAGGAACGGACCAAGTCTTTGTTTTCCATACATGGGGATGGAGATGGAGCAAAACAGAAAGTCAAATTGCATTTCTGAAGAACAACTTCTAGTTTTTGTGGGTTTTTTTTTCATTTTGAAACACCATAATATTCCCCTGTTCCTGCCAGGACAGAAGCTCTTCTGGGTCCCAGATTCCTCCCCAGCTAACACACAGAAATGGGTCTGGATGAGCAGGCAGGCACAGATGTAAGTAGGCAGCAGTTATCTCATGTTTCCAGTGGAAACCTCCTAAAGTTCAGTGGGAATCTCTCCAAATGGACAGACTCTATGATTCTTTTTTATTTTTGTTTTAGCAACATCAGAAAATTTCCAACCAGCCTGCAAAAATCCAAATGTTAATGGCATCTCCTTAATAATAGGTGGCTCAACCAAAATCTGTAGTTGGAATGTGTTAATATTGCTCTTTGAAATGTGTGTGATACGTGAAAAACTGAGGGTAGGAGGGTTTGTATGTATAGAGATACCTGTCTATATATAAATAGATCAATAGCTGAAGATTGTAGCAAAGATGGCATATGAAGCTAACATGAAGACTTCATTTATATACCTAATGCACATTTTCCTTTGGAAATAATTTAGATGAGAAGATTTTTTTTAATCTGTCCTGTGGCATTGTCCTTTAAATTCTCAATTTTTTCTTTTCAAATTTTCATAAAAGAGCACAAAATATAACCATAAATGGACTATTTTCTCTGTTTAAAAAGCACGTCTGTTTCTGTAGCCCAATAATACAAGACATGAAATGTCCAGGCTTTGCATAAACACAATGGCATGTAAATTAACTTAGACCTAGAACAGACAAGAATGCATTTCATATAAATTATTGAAGAATTCATACTGTGAGATAAGTGTACAGTTTAGCAAACTGCATAATTTTACATAGAAAGGGTTGTAAACAAAATTGGAATCAAGGAAACAAGCTAAAATAAATGAGAACTGGTGGTCTGGGATGTATATAGGGCCAGCCTTACAAGGCATTCAAAGTGAAGCCAGAGGTATCATCAGGCTCATTTGTCTCTCACCAAAATGTCACATACTGCTCATGTCTTACTTTAAAGACAGCCCATATTTCTAACCTTGGAGAAGCTGAAGAGTAAGTCTTCTCCATCCTACGGTTATTCAGAAGCAGTATTAGGAAACAAACACCTTTCTACTGTAGCAAGGAAAAGGTCACCCTGATTTTAGTCTAGCACTGTGGCAAATCGGTAGTAACCTCTTGAAATGCTACATAGTTAGGCATGCTTAAAACAATGTAAATGAGAGAAGAATTAAATCCCAGGAGACAGATCCTTGCCTGGTGTAAATATCACAGCTCTGTTAAATCAACTGTGTTATGATAATACACTATGAGTGAGGATTTGCTTATATGTTGGTTTTTTCCACAAAAAATATAAATAAATTGTATCATCTTATATATTTTGGGTTTTGAGAGCAATCACCACTAAAAAAGTTCTAAAATAGTCTGCTCTTTTAATTAAGTTTGATTTAGGACATTAGAAGCTCTAAAGAAAAGTATGTGGAGGGCAAAAGGGTTAGAGGGGAAGGAAGACTCAGAAATTGTCTCTCTTCAGCATTCTTTCTCTTGTTCCTCATAGCTCAAACTATATTCGTCATCTGTTTAGAGATCAAGTGTATTTTTGTAATTATTTCCTCCTGTTAGGAGACAATCTGAGAAAAGACCTCATTGTCTCATTCTTTGAAACATATAAAACTTCATTACTAAGGCTGCTTCCTTAAGTTTAACCTACCCAGTGAAATTAGACCGCCTACACAGTTCCCAGTCTGCCAGAAAATCATCTTTTCCCTCTTCTGAGGCTCACAATGAATCTTGCATGAACCACGCCTGAGTTAAAACCCCCTATTTTCGTTCATTCTGTGTTTATTTTATTATCAGCATGTCTGATTTGCTTTAAATTCCATGGGCATTACGTAGAAATTGTTTTGACAATGCAGCTCCTCAGCACAGGCTCTGCCAAGAGACTCACCATTGCGGCTCATTAGGATTCAAACCGAATTCAGTCTTCTTCCAGTTTCTCAGGGTTGTTATCTTGTAGGCTGTCTTGAATGTTAAGCCCCAAGTCAAGGAAATTCTATCTGAATAATGTCCTAAAACATCTACATTGTAAATAATAAATAACTGTTTCAAGCCAGGGGGATGCTCAAAATGTTTGTTTCAATCTAAGATCAACAAAATCTCTGCAAAGCAAATCATTCATATATGAGAGCACTGCCTATTATACAAGTATACGATTGCTTGTGTTGTCTCCCATGAAAGCCATTGAGAAGTAGTTATTTACTGAAAGAATCTGAAGAGCAGTACTACTCTATAATCTTAAAACATTTTACATTTGCTGTGTGCTAGATGATGAACCTTGGCTAGATAACAAAGTTAAAATCTTCTTGTAAACTCTGTTCTTCATACTGTTGAATAGAAGCAAGGCGTGAGCATATACCCACGTATACGAAAGTTCAAAACACTTGTCATGACCCTGCTCCCCACAGCTGGATAGCAGAAGAGCCTGAAGATGATCATAAAAATACAGGGTTGGTGTTTCAGAGGTGGTCCATAATGATTTAATGCCTGGGGATGCATCCAAGCATCCCTCAAGTGCCTTAGCGTAATAACTATAAATTTCTACAGGCAACTCTGAAACTTGAGTTCTTGCTCACTAGACAACATACTATAGACAGAAAGTGAAGGGATTCCCTTGATTTAGATGAGATTTCTCATTTATAATAATAAGATTAGGACCTGAGGCTGTTTCTCTCACTAATGACACCATGAGGGCTCAATGATGTCAATGAGTGAAGCCAAGGAACTAGTCCCACTAAATAAGCAACTTAAATCTTTCATTCTGCCTTGGACTAGAGTTTAGAAAATCATCAGAAGTTTCTACCTTTGTGTTCTAAACTGTGCTTAATCAATACACAATGTTTCATTTCAGCTATTTTCAAATTGTACAGTTTTTGTGGATTCACTTGTTGGAGTCTCATTCAATATATCACTTATGTATCATATTTATGGACTATCTGATCGTGCTTCATTTGTGGTCTGTGTCCTTCCCCAGATGAAATAATCAGCCGTGGTGGTTCTGAGATATTCTTGAGGGAGCTGAAATCCATTCCTCTGCAAAGAGCCAGAGGGAGCAGTTTCTGCATCATTAAATTCCAATTTAACCCTTCAAAATGAGGCTTGAGTAAGTACTGAAGAGACATATAAGCTTTGTGTTAATCTTCTTCAGAGGAATGAATTTCATTCTACTGTGATTATCTTTTACTGCGTATCTGTATAACTATAACTCATTGACCAATGGAAACATCATTCTTAGCACAGTTTTCTAGGCAGTGCTGTTAAACATCTTTTTCTTCTTTTTAATAATGATTTGATACAAGAGGTCATTGCTTTTATGCTGTTTTAAGAAAAAAAAAACAAACCCTCTTTGTAATGAACTATCTTTTCCTGTTATATTAACAGTTTAATACAAAGTGCACCTTCCATATATATGCAACAAAGCATTAGTATAAAAGCACTTAACAACTAACATTTTAGCTAAAGTCTGCTGCAACACCGTAATTTGACTAATTTTACTGACAAGCTACAAGAAAACGTGTTAAATGATTCCATTCAAAATACAAAACTAATAGACCTTTTTTTTTTTCAGGCTGAAGGAGGCAGATTCTTTACCTGGATCAATTTTCAACTTTTTAATAGCAATTGAAAAATAGAGAATGAATCATTAACATCACAAGAAAAAAAAATCAAAGAATACTGTAAAATCCATAATTCTGGCTGACTGTGAAAGTGTGCTTGCTTTTTCTTCCTCTGCTCCTTTCATTTTTCTGGCATTGACACATTTTTTTATGGCACGATTAGAAAGAAATGCTAACCTGATGAAAGAGTCATCACCATATATTGTATGTGTCCTGTGAAACAAGCATTTTTCACAGCCATGATAGCACAGTCTTAAAAAAAAATGGTTTTGCTTTTCAAAGATACATGCTGAAAAATTGCAGATGTCAAAATGTCAGTGTAATCAGATGGGACCAGATACAAAGTCGGCATATAGCCCAGCTACTTGCCTAAGAAGCTGCAGCAGAGATCCTTATTACTATCTCAATTGTAGCTGAAATGCATTTCCATGCAGACAAATTGTGGGAGCACCTGCGTAGCACTTAAGTTCTGCTTTACATCTTAAGTGAGGCTTATTGCTAAGGCATCTCCATTTGGGTTATTTTCACCATGAATGGGACATGCTTTATATAAATCAACATATGGCAGTATAGACATATCAGAGAGGTTTACAGTGATGCGTCCGACAAGAAAATTATTTCTGAAACCAGCTTAAACACTTGAATAAGGTACTCTGAGTTAAGAATTGTTATTACTATTCTAGTGGCATAAACATCCAGTGCACACACATAGGCAGAAAATTATTAGGAATCATTCTGAGGGAGCAGACCAGCAGCCATTCTTGCTATTCACACGACCTGCTTTCGCTTGCCAAGTATGTCCCTCTTGCATGCAAACAACGCTATATGCTATGTTCAAGTCTATTTCAAGAACACAGATAAAAACAATATATATATATATATATATATATGCACATTGGTCAATCAGAGCTAAAAAAGCTATTCCAAATAAAATTAAAAGTATTTTTACATCTTAAAAACTTAACTAGGCATCTACACTAGAAGATACCACAAACAGACACTGTTATAAGAAGAGCACATCTGTAACACTTTGCATAAATAAACCCTACACTTTATACTTCAGCATCTAATTTTTAACATGATTTACTAAGGAAATGTGTGTAATCACCTTATGCACAAGCATGTTTCTGTGTCTGTCCCATATCCCTGCTCCCCCTTTCCTTGTGTGGCCTATTTCAACTGCACGTTGAAATATGAGACAGGAGCAGAGGTCTCAAAGATAGTATTTCAAGAAAACAAGGTAAAAGAGACATCTTCTTAGGCAGGAAAAGGCTACAACAAGGAGTCCCATTTGGTAAAACACCAGGAAGAGATTACATCAAAGCTTACACCAAAGTCAATTAACTGGAAGACAAACCTGCAGAAAACCCAGCTCTTCCTTCCAGAGCTCATAAACCTCCTTGCAAAGCTGGAGAAAGGGAAAGATCCAACTCGTGTGTCTCAGCAGCTGTGCGGAGAAAGGCAAGGCAGCTCAGCTGGCTGACCTCGCAGGAGGTTGTGGTCATGAAGTTCAGTTTGTTTCTTGATCGTACACAAGATAACTGCTGTCCCTGAACTGAGACAACCAGCACCGAACACGGGTGCAGAGGGAAGGATGCCAGTAACAAGATCACAGCTAGGTTTGTGAGCTAAAGCACCGACAGGCTCGGGCCCTTTGAGAGATGGGTTCCACTCTCTGGACCTCTTTGAATTGAGATGGGTGTTTTTTCAGGTTTTATGCATTAGGGAATGCCTCAGTTGATCTAATGTATAGATGACATTATGGTATCCCTATGGCAGTGGAACCTTACTCCCTCCCATAAGCTAAAAGTTGCTGAGAAAAAAACATTTAACTAACAGTTAACCTTTTAAACTAGTATCCATCAAGCAGTGATTGGGTATAATAAGGTGAAAGTTCATCATGGTGCACTAATAAGGGGATTTCAAGATCCGTATTTAACTTTGGTAATAGGGAAAAGTGACTCTTATCACGTGCAAAGCATAGAGAAGATACAGATATTTTATTTGCTCACTTCAATATCTCTCTTGGCTTCTATTTTCCTGGAAGAAAGTCAACAGCACAGGTCAATGAATGGACTAAAATTCCACTTTCAACATGCTCAGAGTTTTTCTGAAAGGAAGTTGGTGAATCTGAAAAGAGACTAAGATGCCTGTATTATATTCAGCTCTAAAAACACTAAGTGATGCATACTGTATATTATAATCAAAATAGGTACTGAATAATTATCTCTGAAAGATGATTAGAGGATAATGTGTTTATGTGAATACTAGCATACTGAGATATGCATATTAAAATGAAACTGAATGTGGCAACAGCAACAAATCGGAATAGAAGGCACAACGTTTGACTTACTAATAGCTTTTGTTTAAAGTCATTTAGCATATTCTAAACACTGTTTGCATTTTTTTGTTTGTTTATTAAATGCATATTTACTAGTAAATGGAAGGCGCTCTCTTTATGGCTGACAGAAGTGTTATTAAGAGCCACAGTCAGGACTTTACCACAAAATTGTAATGTTTAGTCTGTTTGACGTTTTCCATAAAACCCTCAAAAGACAAAATTCCCTCATATGCATATTCCACGAAAAGTTACACAACAGCACAGAAAATAGTCTAAGACAATTCTATATAAATCATCAGAATACATTACATACACGTATCAGACTTGCTGATAAATGTTTGCTTATATCAGACAGTATCCTTGTATTACAGATCTTTAGTATTTAAAACATGGCAAAAGTTGATGACCATGCCGAGAGCTTTTAAAATGCTAAATAAGGAACGATCGCAAAATACGCGAGCTGCTGTTTTGCAGAGAAGAAATCAAAAGGAATGGAAATTTTCATCAGCTTGTACCAGTTATGTTTAAACCAGTTACCTCTAAACATGAGAGCATTTCTTAGCTCCCAGGCTCAGTACCCTGGCAGACGTCTGACCACACTGGACTGAAAGCCAGGCGTGTGCCAGCATACCCTGCCTTCCCTCTTCTCCCTCCCTGCCTTCTCGAGCATGCCCATTCTCCTGGGGCCAGGTGACACTCGGAGCACATGCCTGCCAAAAGCCCCAGTCGGACAAACAGTGGTCTGAGACCTCAGTAGAGCAGCCAACATTACATGAGATGAATTGGAACTACATTTGAGGCTTTTTACCCTGCAAATGTATTTCTGGGGAGACTTAAACCATTCTGTCTGCAAACTGATGAAAAATGTTGAATGTATATGCACTAAACCCATAAGCACGAAGGCTCTTGATGTCTGGAATACCTATGGAGTCAATAAAGCAAAATGCTATAGATAGCAGTTCTCTGAGCAAAGGGATGAAGGGGACGTGGGTGTAGCTTGTGTGTGGACTCTGTAATGCCTGGTGAAGTGATAGGTCTGATAGGAAGCCCCCTGCCCGACAGCCTTGGCTGGGTCTCTCTCCCCTTTCTTTTAAACAGGGCCAGTAGATCCAAAAGACATCAACAGGCATGAAAACAGATGGATAAACAAAGGACTGGGTGTGGTTTTTAAAAAAACTAGGCTAGGATAAAGTTCTATTACAAAGCTTAGACTAAACTGTGGCACATTTCTAGCTTTGTCACAGACTTCCTAAATGGCTTTAGGCAATCATTTATTAAGGGGCCCAACTACTTCCAAACACCTGGCCATCAACTTCTCTTGTCTCTCAGTTGCCTATAGGTAAAATACAGGTAGTAACATTTCTTTTACTCACATCTTCGTCCATCCTTTTAGGATAGTAAACTATACCCAGGCAGCACCTAGCATAAGTAGGCCCCAAGGAGCTCTGCTCTTACTGGAACAGAAATACTGAGTCAGGCAGTTCAAGAAGGAGCTGTAATGTATATATGCTAGTTAAACAGTCTGTTCTGGGGTAAAATGCACATAGCAATTCATCTGCCCCAGGTTGTATGATTCCAAAGTTGGAATGCAAGGGGGAAATATGCTGTTGTTAAGGACTTACACCTTCTGAAGAGCGATGTCCTTGATATATTGGGGTGTACATATCAACCCAGTAAAGCACTAGCTTTGTGACATGTGGTGGTGGTGTAGGACACACATGTTTGGAGGAAGAAATGGTCTAACGGTACTTCACTAAAACTCCTACAACAGTCCCCAAGTATCTGCTAAGATTACCAGCAGTGAGAAACATAATGATTGTGAATACTGGAGTAATATTTTTAAGAGTACCACTTTCATGGTAAAAGTGTCATTGGTTACCGTAGCAGTATATGGTATAGGAAAAGTGCAATTACAAACACAATCAACGACTGAGGTATATAATTAGCTGACCGAAAGACATATACATACAAATTCTTTTGGGGGTTGCCTAGTCTAAGGTGTTGTGACTACCTCCCTCCATTGACCACAGCAGGGAGCCAAGGTCTGGCATCCTTAAACAACAGTTTAAAATGTTCAAGCCTCTTGAGGGCAGATGTAACAGTAGGCTGCAAGAGGTGTGAAGATGGCCCTATGTGTGAGGCTGCCAAATGTGTTTGACTCGGAGAATACATTTTTGCTCAGAAATCACTGTCCTCCCTTCTGAAAATGTGACCCTTAAAATGACCCCCTTTCCTTGAATACATC
Source organism: Aptenodytes patagonicus (assembly GCF_965638725.1). Classification (NCBI taxonomy): domain Eukaryota; kingdom Metazoa; phylum Chordata; class Aves; order Sphenisciformes; family Spheniscidae; genus Aptenodytes; species Aptenodytes patagonicus. The sequence continues at coordinate 40,870,154 of NC_134950.1, forward strand.
TTCCTGTGTCTTCTCCTCCCTTTCTTCCTCTTATTACTCCCCCCTCCTCTTCAGCCCTTTGCCCTTACCTTTCCTTGAGCCTGATATTTAAAGCAAAAATCAGGTGGGAGCGGTCCTACTTAGTGCAGCTCAAATTAGCAGAGAGAATGAACCAGCATTTCTTCCACGCTTTCTCTGCTCTTTAGACAGTTAGTGCCAGAAAAGGGAGCAGGTGGCTGCTTCCTACCTAAGAGATTCATAGGTGTTGGGTCAAGACATTGTGTGGAAGTCGATATTACACATATTCTTAGTAAATCTGGCAAAGGAGCAGAATCTTTCTTACCCGCCAGAATGGAGACGTGTAAGGGGAGGTTTAAAGGAGGACAGGTCTTTATTTCAAGACCAATGGAAGACTCCAAACAGAGTTTGTTTCATAACGAGCAGTTCCACTTGGAGAAAGAAGGAAAAATCACTGTTCATCATGGGAGCACCCTCTGTGAAGTTTTTAATGATGGCAAGGGCAGGAAGGTGAAAGCAGAGCAGGCTCTTTCTAAGAAACTGAATGAAAAAAGTAAAGGTGTTTCATAGTTTTATAGAGAGAACAGGGGTCAAAGCATCCCTGATCCTGCTGTGAGTTTTCTAAAATTTTAATACAAACAGTCCAACTTTGTTCATAATCTGTATCTACAAAAAATCACCCACAGAAGACAAACAAGCAGCTACTTCTCTGTAGTGCCAATCCATGCTCATACTGTTAATAAGACCAATCCCCCAAAATCATGAATATCAGACCTGTCATCTATGAAAAATTGATTTAGATATTAAAGAATATTTCTTGCAATGTTTACACCATTTAACAAAAACCAAAAAATAAACCTGGCAGTAACAGTCACCAATAGTTACCAGCCAATATCTCTCCAAATGTCACTTAATGTGCTTTATCTTTCTCTCTCTCTCTCACCTTTTCCTTTTTGTGTGTGTGTCTTTTCTACAGGCTTGTTGCTCCCTTGCTGGCATTTGCAAAGGGCTGCCTCAAGTCAGATATCTTCTGTCTCACAGATCTCACCAAGAAAAGACTTTTTATCTGCTAACATATTTGGACCGTCTGTGGGGAAAAGCAGCAGCACTTTAACACCACAAAAGATAAAGAAGTCACAGTCCTGTCCCCATGATGTCTTCCAGAAGTCCTTGCTCATAAAAATCACAATAAAAGCAATTCAGCTTTGTTGTTGCCATTGAGGGAGAATGTAACTCCAGTGGAACCAGTGAATTCATGTAACTTCATAGAAACAGTGAACATAGAAAGATGTCTATAGAAAACTGAGCTAAAGATGAATATATTAATACACATAAAAAGAGGCACGGGATTCAGTGCATCTCCCCCGAAAAATAAAGCCTGTATCAGCATGAGGAAAGAGGAAAAGGAAATGGATTGCTATATACCTGTCTAGTAGAAGGGAAAGCACTTTGACTAACTCTACCGGGGACCAATTAGGCCTAGTGAGACCAAATAAATATTTATCAACATAGCCAAAGGGCATGTCCTTGTCCACAGGTTAATTGTGTAAGCTTGTATACTGTGAACATAAAACTTGGAAACCAGGGAGCCCCAATTGACTCCAGTTGGTCCGGATTTACTTGTCAGTGTAGCAATGTGATGTGCCATCTTTGCATAAGTGAGTGCAAACTCCTCAGTGAAACTTACATCCAAGCTCTTGAAATTCATTTGGGATTTGATATCTCATGCATACATCTCTAAATTAGAGATAAGCATTAACCTGAGGTCTCACACCATCTGGTTCTCTTACCCCAGGAATTTCAGGGATGTTTCAGGGAAGGCAATGAAGTGTAATGCATTTCTTTTGTTCATTTTCTTTGAGCAACATAGCGAGGGCACCTCAAATTTTGGAGCCGAGTGGAGACGGAGCTTTCATCTCCCTGCATACATCTCTCTGCAAAAAGTTACTATCAAATGCTAGCAGAGCTCACCGGGGTTTTTGGCACTGAGCATTCCTCAGTATGCCCGAGTTTACCTATACAGGCTCAGCCTACAAGTCTTAGGTGGCAGGCAAGTTATATATTCTAAAACACAGATACTACATGGATTTTCCACACATTCAGAGTTGCCCAAGAGTTCAGAAAAACAGGCAAAATAAATAAATAGTTATGTGTTTGTGTCTAGTTAAGCGAATACAGAAAGAGAAAAAAGCACTGAAAAGGACAGTGGAAGAAGTAGTAACACAATCTGGGTGACTTCCCCAGAAAAGCCTACAGGAACCCAAGAAAGGAGTGAACAGAAGAAACAAAACATGGGAAGCCTAAAGCACTGGGAGGGCAGACACAACATTTCGCATTGCCCATCAAACCCATGTACTGGCCTTAGGCTCACTCAATGGGAGAATAAGCAGTGAAGGAGGAACGAATTATTGGATTTCACAGCATATTTCTCATGTATGGGAATTCAACAGAGACTCATCCCAAAGATGAGGTTTCATGGTGATTTATCCCAGTGGTCTTCACTACATTACAGAAAATGATGAACTTCATTAATAACAAGAGCAAAAAAGTTACCATATAAAACTGCTTCCCACACACATAAGTAGCAAATGAACCACATTTACACCACATGTTATCAGTTGGAAGACACACAAATCAAACAAATTTTCAAGACCACATCTCTGACATTATTGCTTATTGTAAAAACCAAGACACTCCAATCAAAGGTCTACACCTTACAGGAGGCACTTAGAAACACATTACAAATCAATGATTTCTGATAAAGGAAGCTTTTCCTTTTTCAGTCCCAGAAGAGCACAATGGGATTTACTGTATTGGCCTTTGAAACAGAGGTTGGATTCACTCAGAAAAGAGTGAATCCAAGAATATCACTGCAAATCTGCTATTTTGCTGTGACAGCCAGGAAGGACAGACTCAAAATCAAAATGTTCCTTCTCTTCTGTATGGTCAGCAGGCAACCAGATCACAAAAGTATCAGCATATCGCACTCCAAGAGCAAAAGCCTAGCTAGGTAAAGAGAGGGGAATACATTAATGTTAAATTTTATGGAACAGAATGTTTATTTACAGCATCCAGAGAATCAACATCTTTTCATATATAGGCAGAGGAAGGTTTGAATATGAGGTGTAAAGGGGATAAAACCACTTAGCTAGAAAGTCTGAGCTATTTTACAGGACCCTTGAATAACCTAAGAGGCAAATTTATTCAGCTCACATTTTAGTGGGACAGAAGAGTTCTCACTGTCACACGACAAGTGCTCAAATCATAAAAAAGCTGTGCTTTGACAGTTCTCTAACAGGGGTTGAGCACTTCTTGGAACTTTCTGGGAGTATGTTCATTTACATACTTACAATGTACATACAATCATTTACATACAATCGATAACAATTAAGCTTATCAATGATATCTTTACAAGGTATCTGCTACCTCCTTTAAGTAGTTTTGTCATTGAATGTAATAGGCATTTTAGACGAGGATTTTGAACACTTCTGCTTTTATATAACATTTTGATAGAAAGTGACTTTCTGTGGGAGAGCCCCAGATAATAAATCACTGGAGCACTAAACTATGTTGATAGCACATCTGTTTTAACAGTATGCAGTGCCACATGGTGTACTGCAGAGTAAACCGCTCAGCTGGAAGAAGTTTTCACATCTGTTAAAGGACTTTGCACATGTTCATATGAATTCATATTTCATATGCCAATTTTTTTTTTTTAAATTGTACCTATGCAAAAAGATCCAAAACCTTAGAAACAAGCATGGCTGGGATAGGGTATAGCAAGTCAAAAGAGTCAAGATATACTTTTCTTTTTTTCACTCCCTCTCAGTAGATGAAATCAGCAGGACAAAGTAATTAATATTAGGGGAAAAAGATGATGGGATTTTAAAAGGAGGGCATTATAGACCAGAAATGACATAAAAGGAGATAGAGAGAGAAACCAGAGATATCACCCAAGAGGGCAAAAGTACTGGTCCTGCTGATGACATGTTAGATCTGACCTCAAAAACCCCTCTGGTTGTTTTCTGAGTTCTTGGTACTGTGGCCTCCCGTAACCTTGAGCATATCATTTGACCGCACCGTATCTCAGCTCCAGACACATTACATGGGGACCACAACTCTTTCCTAACCACCCAACAGTAATACTGCCAGGGTAATGGCAATAATGTCTAGGTATGTCTAGACACTCAGAAGGACCTTGTTCCCAAAGACACAGCCATGGGCAGATTACTAAAACCTGAGAGTGGCACTAACAAAAAAAAAAACCCTAGTAGAGATCTAAGCAGAAGCCACAACAATTTCTGATATATGAAAATAAAACTTGCTTTATTAAATCAATCAATTTCTTTGCAAAAATATTCGAGAACTGTCAATTTTTTCCTAAACCATATTTATTAGCCACCTAAAAACAACGCTTTCCTATTCAGAAAATATATTTTTTACTTCTTTCATAAGACCATTCTTCAGAACTTAAAAATCTTCTGAGAGTCACCCATACTCAGATGAAGCAGTTATTCTTGTTAGCTTTTGGCAAGAAAGCTCCGGTTTTTCATGTGTAATGAGTCATGAATTTAAATGTCTAGAAGTCTTAGTAAATAGCGAATTTAATCCCTACTAACCATGAAAAAGAAAAACAGGACTGTATGGAATAACGTCTTGTTACCTTCTCATTTTACACGATCACAAAACAAATGAAGTGCAGACATATACAATGTATTCTAACCCATTGAATATTGTCAACCTAAAACATGTGGAAAGGGAGTGAGGAAAACTACCAGCACTGGCCTTGTCTTGCTAATGGGTTTAAAGGAGATTGGCCAAGAGTACTCCAGATGGCTGGGTTTTATCTTAACTGTTCACAAAGTGAAATGATCTGTTGCTGTGAGTGATGCCCCACATTAGTAAATGTTGGTCTTTCTCATCACATAAATCATCAGTTATCTATCTTCCTGATGCTATCAGTCCTCTCAAGATGCCTCAACCATGACAAGAAATAATGAGAGATTAATTAAACTGTTAACCTTTTCTGTAGTACTAGCTATAGTAAGAGAGAGGGAAAGATGGTCCTTCATGGAGAATGCTGTCACTACACCACAACTTAGAGAACAAGTGATCTAAATTAGCTCATGACTCTACAGAATGTATAGAATTTGCAAGAATTATATTTTATATAATTTTATAAAAGAGGATTTAGCCTGCTGTGATTATAGCTCATGCATACAATGAGCCACCATATTAAATGGTACAAATCATGACAATTTTAGATAAGTTAAAGGCACCCCTGTAGGCATCTGATAAGTTTCCAGCCCATGCAATATTTTCCAAGAACAAACACATGCTGCAGCTGGCAGGGACACAAGTAAAACCACAAAGCAAAGCTATTTGGATATATCAAATGGTCTAAAACCCACATGCAGCAACATTGGCTGAGATTGGAAATAAATTATTTCTGTTCCTTGTAAAGAGGAATACTTAAAAAAAAAAATTATCATCTCCATTCAAACTCTACTAGCACACATAAGCTTGTGTGTGCAGTAGAAGCAATACGGCAAACAATGCTGTGTAGTAGAAGCAGGACTACTGAGCAAATCACCCAGTCTATAGCATATGGTGGGGCTTACTTTGAACTACACTGGTCTCTTGGAATGAATGTTCCTGGCTTATTTTCATTTGAAGGAAACCTAGTTCATGTACTAGGAGAGTGCTCCATGACAGAAAGCAAAGTGCAGTCAAGAGGAGACAATCAGGATATTCCCTTCAGAAGCACTAATTATAATGCTAATGTAGATCTACCCACAAAGTTTGCTTTCAGTGAAGAAGAAAGAAGCATAATACATACTTAATCAGAAGTTCTGCGTTCCAGTAAGAATGAATGTCCTGGTTTTGGCAGGGATAGAGTTAATTTCCTTCCTAGTAGCTGATACAGTGCTGTGTTTTGGATTTAGTATGAGAATAATGTTGATAACACACCGATGTTTTAGATCCTAAAAAAAGAATCTGAAACATTAGGCTCCAATACCACACATATGAAAATCCTTATTTTCTTGCACACAAGTCCAGGCAGACTGGCTTCAGAGGGACTATTACTTGTTGCCATTTCAGCAAAGCAATTCGACTGTGTCTTCACAGTTATGTGCAGACACCTCCATTCATGCTTTGAGTTGAGTTACCTGAGCTTGAATTGCTGAAAGACCTGAAAGGCAGGTCTTACAAAGCAATGCAAAATCACATGCTGGTGTGTCTACATGAATTTAACACTACATATAGTTTATGTTTCACCAAGTTCACTATGCCATGACTGTCTGCACTTGACTGGATAAACATGCCCTTTGCTGTCAAAGGGCCAATGGTTGGTTGAATGGATGTTTTTAGATTCACACCTTAAGCAGAGATGAGCACTGCAAGCAAAGCATCCGTCTATTAGAATAAAATGGAGGAAGAACTATGGAACAAAGAGTACATCACAAATTTTTGACACAGAATAATTACTGTTTCAAAAACTTGATAGTACTAGATTTAAATTTCACTTATGTAAAACCACAATCACTTGCATTTATGTTTTTTCTCTATTTGTGTTGGGTTGGAATTCAAAAGTTGGCATAAAACCCTGATACAAATAGCCCTTTGCTATTTGCAGAAGAGTGTGTCAGCCAGGTTCTGGGATCCTGCAAAGCTGATTCATCCAAATGAACCAACGTGAAAAAATCAAAGAAACTTTCTTACTGGAATACCCACTTCTCATAGGGCAGTAAATGTCACTAGGGGAATGATTTGGGTTTTTCCTATTTGAAAAAGAGCTTGAATCAATGCCTTCTTCATTGTGAAATGTATTAAGAGTTTTCAGAAATGACATTATTCTCTAATGCCTCTGTCTGTTAATGGAGCACATTCATTGTACTTATTAAGATGGTAAAGAATCATTAGACTGGTGGGAATGAGGGAAAGAAAATTGAAACGTTCCCTGCTAAGAAACTAATTTCACAAAAATGACGTGAAGTCAGTGGAACTGAAATGCAGGAGATGTTAGAATTAGGTCTACGCATTTGAGTCACATTTGATGGCATCAACAAAGGCTGCTTTGAAGAAAATCATCCTGGTTCTCCTGCTCTCTGTATTTTTCCACAAAGTACTCCCTATTCTTTCTACTCTCTTCTGACAGAATGCCCCTGCCCCTACTTTATCTTCTGTAGTGGTTTCTGAACCAGGGACTGACCCCTTCAGCATTGCTGGAGTTCCTACTTCACTGCCTCAGATGGCTTTAAAAGGTTATGAAGTTACAGTCTGTTATATTCTGGATATATAAATGAATTGTAATAATTTCAGCCCACCAATGTTTATGAAAGGTTACTGACCATTCAAGGCTTTGAATACACACCCAAAAAGCACAGGCAGGAGGAACATATGCACTAGTGTTAGGAGGGAAATACTTTTCCAAAAAAAATTTTTTTTTTTTGAGATTTCAAAAATGTTCCTCATCTCTGCTGGAAGGACCTGTGCTCATCCCAGCATTTTGGAAAAACCCAGGGATGGCAAATGCTGTGCTAGTGGTCATCTAGCAACCAGGGAGTTAGCCTGGGATATGGGAGCTGAAGACATATTTGGATTTGACCTGATTCAGATTCAAGAATTAGATCTTGCTGTCCTGCATCCAAGGGAATTGTCCTAACATGGATGAAATCAATCACATTCATGGTCTGGCACAGTAATTATTTTCTTTAATACTGCAAAGTGCAAAAGACAAGATACAAAGGGTAGGCCTAATTTTTTAGTCTGGAGTGATGGACTTCATACAGAATATGAGATACTGATGTTTGCTTCCCTAGTCTGACTCAGAACTTAGCACTGAACATGGGTGTCCCCAAATCTTGGATGAATTTTCCAGGCTCCAGGTATTTCTGGGGTCTTGGGTTTCTCTGGTTTTGAGAAAAAAAGCTCAATTATGGAATACAATATGCTTCCTCTCAAAATGGAAAACAGAAAGGAAAGCAGTTCCTACCAAAAGGGAAAGCAATTATCATAAAATTCCTGACTAGCCATGCTCTGTGGCAAAACAGTAAATGAAGATGAATTTCCAAAACGAAGTCTGCACCAGATTTAAGTCTCAGAAAGTGGTAAGGTGGTTGATTCAGTGTTTCATAGTTTTGCTGCCCAAGGTTGTTACTACACAAGTGAACTGTAAGAAGACTGACTGTACCTATGGGAAAGCCCCCACTGCAACACAAGAGCACAACTGTTAGAATGATCTTTTTCACAGGATAAGAGACAGTGGTTTCCCAATAGTCAGCTCAAGACCCCAATTTCCAGCCTTTATTTCGTGACTCAGAACCTCAGCATTGCTTTGTCCTGTTTCTAGTATTAACCTGCAGACATATGATCTGAATTAGAACATAGCAAAACAGGGAGCAAGAGAACTAATCTTCCATTCATTGGTTTGCTATTTTAAATCCAAGGATGGTAACTGCAGTAGCTGTTGAGCTGGACGGTGTAGGGAACCGGCCTAGGGAGAACAGCATCAGCATGGCTTTAGTGTGCAGGCTGCTGGGAGCAGAGGATTCGGAGTGTGGGTTTGAGCAGCCAGGGTGTTTGGGGAAGGGAAATCAAGCAGGTGGTGAATAGGAAAGCTGGATCAGTAAGTGGAAAAGAGCTGTCAGGGGAATCATTAGGAGCAGTTGCCTGGCCAGCTCCCATTTAGGAGCAGCAGCTGTGCCAGCCTGATGAGGGGAGGGGATGCTGCTCCACGCCAGATGTGCACAGCGTGAGTGTGCTGTGGTGGCTGCCAGAGATGGGGAGGAATAAAGAGGGAAGCCATAGGGAGGGTGGTGTGGAGAACTAGGGGAGCAGCTGCCAGGTTACTATAGGAGGCAGATGCTGTAAACAGAATAGCATATACCACTGCTGCAGCCTTGTGTGCTGAGCCATTTTTGCCTAGGAGTAAGGGGTTAAATAAATGTCTGGGGAAAAAAATATTTCAGGGGCTGTAGGTGCTGATTAGGCTGATCCATGCCTCTGTGACTGCTTCCTGCAATCAAGGTGAGCTGGTATTTTCTGCTTGAACTACTGCTTAATTTTATCACTGTACAGTAGCTAAGAATTATTTCTTGGGCTAGGCACTGGTTTAAAACTGCAGTGAAGGATATTAGATTTTGTTCTGCCGACCGCCCTATAAGGTCTTTTTCCTTCTCTTTCTCAGCTCAAATGTAATTCATGAATTCACTCAGAATAGACATGTTTGTCTGGCTGCTTCTGAAGCTGAGCTGTGATGAACACCACAGAATGCAATTAATCAAAAGTTTCAAGACAGTGTTCATGCCTTTGGACTATGAACATCTATTTTGATTTCCTCTCTTGGTGCTATGTGATGCCTCTACTATGCATTCGCACTTCTTTGACCATCTTCTGCTAAAACTCTTCTGACATACGGTAGCGATTATATTTCTGACCATATGGGGAGGTCTGAGCTTTGGCTGGAATATTATAACCCAGCAAGCATGTTCTGCCTCCTCTCTTTTATAGCAGAAGTTCACTGTTTCATCCTTCATTTTCTGCAGTTTTTTCAAGTTCCTGTCTTACAACAATTGAAAGGGGGGCATCTGTAGAATATTCCTTGTCTCTTTGGGGACATCTCAATTTTTTGAAATCATAATTTTTTATATATAAACTTCCAAGCAGGATTCTGACACCTCATTCCCCTGTCATTGCTGCTGGAGTACAGCAGTACGAGCCACTGAATTGAGCTAAGCTAAACCAGCATTTTCTGTACTTCCACTTACATTTCAATCCATCAAAGAGAACATATCTGGTTTAGGCAGATTCTTGATGCCTGTTTAGAAGTCAGAATATAAATAAATAGCAATTTTTAGTTCTCCCAAGAGATCTAAGCTAACTGCCATAATATATAAAGAAAGAGGGAGCATGTTTTATGCAACAGAAAATTCCATCAGAAACATTGTACAATGAGCGGGATGGAGCAAATAATTCATAGTGATTACATTATTAGAGAAGCTTAACCTGTCTTTTGTCTAAGGCACATATGCCAGGAGATTTCCATTCTTTTCAATGTGTACAGTATTCAGTGTTTATGCCATTTTTTAATGTCTAAATGGATCGAAACAGGTATGTGCTAATACTTCCTAGTTATTATTCACTGATTGAGCTATATTGTAATTGATCAGAGAGGTCACATAGCACACATTTTGAAGTCTGGATAGAAGTTGCATAGAATAACCTTTTAAAGCAAAAAGATGCATGTGCAAATGCAAAATATGTTCTGCTAAACTTTGATAGATTTTCTTTTTAGTCTAGTAAAAAATATAAAAATGTTATAAATAATATAAATTGTTATATAAAATGTTATTAAAAATGCAGAAAAAATCAAGCATTGGGATAAATTTTGTTCAGGTATATTTTCACAGCTTTAAAGAAATGTTATACTGTTAAAATAGTATGGACTATTTGTGTTTAGGCAGTTTTTGACCCTAGTGATGCATACATTTAGATAAAACCAGGAATAGATATGATTCCATGCTATATTACTATTATAAAAGTAAACACTTCGGTAAAGTTCTACAAACATCTTCTGCTCCAAACTCAGGTCTTTAGCGCACATTCAATTTCATTTTCAATTTAAATAAAATCAGTTCTTGAGCTTGTAGCCTGAATTACTAACATGAAATAGAAAAGACCAGACTGTGGTCCCAGCTCATGACACCAGAGTAAATAGTTCTTTGAGTTTGCAGTCTGTATGAACACCACCATTCACAAACTTCTCAATTCACATGACTACGCTCAAGCTGGTGAGAAATTATGAAGGCGGACCATGGGCCATTCAACAAAAAAAATGGAGTCTGCTTTTATAGCCAGTAAGTCATTCTTTAACAGCTTACTCCACTCTGCTAAAGCCCCCCCAGTAAAGTTCTCTTCTGTAGGACACCAATCATCGCTGACTGATGTATTGTCTTCATTCCTCCTTCCTACTCCATATATAATTTGAAGTAGGTAATTAAACACTACAAAATGTTTAGTTGAAGCTGCTGGGTGTAACACAGAGCCTGGCATCAAAACCAGAGGACAGGTTTCCAAGGTGCAACATTAAGACAGCTTAACAGCAGCATCATTATTAATTTCATAATTATAAGACACTTTTGGAATTCCCAATATTGGACAATATTTAAGAATTGCATCTTGTTTATCACTGAAATGCGTATTTATATTTGTGACAATGGTTATCATACCCTTTTACAGAATTTAGCCTCTACTTAAAAAATAATTGTATCAAGTAAATATATCTATTTAAGCTATAAACATATATTAGATAGAAGGATGTCTAACATATTTGGATGCTCTAGCCCTGATTTAGGCAAGCATTTAATCAGATGCTTAACAGCACGTAAAGAGTACAAATGAACTCAAATTTTCTTCTTTGTCTTTATTTAGATATAAAACTTGATCACACAGGCCGCATCTCACAAAGAACATTGTTCACCAAGATATACACTGAAATCAGTGCAATGCACTTACAAGTATTTTTATTCTAAAACATTGCTTCAACTCTCACATGCACCACAGAAAGGGGAACTGCTGCTTGAACTGGGGAACTAAGAGAAGCCACTAGACCAGAAACTGTAAAATGAAAAAGCTGGAAATAGTGCAAACCTCCCTCCCTCCCTCCCTCTCTCTCAAAAAGGTGATGAGGATTTTTTTTTCCTGCCTTTAATTAGCAAGATGAGATGGAAATAGCCTTGTTTCAGAGAAATCTGCATCCAGTATCTTTACCATCTCATTCCAAATCTAACTTGAGGCTTAATATAAAAGCTAACACCATTTTTAGGAATCCCTCCCATTAGAAAGAGATAAAGACAATGACAATATTGTAATTGTCTTAGGTCGTTCTGCCAATTTTCATTCTAAAATAATGTTCTGTTTTGTTTTGAGAATTTCATACTGCCTTAGTCAAATTGTGGTCCCTAATACTATTCTGATGGGTTTCTCCCAAAAAATGACAGATTTTTACCTGTTTGACCTCTGTCACACAGATAGAAACAGCTAACTGAAGAGTCTGGATGAAAGAGGGAAGGCAGAGACATAGAGGCTGTACTCCAGCCTACTTCATCCAGGGTTTGCATTAACAGACATCCTCAAAATATCTCAATTTCCCATTTCACATATTGCTTTTATCTTGTTCTCTGCAAAGAAGCAGAGATTTCAGTGGAATTAACCACATGACACACTTAAGCTGAGTTCTGGCAAGTCAGCCTCTTCTTCTGCGTTCTGCCATAAGCCCTTACAAAAGGAGTTGATCAAGGAAGTACCTGAAACATGAAACCCAAAAATACTGGCATCACATAAAATTCCCTTTTATTATCCATCAGACTAAAGTATGCATTTCAAACTCATTTTCTGGAAGTATCTACTTACTATCCACCCTTGTACAAGAAATGACTTTCCTTGGTCACGGCATCCTCTGCCATAAAAGATAGTCATGTAACCCTACCATCTGCACTGAAGTGATGTTGTATCTCACCTCAGTTAAATATGGTGAGATGATAAATATACATTCTATCTATACACCTCTGTAAACTCAAAATCCTTTGCATTGGCCCAATAGGAACTGCAGAGATCATGAGAGCTATTTTTTTTTTAAGCTAACCAAGCCATTGACAAATATTTTCTTGTTTTCAAAATTTTTTTTAAATACCCAGGAAAGCGTGGTTTGGAAAATTCTGCAGGAAATACAAAGATTCAGTTAGTTTCCATTTTTCTTCTCATTCTCACCCTTTGCCTAGGAGCTGTCTTGCTAGTTCTCCTCATTTGAACAGTAATTTATTACATATGTTTATTCCCTCTTGTGTACTTAAAACATTTTATAGTTCCTAATTTCCTAGTTATAAGATTATACCCTCTGATTTCCATGGCGCTCTGCCAAATACAACAGTTCATTCTGTATTATTGAAAACATATGCAGAAGCTTCAGCAAGCCTGATTTCCCATCCGTCTTTATTTCTTTCACAAACGTTCTTTTTGAACACACCGATGCCCCAGACCTTTTAACATTTATTTCTTTTCTTTTCTTAATGGACTTGCTGCGGTCACTAACTACTGTCCCTTGCAATATTAACCGCTTCAGAAATTGCTCACCAGATATTTTGTAGTAAATGGGGCAGACTCTGAGCAGAAGTAAATTGTACAGATGGAGTTACGTGAGTGACCAGCCTCTCTAGGGGAGTTGCGGGCTCACCTAAAGGAGGAGGTTTTGGCTTTGGACTCCAGGTTCCCCCCGCCTGCCAAGGCGCTGCAAATGCCTAAGGATTTGCATACAGGGCAGACTAATGGAGCAGCTGTATCTAGCAAAAGCAGCTGCCATGGTTATACCCTGACACTGCTCCACTTGTACCCAGCAGAAAAGCTGTTTGCATTGATTCTTGCTTTGCTTACCACCCTTGCTAACAAATTTCTTAGTCTATTAATGGAGCAATAACACATCATCTAACTAATTCGAATCAGTAACATCTTAAAGCTTTCATGCAGTCCACAAAAATACATTCTGAAATTGTTCCCACTAAAATCCTACAGGGAATACTACAATTTTGACTCAAAGGAGTTCTGAACATATCCCCCATGCTTAGTGTCCTAGCCTTTCCACAAAGCTGCTGCCTCCATCTGCATAAACATTTCCTAGTCTGCCTTTTCATTCTGCCCTCAGAGTTCTGTGATAGTTCCCTGTGATTGCTCTTTTTTTTCCTGCGCTTCACTTCAATCAAAGCTGTCTCTGCACTGGTAGCGAAACCACATGTCATTTCATCCTTCCATCAGAGTGTTCTCCTTTGTCTCTCATATTTCTCTATACCCATGCTGCAATCCATTTTAAAGTGTCTGCGACCCTGCTAGACTGCAACAGGGGAAAAAAAAGTACATAACGTGCAATCTCGGAGAAAGATAGGAAAAAGAAAGATGAAGAGACAAAGCAAGGAGAGGGCTGAGTTTGAGAGAGACTTTCTGCTTTATCTAGCAAGGCAAAGTCCCGACCACCTGCAGAGAAAGTCTGCCCATGGAAGGAGGCTCGCGCTCCCCCCAGGGCAGTCGCCCACCTTCCCGTGCTGCTCTGCAGGTCACCACAAAGATACAGGCATGCTTTCAAAACCTGCTTCACACCAGAAGTAATACTGGGAAGAAAAACAGAAGTATAGCTGTCCTGGGAGATGTAATTCAAATAAAAGCATCTGCTAGTTATTTTTCTTTAAGCCAGATCTACTAAAGGGACGTTTTACCATGCTGCCCCCACTCTTCCCAGCAGCTCCAAGGGGGGCTCTGAAGAAACCTCTGCATTTTCACTAGCCACGTAGTGATTTGCCCACATTTCTTTCTACAGTTCCTTGCTACACTCCATTTGCATCTTAAATCTACCTGGCTGAAAAGTTCCACAGAATGTATTTTATCTAAGTACCCAGTTAAAACTCTAGGTAATTGACAATTATTTTATGCAGAACTAACAACCTGAACTGGTATGAGCTCCCCAGCTCACTGTCACACAACCGCTTGCTAAGGCACCATACCTACAGCTGACCTGCACCCACACCTACCCTGCACCTCCAGCTCAGCAAGAGTGTCTTGACGCAAGCAATACAAACATGCCTGTAGGAAAGCAACTCGCTCTTCTCCTATTGTAAAACATTCTTCCTATGCCATGTAGATGAAGCCAAACTGCTAACGAGATAACAGGGAATAAACGTCACTGGTCATTTATTGTCTCTCTACACCATTACAGGCTGAATACTCGGTTTATGGGGTTTTTTTATTATAACTGGCTTTCATCTGCGATGTGACCAGGATAAGCTTGCCCAGAGAGGTGGCGGATGCCCCATCCCTGGAAACATTCAAGTTCAGGGTGGACGGGGCTCTGAGCAACCTGATCTAGTTGAGGCTGTCCCTGCCCACGGCAGGGGGGCTGGACAGGATGACCTTTAGAGGTCCCTTCCAACCCAAACTCTCCTATGATTCTATGATTCTATGTACCCCAGAAGGGGAAGCAGCAGACACCAGCCCACCTCTCCGGAGGCCACGGCTTCCCAGCTATTATCTCAGCTGTGGCACTCAAGTCCAGCTACAGTACCATGGATCCTCAACAACTACAACAAACATTTTAATTAAACTGCCTTACACTTTGAAGCATAGACAGTGTGAATAAAAAGTATGTTTGCTATATTTTATACAGCAATTTTGTTCAGAAAAGAGTCATAAATTGAGTAGGAGTGACTAAAATTAGTGTCAGAAAAGATGACAGTTTGTTACTTGAAAAATTTAAACTGTAAATACTGCAGTTATTTGAAATGGCTACTGTTTGTGAGAATTCATTTTCCACACTGCATTGCCTTTCTTTATCAAATTATGAGCAATAATGTACCACTAGCAGCTTATTTTTCTCAAAGAAGTCTGAATTACAGTGAGCAGGGAAGCAGTGAGAAGTGAGCCAGAGATAATTCTTAGACAAGGTGACCAAAATTACAAGAATGCCTACAGACTCTGAGTCTTTATTTCCAGATTGATTTTAATTTCATCAAAAGGCTACAATGCCTGACCTAAATAATGATAATTAAAAAAAGGTTTATATGATCAGTTTTATGGGAAAATCTATTGGTCTGTCAAGCTAATTATCTGGCACCAGTGTTGCAGTACATTAAATTCTGCATTAACAAGGCACTTGGCATCCTCATTTGTAGATATGTGACTCCTTGGGAGACTGAACATTTGCTAAACAACAAGCTACCAGGCAACAGGACTTCTGAAGTTCCTACTTCCCAGGCTCCATTTCTCTCTTGGTGTACATATGCTTGGTTTCCCCCCGTGCACACCGTGCATCCTGCACGTGGAAGGAAAAACGAGCTGTCTAACAAGCAGCTGGAGTAAACCACCTTTCCAAACCAAGGTGCTTTGGGATTTCCTGTAAAGGAGAATGATCACACTGAACTGACCCGTGTCTGGATCAGTATAATCCTCTTTTTTGGCTAAATTAACTTTGGTTGTGTGTTGATTTAAAATAAGAAACGGCCATTGCAAACATGACACTATTTAAAGTAGTAATGAAAGCCTTGTCATCCCCTGTGCAACAGATAGGACAAAATCACTCAGGGGGACTCACTTGAAAGCTTCTGGGGCCTCCCCTTTGCACTCACAAGTGTGAGGAACAAGACTGAGGAAGGAAAAAGCGTTGCCTGCTACCTTTGTATTTCTCAAGTCCCACGGCTACCAGAAGGAAAGCTGTGGGGAAATTCTGTTCTGGTTACTTGGGTTGGCTTTAATGCTGCTTTGTGCCAATGAAGACTCCTAAAGTTACCTTAAGAGGTCCTATGACCCAGAGCTGGGAGCTTAGGGTTTCACAGATCTCAAGGTACCACCTGCTATCATATTCAAATATCTCCAGTTTATCACACTTACAATATAAACTAGAAATAAGAATCAATTTAATGTCAGAGGTTGGACAAGGGGAACTCTTTAAAATTTTATTTGGCAGTTTGCTTCTATAAAATCCCATTTTTTCTTTTTCACTGTTTTCATTATGTTTTATAGCCTTGCTAAGCTCAGGTACAGGCAGAGGTGGTGAACACGTAGCTTGCATATAAAATAAATGAGCTTTTCTAATTTTTGCTGATAAAATAAAAACTTTCCCCTAAATTAGGTTGAAATACGCATCTATTCTTCTGCATTTATGTGGCTTTATTTATTTAAGTGCCTTTTTGTACTTCAGTGAACAATTACAAATCATTTTCCCAATTTCTTCAGACACTCAGGCATGGCAAGAGCTAATTAACTAGTGTGACAATTGCAAGAAGCAGCAACATAATTCAGTTTTTGAATGGC
Organism: Aptenodytes patagonicus; assembly: GCF_965638725.1. Lineage (NCBI taxonomy): Eukaryota > Metazoa > Chordata > Aves > Sphenisciformes > Spheniscidae > Aptenodytes > Aptenodytes patagonicus. The sequence goes on from NC_134950.1 coordinate 40,887,002, forward strand.
TGGAAGGTATTTAATTTGAATAAAAGAGGAATTAAATAGCAGTAGTAATAAATGGTATTGACAGGTAGGTACACATATCAGAAAGGTCGCTAACAAAGTATTTGCAAGTACTTTCAAAACTCCGCTTTGGAGTTGTGAAATTAGGATTAATTGGCTGGAGCTGTTTTATAGACTATTTCACACATTTAATACCTTACAATCTATTGAGGTAATCAGCCATGTGTAAAGAACAAGTTTTGAATTGATTCCCCGATTAAGTAAAATATAAGGGTCTTTGTATGCAAAATGTGGAATGCTTAATGCAAGATTCATCTGGCACAGTGGAATATGGGTAGGAAAGACCTTTTCAGTGTTGTGAATCCCAGTGTTTGAGATATAGTGCTCATGGCAATGAACTTATCAGAATTTGAGCAACTGTTGGCACAGCTCAAAAGTGAATCCTGCTCTTGCTGTTGGAAGTAAATTTGATAAAAGTAATAACTGAATTATGTAGACTTCTATTTGGTAACCATCAGTGATATCCTACATCCACATTTTTTTCTTGTTTAGTTTAAGTAAGCTTTCACTATGTCTTTTAAAATACCAAAAAGAAGAGATCCAATTGGCTAATGGGAAAATATTCTCCCTTTCTCTTCTTAGAACAATAAAACGAGTAAATTTCCCAAGACGTTTGCAAAGCAGAATACAGTTATGAGCTAAAAACCACATTGCCCAGAAATACAGGCCCCATGGGAATTGGATTTTGCTTGACATTCTACCTCGGCCGCCACTCTCACATTATGGACTCAATTACTCCTTATCCAGGGCAGTCCACCATTCTTGCTCCTAGTTTGTGTGCTCCCAGTATTGCCCTTCCCTTGAGTCAAATATCTTGTAGCAGCAAAACCAGTTGGATCAAATGTCTGATGGACTCGAAAGAAAGTATAGTTCTCTACCACTGATCCGGAGAAGGGACATATAAGCGTGGGTAGACGTGATTAAAGAAGACTTACATGGTTAAATCTTAATGAAAATCCTAAGTACAATCGCATTCCTGTGGAGAAAAGGTGCATCATCTGTGGGTACATCTATATTAACATTCCTTATTTCAGAGCAGTAGCGAAATTAAGTGATCATTCCCACCTGATCATTCCCTGATCATTCCCACCTATTATGCGTTTATTCAGTGCTTGGAAGGGTTCTGGTGTGTGTGGACTGGATTCTTTTAGGATGAAACTGGCTGGCAGATGCACCGTAGAGAATCACAAGAATCCAAACCAAGAAGCAGGCTCCACTGTGACAAAGTCTTCTAGGGAATAGTGACACCAATGTACTGGTGAAAGGCTCTGAAACTGTCAATCTGCAACTCCCTGATGTGCTTCTTGTGCCTTCCTATGTGTGGCATGTGCAGAGAGGCCCACAAATATCAAAAGGACTGCAGTTTCCCCAGGACTGGGGGCTGCAGAATCATAGTCATAGAATAGTTTGGGTTGGAAGGGACCTCTAAAGGTCATCTAGTCCAACCCCCCTGCAATAAGCAGGGACATCCTCAACTAGATCAGGTTGCTCAGAGCCCCCTCCAACCTGACCTGGAATGTTTCCAGGGATGGGGCATCCACCACCTCTCTGGGAAACCTGTGCCAGTGTTTCACCACCCTCAGCATAAAACATTTCTTCCTTCTATCTAGTCTGAATCTACCCCCCTTTAGTTTAAAGCCATTCCCCCTTGTCCTGTCGCAACAGGCCCTGCTAAAAAGTTTGCCACCATCTTTTTTATTAGCCCCCTTGAAGTACTGATAGGCTGCAATAAGGTCTCCCTGGAGCCTTCTCTTCTCTAGGCTGAACAACCCCAACTCTCTCAGCCTTTCCTCATAAGAGAGGTGTTCCATCCCTCTGATCATTTTCGTGGCCCTCTTCTGGACCCGCTCCAACAGGTCCGTGTCTTTCCTGTGCTGAGGGCTCCAGAGCTGGGCACAGTATTCCAGGTGGGGTCTCACCAGAGCAGAGTAGAGGGGCAGAATCACCTCCCTCGACCTGCTGGCCACGCTTCTTGTGATGCAGCCCAGGGTACAGTTGGCCTTCTGGGCTGCGAGTGCACATTGCTGGCTCATGTCCAGCTTTTCATCCACCAGTACCCCCAAGTCCTTCTTGGCAGGGCCGCTCTCAATCCCTTCATCCCCCAGCCTGTATTGATACTGGGGGTTGCCCCGACCCAGGTGCAGGACTTTGCACTTGGCAAGAATACATCTGAACAATCCCCCCAACCAAAATTAAGGACACGTACAGGTTGGGAGGCAGATCTATCTATTTGGCATAGAAGGTGGCTGGCAGCTGAGGTAGAGCTTGGGACCAGTAATGCTCTTCTCATACCCCTCCTTTATATTTTGGCAAACATGAAAGCCACCTGGCCTCAGTCTGATGTGCAGAAGAGATGTATTTCTACTCCAGAAACTTTCAGGCCCCCAGGAAGGGAGAGAAACGGAAAAGGAAGCTCTGTCTTGTTTGCTAACATGTCACTGTGAAGTCCCTGGCATGCCACACCATAACCCAAGGCAAGATGAAGATGTAGGCAAGACTGTGAATCAGGCAGAGTTTCAAGTAGCTGACTACCAAAGAAGCCATAGTGTTTTTTAGTCTTGGCAACACATCAGCCCATTCTCTAAGCTGGATGGGGAGTGTCTTGGTGTGGAACAAGTTCATATTAAACAGTGGTAGAATGCCCTCACTGAGCTTAAAAGCCTCATCCACCATCTTTGGGGACATTTGAAGCAGTAACATGTTCTCATAAAACAAAGCATGACATAATCATGGAAACTCTTTCCTACTTTTCTTCACTCTCACTACCTCAGGCCTTCCTCCCATTTGAGCACCTGAGAGCACCTCTAGCTGTCCTGCCTTTTCCATCTGCCAAGGCTAGCAGATAACAGAAGGAAGAATCCCATGGCACATTGCTGGCCATGGCATAAAGGTAACTTATCAGTTTTGAGGCAGTTCATCCTTCTCAGAGCTTACCTTCACCAGTCCCTCTCAGAAATTAAAGAAGGAATGCGTAAATCTCAGTACTACACAGAAAATTGTGCCCTAGAAAACCGGGGGGCTGTAGGGTGGATGGCTGTAGGCAGTAGACTTGCATTGTAACCTTGCAGACAGTCCTGGACTCACAGACTTGATTTTCTTTCCTCCACAGAGGTGAGCCACAAAAGTCTTTCTCTCTTCCAGTTTTCACCCCCAGCCTCTGGTACCTCAGCTGTGCATTGCCTCCGGCAGGAGGCAGTGTATGTCTAGGATGCCATCCTAGAAAACATGCTGTAGCATCAATCTGAGGCAGTGTTAAGAAGAGAGGAGGGAGAGAAGGTCGACTCAGGAGATGTTCAGGGACAGGATCATCCAGAGTCCTTAACAGACCTGACAACAGTTCTTGACAAAGAGGTTTCAGATTGCAGAGCAAGGGAGCAGGAGGCTCTGGAGATATGGCAGGAGCACACCATGCTCTTGAGTGGCAACTAGTAGCCAGGCAGATGTAGGAAGAACCAATGGGAGAAGGAAAAGAGGACCAGCCAGATCTGGGGACCGTCATCTCCACCAACCCCAGACTGTTGTGCAACCCCAGACCCTCTCTAGATGTCAAGTAGTCTTGGGAAGATAGTAGTAGTAGGCTCTGCATAACCTCGTGACTGTTGGGCCTGTCCTCTCCTCCTCACATCTGTGATCAAAACAATGCAAGTGACAAATGAAAACAGTTACAGCGCAAAAAGTCCTAAGAAAGTCTTTGTCCACGTTACCTGCTCACTCAGCATTTGGTAGAGTGGCCCACTGAGGAACTCACAGACCAGAAAGCAAAGATCAGTTTTCATTTGAAGAGCCTCAGGCAACAGGTATTGGGGATGTTAGATCTAGGGGATCAGCCTAACTCTAGCCTAAAGTAGAAACTGATGTGTTCTGTGGTTCAGGGAAACAGGACTTACATATTTTTATACATGTAAAAATTTGCATCAGATAAGTATCTGGGACCATTGCAATTTCTTCTAAATGAAAGAGTAGCAATTTTTTTTCCTAGCTGCTCATTTAAAAATGGTTACAGGTTAGGAAAAGAAAGTGCAAATTCATCTGTATATTAAATTAGATGAGAAGGATTCTTATGTACTAGCTCTTGCCAGAAACAGATGGGCTTGATCACAGTATGCTCTAGTTGGGCAAATACTTTGCACTCCAGTTCCTATGTAATGTATCAAACATTATTTAAATTCCATGTTGAGTGTTTAAACACAGTATGTTATAGCAGTGCTAAACCAACAATCTTTACTTTTCATTGTGATACAAAATCCATATAAATTATTAGAGTCAGATGAATTTTAGCTCAACCATCCTTGATCAGGACTCCTTGCAACATGATCAATATAGAAAGTAGTTCCTTATCTTTTTGGGAGATACTCATTTACCATAAATCTCCTGCTCACCGGTCTGGCTGGTATGTGTCTCTAGGAAATAAGAGCATCAGCTTTGTACCAGTTAGATTTAGTTTCTCAAGCGAAGAAGTGATTCAGCAAGAATAAACTTGGAAATATTCTGCAGGTTGGACTAGGAATCGTGTGACTGATAGGAATATATTTATGTATCTATGTGGGGTTTTTGAAAAATATTTTTCTAGTTTGTTTGGACTATTACAAAACAGCACATACAACTTATTAATAAAATCATCACATGCTGTTACATACTAACTGGTTTTGTTACTAAACACTTCTCTTTTCCTTTCAGGCTGATAGCGTGTTCCTTATAGCTATTTACTTGTTAGCCATCCTTTGATCTCTAGACTACAGCTTTTTACAAGTGAAAAAAATGCTGTTTACTTCCTGCATGACCAAAATACACAACTTGAGATCTTTGTGCATCATCGTTAGCTCCATTTCAACTTAAGACCTTCCCAAGTATAGTTCATCCTGCTCATTAAAAATAATGCTATGCTTGTTTCTTCAGAACAAAATTCAGACTTTGCTGGGAAGTCAAGACATTAGAAATAAAGGAGTTTTTTAATATTTTTTAAAGAAAGTAAGAGCTGATTTGGTAATTTTTTTGGACAGCTGCCTTTCTCATAATCTGGACAGCACTCTAGACAGATCTTCTTGCTTTAGTTTCAAACCTTGAGTTCAATTTGCTGCTTTGCATTCCCCAGTCAGAAACAAGAGGCCTGAAATGACAATTGAATAATGGCACATAAAATTCAATTAGGTCATTATCCTTCCTTTTGTTTCTTAGATGCCTGTTCATTTTTTCTGTAGAAATATGATAAATATTATGAGCCATTCTAACATATGCCTTTTTTCTTGCCGCTTATTTCCTGATTTTTCCTATTTGAGTTTATCATTACTTCCTTCTTGATTTTTCAAGAGTATGTCTACAAAAGTGTAAAAGAAAGATTTGCATATCCTGAGGAAATGCCCTCAGAATGAAAATATATGCATATAATTCATCCCTGGTGGCAGTCTACTAATACATACTGAGTTTTGTCATGAGTGAACTTATCCAGTTTTTGAGGGAACAGATTGAAAGAAGAAAAATCTTTTAGGCCCAGGAGAAGTCTCTCCTATTTAGTCTTTTCATACAGTCTGGAGTAGGATAAGATTACTAATCTATGAGGGACTGAAAATGTACAGTTAAGAGATTGAAAAGCATTATCTTGTAAAATTCTTCTTTCACTAAGACCGCCATATATTTTGCTTCAATGGCAATCAACCTTGCAAGAAGAGATTCTCTCAAACACTTTGAAAATATAACTAGCAAGAAAAAAAAAAAAACATTTAAATTTACAGTGCTAAAATTCATGATGAAAATACATCTGTAGAGATAAGGAAGGCATCACAAGCTTTTCCAGATTTTCATATTCTGTGACCTTGCTTAATCTCCAAAAGCACTGTGCCGCGGCATGGAAAACCACCTATAATTTCTCCAACAATATGACGTACACTTCATGGAATAGACAGTTGTTGACCTATTGTAGTAATTGTTTGGTTCCCAATTACACAGCTTGAAAAACATCAAGTCCTTGTGAGAGTATGTAAATTTTACCAGCCAAATGCACCCCTTATATTACTTCACTATAGTCAAGCTATTTTAATGGAATTACATGAGAGATTAATTTTATCCAATGTATTATTTATCCAGTGTATTGTTTAGCAGAAGAAAATCAAAGTATCAATTAGCTGTTTTGAAGAGAAACAACAAAGAATATAGCACAAGGTATTCATAACTTATTTTTTTACCTTTGGATGCTAGCTGAATTCCAGAGCTCTGTAAAATGTGTGCATTTTGAGGAGACATTAATGGGGAGTCTGGTGTGTTTAATGTGATCCTGCTTACCCACAAAGACTATACAAAGACCTTTTTCTCTGAATTCAGTAGGCAATACTTTGCTGATGGCTTCAGCATTGTTTCATTAAGTGTTCAACTCAAGAGCTATCCTTCTAAGTTTTCTCTCCGCATCCACAAACTTTCCCCTTATCCTTTGAGACACAAATCACCCCATTGCTACATGCTTATCCAATATCCAACACAGCAGCCACATCGGAGGAGCTGCCACAATATTTAACAATAAAAGTAATGATGCTTGAGCTACCTCTGTATCTGCTGGGGGGACAACGCAGCAGGGCACAAGCAATCGAGGAGGTTTCTGGAGTGCATTGATGGCAACTTCCTGACACGGATGATCAAGAAGCAGAAGAGGAGAGATACTCTGCTGGACCTTACACTTGCAAACAAGGAAGAACAGGTCAGAGATGTGAAGGCTGGGGGCAGTCTTTGCTGCAGTGACCATAGGATGGTGAAGTTCAGGATTGTGAGTGGTGAGAACAAAGCAAATAGTAGGATCACAACCCTCAGCTTCAGGAGAACAGATTTTGGCCTGTTCAGGGATGGGCTTGGAAGAATCCCACAGGTGATGATCCTGGAGGGAAGAGGGGTCTGGGACAGCTGGTTTATTTTCAAGGATTGCCAGACCACGATTGGTCCATCCCCATGTGCAAGAAGTCAAGCAAAGGCAGTAGGGGGCCTGCACGGATGAACAAGTGGGTCCTGACTAAACTCAGACATAAAAAGGAAGCATACAAAAGTGGAAGAGGAGTCAACTGACCCAAGAGAAATATAGAGACTCTGTCAGAGCATGCAGTTATGGGGTTAGGGAAACCAAAGCCCATCTGCAGTTGAATGTGGTAAGGGACATGAAGAGTAAGAAGGAGGGCTTTTAAAGGTCCATCAACAGCAAAAGGAAGACTAGGGGAAATATGGGTCTGCTGCTGAATGGAGCAGGTGAGCTGGTGACAAAGGACACAGAAAAGGCTAAAGTACTCAATGCCACCTCAACTTAGTTGGGGAGGAATAACCCCATGCACCAATGTAGGCTGGAGGACAACTGCTTGGAGCTGGAAAGCAGTTTAATGAAAAAGGCCTGGAGTTCCTTGTGGACACCAAGTTGAACATGAGACAGTGATGTGTCCTTGCAGAAAAGAAGGCCAACAGCCCCCTGGGCTGCATTAGGCAGGGCGTTGACAGCAAGTAAAGAGGGGAGTAAAGAAGATGGAGCCAAACTCTTCTCAGTGGTGCCCAGTGAGAGGACAATATGCAATGGGAACAAATTGAAAAATAAGAAATTCTATCTGAACTGAAAAAAAATTTCTTTACTGAAAGAGTGGTGATACATTGGAACAGGCTGCCCAGGGAAGTGGTTGAGTCACCATCCCTGGAGGTATTTAAAAGACGTGTAGATGAGGCGCTTAGGGACATGGTTTAGTGGGCATGGTGGTGTTGGGTCGATGGTTGGACTCGATCTTAGAGGTCTTTTCCAACCTTAATGATTCTATGATTCTATGAACTCAGAACATTTTCTTATTGCGAGGGTGGTCAAACACTGGAACAGGCTGCCCAGAGAAGTTGTGGAGTCTCCATCTTTGGAGATATTAAAAACTGACTGGACAGTGTCCCAAGCAATCTGCTCTAGTTGATCCTGCTTTGAGCACAGGGTGGAGGGAGGTGGACTATACGATCTGCAGAGGTTCCTTCCAACCTAAATTATTGTATGATTCTATGATTTATAGGTAATTTAGTTTTTTTCTGAATTACTTGTTTATATTCATAACTAACAAGCCATTCCACTTTCTGAATATCCTTTAGCTTCTTCTCTCATCTACACCATGCTTAAAAGTTCTAGTCCCTGGCTTTAAGAACTATCTCTGTTCATTGCATCAGCTTTCCTTATGACTCTTCTCTGCTGCTTACCCTTCTCTTCATCAACTCCCCATAATATTCCACCCCCATTTTCATGCCTTCTCCCTACATACTGATAACTACATTCCAGCTCCAGAGAGTATCTTCGGTCTTTAATATATGTCTGATTTATATTAAAGCATTGGCAAAAATACTTGGGAGCAAAGTTTTCATCCGCATTTCTCTCTCTGCTATTATAAGCTTATCTACCACCCTTGCTCACAATGAGTAACAAGTTCTTTCATGAATATTCCCACAAAAATGGAGTAGGTTTCCTTCAGCAGCAGAGCACTGCACAACAAGAAATTATTATATCCAGAAAGCATCACAGAGTTTTCTATTTTGGAATTTTAAAAAATATGAACTTCTTTTAAAAAGTAAAAATAGTCAACAAAGTAGTTTAATCACTTTAAACCATCGATGACAAGATGCAGCAATAGATATGCAGGACTTTGGCTATACTGCCTCTTCTTGTTCAGTCATTCTAGTGTGCTTTCAAGCAGTCATGTAGTTCTTGTTTTTTCAGTAAAGAGCAACACCAACAGACTTCTTACTACAGGTGGACCGTTAACTTATTTCTCATTCTGATCACTCATCACACAACTACTAGGAAGGGTTTTTCTGACATTTCCAAGATGTAGATTCAGCCTACAACCTTCAGAGACACCCTCATCCCACTTTAAATCCTGTTGAAACTTTTGTGGTTTTGTAGCACCCTCTTCTCTCATCATCCTTCACAGTAAGTATACTTTCTTACTATGGGAGCAGTACAAATTGCTACTTACAGAGTAAAGAACTCTTCAACGTGATTGGGCTAACAGACTTGGTGAACATTTGGTGAAATAAAAAAATTATTAACAAGGAAAGAAGGAAAAAACACCCAAAAACCTGAAAATAAGATATTTAGAGGACCTTTTCTTATTTTGCAATTAAGTAATGTGAAGAAGGGAAGTTTTGACCTGTCGTATCAGAGCGTTCCTTTTCAGCAGGTAATTATGAGAGTGGGAAATTGTAAACATACTTGTTCACACATGCGCACACAATATACATTATACTCATACATTATAATTATACTCCTAATATACATTTTTGGAGTATTTTCAAGCCTTTTTCAAGAAACTTTTTAAAGTACTAAAAATGTAACGTGTCACTATTAATATGTTCAGATTCCCTTTAAACAAGTCATAATAATAAGATATAAAATGTGATAAAGCTCTTGCATCACACTTGCCTTCCTTCTATCAAGAGATGCTGACCCTCATGTTGTCAACCTTATATTGGTGATTGATGTAACTCTCCAAGAAACTCATTGTCCACTATGGATTGCACAGAGGAAAAGTGATTCACAGGGTAAGTTTCAATCTGCATCAAACTTTTAAAGAACATTTAGACAAGACAAAAATACAGAAAGGAAAACTAGATCAGTAATATTTCTATGATGTCAGCAGTTTTCTCAGATCAAGGTGCTGTGTGAAAGGCGCTTTTGTCCACTTCTACAAGGTGATCATGGCTGATGAAAAATCATACAAGGAGACATTATCAGAAACTTGAGGACAGAGACATCCATGTATACAGCAGGATATCTACATCTCTGCACACTGGCACACCTTACGAACACTATATCCACCAACCCCTTGACATTAGTTCCCTTAATTTTCTGTTTTTCCTTTTTCCTGCCTGAAATCTAAATTCAGGGAATGACATATAAAAATGGCACCAATGAACAGAAAAGATGAAAATGTGAAGTTTTACTGGCAACATTTAATGGACAGAAAAGCAAAGATTAATTGTAACAGAAAAATTCAAGTGCACAGACAGACACACATACAATTTTCTAAACCTTTTTACAACTGCACTGGCCATAAATGGATTTAAATAGATGTTGTTTATTTCTGAAGTTCTCATAGAGATATAACCCTAACAAAGAGGACAGAAAATCACTATATGATCAATAGTGAAAATACTGCAGTTACTCAGGTGGTTTCTGGACCTTTGTCTAACATACAGAAAAAACAAGATACTAGTACATGCTATGTAGATGAGCAAAGGGCAAATTTTGATGCTAATACTGAGACAAAGCAATTTGAAATATAAGGTAATCATCTGCTAGGTTTTAAATATTTCTTTGCCTTAAGTAAGTAAACTGTGATTCCTTGGTGAAAAGCAGAGTTAGCGATAAATTCTTCCTGCAACCCCTGTATTAATTACAGCTAGAATGAGGAGCAAAGACTTGTTAGTGAGAAAGAGAATGTGATTTTTATGAAAAAGAACACACCTATGTAAGTACTTTACTTAGCCAGATGAAAGAAGTCTTGCACTCCACCTTTGGATATATATAGGTTTCATCTTTAGCCAAAAATGGATCTATAGAGTATGAATCTGAATGAGGTTCAATAAATGTCTTAAGTTTAGTTACATAACTGAATTGTCCCAAATGTTTGCAGGATCCAAACTATTTCAATGAATAGTAAATTTTCTTTAGTTATTTTTCAGGAGAAATAACTGTAAGTCATGATGTGCTGGCAAATAAATCTTCCTAACAAGCTGTGCTGGTTTTGACTGGGATAGAGTTAATTTTTTTTAGAGTAGCTAATATGGGGCTATGTTTTGGATTTGTGCTGGAAACAACATTGATAACACAGGGATGTTTTAGTTATTGCTGAGCAGTGCTTACACAGAGTCAAGGCCTTTTCTGCTCCTCACCCCACCCCACCAGCGAGGAGGCTGGAGGTGCACAAGAAGTTGGGAGGGGACACAGCCGGGACAGCTGACCCCAACTGACCAAAGGGATATTCCATACCATATGACATCATGCTCAGCATATAAAGATGGGGGAAGAAGAAGGAAGGGGGGGATGTTTGGAGTGATGGTGTTTGTCTTCCCAAGTAACCGTTACGTGTGATGGAGCCCTGCTTTCCTGGAGATGGCTGAACACCTGCCTGCCAATGGGAAGCAGTGAATGAATTCCTTGTTTTGCTTTGCTTGCATGCGCGACTTTTGCTTTAGCTATTAAATTGTCTTTATCTCAACCCACGAGTTTTCTCACTTTAACCCTTCCGATTCTCTCCCCCATCCCACCAGGGAGGGAGTGAGTGAGTGGCTGTGTGGTGCTCAGTTGCTCAGTTGTCATGGGGTTAAACCACAACACAAGCTATTGGCATAACAACACTGTGATTCTGTGCTAATGACTCACTCTACAATTATTTTGGGTCAAGTTAAGTTCCTTTTCTCATACTAAATAATATCTTATTCATTTCAGTAGGGTAAGATATTCCCCTGAATGGGGCTACTTTTCAGTAACATACAACTCAATCTGACTAACATGGAAGAATCTGTTCCTAAATAATTATCACATAGGGGGGCTGTTGATTATATGATGTTGAAATATGAAGGCACATAACTAGGCATATTGTACCTCATACTCAGATAAGCCTAAAGATAATGGCAGTTAAATTAGACGATCAAAAAATGTCTCCTCTTCATATTTGAAAACCAGGCCAAGAAATGTTGTAAAGTTAATAAACTGTCATGCTCACTCTTCTCCTATGCCATATGAAAGAAGCTCAAAGGAAAACTTCCTTGCAAGAAGAAATGCAATTAAACAGGACAGAAAAATAAAAGCAAAAAAGCTTCATCAGAAAAGTGTCTAAGCAACCTTTTCTTCTGTTTAAATATTCAGATGTTTCTGTGCCAGAGATTAACATCCAGTTCATACTCTCAGAAAAAGGAATGCAGAAGAAAACAGCAGCTTTCTCCTCCTTTTCTGCTTTAACTGCAGTATTCAGTAGAGTGAATGAATGATTTAAAAAGAAGTTCTCAAGTAGACACAATATGCTTTGATTTGTACCTTGTGGAATATCACTGAAGTCAATTAACTCAACTGAGGGTTTGGCTTTTACCTGCAATGTACAAAATATATGAGATTCAAGTTATTATATCATGAACGAGGGGTATCTACTCAGAACAAAGCTGGCTAAAATGCAGGATTGCTTTTTCACAAAACATTTGTGTTTGTTCAGAATTTGTTTTCAATCCAAATTGAACCTTTTTTTCTCCAAAAAAGTTTTCCAGTGAACCAGAAATTCCGAGAACAGGCTTTTTAAGAAACAAAAGGACTGACAGTGCCTGCCTTCCTTTCAGTTCTCATGTTTGATCAGTTCATATCTCGTCAGGTAGTGACGAAATCAGAAGACAGTATACTCTTTAACAGTAGAGAGGGTCAAGATGCTAGGAATAGCCATCCCTGTCCACCACCATATAGGACTAAATACTAATTTTAACAAGAAATAAAAGATTTTCAATCTTAATTTAGTTTCACACTGAATTCTACTACAGTTGTTAGAAAAGTCTGCTGACAGTGGTATAACTCAGTGCAGCCAGGACATATAGTCCAACCTCAATTTTGGCAGGTCAGCAACCTACCATTACACCAAAGCTTCTGTGGAAGTTTCCGATACCCCTAGTTAGGACCTATGCTAAAGGAACATGAGAAACACATCAGGTTACACCCATAACAGTGACAAAGCAAGTTGCTTCATGGGACTGAAAGGAGGCAAAATACCTTGCAGTACAGTGGAGAAATGCTAAGGTTGAAGCCCTGAGACATCTATGAGAACTGCTGCAGTGCCATCAAGCCCTCGGCCATAACAGGCCAGACATGCCAGCTGGAGCCTGTAGGTCTATCAGCCCTCTGCTGACATACATATGGATGCTAAAGATGCAAAAACCTCAGCTGGCACCTGTCATTCTGCCTCCACAATATGACTGGAGCAATATGGATTTACACCAGTTGAGAGCCTGACCTAGCAGCTTAAACCTCTGTGAAATGGGTGGAAGAAACCTCACCCATGCAAACTCCTATGCCAAGAGAGCCACAATATCCTCTTCGTGTGCTGCACCTCCATGTGTGCAATCTGGCAGCTACAGCTGTGCTAAGAGCCTCCCTGGACCCATTTCTGGTAAGAAACAAGCTGGAACTTCCACTGTGGACCCATGGGAGATTCGGTTGAGTCAAATATTTATCCTTTGTCCTTTTACACTAAAGAGGTTAATTGAGAAAACAACAGCAATGAAAACCTGAGTGTGCATGTCCCTACAGTAGCTTCAATATATTACTTCATTAGAAATGTAGAAAATTACCTAGGAAATCCAGTGCCAACTGGCACCACCGTTATTAAGAAAAAAAAACCCAATGGCCACAAAGAGCCTTCTTTATTAACAATACTTTCTATTACAAAAACCATTCCTTCAAGCAGAGTGTTATTAGTAATGACACAGGACACATATTTTGATTAATTTATTGAATCCCTTGCTCTTCTGATTTATTAATAGGGGACTTCCCCAGGTTGGTGGGGCTTATTACAATCCTGTTTAGTTCTTCTTCATTTTTGATTATTAGGCTCTTACACACTTTAAGCCACTACTTTTTTCTGCTTTCTGAACTCCAGGCAACTTAGCCCAAAGATACAGCACAGGAAGAAACTGCAGATAAGGAAAATAAAAAGCTACAAAACTCTAAATATGCTTTAACTGGACAGTGGGCGGGGGAAGCTTAAAAGACATTTTGATTCAAATATTCTCCACTTCTTCCCTAGGGACAGCAATACTCTTTTTATTCTGCAATTTATATACGTACCCTCCCACATGTTTCTTTTAGTCAAAGCTTTCAGGCTAAGTCGATGACAGGTGGCAGTCTTAGCGTGAGAGGACCACATGCTGTGGACATTAATGACTTTCCTTCAGGCCCAAATGGAAGTTTTATAACCTTAGGTTGACTTACTCTCCTCTTCAGTTAAATAAAAATATTTCAGCTCATACAAACAGCTCAGCAAGATACAGAAACAGCAAGAGCCAAATGAGTGGAGGGATTTAGAGCTTTTCCAAGGTTTACTTCCAGTTCAATCATTTTCAGTCACTTAATAGGCAATGCAGTAAATCTCTTACTCTCTCTTCTGGAATCCAACATGCATTACCCAAAAGCAAGTGAGAAAGGAAGACTGGGATTGTAAAGTATATTCCAAAGTTTATTTTTACTTCCGTGATGGACTTCAGTGAAGTATAACAAAACAGCAGTTCTGGCTATAGCTATCAAGCTGCAAACGCTGCCCTGAAAGACTCAGTATAATGCCACACATGTGGAATAGATTATTTTGATGTTTGCAGTGCCTTATAGGCTTTAAATATTTTATGCCTTCCCCATTTGTTAATGTTTCCAGTCTAACACGGAAAGAAATCGGAATACAGCATGTTGACTAAAGCAGCAGATCATGAGGACAGAAACATTCTTAGCAAACTGCAAGTTTTAGTTGTGGATTAAATGAACAGAGCTTTGGCTTTCCTTCATTCAGCTGGACTTTTTGGAAGCTTCAAACCCATGAATTCAAACCTTAGATGGCAGAAAAGAAACATGATTTTTGCTCGTGAGAATCTTCTTTATACCATGCCTGAGAAAGGAAAAGAAGCAAGTCTGTATAACAAAGCATTTGGCTCTAAATGACCTGCAATAAGTACTGGATATATACTCTCTCTCATGGTACTAATAATTCACATTTGTGGATGACCTCTGGTCTCACAGTGACCGTGATAAAGATTATGATGTGGAAATCTAGACATAAAAAGGCTGGACAAACAGAAGAGGTAGCACTGTTATACTCAATGAGTTTTAGCTTACTGCAGGACATCAGAAAGCAACAAAGTCTATCCACTATCTATCTATCCACTTGCTTATCTTCCTGTTTTAAGTACCTCACGCTGGTTTTTATCATCAGGATAAAAAGATCCCCAGCAGTCTTCAGGTGATAGCGACTACAGCAACCTGGACTGGGATTTAAACGAAGGACATTGAGGTGAAAGGTTCTCTTTTTCATTACCAACCGTGTGAGTCATAACTCATTTATCCTGCCCTTAAAATAAACCACATTTCCAAAAGCATGCCTTGACGTCTCTTCTCTTTTCCTTCAGTTATGACAAATGGAAAAATTTGTACATGTATTTCTACTCTGACTGACAGCTTATACAAATTATTCCTTTATGTCTTTATAGTTTTACATTCAATATTTTAAATGCCTGAAATTGCATATAGTTGTATTGAATTCCATTAGGATTCCTAAGTCTGTCAGAGCAATGATATATTTGAGTTTCTGAACTTCATATATACTTCATTTCATTTACAATGGTTATTTTAAAAAGCCTATTTTCTTATCCTTTTAAATGAGGTATAGAACAAATTCTAATCATTATCCCATGAGATCATGAAAAATTATTATCTTTCTATCAGTATTTGAAGCTAGTCTTTCAGAGAGAGCTGCAACATATGTACTTAAAAAAATGTGCATCCAATAACCTCCCTAGTTCCCATTACACACCCAGGATTCCCTCTTAACTTTATGAACATAGATGCCATTCAGATGGTCCCTTCAATATAGCCATATGAGAGACTCCCTAATGCCCAAAGAAATAAGAAAAATGGGACCCTATGGCTCCAAAGGATAGGACTGCAGAGAGAGGAGGAATCGAATTTATACAGTAATGTCTGATAATCTCAGTATCATCAATAGAAGAATATTGTTTTCCTCTTGCTCCCAATGTAAAATACAGCTAGTGTCCTGGTTTCGGCTGGGATAGAGTTAATTTTCTTTCTAGTAGCTGGTACAGTGCTGTGTTTGGGATTTAGGATGAGAATAATGTTGATAACACACTGAAGTTTTAGTTACTGCTGAGCAGTGCTTACACAGAGTCAAGGCCTTTTCTGCTTCTCATTTTGCCCCACCAGCGAGGAGGCTGGAGGTGCACAAGAAGCTGGGAGGGGGCACAGCCAAACTGGCCAAAGGGACATTCCATACCATGTGACGTCATGCTCAGTACATAAACTGGGGAAAGCTGGCCAGGGGGGGCCGCTGCTCAGGGACTGGTTGGGCATCGGTCGGCGGGTGGTGAGCAATTGTACTGTGCATCACTTGCTTTGTGTATTGTTGTTGTTATTATTATTATTATTATTATTATTTTATTTCAATTATTAAACTGTTTTTATCTCAACCCACGAGTTTTTCTCACTTGTTGCTCTTCCAATTCTCTCCCCCATCCCACCGGGGAGGAGGGGAGTGAGCGAGCGGCTGTGTGGTGCTCAGTTGCCGACTGAGGTTAAACCACGACAGTCCTTTTTTGGCGCCCAACGTGGGGCACGAAGGGTTTGAGATAATAACAGATTAACCGGAGCGTATTAAGGAACTTATATCTGTTAATAGTTGTGGGTCACAATGTTGTTTTCTCTGTTCTCGATATCGATTTGTGTAATCTGCATCGTGCTCCTTTTTTTGCTGTACATGTTAAAGACTGGTGTTGGTTTTTGCAGTTTGCTGTGGTCTGCAGTGATTAGTGATGTTTCGCTCGTGAGGTTTGTTTTTAGAACATTGACCTTGACGTTAGTGTGGTATGTAAGTTTCGCAATGAAGCCATTACTGTACCATGGATACCATTTCATGGAGACAACTAGCAATTACAGTAACTTTTCTGAGAGCTTTTTTACGGAGGAAATAGAGAATGGCAGTGTCACTACCTTCTTCTATGATGTTTCCTCCTTCATTACAGTAACTTTTCAGTATTTTGAACATCCTTGGGTAGTTAAGATACTTCTATTGGTACTTCTTTGGAGTATTGTTTCGGTTTTGTCTAAAGTTGGTAAGCAATTTAAGAATATCATCCAGAGATCTGTCCCAAGGCTGGATAGTTATGAGTGGCAGGGTGTGTGGGACAAGATGGGCAAGTACCTAGGCCAATGGGCACCCCCGGTGTTTTGGAACTTCACCCCTGAGCAAGTACAGAATCCTGAAAAGTTAGTAGAACATTTGGACAAAGTATGCTGTCACCCTGGCAACTCCAGAGAGATGCAGATCATCATTGCAACATGCTGGGGCCTGGCCCATGCCTACCGAGCCCTGTTCAACACCATTCAGTACCCTCAAAGGGAAGGGAAGGTCTCTGGCTCTGACAGTAAAATGACAGGCCCTGTGGCCACTCAGACCCCAGCGACATGCTCTGCGGCTACTCAGACACCGGTGACATGTTCTGCGGCTACTCAGACTCTGGCAACAGGCCCTGCGGCCACTCCAACCCCAGCGACAGGCCCCGTGGCCACTCAGACCCCGGTGACAGGCACTGCGGCTACTCAGACTCCGGCAACAGGCCCTGTGGCCACTCAGTCACCGGCGACAGGCCCTGCGGCCACTCAGACACCGGCGACAGGCACTGCGGCCACTCAGACCCTGGCGACAGGCCCTGCAGTCACTCAGACCCCGGCGACAGGCCCTGCGGCCACACAGACCCCAGCGACAGGTACTGCGGCCACTCAGACTCCAGTGACATGCACTGCGGCCACTTCCGACCCCGGCGACAGGCTCTGTGGCTGAACCAAAGAGCCAACCTGTGCCAGTATCAGTTGCCCCTGTACACAAGAAGAAATTTTGGAAGCGGAAGTCGGCTCGTTTAGTAAGGGAGGAAGAAGCTTCTTCTAGAAGGGAGCCGGAGGAAGAAGTGTACAAGACAGACTACCCTGGAGAAGGGCCATCACGAGAACAGCAGGAGAGCCGGCCACTGATCGGGGAGGAAGAAGAGGAAGAACTCATAAACGAGGCAGTGACCACCCGATCTCTATCCCTGAGTGAGCTGCGAGATATACAAAAAGATTTCAGCCACCGTCCAGGTGAGCATATTGTCACCTGGCTGCTCCGATGCTGGGATAATGGGGCCAGTAGCCTAGAATTAGAGGGTAAAGAAGCCAAGCAGCTGGGATCCCTTTCTAGGGAAGGGGGCATTGACAAAGCGATTGGGAAAGGGACACGAGTCCCCAGCCTTTGGAGGTGACTCTTGTCAAGCGCGAAGGAAAGGTATCCCTTCAAGGAAGATGTCACATGTCGCCCAAGCAAGTGGACCACCATGGAGAAGGGTATCCAGTTTCTGAGAGAATTAGCTGTGCTGGAGGTGATTTATGGTGACCTGAGCAATGAACAACTATCCAAAGACCCAGATGAAGTCAAGTGCACACGACCCATGTGGTGGAAGTTTATAAGGAGCTCACCATCGTCATACGCCAATTCATTGGCAGTGATGACCTGGAAAGATGGAGAGGAACAAACGGCAGATGAATTGGCTGGTCAACTCTGGCAATACGAGGAAAGTCTTTCTTCCTCCCTTGTCTCAGCTGTGGAGAAACTTGCCCGGGAGATCCAGCAACTCAGAGAGGATAGGTCCTACTCCTCACCTGTACGGACCAGTATCTCAGCTATTAGGAGTCAGCGTTCTTTTGCTCAAGAGAGAGAATATAAAGGGTACACACCATGGGGCACCCTATGGTTTTACCTGCGTGACCACGGAGAGGACATGAGGAAGTGGGATGGGAAACCTACCGCAGCCCTAGGGGCACGGGTACGTGAATTGCAAGGGAAAACAATCACAGAAAGGGGTTCTTCCAGGAAAATTGCTGCTCCAGTTTCCAGCGGGCAGTTCCCCAGACAGAGTAGAAGGGCTGGTTTTACTCCTGATCTTAATGAAGAAACTTCTGACTCGTATGTACAAGAAATGAGAAACGAGTACTGTGATGAGGATTAGAGGGGCCCTGCCTCCAGCCAGGGGGAGGAAAGGGACAACCGGGTTTACTGGACTGTGTGGATTCGGTGGCCTGGCACGTCAGACCCACAGAAGTATAAGGCTCTGGTAGGCACCGGTGCACAGTGTACCCTAATGCCATCAAGCTATATAGGGGCAGAACCCATCTGTATTTCTGGGGTGACGGGGGGATCCCAACAGCTAACTGTATTGGAAGCCGAAGTGAGTCTAACTGGGAATGGGTGGCAGAAGCACCCCATTGTGACTGGCCCAGAGGCTCCGTGCATCCTTGGCATAGACTACCTCAGGAGAGGGTATTTCAAGGACCCAAAAGGGTACCGGTGGGCTTTTGGTATAGCTGCCTTGGAGATGGAGGAAATTAAACAGCTGTCCACCTTGCCTGGTCTCTCAGAGGACCCCTCTGTTGTGGGGCTGCTGAAGGTCGAAGACCAACAGGTGCCAATCGCTACCACCACGGTGCACCGGCGGCAATATCGCACCAACCGAGACTCCCTGATTCCCATTCATGAGCTGATTCGTCGACTGGAGAGCCAAGGAGTGATCAGCAAGACCCGCTCACCCTTTAACAGTCCCATATGGCCAGTGCGGAAGTCTAATGGAGAGTGGAGACTGACAGTAGACTATCGTGGCCTAAATGAAGTCACGCCACCGCTGAGTGCTGCTGTGACAGACATGCTAGAACTTCAATACGAATTGGAGTCAAAGGCAGCCAAGTGGTATGCCACAATTGATATTGCTAATGTGTTTTTCTCAATCCCTTTGGCAGCAGAGTGCAGGCCACAATTTGCTTTCACTTGGAGGGGCGTTCAGTACACCTGGAACCGACTGCCCCAGGGGTGGAAACACAGCCCCACCATTTGCCATGGACTGATCCAGACTGCACTGGAACAGGGTGAGGCTCCAGAACACCTGCAATACATTGATGACATCATCGTGTGGGGCAACACAGCAGGAGAAGTTTCTGAAAAAGGGAAGAAAATTGTCCAAATCCTGCTGAAGGCCGGTTTTGCCATAAAACAAAGTAAGGTCAAGGGACCTGCACAGGAGATCCAGTTTTTAGGAATAAAATGGCAAGATGGACGTTGTCAGATCCCAATGGATGTGATCAACAAAATAACAGCCATGTCTCCACCAACTAGCAAAAAGGAAACACAAGCTTTCTTAGGCGTCGTGGGTTTTTGGAGAATGCATATTCCAAATTACAGTCTGATTGTAAACCCTCTCTATCAAGTGACCCGGAAGAAGAATGATTTCAAATGGGGCCCTGAGCAACGACAAGCTTTTGAACAAATTAAACGGGAGATAGTTCATGCAGTAGCCCTGGGGCCAGTCCGGGCAGGGCAAGAGGTAAAAAATGTGCTCTACACCGCAGCTGGGGAGAACGGCCCTACCTGGAGCCTCTGGCAGAAAGCACCAGGGGAGACTCGAGGTTGACCCCTAGGGTTTTGGAGTCGGGGATACAGAGGATCCGAAGCCCACTATACTCCAACTGAAAAAGAGATATTAGCAGCATATGAAGGGGTTCGAGCTGCTTCAGAAGTGATCGGCACTGAAGCACAGCTCCTCCTGGCACCCCGACTGCCGGTGCTAGGCTGGATGTTCAGAGGGAGGGTCCCCTGTACACATCATGCAACCGATGCTACGTGGGGTAAGTGGGTCGCACTGATCACACAACGGGCTTGAATAGGAAACCCCAATCACCTAGGAATCCTGGAAGTGATCATGGATTGGCCAGAGGGCAAAGATTTTGGAATATCGCCAGAGGAGGAGGTGATGCGTGCTGAGGAGGCCCCAATGTATAATAAACTGCTAGAAAATGAGAAGCGATATGCTCTATTCACTGATGGGTCCTGACATATTGTGGGAAAGCATCAGAGGTGGAAAGCTGCTGTATGGAGTCCTATGCGACAAGTTGTAGAATCTGCTGAAGGAGAAGGTGAATCGAGCCAATTTGCAGAAGTAAAGGCCATCCAGCTGGCTTTAGACATTGCTGACCGAGAAAAGTGGCCAGTGCTCTATCTCTATACTGACTCATGGATGGTGGCAAATGCCCTGTGCGGGTGGTTGCAGCAATGGAAGCAGAGCAACTGGCAGCGCAGAGGCAAACCCATCTGGGCTGCCGCACTGTGGCAAGATATTGCTGCCTGGGTGGAGAACCTGGTTGTAAAAGTCCATCACATAGATGCTCACATACCTAAGAGTCGGGCTACTGAAGAACATCAAAACAACCAGCAGGTGGATCAGGCTGCTAAGATTGAAGTGGCTCAAGTAGATCTGGACTGGCAACATAAGGGTGAATTATTTCTAGCTCGGTGGGCCCATGACACCTCAGGCCCCCAAGGAAGAGATGCAACATACAGATGGGCTTGTGATCGAGGGGTGGACTTGACCATGGACACTATTGCGCAGGTTATCCATGAATGCAAAACATGCGCTGCAATCAAGCAAGCCAAGCGGTTAAAGCCTCTTTGGTATGGAGGACGATGGCTGAAATATAAACATGGGGAGGCCTGACAGATAGATTGATTATATCACACTCCCACAAACCCGCCAAGGCAAGCACCATATGCTTACAATGGTGGGGGCGACCACTGGATGGCTGGAAACATATCCCGTGCCCCATGCCACCGCCCGGAACACTATCCTGGGCCTTGAAAAGCAAGTCCTATGGCGACATGGCACCCCAGAAAGAATTGAGTCAGGGACTCATTTCCGAAACAACCTCATAGACACCTGGGCCAAAGAGCACGGCACTGAGTGGGTACATCACATCCCCTATCATGCACCAGCCTCTGGGAAAATTGAACGATACAATGGACTGTTAAAGACTACACTGAGAACGATGGGTGCTGGGACGTTCAAACATTGGGATACGCATTTAGCAAAGGCCACCTGGTTAGTCAACACGAGGGGATCTGCCAATCGAGCTGGCCCTGCCCAGTCAAAACTTTTACGTACTGTAGATGGGAATAAAGTCCCTGTAGTGCACATAAAAAATATGCTGGGGAAGACAGTCTGGGTTATTCCTGCCTCGGGCAAAGGCAAACCCATCTGTGGGATTGCTTTTGCTCAAGGTCCTGGGTGCACTTGGTGGATAATGCGGAAGGATGGGGAAGTCCGATGTGTACCTCAAGGGGATTTGATTTTGGGCAAAAATAGCCAATGATCTGAATTATGTGATGTTAAGTACTACATATTATATGTCATACTAATGATATTACAATAAGAATCACCCAGACTAATGAAGAATAACCTCAATGACATCAAGCAAAGCACAGTGATGATGGTACCAGAACTGACTTCAACATGAAACAATCCAACACCACATACCATCTCCATTTTTCCTGCCCTGGAAGATGATTATGACAGATGGAGCCCAAAGTCATGGACTAAATGAACTCACCGAACATTTTAGAGGGATGGCCCACAGACTAAGGGAATGATATCTGTGTGTGTGTGTGTGTGTGTATATATATATATATAAAAAAAGGGGGGGTGGTAATTAATGAAAATGTACTGGAAAATATGAGACTTGAGCATGACGTAGATGGTATAGAATAAAGGGTGGATATTGTCCTGGTTTCGGCAGGGATAGAGTTAATTTCCTTCCTAGCAGCTGGTACAATGCTGTGTTTTGGATTTAGGATGAGAACAAAGTTGATAACGCACCCATGTTTTAGTTGTTGCTAGGTAATGCTTACACTAGCCAAGGTTTTTAGTTTTCCATGCTCTACTGACTGAGAAGGCTGCAGGTGCAGAAGAAGCTGAGAGGGGGCACAGCCAAACTGGCCAAAGGGACATTCCATACCATGTGACGTCATGCTCAGTACATAAACTGGGGAAAGCTGGCCGGGGGGCCGCTGCTCGGGGACTGGCTGGGCATCGGTCGGCGGGTGGTGAGCAATTGTACTGTGCATCACTTGCTTTGTGTATTGTTGTTGTTATTATTATTATTACTGTTATCATTTTATTTCAATTATTAAACTGTTTTTATCTCAACCCACAAGTTTTTCTCACTTGTTGCTCTTCCAATTCTCTCCCTCATCCCACCGGGGTGGGGGGGGAGTGAGCGGCTGTGTGGTGCTCAGTTGCCGACTGAGGTTAAACCACGACAGTCCACAACAGCTAGTTATACTAGCAAGTAGTGAAACAGGCCATTCAGCCAATTTCCACCCATTACCTGATGGTTTTGCAGTAAATACTTACTAGGTCATTTAAAGCTTTCAGGGTCATACACTGCAATCAGTCTGAGTGCATTAAGTGTCAGAATGTTCCAGATGTTTTTAGTCAGGAGCTGGAAACCCTATTTCCTAATCATATCAAGAGATGTTCGGCATACACACCATGAACAGCATATAGGCAGGCTTTGAGAGAAAGGGCTTTTCATAATAGGCATAATATATGGACATAATATATGGACATAATAGGCACCAGGAGTAGATTAGAAATTAAAACTGTTATAAATCTGAATCCTTATCAGCCTGGAATGGAATATCTGAATTATGCATAATGCGGGGAAGAAGAAAACACAGTAGTGCGCATGCACACATTAAATTACAGGATGAATATCAGAGCCCGTCATATTTCATCCTCTACCTCCCCTTCACTAATAAACCCTGCCAATGAAATAAGCCTCAACAAGTTTTTCTCCTGCTTTGTCAGTTCCTCTTGTTCACTGTACCTTAGACGTCATCCTGATTTACTGGTCTTTTCATATCCCATCTCTCCTGAAGAGCAATTTTTCCACGATGCCCCGAAGAAGCAAACAAATAGCACATATTAAATTCCGAGACAAATCCTTCCCCAGTCTTCACAGTACATCCTGCCTCTTTGTGTCTTCATTTAGAATTTGAATAGCTCAGGTTAAGGATTTCATTTGTCTGCTTGTACAGAGCAAACACATACACTGACATTTAAGAAAGACTCAATCATCCTAACTCCTTAAGTTAGCATCCAGAGGCTATTGCTGAGGTCACAGTATATTGCGCGATATCCATAAGCTCATACAGAGAATTCACATATAAACTCATTAGAAGACAAGGCCAGTCTCAAAGAGTTTACAGAGTAAAGAGCAAAGGCAGGCGCTCAGCTGCACAGAGCAGAAACCGAGTCTCCACTGTGGCAAAGTAGGCGCAGGGCACCTCGGGCACAGCCAGGGCAGGCAGAAGGCCGGCCCTGCGCCTTGAACGCAGCCGAGGTTACCACACAGGTAACCTTCCTCTCCTCCGCTTTTGGCCAGACGCTTGCAAAAATCATTCTCATGAAGGTGAAGGGAAAAAAGTAGGAAAGACTGGGGCCAGGGGGAGAGAGTACCTCTTGCTACGGGAGGCTTGGACGTCCAAGGGGACAGAAACATGAAATTCATCGTTCTCCCTTCTGGCTTCCCCACCCACTCAATATACCGAATGGATTGTGAAGTCAGGAAAAGTATTTTCCACAGTTTAAGTAGCTGTTATGCTCTGTATGTGCATCTCCTTATTACTCCCATGGATACCCTTTCTGCTATATGTCACCTGCGGGCAGAATATGCCCAGACAAGGTAGCCATGACCTCCAGTCACTCCCTGTGTGGTACGGTCTCTAGCACCAACGGCCTTGTTCATGTTTATCCATTTATGCCCAAATGTTTACAATGTTAAAATAAATCTGTTTTGATTTTGAACACAGACATTATACCTTGAACAAAGGCAGACCTGATAGTTTTTGATCATATGGATATACGATTGGGCATTATTCCAACCGTCTCCTGGTTAAAAGAGACTTTTGTGTATAAGAAATTTCTTTTTTACTCTAGCTTTTTGCCTGTCCTCAGGGATTTTGCCATTATTGATTGGATGCAAAATTAGATCATAACCTGACTAAATAACATTTCCTTTCATATGACAGTTCTTTGGTCTCTGCTTCCCGTGTCACTTTATTACTCATTGTGCAAATTACATTAAAAATTTAATTTTCCTTTTCATGTAAAAAGAAAAATCAAGATATCAGGCTGCATCCAATTTACATCTATCATTCATAACGATAGAACAAAAATAAACCTGTCTTCACATAACTAATGAGCATTGCTTCACAGTTTTGATTATAAACACAGTATCATCTCTTGCATAAAAAACTCTAAAACACACTCTCCCACGTCTCTAAGTTTTTCTCTAAGTCTACTTTGTCACTATTTGGAAATTCCTCCTATTTAAAGGGAAGTTGTACATTCTTGCCAAGAAGAACCTTGTCCCAGAATAGTACAGGGTTGGACAACTTGACTGTACTATCACCACAGTATCTGACTTTGCACATGGTTAGTAAAATAAAATACCAAATCCTGCAGAAATAGATTTTAATTTGATACAGCGCTGTACTATATTATTTTTTAACCTTGTCTATTGTGCTGACTAAATACTGAAAAATCCTCCTGTGATACAAATATTGCAAGCAATGCATGGCAAAGACTGACAACATAGAAGATTTCAGGTCAAATATTCAATAATGTATTTGACTTATCATAACAATTTGCTATGAACAAAGCATCCTGAAGCCAGCAAAGTCATGTTTAGCTAGTCTGGAAAAGAAGGAGCAAACTAAGAGAACTTACAAATGTTTTTAATTAAAATTCTGAAGTTAAAATTTAGGTGAAATTTCCCACGATACCGTTGCACACAGCCTTACAAGCTCTCCCTCTTAGCACCTGAGCAGTGTGAAATCCTGTGCGTGTTCTGAGATGGAGTTTTGGGGGAAAGAGGCCATAACAAATCCAAGAGAATTTGGCCTCTGCCCTGATTGAAGACAGTTTTAGAGCAGAGTTGGGTTTTAGTCATGAGCATGTCTACTGAAGAGCATATCTGTAAAGTGTAGGCTTGGTTTTTTGACCATTTTGTTCAGTTACGGATACGTTAAGCAATTACAGACTGTTGATTTCTTCACCAAACCCACCTGAAAGCCCCAACAGCAACTAAGGTACAGAGGGATGAATATTCTTATTATTTTTATGTGACAGTGAAACCTGGGGAAACAACAAAATAAAGTTAGGGCTTTAAGAAAAATCTAAAGCAAAACATGAAGAAGGAGGCAGGGAAATAAAAAAAATTGTAAACAGAATCAGAAACCACTCCAAATAGTAAGCCATCCTGACTCTACAATGTGAGTCATACTTGAAAGGAGGAAATTACTGTACCTTTTGTACAGAAAAAGAACAGTCTACTCACTTCTAAAAATCCCATGACCAGAAACATGTTGTCAAAACAGAAGGAGTTCAGGTATTTCTGTGCCTCCTTTTCAGTTTTAATGGATGCCATATCCTCATGAAACAGGAGAGAAAAAAGGTCAGCTGAGCTAAGCCGCATGAGGGAAAGAGTACCTAATGGAGGAAAAAGGAGAGAAGTGATCAGGAGAGATATGTATTGTAAAGGCAATGCCTTGGGAACAGAGAAACCTACTTTTTACTTCTCAAGTTTTCTCCCTGACCCATTGTACAAATATCAGCAAGTCCCTGAATCACTCTGCACACCTGAGACAACAGCCGAGCTCGTAATGAACTGGAGAGAGGAAAGAAGCACAGCCAGAGGCAAAAGAGAGTAGCTCCCGCAGCATTTCTGTAACGAGGTTTCTTGTATCACCAGCAAATAGTCCCAGCAGAAAATACTTTTTACTGTTGGGGCTGAATTATTTATTTTGCAGATGCACGAAAAAGCCACCATCGGGGCTTGCTTAGCCCTTCAGTATAAAACAAAGCATATGTACCGTGAAAAGGTAATCACTGCCCCAAGGAGATGACAATCCACCTGCAATGTGGGGAGTAACAGATGGAGGCCTCCAAAAACCTGCGGGGCAGCACAAGGTGAACGTGAAGCAATTATAGTTAGTGTCACTGGCTGGGGTCACATCTCACAACCCGCTAAACCTTTGCAGAGTCCTCCTCAGTCAAAAATCCATCTATTATTACTAAGTTATCCACAAACTCCACAGAAGATATAACTCTCTCTCCTTTGCCTGGGGAGACTGGCATAAAATCCAGCCTACTTCACAGGACCATTTCAATTCCTGCAGTAAGTATCCAGTGCTTGCTTTCAGAAAGATTTTCAGGAAGACATTTTTCCAGAAAAAAAGCCAATCTGATGAAAATGCACCTCTCTCTGCAAAAACATGAATTCAGTTTTGTTAAGGGTTTTTTCCCAGCCATGTCCACAGCAGGGTTAGAGATAAATTACCCCATACAGGCATTATGATCAACATTAAAATTACTCCCCCTTAACATGAAACTTTGCCTAACACAGGCTACAAATTGTTCAACTAATTTTCAAGGCCCAAGGGCATGCGTTTACAATCAGGTTATTGGTCGCTGTGGATGGGATGACCTGTTCCACCTTGTATAACTAATGAACTATTCACTAGGGTAGGAATGTGAGCCTGATGTACCCACATGCCTGTTAAGTGATACCCCCTGGACCATGATGCCTGTCTCACAATCTTTAAGAGTAAAATGAAAATGTTCCAGCTAAAGACAGTGAGAAAGTGAGGTCCTACTGTCTATGGATCCCTGTCCTGGATTCTTGCTTCGTCAATCTTTAATTATTGATACAAAGATAGAGAACTCTGTGTGGTAGAAACTGAAGGAGATGCTTCAAACTTGCTCCTATTCAGTGGGTAGGTATTATTTGAGTCCCGTATCTCCACTATGTGTTTTTGCAGCAACACTGCTAATTGTAAGGGGGAAGGACATGCTCCTTTCCCTAAGACCTGTGATGAAATATGCAAGGTAGAAGAAACACTCAAAAAAAAAAAAAAGTTTGATGATTTCTTAGAGAATACTTAACACATTAAAAGTGTCTCTTCATCCAACTCCAATTTTGGTGCTAACACATGGCCTAATTTTCAGAAGTATTCAGCAGTGTCATCTCCCATCCATATCATTAAGAAGTGAACTTGAAATGAAGATGAGGTCACTAGGCTTTAGGTTTTCTTCCAAATGCAGAAAAGTATAACACTTAGCTTTGCTTTGCCTGGCTGCTTGGCTTGGGGGGGAGGCAGGAGGTTGTGTTTGGTTTTGTTGGTTTTTTACTAATGATCTGAAGAATATTAAGTACTTTTAATCAGGTAAAAAAAGTCATAGAAATGTAAAATTTTAATTTTTTAATCTTCTGAGCCCTGTTGGTGACCAGTAAAGGAGGTACACAAAAATGCTCCAGTGAATCAATAAAAGGATAATTAAGTTTTCCCAAACGAAGACAAGCTTTTGTAAATGCTTAAGATCTTACACACCTTTCAGAAAAGGAGTTTCCCACCCTGCTCCCTGTTTTTCTACACTCTAAAGATCTCACTCAACATTCAATCAGGAAGGTACAACAGGGGCAAGGCAAAAAAAAAAAAAAAAAAGTTTCCACTACAGGACATATAAAGTTGGCAAAAGGTCTCTGAGTTTATATGAACAGAGGAACATAAGTGTCAGTCAAAAAGAAAATTTTTGTTTACAGTATTCATAAGCAAGTATAAAATCTGGAAGCAACAATATCAGTTGAACCTTTCACTGCAACAGGAGAATAACAATTGGAGAATCAGGACTAACCTAAACATGTCAGATGGTATTGAGCAACACTTTCTCTGTGTAGCAGTTTGTTACTAGTCCAAATTTTTGGTATGAAGACAGTAACTTCTAGAAGTGTGGGGGTTTTTAACACTAATATCTCCCTAAACTTTTTCCTCATTGGATCCATTTAACCCCATAGTCCTGGTAATGCTCCATATTTTTTTTTACAATCTTTTTCAAATTTGGGAACAGTAAAGAAGATTATTAAAAAATAAAATTTACTGACTAAATTCAGCTGCTTTTTTTACTGTTTCTAAAGGATATATATAATTTTACAAATTTTTTCCTAAAACAAAATAGTTCAGTGTACCCTTTATGTGAAAATATTACAGATGCTTATATCATATTATTACATTTACACCTTATTCCTCACAATGTTCTTCACATTTGCTATTTGTGCTTTTGTATTACTCATTAGAATAGTAGTATTGTGTCTCCTGACATGATGACTAATTATACTTCTTACATGTTCCAGCAGGGACGTATTACTGGACAGGAAAATTAGTATTCACATATAAATGAGTGCCTCTTCATTTATGAAAGGTTCCCCATACTTTCATGTTAACTTAGTCAATGTTCATTAATATTTTAATAAATTCAAATGACTCTTCATCCATTCAAAAATTTATGAACATTGACTGAGTGCAAGATTTGGAAACTCATCAAATGGATTTTTCTGTTTCTATTTATAAAAATATTCATCGATAATATCCTGGATACAGTTACCATCTTCAGCTCTCACTGGGTAAAGGTAGGATTTGAAAAAGCATGCTCTTATTGCA
This sequence comes from Aptenodytes patagonicus, assembly GCF_965638725.1. Classification (NCBI taxonomy): domain Eukaryota; kingdom Metazoa; phylum Chordata; class Aves; order Sphenisciformes; family Spheniscidae; genus Aptenodytes; species Aptenodytes patagonicus. The sequence continues at coordinate 40,916,209 of NC_134950.1, forward strand.
ACATTTGCAGGCGCAGATGAATGTTAGGCTCCATTTCAGTCTACTGGAACGGCAGCACTTACAGGCTTAAAACGAAAGAGGATCTCGGCACGAAAGGGCTTACAGCCCTAGGTAATAGCTACAGACCAAAGGAAGGGGAAACATAAACACAGGAGAATCACAAGAATGATTCTAGGGAGTTAAATGTGCTTTTCTTGTAACTAATTATGTGCAGGCATATAATGAAGATCGTTGTTATCTTGTATGAAGATAGAAGATGAAGACAGAAGATGAAGTTATCTAATATCAGTCTGGGCATGTTTCAAAACTCAAGGAAGAAAACAATATTAGCAGTGGGATCAGTATCAGGAAACTTACTGATAAAAATGACAGGCCTTACCGAACTTGGCACTGAAGAACCATGTCTCACCAACGCCATCTGTTTGCTCTTGGCACTCCCATCCTCTTGCCTCTTAAGAAGCCTGAGAAGCACTCCAGCTCTCCATTCTACCATCTCTTCATTCCAATAATCCCAGAAATAGTGTCTTAAAATTCTAAATAAATTTAACCAAAACCAGTGGTAGCCTTTCCATTAATTTAAGGAACGGTCAGGCCTTTTGACTGGGAGATGCTTGAGGCAAGAACTTAGCATTTCTTCGTGTACTAATTGTATAATAATTAATAAAAGTAAATTAGATCAAATATAACTTAGAGAAAACCACTCTCCTGAATTATGATTGTTGAAACATAGCCAGAGGAGCACTTTCAGGAGCCTGCTCAGCTGTTTAATGCTGATTTAATTATGATGCTTAGACATGGGTCTACTACTGAGATACCTGCTGTAGCTTGCTAGCTACACTAGACCTCAGGTAAATGAGCTTATGTGTTAATAGTCGGAAAGACAAAAGTGCAATGTACCATTACGTGAATGAATATGGCTTATTTTGTAGATGCTTGTGTAAACTGTTCCTTTAGTTTGGATCCAAGAAAATTCAAACCTGTGATTTAAGTCTGAAATGTAGATTTTAGAGAAATTTTGTCAAAACTCATCTTTACGCAGTTATTCTGCATTAAAACGCAACTGTACATGATTCTGCAGATTCTCAATGATTTGGACATAAAACCCATCAGTCCATCTAACTAACTCGTCAAGTACTAGAACCTTTCATCCCCAAAGTTTCTTCTGACATACAACTCTCGAGATACAGCAAACCGATGCAGAATCTACTGATCAAAGTTCAGTGTTACAATCTCATCATTTTAACAAAAGTAAATAAAGACTGTGCACAGAAAAAATCCACTAAGTACTAACTTTAATATACATTATGTATTTTTCTGGCCTCAGGAAATTTAATCTAAAGAGCAAAACAAATTTTCTTTCCCATAACTGATAAGGTGTTTTCTTTTTTTTTTAACTCACTAATGAAAACAGGCAATCCTGTATTTTGTTTCATAGTGCTTCCCTAAGGGCAAAGATAAACTTCACTCTTATCTGTTCTTCTGTTGTTCCTAGAATGATTGCTCTGTTCATTATATTGTTTGATGTTGCCATCTCAGCTTTCCAGTGCCTGATTTGTTCACTTAATTCTCTAAGTTATTAGGCTCTCCATTCCAAAAATAAGCTGGCTTTCTCATTTAAAAACCAAAATAATCTTTGTGTACTATGGATTTACAGTTCACAATGTTAATGGATCATGGAAAAAATGACATGAAAGGTTAAATTATGAAAATGTATTTCACTTGCATAAAAAGGGAACAAGTGATAGTACCATATAAGTGAATATGGATCATTACTGCACAAAGATCATAATCGAAATGCACCTATAAAGCACCTGAGCCACAACCCTCACAAGTTCACAGAATGCTAAGAAACAAAATCTGAACGTGTGGATTATGAGGTAGAGTCCGCTGGCCACATGCCACTCCCCCAGTATGCATCCATCCAGCTGCACACTGAATTTACCTCCAGGGTGGGAGTGACGCAGACTGTATCTCACCCACTTCAGCTGTGCATATGGATCCTGGGCCATGGGCACAATAGGAGCTGCAACCACTCCACCTTTCACCCCAGTGCCTAGGCTGGGACCCTCCTTGTGTCCAGCTGACACCACAGGTCAATGTAAAAAAAAATGTGTCTATCTATAAGAAATGCCTTATCTTTTTCTTCAGGATAGTCCAGGATGGAGGAAAGCAGCCCAAATCCTTTTCTTTTAACAAGCACTTGGCTCTAGACCATCCCTCTACCTTTATCCAGGACACACAATGAGAAGAGCTTCTGGTACATTACACACTTTGTATACCTTCCTTGAGGTTGGGTCTATCAGGTCTCCATAAAACTGTATAACTGTTAACATGCCCCAGATGTTCTCTCACCATTTTTTTTCCTATTACTAAATCATGTTGCAAGTTTGCACTTCATACTCTGGTTTCTCAGTACTAATCCATACTGTAACTGCGTTCACCAAGAAACTCTTGTTCTGCAGGTTGACAATGCTATAATATAGTTTACACTTCAAATTAGAAGACCTACATAATCTAAGTAATTAGAATGCTGTTTCTACCATTTTGAGTGACCAGTCCTTTCCACACACAAATAACATACAGTTAAGACACCACTGGGTTTTTTTAAGTATTCTACATATCCCAAACCAGCATTTCTCAGGAGGACTTTATATGTGACAACTAAGTAAAAATATGGTAACAACTCAGCTGTATTTTGACTTTAACTTTTAAAACTGGGGCCACTGTAAATTTTCATCTTGAAACCACTCCTTCAGACATCCTCTGCAATGGTAAAAATAAACAAAAATCCTTAAATTCTTTCATAAGAAGATTTTTTTTTAAGTATAAAAGGGAATTGCTGATAAAATAAATAAAACTCACTCTCCCAAAATAAAATCTCTAATCTGTTATCTGTTAGCATAATGGTTTTGTTATGTGTCTTTTAATAACAAACAGCAGAAATAACAAGCAATGTTGGGACTGACTTTCACAATGCCATTTTATGTAATAGCTAAACTCTAACTCTAATTTCATATGGAATAACACACCACACAATAGCCTGACAGTATGCCACCTAACTTTGCCTTTTTAAATGGCCACCACAAATCCTACTAGATCATGAGTTCCCAAAGCCTAAGGCATTAGTAAAGATTAGAGACCAATATCCATGTTGTCTTCACAGGGTAAGGGAGCTTGACCACTGCATGTGGGACTTGTTGCAACAACTAATCATCTGTGGTCTATGTGCACATAGCATGCCAGTCTACTGCTTCTCCGTGCAGGCAAAATCAATACAAAAAGAAGGCCAGCACATAGTTTTACAACATTTGGAATCCCAAAGGGTCAGTATCAAGATGTTCTCCACTACCATTTCAACCTTCTTCATGTAAAGATACCACCATGACTCTTCCTGCCGCTTGAATAACCAAACCACTACTTACACAACTGCTGAGAGCTGCTGACTCACAACTAATGCCACAATTGTCACGACTATGAATACGGGCTTATCAGGCAGGATTAGCTTTCGGCTGTGGGCGCGCAGGTATCTAAGCCACACTAAGTCCTTTTCTTGTGTACTAGCTGATGCTGCTCCGACACACTGTGAGCCCATTCAGTCCAGTGAGCTGGCATCAAACTAAGGCTTTTTTCATTATGTGGAGTTAATTTTATGTCTTATCAGTGAGCTGAACCGGTTTACTGCTGGATGAGAGAACTGCCAGCATAAGGGGGGGGGGGGGGGGGGGCGGAAAGGACTGGCTCATGCACATTAAGTTAGCACAGGCTGCCAGATGAGAAGTAACATTCTGTGTTGCTCCTACTAGAAATGGGTAGGTTCTGTTCACCTTTGTTCACCTCATCTATTTTGTAGGTCTACAGTACATAAGTGGAAAGAAAGGCACCTATTCCTAAATGCAGATGTTGCGGTGGGCAGGGGTAGGAAACTAAAGACAGCAATTGCAAATTGAGTTGGAGGCCAGTTTAGGTGAACGATACTTGAAAGTCTCACTTTGGAACAATGTGATAAATGCTTTTAAAAGGAAAACTTGCAAGCAATCGGCATCCTGCTTAGCTGTGTCTCATTAAACATTTTAAACTTCAGGAACAGGTCAATCACCTGGAGCTGACACTCATCCACCTTTAGAATTAGCCATTCTGTAATTCCCAGGTCAATCACCTGGAGCTGACACTCATCCACCTTTAGAATTAGCCATTCTATAATTCCAGCAGCAGGAAGTATGCACTTTTGCAGAAATAAAAGCTATTTTGTCTAGGTTTGCAACATGCATGCTGCACACTTGCATATCCTTTAAAGGTGCTATTCCCAGCCACAAACTCTGCCCTCCAGAAAGGATCAGAGACAGCATGAAAAAAATGTCTAAAACTAGTATGACGAGGCATGAAGTATCATGTTAATATGTAGTGTCTGTCACAGATTAATTTTAATGCACAAGCCCTTGGGTCACATCAACATCACAGAGTTTTCTGGGTCACCAAATTAAAAGGCATGGCATCATCTTCTTTTGACACAGAAGCAGTTCATTAAAAATATTTGTAGAGGTATAGGAAAGTAATCTTGGTCAGACAAATGAAGAAGTTCTGCTGGCTTGAGTAGAGACTCGTACAGAGACAAGGTCTTCTGGGAAGAAAAGTCAAACTTGAAAATTAAACTAGATGAAAGTTCTCAGCTGGACCTTGTTCTCAGAGAGGCGAAGTACACTCTTTGTGAATGCATAAATTCCTGACATATCATGTACAGACAATAAATGCTCATTTTTTGATGGGTTTCTGAACCTACTGTACCTCTGATTTATGATGAGAACAATGTCTGTGGTCTTTCAAGAATGATTAAATTTTCCCTCCAAACAGCACTCTATTCCAAGTGTCAATTTTGATGAATAGCCTGTCAAGCCAAGATACAGTCAAAAGAGTTGAAATAAATCTATCATCACATGGTGTTTGTCATTAAGAAAACCATTTGTACTTTCTTGAGTATTGAATTCATCTGCTTCTATTTGTTACTACAGCTACCCAAAAGTATTGGAGTTTCTTGTATTATCTAAGCAAATTACTTGTCAACTATAATTGGAAAGGTTTGCAGAAAAAGTTAATTCACTCTTTTTTATTAAAGTTGTTTCAAATTTTTTTTTAATCTCTAAAAACAAGATAATTAGAGCTCTAAGCCACTGTTACTGTCAGTCTTCACAGTAATCAACAACAACAGTTAGCAGAAAATAAAGGAGATTCTAGTGTGAAGTTACCTGAATACATAAAATATTATGGCTGATAAAAAATAGGGAAAAACCAATCAATATAACACAAGCAAATAATGATTTCAAATACAAGACTACGGAGAGGATGAACACAGACAGACATCAGACACCCTCCAAAATCTTTAATGTATCTGAAAGAAGAATGTGTACTTGTGCATTCAGCTGTTGGATTCTTGCCCCTTACACGGTAGCGAATGCAAACTCATGGACTCCAGTACAGTGTGCGTGTCATGGTAAGAACTCTTGGGTTAACCAGAGTTTGTACAGAAATTTGCTCTGAATGTGCCTGACACATCAAAAAGAATAAAGTGATGACAGAAAAAAAGCAATGTTATTAAAATGTTTATTTAACTATGATGCTATTCTGAGAACATGAGTCAGTTTATACCAAAGTCATGGCGGTTTTGCCATTCTGTTTTACTTCTCTACATTCTTTGCTTGTTCCTTTTATGTCAGTGTCCTTAAAATGGAAAACTGACCAAATAAATATACTAGCCTATAGATGCATTCATGGAATTTTAAATTTGGATATCTTTAAAAAGTGAAAAAGACTGTAGGCACATCAGAAATTAGAACTGGATACTCAAAATAAGAAAATTGAATTGCCTTCCTTATCCATACTTTGAGAGAGGTTGATGCTGCATCTGAAGGACACAGCTATTCCACAAAAAGGCATTAAGTTGGTGTAAGTTGTCTTGCCAATACCTTCAAACTCAGAGACACATGGCAAGAGAGACATTGTCCATTCTTCTTGCACCTGTTTCTGTTGCTGCTCTCTTTGACAGCTCTGTTCCTAAAAAGAATCCTGATAGCATGAATGTTTGCACACGCACTTCCCTTATGTGAGCACTCCAACTAAGTACTTCTCAAAGTCCTTGTTTGCCCTTTGACAAAAATTAATTACATTATTCTTATGATTAAGCTGCAGACACTTGTGGTGCTTTTGTTTGACTAGTTTCCTTGATTTTCCCATAGCTGATGCCTATGCAGCTAAGTAGAGAGGACAGTTTAGCACTCACCTAGAAGTCTCATGAACTCATGAATTTTGCTGATGATAAACTGCAGGATATCCATAGCGTATTTGTAACACATCACTTAAAACAGTGATATGCAGGAGATCCCAAGGGCTCAGGCATTTTCCTACATTCTTCACAGCTCTTCTCTGGCTAATGCTTGTCCTTCTGCCTCCCAAACAAGAAATCTGTTTCACCAGATGCTGAAGCAGCCCACACACCTTCAGAGGCAACACTACTACTTCTCAGTATTTCTGAGCTTGTACGACAGGACAGGTTACTAGACAGTGGAATAGTCTCCTGCTTACTGCAGGATACTATTGCAGGATATTGCAGTCTCCATGCAATGCTACTGCATAACCTGTCACCTTAAATCACCTTTTTAAAACCAGAAAAATGAAAAGAATAAAATTATCTTATAAACAATTTATTAAGAAATTACTAGAGTCAGATTTGAAAAAGAAATGTAAAGAAGTTTTCTTTTTACAGACATGTAAAAAAGTACTGTTTAAAGCCATCTATTTTTCAGTTTATTTCCCAGAGCTTTCCTTTCGTTCCATCCAGTTAAAAAGCTGTTGGGATGCGTGGGCAATTGAACCCAATTCTCATCCATGATCTTTATCCCATGAATCATTTTCACTGAGTGAGGACCATCTCCAAATGGATTTATAAGCATATACCCATTTTCCCCTAGGAATTTCTTTTTGTACTCACATTTTCCTGAAGACTACCCATGCTTCATGAATCTCATAATTAACTACAAAATCAAGTTTTCATATTCCTCTCCTAAGACTATCAGTTGACCCCTACCTCACTCTAGAAACAAAAAGATTCCCTGGGCATGGCTAGACAAAGCCACCTCCTAGCTGGACCATAAACAGAACATGCTAATGCTTTCACCAGTGCTGAACTCAACTAATAAACAAAGCATTTACCTGACTGACTGGCAAGGCAGTGTTCAGACCTCAGCACGTAATTCTCATATACTGAGAATGATCCCATACCAGCATACGAGCTAACAGGGAGAAACATCGACGTCGTTCATTACTAGCTGTGGAGAGACAATCTTAGCTACAGTAATACCCAAAGTTTGAGGTAATAATAATCCTACGGTAACTGGTGCACTGACAAAAGACTGCTGCCACAATAGTGGATCTGAAGGAGCAGAAATCTGTAGGGAAAAACTTAGGAAATTAATCAAGCTTCTGTAAAATCATGAATGAAAATATGTGAGTGTGAACTTGTGTTAGAAATTGGTTGTGCTAGTTAGTTATGCTGCAGTATGTCTCGGCATCCACATAAATTCCTTCCTTGATCATCTTTTATACCTAGGAGCAGGGATAGTAACTAAACTTGTGAAAACTGCATTCATAATGATTTTTGTTTGAAGTATTTGAGGCCAGCATCTCTAAATCTGGTCTTCATAATCCAACTGATATTTCCAACAAAGTTATAGCAATAAAGATAAAATTATTTTGAAGCTAGAATGATTTGTCTTTGCTATAAATATGACAAATAGTGACATTGTCACAGACAGTAAGATTGAGATACAAAAGAGTGCTACTTTCTTTTTACCAAGAGCCAGCTCAAGGCTCCTGAGATATATAACATGAGCTTTGCCATGAAAGAAGACGCCTCACGACCTGTGCAAGGACTGGGCCAATCCTTTTAGGTAAATGGTCATAGGGAAAGGAGAAGAGGGAGAAGAAGCAGACAGCACAGGAATATAAAGGGTAACTGAAGCAACCTCTGTGAGGATCTCTCTCCCTACTTCAGCAGAAGATACCACCTTATTCATCCATTACTTGAAAGTAATGGTAGCACTAGCTGACAATCTGACTTTTCAGGGATGCCAATTAGATAAAGTGGTCTGTCTGCTTTTTCCATCACAATCATTGTGCCTAATTTGCCTCTATTTAGAGCCAGGCCTGTCCTTTAACATCTGATTTCCAGGATTGCACCCTTGTCATATTGCAGCGGCTATGAATCTACCAGCCAGAAATTATGCTCTCCTCAAATGTAATTTGTGCAAAAACGTGGGAACAGGATGAAGCTGTGTCATTAAGCAGTCCTATCGGCACCACGTGGCACCATCCAGTCATGCCATGCACTTTGCAATGAAATAATAACCCCAGTATTGCCTTGAGCATTGGAAATGCTACTGGATATGTCGGGGGCAGTTCACTACTGAGAAGAGCCCGAAGTACTTCATACAGATTTAAATGCTTCATCAAAATGTATTTTATGTATCCAGGGACATGCAGAGCAAGGAAAGGGCGAAAGAAAAGTAATAGAAAACCCCTGTCTCCACAGATGGAGACTCCACAAATTCTCTGGCCAATCTGTGCCAGCACTTGACCACCCTCACAATAAAAAAGTGTTTTCTTGAGTTCAAATGGAATTTCCTGTTTTTTGAATTTGTGCACATTACATATTGTCCTGTCAGTGGGCTCTACTGAGAAAAGCTTTGCTCTCTCATCTTCTTTCCCTCCCATCACGCATTTATTCACATTGATGAGATCCTCCCTAAGCCTTCTCTTCTCCACGCTGAACAGGCCCAAGTCTGTCAGCCTTTCCTCATATGGCAGATGCTCCAGTGGCTTCATTATCCTAGTGGTCCTGTGCTGGACCTGTTCCAGTAAATCCACATCTCTCTTTTACTGGGGAGCCCAAAGCTGGACTCAGCACTCAAGATGTGGCCTCACCAGTTCTGTGTAGAGGGGAAAGATCATTTCTCTCAACCTTCTGGCAATTATCTTCCTCATGCAGCCCAGAATACTGTTGGCCTTTTTTTGCCGCAAGGGTGCATTACAGGGTCGTGGTCAGCTTGTTGTCTACCAGGTTCCCAATGTCCTTCTTTACAAAGCTGCTTTCCAGCCAGTCAGCTCCCAGCATTTATTAGTGACGAGGGTTATTCCTCCCCAGATGCAGGACTTGGTATTTCCCCTTGTTCAACTTCATCAGATTCCTCTCTGCCCATTTCTCCAGCCTGTCCAGGTCCCTCTGAATGGCAGGACATTCCCTCTCCTGCATCTGCCACTCCTCCCAGTTTTGCATCGTCTGTGAACTTCCTGAGGGTACACTATGTCCCAGCATCCAGGTCACTAATGAAGATGTTAAACAGCATTGGCCTTAGTATTGACCCCTGTCAGTAGTCCAGTCACCACTAGTGACTTGCCTCCAACTGGACTTTGTGCCACTGATCACAGCTCTCTTGGCCTGGCCATTTAACCAGTTATCAACGCAGATCACTGTTTATTTTTCCAACCTGTATTTCATCAGCTTGTCTATGAGAATATTATGGGAGAAAGTGTCAAAATCCTTACTCAAGCCGAGGTAAACAACATCAACTGCTCTCCCCTGGTCCACCAAGCCAGTCACCTCATTGTAGAAGGCTATCAGGTTGGTTAAGCGTGAGTTCCCCTTTGTAAATCCATGCTGACTACTGCCAATCACCTTCTTGTCCTTGAGGTGTTTGGAAATGGTTTCCAGGAGGTTTTTCTAGGCGAGGTTAGGAAACCTCCACTAAAAACATCTCTAATCCTCGCTAGAACTGGAGTGAGAAGAGAAAGTGGGAAGTAAGAACACCAGTAGGTGAAACTACTGGTAGCATGATAAACAGCTGTGCACACAGGTTTTTCACTTCAATACCTTGTTGCTAGCAAAACACCTTTGGAAAGGCAGAAAGTATGCTGTATTAGGTCATGACATAAGTACTTTCAAATAGTTAACTTGCTTCAGGATGGATTTAAGTAGTTATTTTTAGGTTCCCAGGTTTGACAGCTCTGGCTAAGATCTCTCACTTTTTCCACGAACACATGATGACAGCCTAAATATTTTTTCTAGAGAACTTTCTCCCCAAATTAGAAACTATTTCAAGTCTTTTAGTTGATGATCTGAAACCTAGTAGTGAACTGTGTTCTACAAGCGCACCAAGCAGGCTGCCAGACAGGGTCTTGAGAAAAAATGTGGCGGAAGAGGGGATGTAGCAAAGAAAAGAAAAAAAGAAGTAAGAGTACTGCTGTCCCGCATGCTTAGTTCTCCATAGGTGAATAAACAGAGATTCAAAACTGTTCAAACTGTCATAGAGACATTCCTTTCTTTTAAAAGCAACAAAAAGCATTATTCTCCCTTTTAAATAGCTGGTCTGTTGTTAGCTCTTCTGTCACCATGGAGACTACCACTGCTGTTGCTGCTGCTGCTGATTTTCTCTAACTGGTCAGCATGTTTGTACCATCACCTAATAGCAACCTGAGTAACCAGTAGAGAAGTTTATATTTATTCTGAATGAATGTCAGTCTAGTAAAAGAAATGCATTTGGTTTTGGTTTTTCTATTTTTATACTGCTGCTTATTTTGTATCATATATAAATTCGTATGAATTTACTTTCCTTATTCTCAGTCCAACACAAATTCCAGGGCTGATACAAGTATAATTAAGGCACTGCTGCTCTCACTGCAGGTGGTCCCACCTGTTTTTATTCTTATCTTTCACTTATTAAATGGGATAGAAAAAATTACAATGACTTAGTGCAGTCAGCTGAGAACACAATGTCTGAATACCTTCCCCAAAGTAATACTGACCAGACACTAAATCTCATTGAACCTGCATTCAGTTTCTTCCTGATAAGAGTGGAGAATGATACTAAGTATAATATGTGATGTTCTCCAACAAACACTGTCCAATGGATTTACAGATATATTTAAAAATCAGAAATATCTATTTATTTTCAGGTATTGAATCATATATAAAAATTTAAGCATTATTTACATAGTTATTTATAAATCACTAACATAATTTCAGAAGTAGGCTTCCAGCACCAGCACCGTGAGAGTTTCTGCTTTTCTTTTGTAACAACCTCAATGTAGACAACAGTGGCTTTATTCAAATTCTGTGGAGTATTTTAGATACTACATTCAGAAACGTAAAATAACTTGGGGAGCATTGCTCTTCGTTTTAGTATTGGCTTCTTCGCAAGAGGAATAAAAGTACAGAACGTCTCTGAAGTGATAATGAGAGTGTAAAGGATTGAAAGCAGAGAAAGAAAAGTTCTAAAATTTCCTTGCTCAGACTGCACCAAATGAGACTGCTATGGTCATGAGAAAGAGAAGACACAGTACAGCCTCTTTTGGTTACCCCTTTGGATACCCAGCCTTCATTTATTCACTCCTGGTTTCTTGCCTGAAACTAACTTCCCCTATAGCAGCAAATAATGTTTTTCATCTTTCCTAGAAACGCAGGATTTGCCACTGTAACATGGATGACTCTCGACACAGTTCATGTTGCTCACACTTTCATCGTATTTTGGCTGGACCATGGTAATGGGACACAGATGGACATGCAGCCCTCAATGCTTAGGAATTGCCAACTAGTAAAGATCGCTACAACACACCTCCTCTGCAGAATATGTTACTATGAGCTAATCAAGCCCTTTTCTTGTTGACTGTTACTGATTTCCATGAAATTTCAAATCAGGTACAAGATCTTGTCCCTTCAAGTTTAAGAACTTGTAACACTGCAATATGACAATTCTGTTTAATGACAGCATCTGCTGTGGCACAACAGAAGGTTGAGGAGACAAAACTCATCTAGACTTGGAATGTGACTGGGAATTTGAGCATGAACTTTCTGAATAGTTATGAAAAGTCACAGATCTTACTACTTTCTCTTCCTAGAACAGAGGATACTGCTTTGACATCACCTTGTCTGGCAGATACACAATGTGTACCTTTTAAGGAACCTAATTAAAAATAAAAAATTTAGCAAGTTTCAATCACCACGGACAGTGAAATGACTGAAAGATACTGCTGACTCCTTGCTTCATTGGGTGAAGATAAAGAAACCGCTGAGGAAATATATGACAAACATTAGCTATATTGGCTACTGAAGAGAGCGCAGGTGTTGGTGGTGAGCAAAAGTTGCACAAAGTGGTGACCACTCAGCTGAACTTAACAAAAAATGCTTAGTTTCCCCACTGAGAAAGCACAGAACAAAACATTTTAACTAACACAGTGGAACAGTGGAAACAAAGTATATTCTTGCTTAACCAGGACTTTGAATAAGGAACTGCCTTTTTGTACCTCTAAAATGTAAAAACTTTTTCATGAACAACAGCCCAGAATATCAGCCATTAGACTGGACAAATAATGATCTAACCCTGAAGCTTCTTAGGCCAGCAAAATTTTGTAGTGCAGACCAAAAGAAATTGCGCTGATCAAGTCCACGAAAACATCATCCCTCTCTCCAGGCTACCTCTGCTTTCAGCCTCAGTACACACTTTGGGTCTACAACTCCAAATCTCACTCCTCCCGAGCAAGCATCACTGATTCATTTCAGATCCAACAACACATTACTTGCTGCACAGTTATGCAGCTTAAACAGAAGGGCATTCCTCAGTCTTCCTCATGTATCCCTTCAAAAGACCATTACCAGAAGGGCTATCAATCATCTGTCTAAATAACACCCAGATCCTGTACTGGCTACTCACCTGAAATGTGATTGAAATCTCCTCAGCCTGCTAGGATCTGTATCTCACACATATTTCTACCTCGGACACTTCACCCAGCACACCTTGATCAAAAACAGAAACAGAAACCTGATGAATGAATAACATAAACAGAATTTTTCTGTTCTTTTACAAAACTTGGGTGTTGAAATCCAGGTGTAAGATAACCTGAACACCTACTTATCATCTAAGTTTTCGTTAGTAAAATTCCTCAGGTGGTTAAAGCTCTGTTCTGGGATAAATGTGCCCCAGTATTTTGTCAGTGTTGAACAGTTTGGCGTGACCTGTACATAAGGGTTCTTCCTTACATATAACCCCACCGCAGTCCCGCTCAAAATGATGCGGTTCCTTAATGCACATAGTGCTTTACCACACCTTCTAGAGACCCATCATTGGGTCCTGCTCTCAGAAACATACTGGTGGACATGATTTGACTCTAAACAGTATCCAGAACAGGAAAAGCTGTTTAATTTACAAGCAGCACGGTCAACTTCAGGGCTTCAGGGCTTCAAACAGTCTGTTTCCCCAAGGGTACTCTAATCAGCAGGCTAGAAACTGTGCCACAGTGAAACAGTAGTAGCCCCTTATATGTAAAAGTGATATTCAGTATTGAGAACAAGCTGAACATCCCAGCTCAAGTCAATACATAATTAAATGAGCATTCCTGACTAGATAAATTCATTGGTTTTACTCTAGATACTGTCTCTTACACATTAATTTGGCAACTGTAGTTAAACTGCAGTTTTGAATTCACTAACTTATTCTGCTAACCAGTATTTCCACTACATAAGCTTAAGCACTCTAAAACAAAGACTAGCACCTTAAAAATGTGTGGATCTCTCAGATGGATAGTGTCAGCAACTTCTCACAGTCAGTGTTTATTCTTGGATTCACCATTCTCACCTTGATGCTTTTCATCGGGCCTTTTAGCTGGGGAAGAAGGAGGCATATCTATTTATTATGCCGATATTTAGCAAAGCATCGATAAACTCAGAACTTTATATGGTCAGTTGAAGATGTACCCTAGATTAAAAACTAAGTATGTTGGATTTTGATAATGACTTAGATTTGGAAATCTACTGAGCTGGATGTGGTATCTCTCCCAATAAAAAACTCAGCTCAAAGGATATTTCTGTCAGTTAGTCTCTATTTTTTTTATCTGTAAGTGATTTCAAAAGAATAATTGTCGATTATATATAAGTAAACTATGCAGACAAAAGCTGCACTCAGAAGTGAAGAAATTCTATATGTACAACTGCGGATGAACTACATACATCTTAGATCTGTAATTTGAGACAGCCCAGGCCTGATCATAAGTCCAGGCCTTTGAAGTAAGATTCAGTCAGTTCATGAATCATAGGCAGGTTATCAACAAGTATTCACCTATGTTTTGGTAGGGTTGAGCTTTTCATTTTCTGGAGCTGGAGTCTTCAGCTACACAAGAAACAAAATCATCAGCACAGTGAAGGAAACAAAATTTTCTTATCATGGTCATCAATGGAATAATCTTTCAGCCTAGAGTAATTAGTCTTAAATCTATGCTTCTAACTGAAACAGTTAATAGTTCCAATTATCTCAAGTGTTGATGTCTCTAGACTAAGGGCAAACGTGACGATGGTTTATGTTTGTGGACAAACACACTGTGTAGGTATCAGTCTCCTAGACCTAAGACATGTAACTGAGACCTTATCACACTTTTCACTATATCAGTAAGCATTTAAATAAAAAGAGATTTTTATAAACTGAACAGAATACACATTGAAAATCTTTAGACATGGTAAAATAACTGTTATGAGGATATCAGCTACTGCAGCATTAGGCTAATGACTGAGAGTCTTTCTACTCAGCTTCCTTTTATGCAAGTATTTCATAAAAATAATTGCAGAGGTTGTAACCTATGCCAAGTATGTTTTTAGACTTACATATTGGATAAAGCCCTGTTTTCTACAATCTTCATCACAATCAATAGTGCCCTAACTATTTGAACTCCCTCCCCAACATTTAAATTATATTAAAGATTAATATCACATTCTCCTCTTCTCAACATCCCAAATCTAGTAAATAACCCATAGCAGCTAGCTTATAATCATATTTAAAAGTCTTCTTCCCTGCGCTAATCTCATTCTGAAATATTAAACCTGATTTTTTTTTAATCTAATTTACTTCTTATAGCGTATTACATGTTTACTTTTTACACTTTGCTGGCTGAATCAAGATTTGTGCAATACTAGTATAGAGTTGTTAAGGTATTTGTGTGGCTGAACTGACTGTTACGATTTTTTTTTCTCCTTTGCATCACTCCTGGCCCTTTTTCTAATTCGGAAAGACTGAAAAATCAACATTCTAATGAGAAATTATTGTCACAATCAACACACACATTTGCGACTATCTTGCTAGTGTTATGCGTGCATAACTAATCAATACATTAAGCTAGAAGAGACCCCTGGAACTGGTTTCATTCTCTACAGATGTTTATGAACGTAGCAAGACAAGTCATTGAGTACAGGAAGACATTTGCAACTCAGAGCTCAGGAATAAAAGAAGTCCTACCCAACAGGTCTTTACAGACCATGTTGCTGGCAAACTTAAATGCTTCTATCAAAGCTGATCACTGAAAAGACAATGAAGGCTTCATTTTAAAAAACAACAGAGAAACGTCAGAATAAAGGTGGGAATGAGAGTAACAGAGGGTCTCCCTAACAACTGCATGACAAGTCCGGCTGGTTCCTGTCTGAAACAGGCAAATCCAACTGGCTGAGTGCAGAGCCCATCCCAACCATCTTTCACCCACTTCATTTCCAGCCACCGTTAGCGCTGTCTGGAGTACTGTGATGGTTCCCACAGAGACCAGGAACCCTTTCCTCACTGCCGGTGCCCGCTTCATCAGTTACAATGCCGGCACAGAAAACTGAGGTGCGTCTTCTCTCAGGAGTACATCTGCACGTTAAACAAAATTCAGCACTAATGTCACCTTGGAAGTGGAAGGCTGACGCTATTCACACACAGTGCATAAGTAATTATATATGTCTTATTCCTCTCAGGAATCAGAGCCATGACATACTCATGGAGCAAGGAGATTTGTAAAATCTGGGTTTATGATACAGCAAGCACATCAGCTCCATTCATTTGAGGACTGGATCCCAGAGTGACAGTCCCACCATAACTGGCATTTAGGAGAGTGAGGACAAGGTTTCCTCCACGACAGAACAGAGCGTTCTTATTAAAGGTCTGATCTGAAACCAACGGAGAGACTCCCATCAACTTCAGCACATTTTCCATCATGCTTTTCATAATCCCACCGTGTGATACAGTTTTGAGCAATACATGAAGAAAACATGTATTACATTTAATATCTTTGAAAACAAATAACCTCTTTCTTTTTTAAAATAGTTCAGATGGCTTCTAGCACAGTCTTCCCCCAGCTCTCAGGTGAGCACTTTGGGGATGTATCTGCAGTCCAGAGCTGGCCCTCTCAAACCTTTCATATTTGGAGTTTCTACTTCCTTGGGCACAGAGAGTTAATTAAAACACTTATTCAGGCAATGGTAAGTGACAGTTCAGTGACAGCTACACATGACAGTCAGGCTGAGAAAATCTAAACATGAAATCTGAACATGGAAAAAAAAAAAACTGAACACAGCTGCATAATTTCAAGAGGCTAATTCTACATTTTGCTTCACGTTCTTGATATCTTATACATGCAGTGTGTCACTCAGATCAAGGGAACTCGGGGAGAAACTAATAACTCATTCAGACAAAAAACAGTTAGAGGGGGCTGGGAGGAGTACAAGAAAGAAGCCTGTCATGTCTTTCATTCACAGGTATTCAGTATTTCATCTTCTCTGTTAGATTTTCTAGCACAGAAAATCTTTTTATCACTCTTTTGCTTTTCTCTTTGCATATTGTATATTATTACATCAAAGGGAGCCAGGAAAAAACTGGGCCAAATTTCATATTCAGACCAAACATATCTTCACAAGACTAGCAAGGTTGAATAGGAATTAAATTGACCTGTCCTTATTAATTTCAATGTATTTCATATAAACAGCAACACTGTACAGTAAAATTCATTTGAAATATTACTTTATTAATTGTTGGCTTCAAATATCCCAGAGCGGATTCAGCCCATGTTACATTTTAATTGTAGTTGAGATGAAGAGTGACTGGATTAGATTCAATCTATGTGTAATTGAAATTAATGAATTTGGCTAATGAAATATTTATAGGTGACCTTTCCCTGAATTGATAAAAAAAGCCTGTTTTGTTTAAAATATCTTTGATATTTACACTCTGGGGTTAGATTTAAATTATTCCTTTACATAAGAAAGCTAAATAGACATCTGTTACTCCTGTAGATTGGCAAAAAAATTAGCGTATTGCAGTTTTCTCCTGCCAGACATATTTAGTGCTTCTTGTCAGGTATACAAGTGCCATTCCCAAAAGTTAAAAGTCTTACAGATAATCATTAATGCACTTGTTTGTATGTGAATAATTTATTCTCATTGTGGTCCACCCACCAATTCTACTGACATTTAAATGTGATCTAGTCTCAGGCATGTTGCCATTAATATTAAAGCAATGTGAAACTAGGACACAGGCCCATGCTGCATTAATTAAATTCTTATCAAATTGAAGTATGTTACCATTGTCAGAATTAGCAATGCAGAAATGCTAATATGATTCTCCATGGATTACAGTTGCATACTCCACTTTGTTAGAGCTCTGGTCTTACAATGACTATTATGAAGCCCTGGCTGCAAAATACTGACCTAGCAACTTTGTAAACTTTGAAATAACCAGCATACTTATCTCTACTTAGCCAGATATGGAACTATATTAAATTAAAATCAGATAGAAAAATGCATTAAAACTCCCTCAATGTATTTTAAAATGTTGAGATGACATAAAATGATAGCATTTATTGAAGTCAGAATCCTCCGTGTCTTACTCATGTGATTAGCCCAATGCTGTCTGAGGGACCCTTCGTTTAAGAAAGGTGAAAGACATTTGGCCTTTAAAAACTCCTCTTTCCCTTCTCCTGCTGCCAGTGGTTTCACACTCCCTGGAATGTATAAAAGAGGAATAGCATCTGTGAGATACAAAGTTAATCAATGTCTTGCTCACCTGCGCATGGGTAAAACCCACTCTGCAGCGTTACACAGTTTTAAGCGTTGTACTTCAGAAAAGATGTGGACCTACCAAAAGCAGTTAAGAAGCAAATAACAAGAATGATCAGGTCTAGAAAACTTCATCAAAAGATTGAGAAAAACCAGGACTGTTTAGCTTAGAGAAGACTGAGGGGAGGCAGGATAACAGTCTTCAAATATATAAAGGGCAGTTGTAAAAGGAATGCAAGGTTTTTATCTCCGTATCCACTCTGACAATGGAAAGAGAAGTAATGGCTTAAAAAGCAGCAGGGGACAAGCAGAAAACATTTGAGGGGAAAATACAACTTTCTAGTGGCAAGGACAGTCAGGCGATGAGGCAGACTGCATGAAAGCATTGTAGAATTACCACCCCTGGATGTTTCCAGAGCACGCTAGGCAAATACCTATCAAGAACAGAGTAAGCCTATTTGGTCCTGTTTCATACCCAAGAGACAGAGTGGATGAAGCCTTGCAATCCCTTCTTGTCCTATTTTTTATGATTCCATAAACTCATGTGGGGTTCTTTTCAAAATCTTAAGTATCTACAGCAGCTATTTCAAAGACCAACAGTTTGCTTTCCCACAAAGTAGATGAGACCAACAGTGACACTATCATCTCCAACAAACGCACATCCCAGTTCACAGGAGGACACGTGTTATATCCAGGCATTCGATTATATGTGATACTCCAAGGTTTTACTGGAAAAAAAAATCCTGTACCATTAGCTTTATATCAGTTAAATTTTGGAGAACGTACGACAGACAGAAAGGCAAATAGGGAGGTGACAGCTTTGTGCACAGAAGTAAAAAGAAACAATAAAGTCTTTGCCCTGCCAAATATGCTTTCTAAGGACTTAATGTTTACTAGTTTAGGAGGCTTGGTCAGAGGGTTAGATGGATTTAACTCTTGGCAAAACATTCTGTGACATCCATTTTGCCAGCTGTAAGTTATAAAGTGCTAAGAAATATGAACATGAAAGCAAGAAGGACCATTTCAAAGCCTTTAAGTATCCATTTGTATACCTCCTGCAGTGTTTGTCTCTTAATTTTCCTCTTTTATGACTTTAATGTGTAGGTAATCACTGGTCCAAATATCTCTAAATACAGTGCATTTTAAAACTGCACATTATCTTTATAATAGGAGATTTCAGATAAACAGTTCTTGGCTGGTCTAGAGATATAGAGAGATCACTATAAAAGAGTGAAATCTAAGGCAGCAGAAGCAAAACAACAAAGAAAACATTATGGCCACCATATAGATTTACAGTAACAAAAGTTATGCATTGCAGATTGACAAGCGTAGCCTTGAATGAATAAATATAATAAGGAAATAAAAAGGTCAGCACGTGTTCTGGAGTGACAGTTTTCCCTTACACTTTATGGGGGGCTTGCACTTGTTCTTCAGCACGGGGAAACTCCAAATTCGAAACTAGCAAATGGGAGCTTCTACCCTACTTGTCCATTTCCTTGTTTTATTTATTTTTAGAGCTGCATTTCACTGTGATATGGAGTTCCCCAGTTAAAAATACGAAGCTGTTGCTCTCCTTGTTTCCCTCCCCCCGCCTTTCCCTCAGAGCAGATAGTGCAGAAGGCAGAACAAAGAAACTTTGCTTAGAGAAAAATGGGAGATCTGCATGGAGAACCATGACACAATCTATTCTGACACAAAACAGAAACTAGACTTTTTGAAACTCCTCAGGGGTGGAGAAAAAATACCATTTATTCTAATCAAATCGCAGTATCTAAATAACAGGGAAGACCGCCGGATTTTGCAGCACCCTGGTCCAATGAGCAGGAGCCCAGCAGGTCTGGGAACTATGACCCCAGGCAGGATTACTGACGCTTCTCAAGTCCGCCAGTTCCAGAGCTTCACCATCAATAACCTGGGAGTCCTGAGACCCCTGTCAGCGACGGAATTTGGAGCTTCCTGCTCCAAAGCCAGAGCTGAATCTACAAGAGCCCTCCCTGGACCTCAGGCTCTCCCAGATCCCAACCTCCCAGCTCGCAGGAAGCAGGCTGGAAGTCTTGAAATCACTGACTCGGAGGCAATGCGTCTAGTACAGCTTCCTGGAAATTAGAAAACTCAGAAGGTTCTCATGCTTACATTTTGCTGAAAGTTTGTAAAAGCACGTATTTGGGTTTCAATAAACTGGTGCCTTTGAAGACCAAGACTTTGTCAAAAAGTTCCTGCCCATCTCTAAACATGGTTAGCCTTCACAGCAGGAACTAAGTGGCCACTTGAAGACTTGGCCACTTGCTCAGTAATCAAAATACAAATGAAACCAAAAATATAACAGTTTTCCAATATTAGTTTCTTTAGCTGCGCAGCCACACTGCAGCAGTCACTGGACAGACAGAATAGCAACTACAAAGAAAATTAGGATATGGCAGAAAGTTACATACCCACTGCTTTGACTTTACTTCTACCTTTCAGCTGCTAATCCATAGTTTTTAGTGCAACATTATTATGCTGAGACAAGACAATAACAACTTTATTAGAAAGTATTCCATCTGTATTCCCTGTGTTTGAACAGATATTGACAGCCTGTGTAATGTGTAAGAGTCTTCTTTTTCGCTCTCCTTTGTAAACCCACTGCTTGGAAATTCTGCATCTATCAGTGTTGCCATGGTGACACCCCCACAAGACCATCCATGACCTCCCAAGACACTTGGCACCTACCCATGATTCTGCACAATCTACATCAAAGAGAACTAAGACCAATTACCATATGGATTTGTAATTATTATTTTAGTAATTAAATATATATTGGAACATACACATGGCCTAAGGTATTGAGCACAGACAAGAGGGTGAGGGATCTGAATCCTAATCTTGGGTTGGCTGACTACTTGGACAAGTTTGATTTTCAGAGGTGCTGAGCACTTACAGCTCACCAAGACTTTAAGTGGAATACTAAATGCTCCACACTTCTAAAATTCAGGTCTTTAAGCTCTCTGTCCTTAATTTTCCATTTTGCAAAACACAGTCACTTTTGCAAATAATTATGTGGTTTCTAGTCAAAATGAACTACACAATTACAGAGTATTATTTTTACCCTTAATAAAGCACAGATTGTATAGCAATATAATCCACGTTTATTATTTTTCAGAAAAGCAGAATGTTCCCAGTCAGAAAATTATTTTATTTCAAAGGCCACATTTACTTTAGCAATTCTGAATCTGCAAAAAGAAAATGAGAAAGCTTGGAAACTTCCTTTGCAAGTCATAGATAATTCTCTTCCTAATTACTTTACCTGTTGCTAATGAACCCTTACTTCATTAAGTCTATTCTGGGGCTAATGCATACCTGAAAGGACCAGCTCTGATACATTTTTACCCCCATGTATAGTATACTGGATTTCAGCTGAGCTAAATTGATAAAGTGATAGTATTGTATCTTCCTAGATGATGGCAAGAAAGCAGGAATTGTAGATAAGTGAAAACATGTCTGAAAATAAACAGCACAGTAATTCAGACAGGTTGTGTGCAAGCTGACCTTTTACGAGTTCCTTAATATTTGTGTGTGTGCATGTGTATGTATATAAACATATACACATATATGCATGTATGAAGCATCTGGATAATATCACACGAAGCTTAAATATTGGCAAAGGGCCACATTCTTCACTACCAATGTGCATGCCAAGTGCTTTAACAAAAGTAGGTTTATTGCTTTCCCTACAAAATCATCCTGTCGAGACTACCTGAGCTAAGGTAGCTCCACAGCCACATTGAAACCTTCCCCTTTCCTCAGAAGTGAAACACTCTGACCAATGAAAGGGGTGAATTTCCTGAAACAAATTTGGTCTTCTTTCTCCTGAATGGCTGCAGGGTCCACATCAAGGTAAGGCCAGGTACAGCTCTGCGCCTCAAAGCATCCCACAGCCTTTCCTCTTGTATGCTAGAAGACCATTTCTGCAGTTACAAAATCCTTCCAGGGCAAAGGGAAGACTTTAGGACTTGTGCCTCAAGAGATGCCTATCTACCTCCTACCAGCAGTGCTATGTGGCGTCTCAGCTTCAGAGATGAATTCGGATGAATTCCTATAGAATTATAGTAGAAAATGCACAGCAGGAGCAAAAGACCATTTTACAGGATCTGAATCCAATGGCTTTCTTTAATAAAGACAGACCTGTGAGCTATTTCTACCACTGACTGTTGTTTAACATCATGGAGTTAATTAGGTCAAACCAAAAATCAATGCATCACCATCTACTCTGTTAACACCAACAGTCTGTGGTTTGTTATGGAAGGCAATATACATGATTTAAAATGAAGGCAGTTCACCGCCCTAGGAAGGAATATTGTGGTGACTCAAAAGGAGTCAAGGTCTACTGCATGTGTGCTCAGAGAAGGCTTCAACGTGAGTTAAGTTAGTACTAACCACATCTGTAAACTTGCCTGGCATCCTTGCGTAGTTTCCAGGTAGTATTCCTGCTGTCACTCAAACAGATCATGCACTTGGCGTGAGCTGTCCAGACTTAAGAACTGGTATAGCAAAAGGCTCAGGTAAATTACTTTTGAATTTAAGTGAGAGGTGAAAGGATTTAAGTTCAAAATCCATATTCAATTCTCCATTACACTAGTGTAAATCCACAATAACACTGTCAGGAAAGTTATTTCAGACTCATACTTGCTTAACTGTGATGAGAATCCAGCCTTGTCATTTGAATTCAGTCAAAATTAGACATGGAGCTGTGCGCCTTTTTTTGTTACTAAACGATTAAACTATGTCAGGCTTTTTACAATTTAGTGCCTGTTTCAGATTGCCGACTTAGAACATGATATAAAAATATTCAGTGTCTATCCAGTGCTCTTTCATTTTAATTCAAAATACATGCATTATTCATACCAAAAGTTTAATTGAAGTCCCTGGAATGCAGAAGAGATATAGAGAGTTACTGACATCACGTATGTAAGACTTAGCCACAACAAGGTATAATAGAAATAGGAAAGCTGTCTACTGTTGTAAATGAGAAAGGTAAATGAGCTAGGACTCCAAAATGCTTACTAATAAGGATTAGGACCTGCAGCAAAGTATAATTGTTTCACTGCGGGCCCAGCCTGCTCCCTGCTGTGCTGCAGATGTTCCATTAGCGTTTCACCAAAAGCGGTGGCCACTAGGATTCGGTAGCACAGTGTGGTGCAATCTAATAGATTTATGATAGATAAATGACAGATAAATCTGTCATTTATTCAGCAGCAAATGGGTTAAAAATTCTTCATACCCAGAAGCTCCACCATTCTTTTCAGAAAAAAAAAAAAAAAAAATTAAGTAAGCAGCAACCCACCACATCTTCCTGCCTGACGTTACGTATTTCTCCTTTGCCAAAGCATCAGTCTATTCAGATAGATTGCATTGTGATTGCATTGGGAACTGCAATCACACCATTTAATTTTGTTCATTTCTACCAAGTGCAGCACACATTCAGCTGTTTCCTTTTCTTCTTCTGTATGTTTCCTTTGGCTCTACAGTCTCTTCTACAGCTTTCAAGCTAGCAAACCTACAGCAAACATCTGCATAGGTCTTTAATGCAAACGTAACTTACCTATTGTGCCTTACCTATTAGTTCAAGAAACTAACACCACTGAATAGGAAATCAATTTCTTGGAAGTTAACGAGCAATATATTCCATGGTATATTGTTACAAGGGATGGTTATACATTTCCCATTTAATTCCAATCTAACACTTTAAAGATGACGAGCACACATGAATTATAAGAAAGCCAAAATAGGAAGACTATTATAAAAAAATTGGGCTATGCCATTCACCTTGACAAACAGATGCAACATTTTGACAGCTAGTCACCCTGGGCTTTTTCCTCTGCATCCACCCAAGTTTCATGCTGACCTATTAATTTTAATCACTTGCTGGACCCCCATTTAATGGTTCAATGAATACAATACACTGGTGCTTTTCTTTGCATAATCAAGAGGTTCGGTAAGCAAAATAACTTTTTTAACTTAATATACCAAAAGGTTTCTGTAAACGTTATAAACATTTCAACATTTTCTTCATTAAAAAACCCTTATCTAAATGATTTTTAGACTAAGCTTTATGCCTTTGAACAGACCTATGAATATATTACCTGCTCCCAACCATGCCATACCTGAATTCACAGTCACTCTTCATGAGGCATATCCTTAATAAGAATAAGGAGCCTAATCCTGTGAGATACTGAGTCTTTTTTTAAGAGAAGATGAAGCCATTCTTTTTCAGCCTCTTACCAGCATACTCAAACTACACTCCCTCTTTTCAGGAGCCATTCATCCTTTTCAAGGATCAGGTTCTGTTTCCTGAAAGCCTGATGGTTTTAGGATTATAATTAATCCTACAGTACTTTGAACACTAAAATCTACATTGCTTCATAACTCCACTGCAAAGAAAAAAATCATTTGCTTCAGCCAGCCAATTTTGTGGCCTTCTAGAAAAAAGGTGTATTTATAATGCATATTCTTAATTAATACTTTCTGTGTTCAGACAGCTCATACACATTTTTCTTCCACCTGAACTACTATGATTCCTCTGCACATCCTCCTTTAGCTGAAAGTGAGAGAGAAATTTAAACACTCGAAGCAGAAACTAAACTATTACTGCACTTAAAAGAGCCAAGGTAGAGTAAAATGAAGTGAACTGAACTTTAATGTCAAAACCATGATAAAAAAGGCCATTTCTTGGCCATTTTACAACTAGTTCAGAAGCTGATGAATAGGAAATTACAGTAGAGCTGCTCAAAAGTTAAAATTCCCTTCTCACAGGGAATTCTGACATTTCAAAGAATATTTCATTCTTGTTAAGCTCAAAGAGGAAATCTCAGTTTTTCCTCTACCAGAATAAGGATCCAGATCCTCAGGTTCTCATCATGAAAACTACAAATCCAGAAATTTTAACTCATCTAGTTGATCAAGCCCTTCCTCTTTGTTAAGGTGGCCAAGCCTCTTTGAAAGCTCCCTCGGTTTCCATGCTTTTGAATTCACGGTAGGCAATCTGGAAATGCTAAAAACGTCAATTTAAGTAGAGCTTCTTTGTGCCTCCAGCCTCCCTGTTGCGAAGCTTTGATTCAACCGGAATTTTGCTAAGAGCCAGGAGCCAAGATCTATCTGACACATGAATACCCAGCCTTGCCTTGGAAGCCTCAAATCTCTGATCTCACAGTAGCACACTGAACACGTCCTGGCGGCAGCTCCAGGAGGCAGCCCTTAGGATCCTGGACAGTGAACAAAACCTCCAGACCTGCAGCACCGAAGTGAAATTTAACATTCTGAGATATCATCCGTAATTATTACAAGGTAATAAACATTTCCGATTTGTAAGATTTATTATTAGGTATCCTTCCGCCCATAGAAGTTCCTTGACTGGTAGCCTTGAAGAGCAAAGAGCTCCTCTCAATCACAGGGTGGATATAGGACAGAAATGGGGATGGGAGTTGATGCATGCAGCATCACTAACTTATTTCCACATATGTCAGAGCCAGACTCCGAATTCAGTAGAAACTGGATGAAGACTCCTTTGAGGCTACCTGATGTGGGTGTTCATACACTGGCAGAGGACTTCGACTGTCTTGGCTACCAAGCAGCCATGAGATGATAACATGTTTGAATCACTTTTACAGCAGCTGGAGAGGAGCCAGCAATCTACAGATAAAGGGCTACAAGTGACTTAACGTACCCATTAAATATGTCCTATTGTTAGCAGTACCGAAGATTAATGAGCAAAATGAAAGTGAAAAGATAACACTGGTAGGTGACAGTTTTACTTAATCAAAGAGCCTCTGGGGCTTGTAGAAGTACGCCAGGGTCACAGGGATTTATTTTCTTCCTTGTTTGTTTAGACAGATCTGTTTTGCAATGCTGGTATAGAGACTCCTTATATTTACACTTATACAAAAGCTGTATTAGAAGACAAGGGCAAAGGTCTCATACTAATAGCTCTAGCCCATGGCTGGCTGTCAGTCTCTGCTCCTCACAATCTTCCTTGCTGGTTTTGGATTACTTGCTGAGGCAATTCAGGTACTAAGTTTACTTAAATCTAAGGGAAGATGATAGTGTCCCTCTGCAATCAATGGCAATAAGTACATAACATTACATTTAATTTGCATTTAGGCACCTCACACCTTAAATGTAATAAATTGTACTATATAGAGGTCTCCAATTATCCATTGAACGAAGGGTAAGATTAGGCTTTTCTTGCTGAAGCACTTCAGCTAGGTGCTTAAAGTTAGACTGGATGAAATTTAGAATATGGCTCAGTGGAGTATCAAGCAGAGCTGGGAGCTCAGATCCCAGAGCAATACAAATCCATTAGCTGAGAGTCTGATACTTCACAGCCTGTGGAATGGGAGTAACTGTACTTCCTTATTTCACAGTGCTATTAAACTCTACATATAAAAAATTATTCAAATACTCAGTCCGTGAACATAAGGAACTTCAAATCACTATGTGTTATGAAAGAATGTTACAGCAAATATTCAGAAGTTTAAAAATACCTGAATAAAGGATATTCTTGGAAGTAACTTCATCTAAATTTTTCAAGGTAACCATTTATTCTTACACTTCCCGTGTCTGGTACTCAGGTGAGAGACTCCCAGGATCTATTTTTTTTAAACAACAAGAAATTTCCAATGGAAGGAAGTATCTACCCCAGGGAAAAAAAGAAATAGAAAATTGAGTTACTTGAAAAATAACTCCTACTAAAGTTTTGTGAGAAGAAATTAGTTAATATTTGTGAGGCGCTGATTATGCAGATAAGTGCTCTTGAGTATTTCTGTGAGGAAATTAATAATCATGTATTCAAAAGAACTGAGTACTACTTGCATAAGGGCTTTATTAGCATGCTGCCCTCCGTTACAAAGTTGTTGACTATCTGCACATCTAGCGGATCCTTTGTCTCTTAGCTAAATTTAATCAGACATGAAGGACATGAGCCCATACTACGGGTCACTGCCTGAAATTCCCCAAGCAACAAAGTGAAGAAAACTATTGAAAGTCAGTGGCAGTCGATGTTACTTCCTGCTATAGGAACGACGAGACACTACAGAAATGGGCATCACGTTCGGAGCTTTAGCAAAAACATTCACAGGGAACTCAAAAATCCCTTACAAAGGAAGCATTTTTTCTCAGCATTCAAGCATACGTAATTTGGTTTAACTAACAATCCAGAATGGTTCCTTTGGCAAGATTATTATATATGCTATGGTAGATTAAAAGCACTTATGTTGATTCCAGAAACAGTAAGTCAATTGCTCAAATCGTTATGACAAAAATTGCAATGACTATTCAAATTCACAAGTAAGAGTTTAGCAAGTGCCCCTTTTTCCCTTTCTCTTAATACGATGACATAGGAAAAAAAGATATTTTCAGGTGTTTTCCAATGGGCACCTAATATTTAAAGTATCTGCTTTTTGTGGAATGATAAAGCGTTCACAGTGACTTGAGAATATGTACTAACTAATTTGGGAAAATGATACTTATTTTTGCTCTAGCTTTACATTCTGAAGGCATTTTTAAGTAATTCTAGGAACTAGTAGTTGAACAGCACAGAATGAAGCTTCATAACTAGAGCACGTTACACCTGCGAAAAGTTCCTTGATGAGCAAAGCTAGCTGTTAAATGGAGAAAAAAAATCACATCGATTATGGTCATGAGTCCAAGACAAGCTTAATTAAAACCAATGGAGAATTTTCAAGTGAAAGAAAAAAAAAAATGAGAGCAGCAAAGTGTTATCTCTTAATTATGTTATGGAAATTTTCTCTAATTGATACCTGTCCCATGTCACTATAACTAAAACAACCTACAGATCTCAGCCTATAAATATTATTTCACATTATCAACCCTGGAGCTTAAGTAAGAGATGGTCCTTTCTCCTTTTTCTACTCCCTCCGCAGACTTTTACCAGGACTGACAGCCCTGTTCAGCTTTTCTTTGGTGGCTTTTCTTTTTTTCCTGAAAACCATGGGTGGTGTTCTAAGACAGAACGGAGAGCAGGGGCAGCAATTCTAGCTGCGGCTCTTCCACTGACTCACGTGATCTGCCTGGGCATGTCACTTCTACCCTTGTTTCCCAGTATTTAAGTGTGTATGATTATTCTTTAAATGTTCAACACATTGCTCAGAGAGAGTGCCAAACACTATAGCTGGTCTAAATATAGATATTTTCACTTATACCTTATAGAATGGTTTGGGTTGGAAGAGACCTTTAAAGGTCCAACTGGTTTCAAGTGGAGTTAAGGAAAGAGTACAGTCTTACAGTATTTGTATTTAATCTCTGTTTTTTCCCAACAAGCTGCAAGGGCTCTCAAATGTTGAGCAAGCCAGTGTGACTAGAAAGCTATCCAGCAGTTCTTGGAGAATGGCAAAGTATCGGAAGCAAATGCCAAAGCCACAAAAAAGAACAGGACTACTGCACAGATACTAACTGCTACTTAGTGCTCATGTATTATGAGTGACTTGATTACTCTCATGACTTATTCTTTCAATACAAGAGATCTTTGGCATCGTATCTACATACAGCTACTGTCTTCCCCGAAGAGGTCCTACAGTCACAACTGCTGCTACTGAAATCCATCTACCAGACATTTTTTGAGTCATTTCTGCCCAATTTTTTCTGCTCTGTACCCTCTGCTAATTTTTTTTTTCAGGTTTTTACCTTAATTCTGTTCAAAACACACAGGTAGAAACTAACTCTGATGTCTCTGGTCAGATGTAAAAATGCACCTGCACAAAGTTCACTAAAAATTAGTGACTAGGATTCAAAGCCTGTTGGGATTCCCTATCCAGGGTCTAGCACAATTTGGATGCTTAAGAAGAACATAGTCTAAATTTTACTGGGACTTTTAATAAGGTAGCACAGCTAAAATCAATTTAAAAATGATAAATACCCTTCCCTTGGTCACCCTATTCTCAAAAGAAGAACTGGCTATTAGGCATCAACAAAATAACTCCTGTGATTCCACTGAACAACAAAACTAAACCCTGCTATTCTCATGACAGCTTCCCTGTTTTTACTTTCTGAACACAAATTACTACTCACACATGCTAGCAGTGAAGCCGTGGTCAGGCTGGTGCTAATAAGTTGGCAATCATCCCTGATACAGTACTGTTCATCAGACGGTCCTCTTTAACAGATTCCCACTGGTGTTCGAAAAAGCCCTAAATGGCAATAAAGATGGTGCTTCATCCTGTTAAAAAGAGTTCGCTTGAAGTTTCAGACAACTCTGAGTCTGTGGTACCTACAGATATGGAAAGGAACAGAGGCAATTTGCGTCTGCTAACATCTTCTTTCCCTGGTTTGTTTTCTTGTAGAAAACTGCACATAATAAAAACAACAGCTAATGAAGAAAGTTTGGAAGTTCTCTTCCAAATACCAGGGAATGTAACCAAAGCATACGCCACCTGTTAGAGTATTAGAAAAAGGATTTGCCAATTAACTTAACACAACCGTTTCACTTTAACTAACCACTGCTCCAACTAATTATTAATTTTTAAAAATTAAAAAGGCCCAAATCTTAAGCTGATTTCAGAGAAATGTTCAGTACACGATAATAGCTAGGTTAGGACTCTTTCCATCTAGGCTCTTTACAGGTATCTAACAGGCCACTAATTAAAACAGCAAGTCATGCATAGCTACATTTATTACACTGTCACATTCATGAAAGAGGGGTGAAATTCCTACATAGCCTTTTCTTCTTTTCCCCCTGTCAGGCTCTCTAAACTTGAATACCCCAAGAATTGAATGGAATAAAGGTCAGATAAGTGTTAGACATTTTGATAATCTAATTGGAAATAGCAACGGTAGCAATAATTTTAACAGCAGAGCTACCTGAAAGCTTGTAGTAGCTTTTCACACCAAAACTGCTCTGGCTGAACCTGATGAAAGGCTGGGGATGTGCAGGTGATTTACAGTTCAGAAGAAGGTAAGGGAAGGCCTTGTACTCATTCCTCTGAGTAAACCTTCTCTGGCCCGTTTGCGTGCCAAAGTGAGAAGCCAGGGAGTGAAGCATCTCTATCTCCCCCCAGGAATGGCCCCTGGTAGGGCAATAGAGGCTAGAGAGGAGAGAAGGGTAAATCAGCAATGTTACATGAATATTCAAGCAACTTCCATTCCATATTACAAATACATATAGCCGCCAACATTAGAAAAGCAAGCAGAGAAACATTGCAGAAATAGTCTGTAAGCATTGAAAGGGCAAGAAAGTTCTGAAAGAATTCAATCACTGACGTTTTGTAGAGCACAATGCTTCATTTGAATTGAAACCCTTAAAACGTCATGGCAAGTAACTCACAAAAAGCTACATTTCCAAGAAATATTCATAAATTTGTGCTACTCAAAGCCAAAGCCAAAGCAAGTCTCGATGGGTTTTTTACAAAGTCAATTATAAAACCCTGTTTGGGATGGAATACTTCTTAATATGAAAATCGGTTCTCAGTTAGCACTTTATAGATGCTGTGTTGTTTTAACATATAATACAATAGAGTTTCTACTTTACATGGTGAATGATGTCTGAATATACCCATGGTGAATTCTAGCATTAGTTTTTCTTAAAAACAGTTGAATCAAGTGAATAGAGTCAAAGATAATACACATCTCTCTTCATCCTCCTTATTCTTTTGGAAAATCTAAATTTTGGATACTCCTGAATGGAGCTGAGATTACAAAATATATCCCCAGGGAACAGCATTCTCAATCTTTAAATGCCAGTGTACACAAATGATACAAGAGGAAAATGTCGGGATCTTGCAGTATATCCAAATATACTGCATATATATCCAATGGTATTTTCATTTAAACCTTCCGTTGTATACTATTTACTCTGAAAAGTAGATTAAAGCCTTGGACTTGTTCCTTGTTTAGTAAATCAAAAACTGAAATTGTACCTGTGTAAGACAAGAGCCAATTAGAAAAATGCGTTTCATTAAAAATTGTCTTTAACCACAATCTAAGTGCTTCATGGAATTACCTTATCGTTAAGCTTTCACTGGTAACCCTGGTCGTCCTGGAGGCTCTCGTGACTTCTAGGCCTTCCTGCACAGAGCCAGGAGGTTGAAGACCAAGAGCTGAATAGCAGATTCTGAGAGGTCTCCCTGCAGCGAGTCTGTGCAAGGCGAGACCATGCTGAGGTCTTGGAAGTGCACCTGGAGGCAAGTCCTTCCGTGATGTTGTTCATGATGGGAACCAAAGGCCTTCAGCTCTGACACGTCCCAGACTTTGGGAACCTACCCCTTCTCACGTGTCAGGAAGCCCATGAAATCAGTGGGACCAGCCTGGAGGCCCAGGACTGCCATCGCATTTGACTCACAGTAGTTTGCATTCTCTAACTTCACGATGCCAGGGCATAAAATGGGAAAAGGCAAGAAAAGACTGGAAGACTGGATAAAAGATTCAAAGATCTCTTCAACTCAGACATCTCTGGAACATCAGTCATCAGCAAGAAATTAGGTCATGTATTCAGGCAGCAGCCTGTGTTCAAACACCACTGCACTATGTATCTTTTTGTTTTTTAAAAAATTGTTCAGTATTTAAAAAAAAAACACCACCTGTCAATGATCTTCCAACTTTTGAATAAATTTGAAGGCCATCAGAAAATGAAGTATAATGAAAGATTTTATTTATTGTGATACTTGTCACAAAGCTGTGACAAGGAGCATTTTATAGAAAGCCTATGTTTACAGGACTCCCAGATAAGTTTTCAGGCCAATAATTGAACAAACATTCAAATTTCAGCACGTTGGCTGAATGAAAGCACTATTTTTTTTCCAGACCCTTTGTCATGATGCTCTACAATGTTACAAGGAAAAGTTAGGTACATTTCTGAGTTCTACCGGCTGCCTTTCTGGCCCAGCAAGAACATTGCCAAAAGCCACTCATTTGTAGACCAGAAGGTGACACAGAAGCACTCATATCTTAAAGGCAATTTTGACTCCCTCGGTGGACCTCTTATCCAATGTTCTTATTTCTCCAAGTAAATAGCTGCAAGATGAAATCAAAACTAATGGTAACTTATAATAAATGTAACAAAAATGAACTCTTCAGGATTCCCACCAACACAAGAACTTAAAATCAGAGAAAACTCAAATTAAATGTTTAACAGCTGACTGATTTAGCTTAGATTATATGTTCTAATGGTGTAATGAAAAAAAGAAGATTTATAGCATAGAAGTACTACAGATTGCAAAGGAAACCAGGAGTCCTTAATACAAAGAAACCAGGCAATAGAAAGAGAAGTATAGGAATCTTTGAGACAGAGAAAATAGGTCTGCATTTGAAACAATCTTTTGAATGGAGAGCAAGTAAGATAGAGCGTGAGTGCTAATACGTCCCCCAAAGGCCTTGAAAACAAAGAAATACCAGGCTCTAGAAATGATTATATTTTTTATGTTAAAGGATGAAAAATAAATTTAATTAGTTAGCAAAATGCAATTTTATTCCATTTGGAGTCATTTTCCAATACATTAACTTTCTCATTAGAATTCAGTTTTGTTTTGCTAAACAAAAGGAACCACTTCAACCCCTGTGGCATGAAGAATCATCTAGAAGATGAGTTGTGCCCCAAATTACTGCAAATAATTGAATGCAAGCTCTACACAGTAACACCAAAAAGAAGCACTTGGTGAGACAAGGCCAGCCTGACTGAGCAGGCAGACAGCATAATTAGCAGCATCACTCACATGTTAAAAAAAAAAAAAAAACAAAAAACCTGATTTGGAAGTAGTGACTAACTAGTAGAAAGCAAGTTCAAATAGCCACTACATTTTTTTCTCCAGTGCCTCTTTTTCCCTCCTCTTCCACATTCTCCCTTGCGGTTGCTCGTTCTCAGAAATGTTACAGGATGAGATTAAATGCAACACTCTGGTTTTCTAATTAATTTTGCAATTTAAGATACTTTGCTCCATCAGTGCAAAGAGTCATCTACATACACAGCTTAAGCATACATAAACGAAGCTATGGAGTAGATGGAGTTCACTACATCTGCCTCTAATTGAAATGGCTACACTAACAAATAACGTTCTATATAGGGCTTTGCACAAATTGCTTACATGTCAGTTTATGTTACACTAGTACAATCACCAGAGTTTGATGGAGTTTCCATTCAATCACCAGAACATCAGATCATGGATTGTCTCAGTACAGCTCTGTTCAGCTTTTAATACAACAGGACTATGACTTACTGAAGCGCTGTGGTACTTCTGGAACAGAAACATATTTGAAAGACAAGTAATTATGAAAAATAGGGACAAGTAGACTAATCTTAATCTGTGTCAATAGAAGAGATAAAAAGGGGGGGTAATTACTGATGTGACTGTTCTGAAACTCATGTTGTTTGCTGTTCTTGATCTAAGCAGGTAGTGCAGCTAGGAGAAGCCACAATTTTATTCAAACATAGACATTTAAAAACTGTTCTCCCTGTTCTCTGCCCATAAAGAAATACAAAACCTCACTCACAAAATACGTTTGCTAGCTCTAAAGACCACAGCAGCAATTGTTTGCACTGGCTGAGTTGCTCTACTGCTGATTAGTTATTATAAACTCTTAACAATCTCATCAATAAGTCCATGCAGTGCTCAGAGGAAAAGGACTTTGTGCTTTTAGGCAAGTGACTACCTCTGATCTTGAGTTTTTACAGGTCCATGAAATGAGTTATAGTGATCTAGAGTTCTCATCTATAAAGAAAAAAAGAAATAAAAGGAAAGCAACTGATATAATTGTACCTAAACTGAAAAAAAAAAGGGTGTGTGTGTGTGTGTGAAAATACCAGCTCTACTTCCAAGCCAAAACAACCTTCAGACTAAATACAATTTGGGAACAATTGCACTGAGATTAACTTAATTATGTTAATCATTTTGATAACTGATTGCGAGAAGAGTATGGCTGGCATCTGTGAAGCAGAGCAAATCTAGCAAGGAGACAGATGAAAAGCTTGTTTGTCCCTGTGGGATAGGGAGAAAAGTGAGAGGCAATTACCGACTGCAACACAGGACTGCTTCAGCTGGGAGGACATGGGGAAAATCGCATGTGCCAAAACCAACATTTCTAAGTCCATGAATTTTAGACTTCTCTTTTGAAGGTATTTTACAGGTTTCCTGGCAAATTGGGCTTAAGATGTCTGCCAGTAAGGGATGGGCTGCATCAAAAGAAGCGTGGCCAGCAGGTCGAGGGAGGGGATTCTGCCCCTCTACTCCGCTCTGGTGAGACCCCACCTGGAGTACTGTGCCCAGCTCTGGAGTCCTCAGCACAGGAAAGACACGGACCTGCTTGAGTGTTGTCGAGAGGAGGGCCACGAAGATGGTCAGGGGGCTGGAGCACCTCCTGTATGAGGTTGAGAGAGTTGGGGTTGTTCAGCCAAGAGAAGAGAAGGCTCCAGGGAGATCTTACTGCAGCCTTTCAATAATTAAAGGGGGCTTATAAGAAAGATGGGGAAAAACTTTTTAGCAGGGCCTGTTGCGACAGGACAAGGGGGAATGGCTTTAAACTAAAGGGGGGTAGATTTAGACTAGATAGAAGGAAGAAACTTTTTACGCTGAGGGTGGTGAAACACTGGCACAGGTTTCCCAGAGAGGTGGTGGATGCCCCATCCCTGGAAACATTCAAGGTCAGGTTGGAGGGGGCTCTGAGCAACCTGATCTAGTTGAGGATGTTCCTGCCCACGGCAGGGGGGTTGGACTAGGTGACCTTTAGAGGTCCCTTCCAACCCAAACTATTCTATGATTCTATGATTCTATGATTTAACTGACTCCAAAAGCAAGATCGCAATTAGCAATCTACTAGAGGGCTGCTACTCCCTACTCCAGAACGATCTGTGAAGGCCCAGTGAATGTGAACATGGCATAATTTCTTGGTTTTTTAGCCTGGCCTTATTCTGATGCAATATTTGAGAAAAAAAAAAAAAATCATAACTAGTTCCTAAGTTCTATTCAAAAACAATTCCCACTGGAATAAATTTTAAGAAGCACTATCAACTTTAGTCTGCCATTAACTATCCCTTCCTTTTAACTTAAAAAATTAATCACTTAAATGCTCAGTTCCTATCCAAGTAGTCCAATAATTCCACAGTTTTGTTCATGCAAAGAGGGAGGAAAATCTTATTAAGAGTTCTGCTGTATAGCTGAGATTCATAGCTTAATATTTTGATTAAGAATATCCCTCAATATTGAGGTGCTGTGAGAGAGTTTTTCAATATATTGCCCCAGCACCATGTCCTTTCCTCTAGGTCTCTCCCCCTATTCCTTTAGCCCCCCTGATGAAATCAAGGACTGGTATTCACAGAATCATAGAATCACAGACTGGTTTGGGTCAGAAGGGACCTTTGAAGGTCACCTAGTCTGACCACACTGCCATGGGCAGGGACATCCTCAACTAGATCAGGTTGCTCAGAGCCCCATCCAACCTGA
Source organism: Aptenodytes patagonicus (assembly GCF_965638725.1). NCBI lineage: Eukaryota > Metazoa > Chordata > Aves > Sphenisciformes > Spheniscidae > Aptenodytes > Aptenodytes patagonicus. The sequence continues at coordinate 40,951,510 of NC_134950.1, forward strand.
CCTTGAACACTTCCAATGATGGGGCATCCACAACTCCTCTGGGCAACCTGTTCCAGTGTCTCACCACCCTCATAGTACAAAATTTCTTCCTTACGTCCAATCTAAACCCAGCCTCTTTCAGTTTAAAACCATTGCCCCTTGTCCTGTCACTACAGGCCTTGGTAAAAAGTCTCTCTCCGCCTGCACTACAGAAACTGTTCCGGCCAAAGGAAATGGCCCTGTATCATCTCTGTGTTTTTACTCCTCTGCTCATGATCCATCCTCTACTGTACTTACAGTGCAGGTCTGTTTATTGTTTGGCTTTTGTACTTTATGAAGCTACTTTAAATATTTAGGGCATTAGATTCTTCTAGAGCTATTCTATTCTCATTTATAAAAAAAGGTGACAAAAATCTCAGGTATTTTTTTCACTATTGAAAAGCCTTCAACCACATAACGACCTCCAAAATAGGTTCCCTCAGAACTACATAGCACCTTCCCAAATGAGATTGTTACATGACTCTAGACATTTTCTAGTTCATTTTTTCTTCTGCCTTTTTTCTTTTCTGGGTTGTAACCACTCAAGAAGTGCAGAAAATGAAAAATGTTTTTAAAAATGAATTCTCTGCCAGATCTGAGTACAAAAGTGACTGTCAAAGAAAAACTTTATTTGTCCTTTAGGGCTTGTGTGATGGCTAAGATCAATCATACCACAGGAACTCTGAATGCATTGGTATTCAGGTATGCATATATATACACATGCACAACACAGTGAAGAATGTGTGCATATCTTTCAAAAGTTCACTGTAAGTCATTCTTCAGCTTGTAATTTTGCATCATTCTCTCGTTCCTTCTTGCTGGCATTGCAGGGCTGTTTGCACCTTAAGTGACTTACACCTCACTTTTTCTTTTCACAGTACTTTTAAGAGGTCACTAATCTTTGAGCTAAGAATCAAGAGCCTTTGAAAAAAGACACAATTCTACTATGTGGACTATAAACACAATCAGCGATAGTGAATATTGTCATGTGTTGTGCAGATACTGCCAGGGGTTAACAGGTGCCACCATCATCAAGAGGAACACAATGCAGGATCCTGAAAAGGCTTTTCTAATCTAGGTTGGGCTTAGGGTTTGAGGTGTTTTTCTTTAAAAAAGAACCTGAAAAAATCACAGCCTGCCTGAAATGAAGCAATTTTGAAATTATAACTTTTATAATCTCTATGCATATACATACAGAGCAATACACCTGTAATATCTCTATGTATCTAAATATATTTATTTGGAGCATTAAAACAGGCAAATTTATTTGAAATTGATGCCCTGATTCTACAAAACATTAACTACTGAAGGTCGGAATCCTTCACTCTTAACTATTTCCCTTCAATCTGAAGGGAATTTTCTTTCCCATATGTTTTAAAATGTTTAAAGACCTTCCTGTCACTCTAATGACATCCTCTTCTAAAACCCACAACACCACAACATCACACAGGCTGTCCCCTCATTCTTCTAGGAACTTCCAATAATTTCTGCATCAGTTCTTGCCTGTTCCAACCCATATTCAGAGCCCTGGCTGAGAAAGCATTTTAACCTGCAACTTGGTATTAGCAGGTGCACCAACTGCATACTTAGTATTTGCAGGTGAAATTTCTTCCCATATAGTCAGCACTAGGCCAGCTCTGAAGGCAGCACACACCAATTAAACTACAGTGGGTAGGCAGGAGCTATTTATTTAAGCTGATAGAAGCACCTTTTAGAAGCCACTTAGCAAGATTCTGGCTGCAACTGTGTCCTAATTACCACAACTTTGCCTATTAGCTGCATAAGGGCAGCAATAATGTTAAATCTGCAGCAGAATATATCTAAGCCTGTATCCCTTTACAACTTGCCAATAACTCTCATTTTATGGGTCAAAGTGCAAAATGACATTAGGAACTTTCAGAAAGCAGCAAGTTCTGCCCATTTTTTCCTTTGACAGCAGATTGGTTTTGACCCTTGAGACTCCTCCAGAGGTGCAGAATAATGTAACAGCGCTGTGGAGTCTGAGTGTGCCTTTCACTTCAGCTGTCAGTTCAGTGAGATGGGAGCAGTGCTACATAGCTAGAGCTAATTAATTTGCTTCAGTCTTTTGGAAGGCGCTCACCTTGTATATAAAACTATTAGAGGCGATTTTCAGGGATGATATTTGCCTTAAAAGGGTTCATCTTACAGGATAACTTCTTCAAAAGCTGTTAACCAATACACGGTTAAACAAAGGCTATATTTCCAAAATTTAAAGAAGGGATTCAGCCTTCAGGGCTATATTGACAATGCATACCTTAGCACTGCACTGAAAATATACTTTGTAGGCAAACCCTTCATGATACCGAGGAGGAGAGCACGGTGACTGATTTGAGTATGGGGGAATCTGTATGTTCTGCAACACTGTTGTCATTGTTACTTAGAGGACATCACTGTTTCACTTTGTTACAAAACATGCTACGTGATCTAAATAAATACCTGTGCATGCTTAGTCTGTTAATGATGCAGAAGAAATGGAGTCAATTGGATTTTCTCCCATGAATACTATGTTGGTGTTTTGTGGATTATTTAAGGAGAGGTTATACATAATAGTCTGGCAAGTAGGCCAGACAAACCATTTCTAGCATGTGGTTTTCTTACAAACTCACACATTATAGCTGTTGTGCCACATCATTGATCAGCTAAGCTGCATGGACTGCAGAGAAAGTGTTATTCAGAAGATCAATAAGGGAAGAAAAATCTCCTCTCAATGTCTTCGAGGAGCAGAGAGGACAAACTCAACACCCTCCTAGTATTTTGGAGCAGAGATCAACAGGACAGAAAATAAGAGGCCATCTTATAAAGAAAACAAAATTTTAGAGGCAGTGTCAAGAACAAGGGAAACAATCTTCAATATGTAGATAGCTTAAAGGTCTCTTTAGGACAAGCCAAGTGGCTGGGCGGACTAAGGAAGAGAGAGGATGCTCCAGTTCAAAAAGGCTAAAAGAAAGTAGAATATATTCGTTCTTCAAACCCTAACAGCCAGGAGTAAACAAATGTTTCTGCTACAAAGGTTTCTCTTTCCCCTATGTTTGTAGCATTGCAAACTTCTAGAGGAGATGCAGGAGTAATAGAAGCATCCAATCCTGCTACCATCTGCTCTTGATGACCGGACATCTCCAGCCCCAACTCAGGATTTCCCAAGCCAAACCTATCATGTGGCAGAGTAAGACACAGGGAACTATCTGACTCTTGCAACAATTACCAATATCTGCTTTTCTAAATTCTCTCTGTTTTCTAATAAATCATTCCAGTGAGTAAAGAGAAAGTAAAATGATAGTGAAAAATAATTAATTCTAATCCAACAAATGAGGAAAAAAGTTTAAAAGGAGAAAACTAAATGTAAAAAGGGCAAATAACTCCCTTTATTCTTTCTAAAACTCTTTCTTGGTCATAGGGCTCTGTTGGAGGAGGCTGTGGATGAGGGCGGGGAGGAGAAGGAGGAAAAAATTCTGCAAAGTACTAAAGAAACAGGGAAGAGTGAAGAAAGGATAGATAAGAAAATTCATAAGGAGGTCCAGCTAAAAGAGTGAAGAAAGGACAAATTAGTGTGAGAGAAATAGCACATATCTTTCCAAAGCCCATTGCAAGTAATGCAATGATCACCAACAAAGCCTCGTCATTCATAGTACTTTAGTGGGTACCTGACAGTCCTTAGAAGCACCATCTATGTAACCCCAGCAGAAATCAGAAAGAAAATCAGTAGAAAAGAGAAGAGAAACAGTAAAGGTTTGCACTAGGGTCAGAGGCTGGAGGAGTGCAATATATTGTGTCTCTGTAGGAGAGGGATGCCAATGATAACCAATGGTATAAGAAGCTACACTTTGATCTCCTCCAGATGCTATGTTACCAGAAGAAATTGAAAATGAGGTATTAGCTGTGCTCAGGCACCTGCCTTAAGCTTCAATCAAAAGCAATTCCACAGGGAAGGCTTAATCAAAAGCTCCACTGCTCCCACGACTTAGACAAGATTCACATGAACCACTGGAGAGACATCTGTGACTTTGCTGTTCTGGGCCCACTCCCACGCCTTGCTGCATTCCTGCCTCTCTAACAACCATTCTGCCATGCAAACGTTTTCTGAAGACCTTCCCTTCTAGGGGAGAACCCTTAAGGAAGACTCCTTCATTTCGGGCGCCTTGGTAGCCAGGCCAAGGGACCAGGGCAATTACCCTGCACGCTCCTGCCAGCCTCCCTACCCAGGCAGCAGCACAGGCTACCAACAGACCTCCCCTCTCACACAGCACGCCTGGGCTGCAGCTTTAAAGCTCAGGTCCCATTTATCGCACTGCAGTTTTACAAACAACGGCTGCCTGGGGGCAATGACCTGGTCAATAGAGATGAGCTCTAAACGTGGCCCATGATTTCATTCACCGGAGCTGAAAAGCAAAGAGGAGACGCTGAGTGACTTTATAGCAAAACAAACCATTTAGCTTTCAGGTCACTAGAGCGCAGTGACACAAGACAGTAAAAGCCCAGTGTACCTTCTAACATGGTAGCTGTTTGATGATTTGATACTGTTGTAACGGTGTTTGCTTTATTCTTGATAATGAAAAAAAATCTAACTTACACCTGGCAGCCCTGCTGGAAATCCCACTGGAGAGGGCAGAAATTAAATGGATGTAGAAGGTCAACACTGTATTTTCCCTTGTAAAGATGATCTTTCTGCAATTAGCACTGGGAAGTAAGGAGTGCAGGGAAAGCACTGAGAAAAACTGTGCAGATCCTCTTATGTAGCATCAAAAATTCAGGCTTCATTATTCCGATTCCTTTTACGATCAGGAAAACTGTATAAACGGAAAAAAATATGTTTACACCAGAAGTTCAGCTGGCATAAACTGGCTTAGCTCGACTCATAGAATCATAGAATCATAGAATCATTGAGGTTGGAAAAGACCTCTAAGATCATCAAGTCCAACCGTCAACCCAACACCACCATGCCCACTAAACCACGTCCCTAAGAGCCTCATCTACACGTCTTTTAAATACTTCCAGGGATGGTGACTCAACCACTTCCCTGGGCAGCCTCTTCCAATGTTTCACCACTCTTTCAGTAAAGAAATTTTTCCTCACGTCCAATCGAAACCTCCCCTGGCACAACTTGAGGCCATTTCCTCTCGTCCTATCGCTGGTTACTTGGGAAAAGAGACCAACACCCACCTCGCTACAACCTCCTTTCAGGGAGTTGTAGAGAGCGATGAGGTCTCCCCTGAGCCTCCTCTTCTCCAGGCTAAACAACCCCAGTTCCCTCAGCCGCTCCTCATAAGACTTGTTCTCCAGACCCTTCACCAGCCTTGTTGCCCTTCAAGGAAAAGGCTTTTGCCCGCTTCCATTAGCTAGCTGTCTACATTTTATCAACACCCTCTGAGAACATCTTTGTTTTTTTCTCATTCAGATAAGATACTTTCAATACACTTAAGATACATTCAACTTTATCTTTCTTACTTAAGAAAACAGCATTCTTCTGAAAGCCATTCAGAAATAAAAACAAAAGGAAGGTCTGCCTGATGGGCTAAAGCCTGCCCACATCATTATTGCTGATTACATGTACAGCTTCTTCAGTAGCATATGGTTATAAACAGGATTAAGACCACAATGGGAGGAGACTGGAAGAACATAAATAACAGCTCTAGAGAGCAGTAGGGTATGATACATATGTGTGGGAAACTGGTGAAAAGATGGAGTTAAATGCAAAGTCTTACCCCATTAAAATCTGACCAAAAATTGCATCTATTTAAGGCGAAGAAAAAGACTTTTCAAAAATATCCATGAAACTGGGGGGAAGGGGGGGGGGGGGAGGAAGATTTATTCCAGCTACCACTTTTTCATCCTTCCGTGAGGACAATAAATAGTTCTGTGTTCAGGGCACTTGCCCAAGATGGAGAAGACCAAAGTACAACCTTCCATTCTGATTAATTCCAGTCAGGGCTTTGACAGATCTCCCACATCCCAAGTGAGCATCTTATTGCCTGATTAATTCTGCGTGTACAGTCAAATGAGCCTTTCACTTACAAGAGAAACTGCAGCTTGTGTTTGCTGAAAAACCATAGTTTCAGCAATGCAATCTTCTCATTCCAAAATATCCATATTGTGAAATTCCTAACCAGCTCTAATTATTTACCCAAAGTAACAAAAATTAAAGAAAAGCTGCATAAAAACTGTATTAAGGTGCCCTGGTTTTGGCTGGGATAGAGTTAATTTTCTTCATAGTAGCTGGTACAGTGCTGTGTTTTGGATTTAGGATGAGAATAATGTTGATAACACACTGAAGTTTTGGTTACTGCTGAGCAGTGCTTACACTAGTCAAGGACTTTCCAGCTTCTCATACTGCCCTGCCAGTGAGGAGGCTGGAGGTGCACAAGAAGCTGGGAGGGGGCACAGCCAGGACAGCTGACCCAAAACTGGCCAAAGGGATATTCCATACCATATGACATCATACTGAACAAAATACTGGGGAGGTTGGCTGGGGGGTGGGGCCGCTGCTCGGAAACTGGCTGGGCATCGGTCAGCGGGTGGTGAGCAATTGCATTGTGCATCACTTGTTTTGTATATTCTTTTATCATTATTTTCCCTTCCTTTTCTGTCCTATCAAATTGTCTTTATCTCAACCCACGAGTTTTACCTTTTTTTTCTGATTCTCTCCCTCATCCCACTGAGGGGGAGTGAGCGACCGTCTGTGTGGTGTTTAGCTGCCTGCCGTGTTAAACCATGACATAAGGTCTTTTGGATTAGGCCCAAATGAGCGTGGATTCTTCCAGGCAGAGAGTGACCCTGGCCTAAACAACGACTAAGGCAGCAAAGATTTCATGCATTATGAGTAGAATTCCTCCTAATGATAAATAATAATTTTAGATCTAAGGCCATAAAGTGATTAATAGCAGAAGCCAGAAATATGTTCTTCTATTCAAGTACTTGTTGATCTTAAAAACCCATCATCAAAATTACCTATAGTACATAAAACACTGAATAAGCTGAAGCACTCCTGTGCTACACTTCAGTTCTAAAGCAAGTCCATGCACTGTGGAATGCAAAAAGTTAATTCTGGGTTACCCAGGCCTAGATCTGCTTTGCAAAATTGTATTTCAGATGCCAATGTCAAAGAGCAAGTAAGGATCAGGAAGGTCAACTGCAGACACAGAAAGCAGTTTAATGCTCCTCAGATGGTTTGTGAATTGTTTCTCTTCCCACTTCTAGGCCAAGACACACAGGCTTCCTCTAGGGTCAGCAAGCCTTAAAATGACCCATTGCTCAGGACTTTGCAAATGGGCATATTTTATCCATCAGATTCTGATTCAGAGGCAATAAAGGAATTACACAACTTTTGGTACTGTTCTGCGCTCCAGTCCCTCACAGTACGTACTGATAATGCAATAACATACAAAGTCCATTAGCGATATCCTTACCAGATACAGTTTGACCTTTTTCATATGAGCTAACCTGGTACAGCTACCTGCTGCTTCTACTCGTAGTCAGTTCAGATATTGTGGTTTTTACAGCGGAAATGAATGAAATTGCCAGGTGCCTGGCAATAATTAAGCGTATTTCAACAGGCACTGCTGTTCCCATTCATAATTTTGTACAGGTGACATTTTAATTACTCCTACTGTTCACGGAGCAGTTTTCTTAAGACTTCAGCCATATACACTCTGCACAGATATACAGGACCAAAGGCTGCATAGCTGATAACTATCAAACAAATCTTCCTCTTCCTCTGGCTCTCTCCTTTCCATTTTCTCGTACTTCAGGCCATGAAGTTTGTGATGGGATTTTGTATAACCCTGCCTTCATAGTTTAGCTAAAGTCAGAGTGGAAGGAAATTCAAGCTACAGCACTTACTGAATGCAATTCAGTCTGATTTATCAGACAGGACTGTTGAAACATCTCTTGGAAGACAGCAGCTCTTGGCTCGGTCCTCATGTATTTTACAGGAATATCAGTATAACAAATTGACTTACTGGGTTTCCTGATATGACAACTCATTCAATCAAATCCTTCAGACAAAGACATCTGCGAAGAGAAGCATACTACATCAAATTGTGCATTCCACAAACCACGTACAATAACATCTGCAAATAGGTTTACAAGTGTGCACCTCTACAGCCTGATGCTGCCACAGTGGGGGAGATGTTAAAAAATGCCAGATATTAAATAAATAAATATGCACAGCTAGTGCCTTGCAGTCCAAATCTTTCTCCTATTCAGGCAGATTCTGTTGATTTCCTGTACAGGTCGAAGAGGTATAGCAACCATACGTTACTGGCTGCAAGTCTTATGATCAGGAAGCACTTTGCTTGTCAATCTAGGTAATACATTTTTAATTTGCAACCTCATTTACAAAAGAAAGGCAACATGCCAGATATTATAAAAATTATTATCAGTATCATAAGAAATCTACCAGTTTTGTAACAGACTTTGCAGTTATCCCTTTAACCACGCACACACATTTGCTACCACTATACCTTAGCTTTCTCCGTTCACTGAAGCTTGGACAGAAGCAGTGTCAGTAAGTGCCTCTCATTTTTAAGTCCAATAAGACACAAATTAAGGTTTACTGTTGATTTACTTTCGACTTGTTGGGCTCTATGTCTCATCATTTGTACATGATCTATTTAGGTTTTAAGCTTCTTCAAGCAGAGACTGTTTCTTTATCTTTCTGTACAACTTCCAGCACATTTTGGAGTTGTGCTTGTAATAAACAGTAATGCTGAACAGACAAGATATTAGCAAATGTTTTGGCTGATTCATTTCTCTGTGCATCCATTACACAGTAAATATTTGCTAAAATTATTCTGTACAAAGGAAATAAGTTACTGTTTTTAAGTTAAGTGCACTCTTAATCAGGCAGGCTGTCTTTAGGACTTGAATTTATTTGTAAAGAACAAAATCTTCACTGAACACCAGAAGCCTGCATTAGAACAGCAACAACGCAGAAGTTTGAATAAAAACTTGCATGCACACTGGTATAAAGAACATCTATAGGAACAAAGGACTTTATACGTGTACAAGAACAAAGCACCACAGAACAAAACCCTTTTCTTTACAGACCCTCAAATGCATTTTAAGAAACATGCTGTGATTTAGAAAAACCTACTGGACTTAGAAAAAGGAATTGAATCACGGAAATCCCGTGGCTTCTGTATGCAGGACATTTTGTGGCTCGGACATCACAACAGCATTAAAAACTCTGAGTCTTTGGGAAAACAAATAGTCAACTCTGTTGAAAAACACGCTACTGACTCAGGAACAGTGACTCTCAGGAACAGATCTCTACTGAGATCATATTAAATACCACAGGAGTCAAGATAAAATGAAAATAATGAATTCTCTACCTAGTCTTTTTCCTAGGTAAATACTCTGATAAGTCAGGCTGAGTCACAGATGTCCAGCTGTGGCGAGGGATGACCACACACCATGCGCAGGACCTGAGCCTGCACCTTGGACCATCTTTGTAAATACACCCAAGCAACGGGTCGCCTCCCTCTTTGAAAGGCAACAGTGCTCACACACAGAGTTAAGAATGTAAGATAGTAAATTTTAAGGTCACATTTTAGAAGGTATTAAGCCACCTTGGTATTTCAGAAAACAGACTTTATACCCATCCAAAAGACAGTTAAAATCATATCAGTGTATTCTGTGTGCATGCTTGACATGTTGTATACGTTGTTTAGACATAAACCGCCAGATTGTTCAGATTAGATTTAATTCAAGCTCCCAGGCAGCTCCCATACCATTTTTCTATGGAACTATGGTATGAGTTGTATTTAAAATAAAACCGCCAACACATAAATAAGGAAGGCACTGCTGATGGCATGACTTCAGGCTTGCTAGGTGGATTGCCAGGCCTTCGGCACCTTACAGACACTCAGCAGTGAGTGATGGCGACCGCCTGCATTTCCCTCCCTGTCACAGACACTGAAGGCAAGAGGCTGACTGTCACGGTTCCTGGGAGAACTTATCGCCCGCGCTGCCTGCATCTCTGGATTTGGAGCCCTCAGTCTCATTCTACAGTCAGAAATGTCTTCGTCCTTAGCACAAGATAAGGAAAAGGAGGTCATTTCTAGCACCCAAAGATGAGAGGTAAGTTTTGCACCCAGTGACAATGCACTCCTCTGAGTCTACCCTCCTAGAGCCATCTGCCCTGCATAAGCTTTATCAGCCCTAATGAGGATGGGCACCCAATTAGGCTTTGATAAAGCAGTAATGAAGGAAGAGATCTTTAAGGCATCTGTAGTAAAATGTACTTGTCATGGTTGTTTGTCTGTATGCTCTGATAACGATTTGAGGACCAGGAAGGACTTTCTTTTTTTTTTCATTTTCTTTTTTATTAAAAGCTCTCACATTTCACCTTTAAGGCATTATTGCAAATTTTATCTTGCTAATTGACTGCTCATATGGTAATCATTTTACACCACATTAAGTAATGTTCTAATTTGTTTTAATGCCCTCACTTAATGGGAACAAAATGCAGCATATATAGAAATTATTAACTCATTTACATATTCAGTATACATGCTTGTCATCTGGTTTTAGGTAAGAAGGGTGTGTATACATGAGAGAGAAATATAGAAGGAATAAATGTGCAGGAGAGAATGAGAAAAGCAACACAATAAACTGTCAAACTGAGAAGAATGAAGACGAGACACCAATCCAGCAGGCATCAATTCCACATTGTTACGTACATCGCTGAATGCTTTCTGCTGCTTCAGTCGGGCTGAAAAACAGCAAGATAGAAGTAAGAACCTGATTAAACACATGACTGAATATACCAGGGATGACAGATTCAATGAATGTGTTTCTTTCTATTTAGACAGGGGAATCATCTTTAGTTTGTGTGTACGAGTAGTAAAGAATCAGGAGTAGTGGAAAAGAAACCATCAGAGCGGCATCCCCGTGCTGCACAGTGACTCCCTCTGTGGCCCCAAGTCATCCGCAAAATCCACACGGCACCAAAGCAGGGGGTATTCTCTCCCCGACACATTTCTTCTGCTTTTGTAGGGATCTGACACCATGCTTGGCTCCATTATAGTTCATTAAACCATAAGTTAAGAATAAAAAAGCACTAAAGCAGCCACATCATGAATATTCAAAGTTCCCTGCAAAAACTCAGAGACTTGGAACTTTTTTGTATGCATTTTCAAAAAACATCGGCTCGGACCTTTATATGTAATATTCCCCTATAAACACCATAATAACAAGAATATTTGTCCTTATATGTCCTATTCGTGTACACTAAAGCATATTAATGACTGGAAATTGAACAGCATAAATGGAACTCACAGCTGTTTGCATTCTTGGTGGTGGCTCTCATATTCCCAGAGCTACCATTGGGAAACTGTTACTTTTCTGTCACTCGCTGCTCTCCTGCAGAAGGTCTAATGAACTGCATAGGTCAACTTTCCATCTCTGTCTTAGAAAAAAGAGCTAACATCTTTTCATGACCTGATCTGACTCTTATTGCTGTACCAACAGTTACACACTTCGTGATACTAGATTTTGAGAGAATTGTGTACATCACTGAGGACACAAAAATACTGTGGAAGGACTGAGATAAGCTATAGAGATAAAAAAACTGAATGAGATTTATTATTTTTTTTCTAAAGCTGCAGATTTAAACATGTGTAGATATCTTATGACAATTACAAGCTTTGCAAACAATAGTACCAACAGTACTAGAATATTCCTATCATTTTTTTTCCATTAATCCAACATTAGGATTACAATACAGTGATCTCCCTGGTGATCTTTATGCAAAGATCATTGCATGACTATGATATTAAAACCTTTAAATCAGACAACTAACACAAAGTTCCCATAGTTATTTTAAAACAGATACATTGAATAGACTGGCCAAAATTCAAAAGACTTGTGGGTACTGCCAACTTCTGTTGGGCTCTCTGTACACAAGACTTATTACCAGCATAACTGGAGATGCCAAATACTGTATCATCCCTTATTGACCTATAACAAATAGAACTGGTACTTTTGATTTTAAATTTTGCAGTCAAAATGGAAATACTCATTGACAGATATAGACATAGATATGTGACTATGTATAGATATAAATTTATAAGCACTGCCAAGTTTCTGCAATGTTTACACAAGCTATTTCTACACTAGCCAGTGACCTTCAGCTGCTCCTAAATGTTATTTAGCAAATAATTACAACATCAAATACCTTAATGAAAATATTTTTTAAAAATCACAGATAAGGATTTTTTTTCTTCCCATGGATTGTAAATTACTCAATACATACATAAGCATGATGGTCTAGGATGACCAGTAAGTCAACCAAAAAATTTTGCTTCACCAAAAAATGGTAAATAAATAAATATATAAATGAATGAAATTTAAAAAGCTAAGAAACCTCAGGAAAACATGAAGGGGGAAAAAGAAAAGAAGGAAAAAAGTTACAACATCCAGAACAGCTCTGTGGTCTTCCCTTTCACTGCAGCTACAAATGGGGATAAAGACAAAAGCTTTTAAGCATTTTTTAATTAAAAAAAAAAAAGCCAACAGAAGTCTTCCATTTCAAGAGAAAACAATTTACTTGTAAATGCCCTTCCAAATTTTTCTTGTCTTTAATAGAAGGTGTTGTGATAGGTGTAAGACAGCAGAACTGAAATTTGGAATCTGTGCTTGTATGGCATTGACCTGGCACTCCTTGTTGGTTTTACATAAGACACCAACCTCTCAAACCATACTAACTTGCAGCTCCTGAAGATGAGCCCTTTCTGCTCCCATTTTTCCAGAGCATAGAGTTTTCCTCTTTCCCCCAGATATGGATAACCACACGGATCCCACACTCTGTTCCACCATCAACATTTTTGGATACCTCCAGTCATTTTCCCCCACTACCTCAATAGTTACTGACCACCACATTTCCACTGATAGCTTGATCTCAGCTGCATAACATCAAAAAGGTTAGTATCAAAAACCAATCGGGCTTGGTGAAAGAAGGCTTGGTATTAGCTGCAATTCACTGACTTCCCCCCAAGACATATCTGTCAACTGTTTCCCCATTACAAATCTTTTCTTTATTCAACCACAATGCATATGTAGCCCTAATCACAATGTACTAGTGCAAAGAATGCCATCATGTAAAGGAGTAGAAAACACTATTTAAACTCCACTTGTTTCTATTTTCATAGTCATTCTGGGACCATACGTTCTCATTTGCCCTATGCAGAGAAAGAGGGGAACAACTTGTTTCTTGCATGAAGCTCTCAATGATACAAGTGAGATTTTTTTTACTGCACTCACAGTTAAATAAACCTGGTTAAGGAATTTAACTGTTAATCTTCTCAGCATCCTTAAAGCATGATGCCAACCAATACACACCTGTAGGAGGATAAAAGCACAGTCTAGAAACTTGACCCTGAATATACAAATCACACAAGTCTTATACTGTAGGTCCAAATAACACTTAACTTTTCTGTTAAGTACCCTCTACAAGGGTAAAAGGTACTCAAACCAGGACCAGAATTTTTTCATTGCCTTTGTCTCATACTTGTCACTAGCCTGTGAGAGCTTCTCCTCGTTACATGCACCAAAAAGGCCCCAGGAGGAATGTATTCTGCTCAATGACGGTCTATGCATGACCTATTTCCCTAGCGAGCGGAGGTTCCCATGTAGCAATATTTAAATTAAAAACCTACCCAAAGGGGACCTGCTTCTAAACACTGAACAATTTGACATGGGAAACAATTCTTCTTTTCCTCTGTATCATGATATCCCTAGGGCTGGAGGTGTCTCTCTCCTCAGCAAGCTGCTGTTTTCAGAACAGGTCAGCATCAGTTTTCACTCCTCCTCGAAAATGGCAAAAACAACACTGCAACAAATGAGAGTTTCTTATCCTTTCCCCTTCCCCTAGTGACTTGCAACATAGCCCTTCAGAAAAATACGTACGTTCTAAGCACTGGAGACATGCTAATACCAAGGAAAATTCACTAGAAAGAGTTGGCAGGTGGAGTAGTTGGAGGTGCTGGCAGAAAAATCTTTTCTCGACATTTTCCAAAATGCCAGGTTATACTTACCGCTTTCATTTCTGAAGTTTTCCTTACTTCAGATACTGAAAAGGTTTGATTGGCAGGCGATGAGTGTCCAAAACTTCAAAAACTCAAGTCTGGAACAGACGGCCCACAAATTGTTCTGAAATTTTGTTGCTATATTTTAAAATTTCTGTAATTTTGTTGCCATTATTACTGCAGAGAATGTCCACCCTATAGCTTAGAATTACCAGAAGATTGTATCAAAGCTCTTCTTGACATGCACCTCAGGCAGAGCTGAACACCTTTTGGCAGCAGATGAAGATGGAACAGAAAGTAGGCAGCAGAAGATAAAGGCAGGTCAACTTAAGCCCATGAAAATTAAGAAACTGGGCTTTCTGCAAGCTATTTGACATGGTGTAGCATTGTTAAAAATCACCTTTTTCACCCTAGCACAAAGTATAAAATGACAATTCATTCCTGAAAAGCCTAACGTACATAGTCATGAGGAGATGTCGCTGTCAGCAGTAGTCGATTACTTATTGTAGCATCATATGAAGGGTTTCAGTTTCTTTTAACTGAAGTAGAAAAATGTGTATCTATTTATGCCTACAGATTTAATGTAAAAGGGAAAAGAACCTCTCCGTCCAGCTTACAAAGCACTTTGCACCTTATCAGCTACCATTAAAATGCATTAAATAGCTCAAATAATGGTGCACACTTGACCTGCATGGTGCCTCAGCATTTCTAATCATCTCCAATTTGTGTCTAAATACGAAACAGTGTAATTATCAAACTACTAACTTCAGGTCTTTGGAGTCTTAAAAAAAGCAGCATATTAATTAGTTCCAACAATATGCTTTATAAGTTCAGCATGATATTAACATTAGAGTATGTGTTATGGTTTGTCTAAGCTTGAAAGTTATTTTGCACTACAATCTTCCATTTAGACTAATCAGGAATGGCTATTCTACAAATCATGCATCCACACGGTTCTGCTGTAGCTGCTTCATGCATTTCTCTTCTGTTGCACCCACACAAATTTCTAATTTTCCAAAGTAAATATAATCTGTTTTAGCAGAGAGGCTAACAGCAAACCTCAGCACAACAACTGCAGATTATGGAGTTTCTATTATTATTGTGGCAGTTTTTGGTGTATCTTCCCTCAGCCTTTGGAATTTGGATCAGATTCCCATAACCGCTCTCCTGTTATGCCTTTACACATAAGAACTGAGCATCACCATCATTTGTAAACTGCTGTTGAGCAGTATGGTCTAAGCACAGAATGCCCTATTCCTGATGGACTTTAATGCAAGTAACACAACTCAGCAGTGACAGAGCCTGGTGGCTTTCGGTGCTTTGCAAGGCAGCACTAGCAGTGCCATGTAGGGACCACAGGGGGAACGCTGCAGCCTGTGACGGCGATTCCACTGCTGTCCCCAGCATTTTCACAATTGTATTGGGTTTGCGTGGCAAGGTTTTGGTAGCGGAGGACTACAGGGGTGGCTTCTGTGAGAAGCTGCTAGAAGCTTCCCCTAGAGCCAATGCCAGCCGGCTCTGAGATGGACCCGCCACTGGCCAAGGCCGAGCCAATCAGCAACGGTGGTAGCGCCTCTGTGATAAAATATTTAAGAAGGGGGAAAAAAACCCTGCACAACACCAGCAGCAGTCAGAAGAGAGGAGTGAGAATATGTGAGAGAAACAACCCTGCAGCCACCAAGGGCAGTGAAGAAGGAGGGGGAGGAGGTGCTCCAGGCGCCAGAGCAGAGATTCCCCTGCAGCCCGTGGTGAAGACCATGGTGAGGCAGGCCGTTCCCCTGCAGCCCGTGGAGGTTAATGGTGGAGCAGATATCCACCTGCAGCCCGTGGAGGACCCCACGCCGGAGCAGGTGGATGCCCGAAGGAGGCTGTGACCCCGTGGGAAGCCCGTGTTGGAGCAGGCTCCTGGCAGGACCTGTGGCCCCGTGGAGAGAGGAGCCCACGCTGGAGCAGGTTTGCTGGCAGGACTTGTGACCCTGTGAGGGACCCACGCTGGAGCAGTCTGTTCCTGAAGGACTGCACCCCGTGGAAGGGACTCATGCTGGAGCAGTTCGTGAAGAACTGCAGCCTGTGGAAGGACTCACGTTGGAGAAGTTCGTGGAGAACTGTCTCCTGTGGGAGGGACCCCACGCTGGAGCAGGGGAAGAGTGTGAGGAGTCCTCCCCCTGAGGAGGAAGGAGCGGCAGAGACAACGTGTGATGAACTGACCACAACCCCCGTTCCCCGTCCCCCTGTGCTGCTGGGGGGGGGGGAGGAGGTAGAGAATTCAGAAGTAAAGTTAAGCCCGGGAAGAAGGGAGGGGTGGGGGGGAAGGTGTTTTAAGATTCAGTTTTTATTTCTCATTACCCTACTCTGATTTAACTGGCAATAAATTAAACTAATTTCCCCAAGTCAAGTCTTGTTTTGCCCGTGACAGTAATTGGTGAGTGATCTCTCCCTGCCCTTATAGAATCATAGAATCATAGAATCATTGAGGTTGGAAAAGACCTCTAAGATCATCGAGTCCAACCGTCAACCCAACACCACCATGCCCACTAAACCATGTCCCTAAGCGCCTCATCTACACGTCTTTTAAAAACCTCCAGGGATGGGGACTCCACCACTTCCCTGGGCAGCCTGTTCCAATGTTTCACCACTCTTTCAGTAAAGAAATTTTTCCTTACATCCAATCTAAACCTCCCCTGCCGCAACTTGAGGCCATTTCCTCTCGTCCTATCGCTTGTTACTTCGGAGAAAAGACCAACACCCACCTCGCTACAACCTCCTTTCAGGTAGTTGTAGAGAGCGATGAGGTCTCCCCTCAGCCTCCTTTTCTCCAGGCTGAACAGTCCCAGTTCCCTCAGCCGCTCCTCATAAGACTTGTTCTCCAGACCCCTCACCAGCCTCGTTGCCCTTCTCTGGACACTGTCGTGGTTTAACCTCAGTTGGCAACCAGGACACCTTATCTCGACCCATGAGCCTTTCGTTATATTTTCTCTCCCCTGTCCAGTTGAGGAGGGTGAGTGATAGAGCAGCTTTGGTGGGCAGCCAGGGTCAACCCACCACAACAACTCTCCTCAAATTCCTTCACTTTCTTGTAGACTAGGGCCATGCAAAAAGTATGAAAGAGGTAACCTCATTTGATGTGATAACTGTTCACCTATTTTGGCATCCCATTGACTCTCTACAGCTGGAACAGAAGACAGCAAGAAAGTCCTAGACTTCAGCGTAAGAAAAGCTAAAACAATGGCTATTTTGCAACTGGTATGCGATGATATCATGCACATGGATTTTGCACAAGCTAGAATCACAAAAAGGGTACCATACAGAAGATGTGAAACCAGATGAGCCCAGACCTGAAGAACAGCAGTCAATAAAAGAAATGCTAATATCACCAAAAGCAAGACAGCAGTTTTGAAATGGGGATGTACCTACATCTACCTTACAGAACAATTTCTTCCAAATTCAAGCATTTGTTTCCAAAAATGTAAAACAAAACTGTAAATAAAAGAAGAAAATGTAAATAAAAGATTCATGTTCAACTGCCCTGCACCTTTCAGTTCTCTTCCCTAGTTACTTGGCAACTTAACCTGCCTTGCTTTTAAGTAGTTATTTCTCAGGCAAGTCCTTATAAAAAATATTCCTATGACCACTTTCAGTTGTGAATGAGCGATAAAAAATAAAACGGTACCTTTTTCTGACAAATTATGTGAATTTTGTACTGGCCATAAGGCTGGAACGGAATATCCCTCTCTAACAAATCAACTAATGCAGCTTACACGAAGATATCTCCTATTATTTTAGGATAACCTCTAAGGCTGTCCTTGGCTTTGGGAGGGTAGCACTGCAGAATAAAGATGAAAAATTAATCACACAGCTTTTCTTATATTTGCAATTCAGGTAAACTGTGTCTATCCTAAACTGACTGACCCATCTGTGTTTGGAAGTAATGGTGATAAAAAGCTAGGAAGAGTTGACAAAATCACTAGCTTTCTCAAATAAAACATCTAAATACCATTTCAACATGAGGGCAGAAAGGAAAACAAGGTAAACTGCAGAAAGGGATATATTTATAGCAGAAAGAGTCTCATTTGGGAGTGTGAATTACACTTGCTGCTTCCCAAATGCGATGGACTGGTTCGTGATTGGGGTGAGTGAGTAAGGGTGGCAGTGAAAGGATGGAAAATTAGTAAACTTCATAGGTAGACACATAAATATCACCTTACTGAACACTCAGCTGTTCTCTCGTCCACACTCAGAGCTTTGGGGGAGACACAGATAAGCAAATGGGACAGATAAAAATAAGTGATTGCATGGACAGCACTATACAGTTTAATTACTGAATTTATCAGATGTGTCAATCAGGGAATACACAAGAGTTACCTGAAAAGTCCTGGGAAAAGCCCTGGTGCTCAGGCAATTAACCAAACAACAGAGACAAAGAGAAATTACCATACTCACCATTCACAAATGGCACTATATATGCAAATACAAACACAAATACTTTGTGCTCGTGTGAGAGAAGAATGCTGACTATAGCACCTACCCAACAGCCAGTAAGTGTCGTATATCTCATTCTCCCTCATGGCCAAGGAGGCATTTTAAATCTAGGGTTATAGGAATAGCTCAGTCCTGAAAGGTATCAAGCATCTCCTTGTGCTGAGCTTCTTGAACATTAGCTGATTTCACCAAAAACCAATGACTGTTGATAATGAAGTCAGTAAAAATTGAGCCTCCTCAGCACACCTGAGATGACACCCACAAACTGTAGGATAAATGCTATCTTCTGCAAAAAAGATCATCAACACCCCAGGTCTGTTCTTCAGTTATTACTCTAAGGAAATGGAGGACTGATGATTTCTTCTTATTTTTCTTAAAAACTGGGCAGGGAAACCACACCAGGTGCTCTACAGCAAATGGAAGAAATGTACTGTCATCAAAGGCAGAAGTCTATACTTTTATGTTTATATAAGAAGTGTATAGTTTATATTTATATTATATTTACTTTTTTTGGAAAAAAAAACTTCCCCTCAGTAAGTTTGCAGACGACACCAAGTTGGGCGGGAGTGTTGATCTGCTGGAGGGTAGGAAGGCTCTGCAGAGGGACCTGGACAGGCTGGATCGATGGGCCGAGGCCAACTGCATGAGGTTCAACAAGGACAAGTGCCGGGTCCTGCACTTCGGCCACAACAACCCCATGCAGCGCTACAGGCTTGGGGAAGAGTGGCTGGAAAGCTGCCCGGCAGAAAAGGACCTGGGGGTGCTGGTCGACAGCCGGCTGAACATGAGCCGGCAGTGTGCCCAGGCGGCCAAGGAGGCCAATGGCATCCTGGCCTGTATCAGAAATAGTGTGGCCAGCAGGAGTAGGGAAGTGATCGTGCCCCTGTACTCGGCACTGGTGAGGCCGCACCTCCAATACTGTGTTCAGCTTTGGGCCCCTCACTACAAGAAGGACATCAAGGTGCTGGAGCGTGTCCAAATAAGAGCAACGAAGCTGGTGAAGGGTCTAGAGCACAAGTCTTATGAGGAGAGGCTGAGGGAACTGGGACTGTTTAGCCTGGAGAAAAGGAGGCTGAGGGGAGACCTCATCGCTCTCTACAACTCCCTGAAAGGAGGTTGTAGCGAGGTGGGTGTCGGTCTCTTCTCCCAAGTAACCAGCGATAGGACGAGAGGAAATGGCCTCAAGTTGTGCCAGGGGAGGTTTCGATTGGACATGAGGAAAAATGTCTTTACTGAAAGAGTGGTGAAACATTGGAAGAGGCTGCCCAGGGAAGTGGTTGAGTCCCCATCCCTGGAAGTATTTAAAAGACATGTAGATGAGGTGCTTAGGGACATGGTTTAGTGGGCATGGTGGTGTTGGTTTGACGGTTGGACTCGATGATCTTAGAGGTCTTTTCCAACCTTAATGATTCTATGATTCTATGATTCTATAAGCTGTGCTTGATCTGCTGGTGAACTGTTCATTATAAAGAAAAACTTTACATAAAACTGCCCATAACAAATAATTCAGCCCTCTCCTAGGTTAATATATTTTTGATTCCTATCACCAAGGTTGCACTGAAATAATTTGGGTCAAACTCCTGCCAAGTTCCTGGTATTGAAAACTATTTTCTAATTCAGTTAACATAGATTTACAGTGATTGCTAGACATTTTGTCACCCTTTTTTAAATGTCACAGATAAGCCATTCTGATTTTCTTGACTCACCAATAGTTCCCAGTGGCATTAACAGTACAGAAATTAAAGTTGGAAAAAATACCGGAGACCAAGAGTTGCAAGAATTCAAAGTGGAAAACAAAAAGCCACTAAGAGGATCCTCATCCTTTTAAAATCTGTTCCGTCATTTTACTAGGCTGAGATAGCTATTTAATGTCTTCACTGATCTTGGATGTCCTCCAGTACCGGACTGCACTGAAATTCTGTACAAATTCCAGAGGGATTTTCTTACATAAAAATCAGAATGATTCCGAGACAACCACATCTAAATACTCCTAACATTAAGCGACACTGCTCTTGACAGACCACAGAAAAGATATGTGCTCTTACAACCTCATTTGTTGATATTTCAACTAAAAGTAACAGCAAATGAATCTGGAGTGCAAACCCAAAACGTATCCACATAGATGACATTTAGGTCTCTTTTAGGGGGGAAAAAATAGCTTTATACATCAAATTAGCATAGGTGATTGTGGGAAAGGTAATTACCAAGCTGCCAATAATGCTAATTTGAGGTAGGTTACTCAAAGACTGTCTTTCTCTATACTTGTAAAGAACTATTGTAAATCTCCTTTGGTCATTTCTAAGTCCCATAGGAGTAAATTCCTTAAAAGGCCCAGGAGAGTTCATGCTAAGACCTCAGATATTAAAGGGCTTGTTGAATGCCTTCATGGGAATTATTACTGGGAGAGTAGATGTGATATTTCAGTAAAAAGTGTGTGACAGGAAAGGAAACAATTGCAGAACTAAAAATAACAGAGATTTTTGAAAAGATGAAATACTCTTGGACAGGTGTATCCTATTTCACAAGGACACATCATCCATGGGGTACGTTTATTTGATTTTCAGAAAGGCTCAGATCAAGCTCTCTCGCCTCACTCAGCTCATTGCTGAATCGTAAGCGAGGTCTCACGTCCGTTTTCTAACATCACTTGTGGCTTCTCCTGACACCTCTACAGAACACTCCTCGTGAATAACGCTGGGGGGAGGGGGGAAGGTGACTCTCCAGCCTCAACTCTCTTCAAACAGGCTGCCGTAGGACTGACTGACAGCCCCAGAGAACTGTTGACTCTGGTAATACATTATTTTCAGGCTCTGTGACAAAGGATGTAGACAGGCAGTGCCAGTGCTACGAACAGCTCTGGGAGTTCCTTTGTCCAACAGCCTCCCTGCTCCAACACCAGCGAGGAGCTGTGAGCCTGCTCCTGTGCGAGAGAGAAGGGATTCCATGAATGCGGAGTGCGAGAGAATAAAAAGCTCCGTTACAAACGAAAAGCGTCAGGATTGCATGGATAGCTTGCACCCAGGAGAGGTTTTGTCACCTCTGAAATGGATTTCACTAACTGCATAGTATGTCGGCACTCAGCAGCAGAGCCTGACTGTGTGGCTGCCTCTGTCAGACCAGCAAGAACTAAGCTAATATTGTATTTACTATATTTACAAGTAAAATTCCTAATATCCCCAAAGAGATTTGTTTTCTTGTTGATGGTACCAAGAATAAGGTGAGCCATCATCTCTTCCTATAGCTAAAAACCAAAACATAACTAACTGTTTCATTGCTCACGTGCCCAGCGAACATGAAGAGTTACTCAACTGCAGAGGAACTAGTATTCCTCATCTCCTGCCGACTGGCAGCTTTTGCTTGCTTATTCACTGGACAAAACAAGCTTGGTCGTTCTGCATTTGTTTATCTACAGGAGAAGAAGTGCCAAGGCTTGAATATTGCCTTGCACCCTCCAGGAGGCAAAGAGTTCTCAAATGTGACTGCCAGCTGAATTTCCTAAGAAAAGAGGAATGATCTGAATTGGAAAAGATTTTGTGGACTGGGGTTTGTTTAACCTTCTTCAAACTTACACAAAGTCCTAGCCAAAGGTAATCATCAGCAATTTAAGTCAGGAATATCTGACATCAAATATTTCTATTTATTCTACTTCGACATTAAAGCACTTGGTTTTGCTTTGCAGCAAAGACATGAGAAGACCCCTCCAGGGTGGCATTTTTCCTACCTCTCCAAAATAACTAAATTTCAATCCGCAGACAGAATTCAATTTTTTAACCGCATAATTCCACAGAAATTAGGTGATTTATACCAGTATTGTTTTATGTTTCTAGAGGGATTTTTCCAACTAATTTTATTCTGATTGAGAAATAGGAGCACTGCATTGCTGCTTCCTCAGATTTCTGAAAGGAAAACTACCTCGATTCCAGAACAATTTTGCTGCTTGCTTGTTTTGTTTATGACTGTTTTAAACATTTAAGCTTCTTCAGAAATAAAGGAAAACAATGTCTGAAACTGCAGGTTCATTAAGCAAACAGACCAGAACTGTACACAGCTCAGAAGATATTAAACTATCCCACCTGTCACTGGGTTTGAGAACACCGTGGAAGATAACATTGAGCTTAGTGAGATGTAATCCAAAAAACTCCATTAGTATAATAATAGGTTTGTCTACTGGCTCTGTTTCCCAGCTACAGTGCATTAAACGTCATTTAACTGTTCCAACAAATTCAGGCTCATGGGTGTAACTGGTAAGCAGGAGAACGGAATAAACTGGTATAATAGATGGATCAATAGACAATACAAAGATGTAACGAGCAGTTAATGTGTTGAGGATGGAACCAATATGAAAAATCATTATTAAGCTAATTGTTTTGAAATTCAAACATTCAAAAAATGATCCTCTGAATTAATAGTTAATTTATTGTATGCTGCTACAAGTCTCCTGTTAAATTTCAAATGAGTTACTGCTAGAACTTATTTAGCAAGAGGAAGAAAACATTTGCAAACACAGATGAAGTAGCTCCTGTGTTTGTGTTTGATCATTAGTGCTGTGCTTTAAAGACAAACTGAATGTTTCCTGGGGTTTTCTAGTTCCCATGAAAGAACAGAGCACAGCAAGAAATTGCCTTGTGTACCATCAATGTTGATACAGCAGGGAGAGTTTATCAAGAGATTTATATTTTCACAGCTCACTTGCCTACAAATAAATATTTCCAAATTAAATGTTTACCGTGGTGTAGTCCAATTTGTTTTCAGAAGAGCTAAGCCTGTTAAAAGAAGAACTACCTTCCATTACGGGGCCTGTAGGCAAACTCAGAACACAAACACCGGCCAACGCACCTACGGCCGCAGCCGCCGGAGCTCCTTTGCCGGTCGGTACAGCCAGCAACAGCGTGTGGCACGACACCTTCGCCAACGGGGTACCGTCACATATCACACTGTTCATCTTCAAAGCTTCTGCCACTGAGTGAACAGGCACTGCACGATGGTTTTAAACCTGCTCTGCTACGCTGTCGCCTAGTCTGGGATTTTAAGCCTCCTTACAGACTTCCCTGGCACAGTAAGAATTACCCGCCATTCTCTAGATGAGGGCAAAATCAAACCTTAGAGAAGTTAATGAAAGTCAAATAAAACATACAGCTGGCTCCATCAGAACAGGGCACAGAGCTCTTGACCGCAGAGACACTGCTCTTGAGAAAGATGCTCTTACTCAAAAATCAAACCACGCACCCCACTAAAGGTAGATATCAAACGGGCACACGGACATGCTGAGAACCCAGTCCATTTATTTCTACTTTATTTCCAAAAGATGGTACATCAAGAAGAGAGATGAGAATGATAAGGAACTTGAAGTGAACAACAGTACCCAAGTACCAAGTCCTTTGGCTTCGATTGGAGAGGAACGCCTGATTGGGCAGCAGTGCCTTCTTTCTACGGCTCATGCAAGGTGTTGGTGTTACGTCTCCCACAATGGGACAAGTTATGTATTCTGAAAATCATTGCACAAGGGGTTTCTTATGTCCTACAGTGACAACCATAAAGCCAAGGCTCTGCCTGTTTCCCACCTTTTTTGCAGCTCTCGTTCACCTGTGCAGACTGGGAATGCAACCACGCTGCAGAGGCTGCTCTGCTTCCTTCCCCGCAGATGGACAGGCTTGGCCATGAACTGGCCCACAACTTGCCCAGCTACAGGGCTATGCTCATGTTACTTTTTCTGATCATGCTGTCTTCGTTGTCAGTGAAGGAATCATTAAGGCCATGAAAAATCCTTTCCACATACCTTTAGCCCCTCACAAGCCACACTTTTTGTATTCTGCTGTAAATTTGCAAGAGAGAATTGAACTTTGCTTCCCAAAAAATTTGCAAAAACAACGGAAAATTTGCATATTTCAAAATTAGGGAAAACAATCTAGACAAAGCACCACAACAATTTTAATCCTTTTTTATTTTTTTCAAAGAGAACTCAGCTGCTCATTAATTTGCTGGGTGCCTCGTGTTATTATTTATGATGTAAACCCTGTAAAGGAAGAGCCAATCTCTTCAATATGTGCATACAAAATGCTTAGCAAAGTGAGAACCTGATTTATACAAGCTCCTAAATATCACTACAAAAA
Organism: Aptenodytes patagonicus; assembly: GCF_965638725.1. Taxonomy (NCBI): domain Eukaryota; kingdom Metazoa; phylum Chordata; class Aves; order Sphenisciformes; family Spheniscidae; genus Aptenodytes; species Aptenodytes patagonicus. Next base: position 40,976,159 of record NC_134950.1, read on the forward strand.
TAAAAATAATACCAATAGTAATAATACATCTTCTCAGTGACATCAGCTTTTGTGCTTAAGTCTTCCCTTTGGGGAATCTACGCTTGGAAATCGATAAGAAAAGTGGCCTGGCATCTCCATTATGGCTAAGTACTTTTCTCAGTCAGAACCATAATCTCTGAACTAGGTAATTATTTCAGGAAGGTCTTTTTTCCACACATTTGTTCAGTGAGTGAACACTGTTGAAATAAGTAGGTTTGAGATTAATTATTTTTCTCAGGAGCCCCAGCAGGATTCAGTGGGAGGTCTGTTGCAGTGATTTTACTAACTGTTTTGAGGATTTGTGATCTGAATTTACTATTCAGAGTTACCAAAATTGTGCAGCATAGACGACCTTCCACAGGTTTTTAAACAAAAGATATGGAACATGTGCAAATTTGGCACAAAAGAAAAGAATGACATGCAACTGAGAAGTGCTTCCCTGTTTTTTTCTTTAGTTGAGGCAGAGGGAAATGAAGTGCCCCCTCTCTGACATCCACACAGTCACTACTTGCATTGAGACTTTTTTCTGAGTGTTTCTCTTTATACTTTCCAACACAGGAAGAGAAAGTTGAACATGGAAACAGCATGGAAATGGCAGGCACATATGGATGGCTTCACTCCTATTATCCAATGTAAGCACGTCAGCAGGTGCAGCTTCTCATTTCTACACTGCCTGTGTAGCCCTTCGCATAAAAGTTAGCATATGAAACTCCTAATGATTTTCAAAATGTAACCAGATGCTCTGAGTGGCCTAGTCTTAGAGCTAAACTTGATTCCCATTTCTTCCAGGTATGGTTTGGCTACTTCTGTGACACCAGGTTTGAACCCTGCTTCCGCTCCACTTCTTCCATGAGCCTTTCTGAAAAGTCTCTTCTGTCTTAAGAAAAAATACTGAAAGCGGCAAAGCAGCAGCTACCAGTATTCATGTAAATTAATTCAGCATTGTGATTGCAATTTCCTCTCTATCTGACTAGAATATACTCTCCATTTAATGACCCACAGTGATCCATTACCCCTCTCTTGAAGCATCATCCCTGCACTTTAACAGGTTGCTCCATCTTTCCATTCTTCTAACAGAAGGATGAAAATGAACAATGGAAAAATCAATCGACAACCGATAAAGCAAGTCTCCTGCTTGTAAATACCAGCTAAAGCACAGGATGCTACTCAACCCACATGAAAGTCACGCTAGAAATGCATCTGAGAGCATGAGCAAAGAGACAACAATGAATGACAATAAAATAAGGTGGAATTATGTAAGAGCGAGCCTAATTCAGCATAATGGGAATGTTTACAAAGTTTCATAGTTTAACACTAGGCATTGGGCATGCTCTGTAAAACAGAAGTTCATCTTTGTTGCTGAATTCTGCCAGGCATTTACATTTATCTTAGGATATGCACACTTTTGCATTACTGAGTGCCAACAATGCATCAGAAGCCTTTTTACATAAATCACACGAAGCAGACTTGCCTTAATTCTTCATTCAGAAACAGCATATAAAATTCAGGTTCCATCATGGTGCGCTTTTCTACAATATCTTAAAAAGCTAAGACCTAGAAACCTAGGTTTTTAACAGGTCGGAAGATGCTGAATGATTTTGTATTTTCTCAAAACATAGTCAAATACATTCACAGTGGCCAAAGCTTTTGACAAAGATGACTGGACAAAAAGACTGTATTTCACGTACCCCTGTAGAAAGTCTGTTAGCAGCTGCTGGTTTTTTATTTGAAGGAATATAAGCAGAAAGCATCTCCTTTTATAGTGAATACAGCTTTTCCTATCTATGAGATTCCCACTGGTGAGATCTAATTTTTCACCCTTGAGCTGTTAATAATTAATAAGAATTCTCATGAAATTTCTGATATACATGCTCTTGGGCACTTACTTTCCTAAGTAGAAAGAAACTCTTGTCTTACAACACAGTTATGAATAAACCCACCACAATACTACTGAAGTGTCATTTGTGTTTCAATAGCAATATAGATGAACAACAAATTTTTTTCTGAACTCTCCACGAGGCATGTAAAGCTCAGTATTAAATAAAATTTATTCTGTATTTATAAATCTCCAATGTGACTTCAATACAGTGACTTATCCAGAGTCGCTATATCACTCACACAATCTAAAACTTTGTGTTCAGAAAGCAAAAGTTGACTAATGACTTATTTTACAAAGAAAATCTCTCATCCACATCCTATACAGACATTGGTAGACCTCAGGATACTTGTTTATGCTTCTACTGAAGGGTTGAGGTACTCTAGATTTCAAAATAAATACATGTAGTAGATATTTTACCATTAGTTCTAGCACTTGGTCATGCAAAAGGTTCCTCAATATTTTCTGATGGAATAGCCCACACTCTCAAAGAATGTAGTGAATCTAATTCAAGGGATCTTCTTAAAACAGTAAAAGTTGTATAAGCTTCTCTGAGTAGTGAAACAGAACTTGAATTGCCATTCAGTGGGCTGGACCAAGGGCAGAATTTCTTGATGTATATTTTATCTTCTACATATGCTTGATTGCTATTTAAAGTACATTAAAAGCAAAACAGTGTACATTTCCTAGGCAAATTACAAGTTCTACTACACAAGAGCAGAAAGGATATTCTTATGTGCCAGATTTTTCATGACAAGAACGTGTGAAGAAAAACTGTTACGAAGATAGAAGTAGAGGATTCTACTTTACTAAATACCAACAGCTTCAAAAGAGCTGCAAATTGCTTAAAGCTGACAACACAAAGATGACCATTGCGTAGATAATTTCACAGATACTACAGAATGTGCTGCTGACTATTTAAAGTGAACAGATGTACAACTGCATCCTTTAAAGTGTATAATGCCAAAATAACCCTTTCATAATGATAAAAATACCTCATTTCCAAAGCATATCGCAACATACTGAATGGTAAACTCGTCAGAAGTATAATTGCTTTTTTTATACCACATTGAAAAATAATGTTTTATAGCTGATTAAGAAAAAAGGGTTATACGGTATACATTAAAGACAAAATTATACCAGCCACCAGAACATGAGGAACTCTGGAGATGACACAAGAAATTGCTGGACAGTAACAAAATCCGGAGTGAGAAACTGACAGAAGCTACGGATAGTGCCATGAAGGATGGTTGGATTGCATGGTTAGTTAAGGGGAAGCTATGTGAGAAATGGCCAAACTTCCCTCGGAAGTGGAGAGGAGTACTGCGCACCTCTGAGGAGAAGAGTCTTGCAAGGCCAAGAGTACCTAGGTGGCCATATTAGTGATACCATATATGGCTGAGAAGACCTAGGTAATGCTGTCAGTGATATCAAATTTGGGTGTGGATGTAGTGAAACTGGGATTAGCAGGGGAAAAATAATTAGGGACAGGTGGTTTATTAGGGAAGGAGGCAAGGGCAGAGACCGAGAGAGATAAAAGGGGGCGGGAGGAGGGGAGAACAAGCATGGAAAATGGAGAGAAGGCAAGATAAAATGGCCCAGCCAGGTATTAGCAAGCTGCTGGTCAGTACAGTTGTCTGGCCAAGCCCAGCACCTGATCACCAGTCTACCCTGTCTTATTAAACTCTACACCTAACTGTTTTCTCTGTAACTATGCTTAAATGTGCTTTCTGTTCTGTGTATGAGTGCGTGTGTGAGATGTTAGCAAACTTCATGCTGCACTAGCCAACGAGTAGGGTAAAAGGTCTGGGAGCCAGCTACCAGAAAAAGCATGGTCTGGAGAGCCTGAAGGTGGGCTATTTTCAGGAACCACAGGTCTGGAGACAGCTGTGTGTGTGCGTCTTTATGTATGGATGTGTGAGTGTGAGATGTACTAGCACGCTTGGAGTCTGATTAGCCAGATGCGAAGAACAGGATCAGCACATTTGTATTGTTCATGTTGTATGAGCAGAGGTCTACACATGAGGTGCCAGACCTGGCATTGTCCTCCTGTGCATGTTACTTTGCTGGTGGCTAGCTGTGTGTATGCATTGGGAATACAGGCTCAGCCTTTCTACTGCTGGGACCAAGGAGCATGGGATCGCAGCAACCTGGATCTAGTGAATTGAACTGGAAAAATCCAACAACTCCCAAAGTCTACCAGATTGAGCTTCCCTCAACAGCTCCGAGTGATGGCAGAAAAATTATTTCAAGGATTATTCTATAGTGAATTATCACAGGATATTTTACCAGAAAAAACAGATAAATAAATTGTGCTTGAATATTTCTCATACTCCATTTACTCTTAGCCAAGAATAGGATGGGAGGTATTGTGATAAATGGCTAAACAGCAGAGGTGCGTTATATCTTTCTCTCCCTGAAATTTAAAAAGGAAAACTACATACAATAGTCAAAGATGAGATATATCTTTCTTCAGGGACTAAACATGGGAGGAAGCGGTGGCTTGTAGGACTGCCTTCTTCAACACATCCCAGCTTACCAGCATTTTTTTTTAATTTTCCTCCCCCCTCTCTACCCTCAGCTTTAAAAACACCACAAACACCTTAGCCAAATACATATCTTACTCTGTGAGACAAGAAGATCTATCTCCCATTTTTAGTCTGTCCATCTCTGAACCTAAAGGGAGAAAAGTTATATTGTTTTCAAAAACATATTCCTGTAATGTAAAACTTCTTGCTGACCTTGTCCTCTGACTGCTCTGATCTCACGCTTACCCACCCCCTCTTCTCATGGTGCTCCACTCACCCGTTTTGGTGTCCCTGCATCTCTCCCCAGTTGGGAAGGTCATTGCTTTTGCAATGGTAGAGAAAGCTCTACCTCCTTTGTCTGTAATTCAATCCCCTCCTCCCTTCTCAGCCACAAAGGCAATTTATCTCCTTGAATCACACCTTAAAGGCTTGTTTTGTTTCTGTTGTTTAGAAGTCACTTCCTTCTTAATCATTTTGTGATACTCTGTATGAACACCACTGTATGATATAAATTATCTTGTGTTTCATTTGCTGGAGCTCCAAAATAAGTTACGAGTTCCAAGTAATCACACAAATGTGTATCATTAAACATTTCCCTTTAAAAAAAAAATCATTTAATTAGAATATTATCTTCCTTAGAATTGCAGTATTGGATACACAATTGTAACTGAGACAGAATGCAAAATTGAAGTATTTCAATCAATACAGAAACATAGACACTAAGCTCCAGGCAATAGGGTAGCCTATCACATTCCATCTATTATTCCGAAGTTGGATACTTTTCTTTTTTATGTAACTTTCCCTGAAGCTTGATGTGTCTCAATTACAAGATGCGGAGTCTTCTCCAAAGCAGCCATAAAGTTGTATGTGCATTTTCTAGCATGCAAGTATATGAAGGGAAAAAAAATTAATCATTTGAATGTTATCACCAGATAATTCTCTATTTAGAAACACTGAATTAAGCGAGAAGAAATAAAGAACGAATTGTAAGTGCCAATATTCCATCACGCACTACACGCTAGTTTATTCAAAATACTGCTTGTAAAAATACTGCTTGTAAAAGTATATACATTATATTAAAGACATCAGGTATTCAACAAATGTTTCTGTATTCACTTCTGCTTTCAAACAGTATGCACATTTGTTAAATCAGCAATTGATACAGGAACATTGTAAGGGACTTTATGGGTTGTCGTATCCAGCCTGTTGCTAGCGCACTTTTTTCCTAACTGCTTATAGACATTTTTTAGCAAATGGTTAAATAATGTCTTTCTCTTCCTCAGCTATTTGCAACAAAGTAGCTCTATGTTAAGAGCGGTAAATCCCAATACCAGTCCCTAAATACAAGGTCTTGCATTTTGCACTGTTGAATTTCAACCCATTTCTCCCCATTCAGTCACCCTGCCTTTGATTTGACAATGCCTCCTGGCTTCATCCATCACCGAATTTCACAAGCACTACTTCTTGTGCAAGGTCATCACTGCAAATGCTAAAACTGGCTCCAAAACCACTTTTCAAGGCACTGGACTGGTATCCTTGCTCTAGATCAACAATTCCACACTCAAAAAAAGTTGCCACCGCCTCTTCCGTTAGTTCCTACTAAACTCACAGTACTTAGGCTAATCGCAATGATCTACATTTTAAAAAAAACCATTTCCTATGCAGAATCTTTGGGTTTTTATTTGTAGGATGATTTCCTTATTCTTTAAAAGAGTAGCCCTCTGGTAACACCAAAAAAAACCCACCCAAACCCACAGCCTACATTATATGCTTTTGTATTAATTTTTGTTTATTCTATCTATCTTGTGAATATCCAAGCCTGAAGCAGCATAATGTATGTACGCAGATTATATCCACATAATCTGAAGTAGAATTCAGGCTTGAAAACTGGACATAAAGTTTATACTTTATGATTTTTTTCAAACTAATAAATATTCCAATCAGAACCCAATTAAAATTGCACTATCAACATTCTTTTCAGACACTATTTTTCATCTTTCTTGTAAATAGAGGTTATTATCATTATGAGGCGTAAAGTTCCCTCGCTGAAGGCGTTACTGAAACAATCAGCAATGACATAGTACCTACTCCAAGAAGTTTACTAAGACAATGTACAACATGTGTATATATAAGAAACAGGTGCAAAAGGGAAGATGTGAAAAGAAATAATGAAGTGTTCAGCACAGCCACAAGTCAGTGAAAACATCATAGATTTTAAATCACCTGCCTTTACCATGTATACGGAATATGTGGAACAGCAAAATAGCATTGCATTTGTTTAGTTCTCATCCAAAGTAGAGAGAATTAGTAACACATAAGAGCGAAAGGTCAGTCACCTGCAGCCATCCATTTGGTTTTACTCAGTTATGGACCCATCCCCGTCGAACAAATCCTGAAAAAGAGCCACAGTTTTGCAGCAATATTATCTGCAACTAAATAGCGTGATCCCTGTAGCAAAAGGCTCACTTGGGTATTTTGAAATATAGTGAGTTCCTTCCAAATACCTAATCTATTTTTTGTACAAAACATATTAAAAAAACATGAAGTAGGGGTTGAGTTGGCTGGAAATTAGACCTGCACAAATAGGCTATATTTCAGGACTCTTGTGGTATTAGCAAATTAGAAGGGGAAAGATCTACTCACACTAGCAAGTATGTCCAGTTTTATTGTGCTGAGACAGAGATAATTCAACACTTTCACACATTTCATTTTAATTGTCATAGAATTAGTCACCAAAGACTACAGCTGTAGCGGAAAGGAAAAGTGTAAGGAAATGTTAAATCAACAACCAGAAAAAATGTATTTGAATACATTTTCCCAACAAATACTAATTCACTTTTATTATGAAGCTTTAGCCTGTGGCATCCTTAAAATGCATCACAACTATGACTACGTAGAAATTAACCTACTTGAAGTCCTGATTTCCAGTTTACAACCTTGCTGGAAGGTTTTCCTGTATGTTACTTGCTATGTCTTTCCCTTCATCTGTCCCTGAAAGACCCATCAACAATTCATTGATCCTGTCCTCGTAGCACAACGTTGTCCTAGTAGCACAACCAAGAGCACCAGCCCAGGGCTATTGCTTTTCTAGTGACTCTAACTCACTGAAGATTGGAGGAGGGAAAAGTTCAAGAAGAAAGGGTGAGACTGCTATGGAAAAACAGGCTCTGACCACAACGAAGAGCTGGGGAGGGGCCTGTGGAAGGCACTGAGCAGCCCCAAACAGGCTGTCAGGAAGCCAAATGGGGAAGATTTTGTGAGTAGTCACCTATCATTTTTCAGTGTCTCTTGTGCCGTGTGCATGGTAGAGTGTATATGGCTTACACTGTCATAAGACCCTTCCAAGGTGAAATAGTTATGCAGCATGTCCATGAGCACAGAGCTCTGGAGGGGTATTCGTATCCTCTGTATGGAGGAACTGACTTCTCACCATTGATCTTCAGTCGTACAGCAGCCAGTCTCAGAGCTCCACACCACAGGGAAGCTCAGTATCCCATAGTCCAGACATAAGACAGTTTCTGAATAGTCCTCAGATTCAATCATCTTAAAAGACATGGGCCCAATACAACAGCCTGGTGAGCACTCACAAGCAGAGAACAAGCAGGGACATGACTAAAAAAGATTTTATAATGCTCGTCTGTAAATAACCTGATTTCAATTTTTTCATATATCCTCACAGTTCTCTGAGAAAATAAAATACAGTGTAAGATTGACAGATTGCAATGTACTCTTAAAGAGTGAAGCACTACACGGCACCAGAGTGGAAACTACAATTACAAGTAAGACTACAACGCAGAACAAACACACAGGAAGAACAAAAGCAGCTTGGCATATCCATCACCCTTTTACTTTACAGGTTCCTGTCCTGACAGACACTGAGTATGCTGTCCCTCTGAATCAAGTCCATAAATACTGCCATAATCTCTGACCTTGTTCATGTACACATGAAAAGCTCCATTAACTTGAAAAAACTCCGAAGAGTAAAGTCAACTCATCTATGCTTCCTTGTTGAATGGCACCACCCCAGGACCAGCAAATCATAGGAAACTCCTATCAAAGAGCAAATTACTAAATCCGTTTCCTCAATTTGTGCTTGTACACATACATAAACACTGGAAGCTTTCAAACCCCAGCAGGTAGGTGTCTTTCGTGCAACAGGGCAGGCACAGAAGGTGGCAGTGAAATGCTATGGTCATGCCATGAGTGCTCCTGTATCATTCTCCTGGCACACACTGTGGGACACGTAGCTGGAACTGAAACTGTGATACAGAAATCAGATGCACAATCAAAACCTCCTCAGTAACACAGGTATCTGTATGGACAATGCTGAGTTCCAAAACATCAGACTTAGGCAAGCAAAGGGAATAAATATATAATGAGGTGAGCATAAACTGTAAATGGATGATGCTCCCGTTCAAGTTTGTCAATTGACCCCCGTGTCCACATTAAAATTATTTTTTATTATTTTTCCTAGTTTCTAAAAGCTCCTAGTCCTTGTGAAAAGAATTCAAGTGAAAATTTGAAATAAACTTGCTAAAAAAATAGTGTCCCAGTTACTCCACAGTATTTTTCCTCACTTTTAGAAGCAGACAAAGTTTCTATCAGAAAATTTGTCCGTTTTCTTAACTATTGCATTTGGTAATAGGTACATTTGTAGGGACAGAAAAAGAACTTCAACGAACAGTGAAGAAATTCCAGCAGATTTGACATAATCTCGAAGGAAAAGAATCAACTTTCTTATTTAACCTACAATGGCACATACATTTTAGGGAAATACCAATGCTGGAGTACAAATTTGTTATTACTGTTAATTTTGAAAAAAATATGCCACGGTGATAGCGTAACTAGTAAACACAGTCACAGTGTAAGTAGCAAACAGCAGAAAGAACAAAAGCTCTGTACATCCAGCATGCTTGTTAAACTTCTCCTAAACAATGTTTCCTCTGAGCCTCCAACCTAGCAAAAACGTACCTCTTTCCTGCCCTCACAGGCTCTGCCACACCTTCTTACGCAGATTTCATCTAATAGGAATATAAAGGTAAATACAGCAATACCCTAATTGTGGAGCTATTGCAAAATCATGTAATTTATTTTTCTGCTTTTTAGAACGACTGGTTTTACTTCAGAAACTACCATCTGCCTCTGGTTTTCCACACAATCTTTGCCAATATTGGAATCAAGACCGCATTTGCAGTAGTTATTCCTCCTGTGAGTGACTTAGGGGCCATCTAGGCACACAAGAGAGACAGAACTGTGTCTAATGTTCTTCAATGCTTGGGAAGCGGAGAACTAAGAGTAAGAACAAGTGACTACAAGGTTGACTAGCTGATGAAAGCAACACTCCCCAGTGGAGAGTGAAGATCCAACAGACTGGATGGATGGATGGATGGATGGATGGATGGATGGATGGAAAGGAACCATTTAGGACTTTCTCCCAAGGAAAAAACGGAAACAAAGGCTTTAAGACACCATTGGCAGACTAAGTCATTAAGAAAAAGCCTTAAGTTGGAGACTTTGAGTAGGAAAGTGTAAAAGTTACTGAGAATTACAATATACACCTTTGTTATGTACTCTCATTACTACATAAAAGCCCAGGAGGGATATTTTATGCAATGCTGTACATGTGATCTGTGTGTTTGTGTTCATTCAGGACTACACAGCAGAGAGAAACTATGGCTTATCAGCAGCAGACAGCACAAGACGAGCTGACTTCTCAGCCTGAGGCTCACAAACACTATTCTGCTACTTGTTCATTTGAAATTTTTTCAAAGTATTAAAAGAAGACATTTTCACAACTCATTTTTTTTCTCCAGTATAGGAATTCTGTCTAAAACAGACTCTTTCTGCAAAAAAGTGTGCTTGGGGGGGTGGGACTGGCAAACTTATTTTTCAGCAGAAATATTTTCCCAGAAAATGCCTCATCATCCCCAACTTTAGTACCATACTAAATTTGAGTACAGTCTCATAAAGAAATAGCAAACAGGGAGAGTGCCTTACTAGGAACTGTGCCTCAGAGGGCTGCCATTCCTCCTTGGCTTACCTACTCCATGTGTAAGATGGGAAAACCAACCCACACCAGCTTTGACACAGAGGATACATCGTGCTTCTTTCCTTTCTGTACCAACAGGGTACCGGTTCCCTCAGGATACACTAAAAAGAGTCACATCCCTTTTTTGCAACGTACAAACAAGAGATGTCTAGATTTCTTCGCACCCAGTGGACATGCCTGAAGATCAGCTGCAATCAAATGAGACGGTACTGTAGCTCACATTGCACAGCTCACAGTGGTAAATTTCCACTTCATTTATTTCAGACAGCATACCCGAGCACACCTGTGGTTTGTCTAGCTGTGCTTCTGTTAACATTAATATCATTTAGTCCATACAAGCCTGTGCTTTAGTTATTACATACATTATAATGATACAGTATTAAAGATACAATAGTAGCATTGAAGTTTAAATATGGCCTCATGAGGAAGGAATACAGAGATTTCTAAAATAAAATCTACAGTAAATCTGTAATAGATTATTCCCCATTTCTCTAATTATCATTTTCCCATGAATAAACTCATACAGGAATGATGAACTTTCTCCTTGCCTAGAGCATGCTGAGGTAACAAGAGGCAACCTACAGTGAGAAAAACTACTTTTAGCTGGCATGATACTGAATTGGTGGCTGTGTCAGATAGTATATGAGATTTCAGTTCCAAGTACACTGTCTCTGGGTCTTTCAGAAAAAAAAGCCCTACATAGCAAAACTTTATTTTGGATAGGAGCTGGTTATGAAGTTAGAATAAATCTGGTTTGTTCTGGACAGGCATATCAAATAGAAAGCCATCACCACAATCTTAGCTTTTTTGTTTTAAGGAATTCCTGGGATTCCCTTGATGGAGGGGAGTGAAGAGGAGGAAGGAAGCAACTCAATGTGGGGCTGTAAAAGTCCATTTTGTAAACAGAATTTTAACTAATCCTAATGGAATGCTTCAAGTCATCAGCCCTGAACTACTTTCCAGTAGTACAAAACTGACTGATTAAGGTAAACTGACCGATTTTTTCAATGGTTTTGATTTATTGTTGTCTAAACTGAAAACCAGAACTTTAATAACAGCTAGGTAAATTAACCTCGCTTAGATCAAAACACATGGCTGTGCCAATTAGTGACTGAGTAAACAGCAGCATGAAAAATGGTAACCCTTAATTACAGCCTCAAGTGTAGTGCTGGGCATTTTGCATTGTCTGTTTATCCAAAACGAACCGTAAGTAGCTTGCCACATGTTTCTCATGTCTCTTAGGACTAATTAAAACTGGCCATCCCTGTTCCTGACCACCTGAGTACCGATTAGATCTCCCTGGATAAACATTGCTTCCAGCCTTTGTCCACTGATGCTTTCCCTGTCACCCTCTGCTTCTTTTGTGTACTAGCTCACTATTAAATTTTGCCTGCTAATTCAGCTGAACAGTGCTGAACTGCAGCCGTCCCATCTGTTTCAGTAAAGCAGTAACTTACATATATAACTGAGCTACTAATGTTAAGATAATGACTCCTGTTGATGATAGCTCCTAAGTTTCTGGTAGCTGGCTCAGCGTGCCTTTGCCTTTGGCCGCTGCTGCCAACTGCACACTTGGTGTACTGTGCAAGAACCGCAGGCTCCAAAATGTTTCCTGAAGGGCCATGCCTCCAATTCGACCTACCAAACAATCCTGCCAATTAAGTGTCTCCTTTGAGAAGGCGTTAGAGAAGCTAACTCATTAGTAAGAAACCGCAAAGGTACTAGTACCCTTAGTATTACTAAGTACCGTGAGTACTAGTTCTAGAAAGTAAAGTGACGCAAAGTCTCCTTGAGATTTAAAAAAAAAAAAAGAACAAGCCAGGTTGTTAGAACTTTCTCATTGTGTGGACACAAAGAATTTGGATCCAAGGCATCTCAAATTATTCCTTCCAGCGTGCATTGCTTTGCATGTATTTATAATGAATCTCTCAGGCTTTCACGACACCGAGTTCCATTCATTCTTCCCCAAGCCTGAATTAAGATGCCTAAATCATTTGCTGTCTGCAAATGTGCTGATGACTGCTAGTCTCTCCCTTCTACCAACCTACCGGCAAAAGTTTTAGCAGCACCTCATCCAAAGAAGGAACCCCCTGTTACCATTTGGCTGTATCAAATGTCCTTCAGATGCCACACAGCAATTCTTTACATCCTAAATCTTGTAGGTTAGCCAAACGGTATTAGTAACTATTTCCTCCTGATTTTAATGCTATTGCACAAAAAAAAAGGGCACTTAAAGCATAACATATTGTAATAATCCCAGATGAAGGCAAAAAATAAAAAAAAAACTTTAAAAGACCTTATCAATTTATATTATATCAATATAAACATGGCAAAGGAAAAAATGTCCATGATAAAGATGCAGTCAGAATCTCCTAGCATCCTGCAAGGAAATGGTTTTCTTTAAGGGACACAAAATCTGGACCATGGCATAAGTCTAACTCATTCCTTTGTACAGCAGAAGACAAGGTCTTACAGGTAGCATTGGAAAGCTTTTCTTCCCACTGAGCTAAAATGCAGGATTTTACACTGCTGATGTGAGTTTTTCCTTCCAAGAAAGTAACCAGTTCACTTAGATCCCCTTGCAGGGCAGTTAGCTCTGGCATGCAAGTGTTCATGGATGCTTTTCCTTTGGACCTTGGTTAGATAAGTTTAACTGTCACGTTTCAAAACCTGTGGAGATATTTTTCTATGTATAACTTGTGAAAGAAACAAAACAAATCAAATGTTTGACCATTGTGGATTCACATAAAGCAAGCCCTTCACATCATGCCAAGAAACCTGGCAACTGGGAGTAGGCATGTTCTTGGAAGGGGTCAGCACAGAGCCATGAATAATAAAATAACTGCTGCCCTGAAAGGAGACTCCCCTCTATTTCAGCAGTGGAAACTTATGGAGAATTGTACGTAGACAGTCTAGCTTTGAAAGCAATACCAATACTTTTTTCCCGAGAATAGAAAAGTTGATGAAGGGTCTGCTTAGAAACAAAGCTGCTTCCCCTTCCATGCAGAAAGGAGACAGGTGATAGGGGAGGATGAAGCTCAAAAGGCTGAGTTAAGAGGCTGAAAGACCTCACTGTGAGACACGTTACTGAGGATGCCACACAGAAGACAACAACAAAAAAAAACCACAACGGAAAACAAGAGTCTCTAGGTATATTATATGCTAACATCAAGCCCAGAGTAGTCATAACGTGTTCATCTTTACAGAATAGCATCCCATACACAAGATGATGTGGTTTTGTTACTTGATTGGCAACATATATCACTTATAAACTATTGTACCTTTTATACATATTCAAATACAAACAAAGACAAAATCATATGAAAAAACATGAGCTTTGCAATTAAACCACTTCAACGCATGATATTGGGTTCCTGTAAAATGCTGCGAGGTTATTGTTCTTCTGAGTATCGTTACAATAAAAGAGCCCACAGTTAATGTACCACAAATTAGCAGTATCAAACAGTTCTCCTGAATAAAAGATGCAGACATATCAGAAGACAGACAGCAATATGACTGGGATATTAAAATTCTCCATCAGTAAGCAAGTTCAGAGAAATACTGGTATCTGTCTAGAGATGAAACAAAGTTTTGAGGTCAAGGCAACCTTATTTGTGAAGACTAATGATAAAATAAAGTTCATCTGTGTTGAAGTATATTGGAAAGGACAATTATCCAGGGGATTAGGTTTCCAGATCCGAATTCATGCCTTAAAGAGCACTGTACGTCGATGGCATCCCAATTGGTCTCCCTGGGACGCTGATCTGTTTGCATGGTGGCAGAGGACCTCAGTTCCTGTCATCTGGGCCTGTCGCGCTCCGATGCAAGGCTCACGGCTAATCCGTCACAAGCCCATTTGCTGTGAAACGGTGTTTGACAGCTCCTCAGCCTCGTCGCCCCATCGCACTAAAAACCTCTTGCTTGACAGAAATACCCAGTCAATTAAGGGAGGTGGCTGCTAAGAACAGAAATGTGTTTTTTTCTTCTAACAATTCTCTACTGGGTCCAAATAAAGAAATGTAAAATGTTCCAGAGAAGGCGACAGTGCTTGTACAGGGCTTCCCAACTGCCACTTACCACAGCGACTGCCAACGTTTTTGTTTGTAAAAGATAATTGCCCTTCTAGATCATTTAAGAAACAAGCCTGGCTCTCAGCTTCAAAACTCCAAACAGTTTGTGCTTAATTATACTTAGACATTAAATGCCTTTTCTTGTATACTGCAAAGAAACAACCTGGGGTTACATGAAGATTCATACGCAATGGTATTTTATGAAGTATTAAATACAAAATATACTTTGAGCATATTTTGAAAATATAATGTATGTAAATGTTAAAGATTAATTATTTATTGCTAGACCCACTGAAATTCCATAATATATTTTGAAATATTAACCAGGGATATGCTTAATTCGGTTTCATATAAATTAAGGGAGGGTAACTTTGAATTTAAGAAAATACACAGCAAGGGAAGTAATAAGAATAAGAAATATCCTGAAAATGTTTCCTCAGTTTTATACATCAATTCTTTAAATGATGCTCCAACCTTCTTGTGTACATTTTCTACAAATATTTGTGAGATCAGGTTTTATTACCCTGAGTGGTCATCTGAAATGAGAATTTCCACTGTGTCTGTAGAAACAATATTTTAAATTAACCTGACGACATATTAATAGTACAAATGTGTAGTCTCCCCATTCAGTTACGTATTAAGTAGAATATTCTCCAACTTACTTGTTGAATTAAGTATTTACAATAATAATAATAAAAAAGATAATATTGAACTTGCTTTTACATTTTTCTTAAAAGCCAAATGGAAATAAAATGAGAAATAAATTTAATCTACTTAAAAGAGTTTAAAATTTAATGTAAAGTAATGCTCAAGTACATTCAATTTTAGCTGTTGAATACTGCCCTGAAACATTAGGAAACCTGAGTTTTGTGGACACATAAGCAATCTTAATTTGATCCAATTGCATTTAGGCATTATGCTTCAGCCTCGTTGACTTTTTTTGATTGATTCATAGCTTCATTATTATTTAGATGCTGTATTACAGTGATAGTCTTCACAAACATGTGACTGGATCCAGGTTTCTAGATCCTTAGCTACCTGTAAACTGTCTGTTTTTTCAGAACTGTTGAGCACCCAACAGCTGACTCAAACTGAGATCAGATCTTGCTCACACTTACGTGCCTTCACCTGTAATGATCCTCCGAAGTGGGATGCTTTTGGTCATAGCGCTTAAAACAACATATAATTGCTCTGTATATCTTTTACCTTCAAATTCTGATTTATTTCAACCAGCGTTTGCAAAATGGAATAAAAGTATAGTTTCTTTATACTTCAGAAAACTGAAAAACTGTCGTTTCTAAAGGTTACATGGACATACTATGTATAGAATACAGTCTTCCAACACGAAGCACTAATTCTCTTCATGTATTTCAAAACCCGCCACGTTATTTACTGTAAATTTAAGAAAAAAATTCTATTTATAAATAATGTTCAGGACATAAAATGCCTATTGGCTTTCTACAAAACTAGAAAAAATGCAAAGAGCTTATTTAATAGTTTCAAAACTGCAAAAATGAAAATGGGAAAAGTCAAACTCTTTTCTTTCCAGGCTTCTTACATATTCCAAACAATCAATTTATGCTTGTAACAGGAAGAAGTAAACTTTTGGCAAACTAAGAAAATCAGTTGGACCCTTTCTAACCTAATTGTTGTCTCCCAAGGGTATAAACACATTTTGTGATGGGGATTGTTCTTACAATACTACTTAGATTTACTCTCTATGCATTTCAAATCCAGACATCAAAAGACAGAGATGGAAAACAAAGCTCTTAAGCTGTGCCCCAAAGCTGCAAATGTGTTAATATTCTCATCTTTCATGTTTTCAAGGTAATTACAGTAAAGAGCTCTTTACTGTAGACTTCAAGAAGGAACTTAACCTCTGACTGTGGTGGACTTTGAAACAAGAGACAGTATTGCCTTTATTGCAGAAGAACTTGTTAGATATTTCCTGGGTTAAAATGGAAGTCTTTATATCCACTATGCTTACAAATAATTCTGAAGTGTTTTATCCTCAGAAAACCAAAAAGCAACTGCTATTATTTGAGTTTGTTACTTCTACATAATGTAGAGGTAAATAATACTAAAGCTTTGAGTAATGTATGCTCTCACCAAAATTAACAAGAAACGACTCTTAATCAAACTTTATAAATTCAAATTTATAATACAAACTTCATCCTTAATAAATTTACTTCTCCCCACACCCCTTTCTCTATTTCTAAAGCAGAAATTATTCTATTTATACTTCAGAAAGGAGTTGTGATGACAAATGGGCAAAAATCTTTCTTTGCCTTGCTGACAGTTCCAATAAATACATACATGCATTATTATTGCAGATCAATATAAAAACAAATTTGCTCTGTTTTTTTAGTGAATGAAAAAAAAACAGTTTCCTCTGTCATTTTTAACTTTGTTAATAAAAGCAAAGACAATTTGGAAACACAGGGCTGGATTAAGTGGCTTTAGACACCATTCACAGAGGACATCAATTAATAACGTCTCATGTACTACAGCTTAATAATTAGGACACTAAATGAGGCTGCAGAAAACTTGCCTAGAGAAGTTCACTTGGCCAGAGATGGAGCTTTCATACGCAAACAGTCTTTTCAAAAGGGTCCCTTCTATATCATTTATCATTATGTTGCAGTCTTCATGGCCACTAACATTGATGTACAGTTTTTAAGTCACTGAAATCTTATCGTGTTTTATTTATGAAGTGTTACATGCCATGTTTCAATTTTTGAATTTTTATATTTATTTTTATTTCAGATTAAAATGAATTTGACCAAATCTATGCATAGCCTATGCATAGGTTATGCTTAAAAATACATATACCTGACTCAGGCTGCAAGAATTAATTCATTAATGTTTATAAACTGCTGCGAAGATTTAAAATGCAATCTAAAATCTAAATAGCATCACTTTTGTAATCCATGTCCTTGGGCAAATAAATTGTCTTCTAAATTGTTTGAGTATACTCTATCAGACTAGGTTTCAGCAGCCAGTATCAAGTTTTTAGATTCTTGTCTTGGTAACTTCCTGTATCTCTCTGAGAAAAAAAATAATAGTTACAATTTACAGGGCTTGTTCAACTGTACTGTCTTTGTTAGAACTATTTAACAGGAGACTGTTTCTTCTCCTTTATATGCTCTGGTTTTGTTTTTGCTTTGGGATCATTAATAGCTTCTTCAGATTTCCTTCTTCTCTTTTTGCTTTTGCATTTTTTAAGTGTATCTTGAATAATTAAAAGCACGGCAACATGCATTTCAGCTCAATGAAAAGCTGTTTATCAAAGAAGTGCGATGTCCATGTCACCTCTAATCCTCTCATGGCTCTTCGGAGATCAAACAGATGACAATTCATCTAAATAGAAGTCAGTTCTCAAAAGGTTACAGGCACCTGTGCTAGAAAGACAGTAATGATTCCCTGAGAGCACCATAATAATCAATAAACCTTTGTCTTGAAAAACATCAGTAGTATACTTCAGATAAGCCACAGGAATTAAGCCAGACAATAATACACACTGGGATAGCTCAAGTCCAGGCACTAGTTATTTCAAAAGCATGAAAAAATATTTAATTCCTTTCAGTCTTTCCTAAATCATCTAAAATATATGGATATCCACATGTAAACATGCTAAACCATGTAGCAAAGAAGAAGAAAATGTCTTATGCCTAGCCCAGATGTACATTCCTACCTGATGGCATGTATGGACCACAGAGGTGCCACGAGTGAAGAAGAAGATAGCCCAGTTTTGTGCTGCAGCTCTTGGACTATTTAATTCCACTTTGATGTAAATCTGCTTTGATTTTTAGGTCTTATTTTATCCAACCCATAATTGTTTTAGGCTTATGACAAGAAACACAGCTGGAAATGAGCAAAGAAATGTTGGCCTTGCTCTCTGCAACCATTCTGGTATGCAAGCAACTTGACATGGAATTTGCTTTTGTATATAAAGCATATAAGTAATTGCATAAATAAGTATACCATGGACTTCAGTAAAGCAGTTTACATGGTATTTTAAAGATCGAGAACTAAGCAGTGGATGTGTTGTACAAGTATGACTAAGAAAGGAAGGGAAAGACAATTCCTCAGCTCCTTACACCAGGCATATATACATCCTGGTGGGTAGGAAATAAGTTATGGCTCATATTGGGTTTTTTTAACTCCAAGGTGAGTTTTTGACAGGACGATGCAGGGATGTCAGATGTTACGAAAGAGCATTCCAGAAATGACAGGAGAAGCATGGGGAAAAAGCACAAAGATATCAGAGGCAGAAGTTCAAAGTACTGGGGAGCGTCCCAAGATCAGTTTGGACAGACAGAAGCAAAACCACCCGCAGTTCTTCCACCAGATTCTGAACCACATTTCCTTTCAGTCAGGCTTGCACTGCCTTTTCATTGCTTCTGCAACATTGCTGTTGATAAAGTTTTTTCCCCATGAGCACTGTGGAAATATTTAATGCCAAAACTGATATCAATAAACTAATTTCATGAACTGAGTGTTAATCATGATATAGGACTTGTGATCCTATGATCTCCTAAAGATCCACTGCCTTCAAAGGAGACATCTTGAGAATACGAAACCAGCTGGATCAGCAATTCTAAGATTACAGACTAAAAGCGCTGTGGGGATTTTGATGCCTAACTCTGAACCTGATAAACTCCGCATAGCCATTAACTATTCCCAATCTCAGTGTCAGCTGTTTCCTTAGATGTCCCTTGGCACTTTAAAATATAATTTTCTGCTTTAGGCCAAGTTTTCTTAAAGAAGGAGGAACTATTTGACATCTAGTTCATGCCTAAATCAATCGGAAGCCAGAAACTAAGGGGATCTGAAATATCCTAATTTAGGCACTTCAGAGCTGGATGTTCACACTGGAGCTTTCACACTTTTCAGAGTCACTTTTTCAGCATCCATCACTAGCTTTTTAAAAAGCATCCTGGGGAGTTCCCTGCTTCCTCTCCAGAACAGTGAGCGCACTTGCCTAGGTTATGGGAGACAAGCTCAATTCCTTCTTCAGCATTCAAAAAAGCAAACCCATGACTCTAAACACTAGGTTGTCATCTAGTCTGACTCTGACAGTGAGTGTTTCTATGAATGGAGAAGAAAAGAAGGATTAGAAGAGGATAGGGAAGCAGGGATATCTGTTTCATTCAGTTTGCTGGCGACAGAGAAGAACATAAATCCATATTTCAGAGCTTTTCAGACCACCTGCAGTTCAGGCTCTTCTCCAGGCTGATTGTTATATTTTGGGCAATTACTGAAATGTATAAGCAGCCCTGAAAACACATCCAGAATCCTTTCCAGTGTTAACAGCCTCATTCACAAGTGACAGGATAATGTGCTTTCATGCAATTCTTGGTATCTCTCCAGCACAGTGAATGGCTCAGTGCAAAGTGACCACTTCAGCAGGTGCAAGAAGAACCTCCCCAAACAGCTTCTGGCAATGCTGCCCTAGCCGTGGCCATCCACTGTCTCAGGAAATTGAAAAGGTCAAACAGTGATTGACAGAAAAAGGAAAGGACAGTGTTGTCCTTATCACGTTGCTTTGTCACTGTTGCATGCCCAGTAAGGTTTGATCATCCAGTTGGGAAATTGGGAATCCCGTGTGATTTAGGCAACGGATCATGTAGCTCTGATACCTAGAACAATCACTGTCAGTGGTTTCCAAACAGCCAAGAGCCTGAAATACATCCACATAAATTGTTTAATCACTTATCTTGAATAATGCATAGATACGTAAAAACTGAGATCTCTATGTGCAGAATTTGCCTCCACCCACTGGAAGAAAGTATGTCTAATGAGTAATGTCATCAGCTCTACTGCAAACAGCAGGCATCTTCCACGCTGCTTATGTTAAACTCCCAGTGAGTAAGGTAAATGACATAACTTCTGCTTTAAGTTAGCATTCCCCCATTACAACAGAAAAAAAGATCAAAACCTTGCCATTAATCACAACTTTGCTCTTAAGCAGCACCATACCATTACTTCAAGATAGGTTTTCAGTAAGTAATAAAGTACTAACAGGATAATGGCAGTGGAATAGCAAATGAAATCCGTTCTTGCTCATATTTGTTCCACTTCTCTGCACTGATAATAAAAATACATAAAATGGGACACTAAAGATACCCATATGCAGTGTGTTAAAATGAAAAGGAAAAAAAAAAACCCTACTGGATACCATTTTCTCTCATGCATCATCAACTACTTTCTGCCTAAGTCATACTAAGCTGCTAAGAAGCAATAAAAAGCTGTAATTGGAGAACTACAGAAGATTCAGGGCATGTAAACATATACCAGCCTAAAAAATAACAGTTCTCATCCATAGAGACATTCCTCTTATCCATCTTCTTTTCCATATTTTGGACATCCTCTTGACTGAGAATCCGTATTTCTGTGGTTTTAGTCAATGATTGAACAATGTGGTTGAGTGGTGAACATGTGGTCAACGTGGTGAACATCCACCACAAAACATTTCTAACTTCAGCAACCGGTGAGTCCAGCAATGCTTATACCTGTTCCAGAGCCTAAAGCTTGGCCTGCTAGTCTACAATCCATTAATATATTGAATTTCCAAAAGTTTTCCAGCAGACCAATGTGAAGGATGCATATGCCCTATGCTCACTTTGCATCCCCGTATCCAAACCCATCTATCCTACCAGGTTTTAGGGAAGAGATCAGCTCAAGAGAAGTGGCCAGTTCTCCATTAGTACAACAGGATGAGACCAACTGTGAAGAGATTCTTCCACACAGGAATCTGTGCAGAATAACAGGGGGTGATATTCATGGTGGTTTAATGAGTATCTCTGCCCGGTGCACTTGAATCTTCAAATACCCACCACTCCATGATAAGGAGGTTAAAAGTTAACCCCCTTAAGGAAGTATATTCCACCAATACTTGGCATGTGAAAACTATAGTGAGTCAGTAAAGCATGTCATACAAGAGAGTAATCGTGTTGCGATTATTACTAGTTCAGAATGCTTGTCTTACTTTCCAAAGATTTTAAATGTTGCAGATGCATCACCATTTCACAGAAAAATGTAGGTATGTCTCAGGACAGAAAGCAAGGGAATGTGGAATTTATCATGTAAATAAAAAACAAACAAACAAAAAAAAACAAACAAAAAAACCCCAAACCCACACCAAACCACCCACTTGCACTTTTTTTCCTTTTTCTTTTTCTTTTTTTTTTTTTTTTAAAAGGAGTTGCCACTTAGCCCCTGGATCTTTGAGCTTGATAGTCATTACACAGAATCTCAGTGCCAGAGTTTCAGGGGACGCATACAGTATCCAAAACAAAACAAACCCCCCAAAAAATCCAACCCAAAACCCAACCAAAAGCTCCAGCATTCACCTGTTAATTGAAACACTTACTCTCAAGTGTGACACTGACTCCCCTGAGCTCTCCAACTAGCATTATTAGTGTTCTTAAAGACAATAAGCATTACTGTAAGCTGTTTCTGGATCTGGCCCTATGAGCTTGATCCAGACACAAATATTAACAGCCTTTCAAAATATACCTGCCTGTCAAAAAAGGTGACATTTACAGGGGGTACATTAACTTTCTATATTGTCCACATCTTCCCAAACAGTTCGGCACTACTACAAACTAACAAGAAGAAATGAACAGGAAATTATGAACATGCTAGCTAATACCTACATGACAGCAAGTAATGGTATGAGCCAGAAAGTAAATAAATACAAACACATATATGTGTATGGGTATTTGTATGTATATATTTGGCAGAAAACAATAAGAAACTAAAGAGAAAAAAATGTATTTATCTTATTCACTTGACTAAAATCAACTTTGGTAAGAAATACAACTGAAATTGCTATTACTCATGAAAAATGTGTTTATGAAGTAATTCATATTACATCATGCCATTTTCATTAAGATACAGTACTTCTGCCCAAAGAGAACTCCAGTACAATATTAAAATTATAGCCAACTGCTAAATCTGTTGTTTTCAGTTCAAACAATTAGAAAACATGGAAAATCAGCTTTTGACTTTCAATTTTTAAAATATTTTCAAAGAAAACTTACAGCAAAAGCAAGAACGTGAGTTCCTTCTTAGCACTACCTGGACCGTACCGTAACTTCAAATTACCAAGAAATAGTCTTAAACAACTTGACTGCAACAGTGGAACATAATGTAATAAATAATATGCAAAATGGCAGGTTCATATTAATGAAATTAGTAGGAAAAGATAACACTTGTCACCATAAAGACTACTTATTTAAATTCTTTTGCAAGTGAGGAGAATTTGGCCATGGTTGGATCTTCATGTACCCAGATGCAGCGCCGGTCCCTTGACAGAGCTGTAGATCGGATGTAACACTAGTGAAGTCTGAATTTACACACTGAAAAACATTACAAGACCCGATTACAGCCTCCAGCTCTTCTCATATGTTCCAATGTTTAACCAATACGGTGACTCTATTCCTGTTAGATCTAATTATTATATTTCTGAATCCTTCTGGCTTTACTACAGTGAAGCTGATTATCGAAGCACAACGCGTGACACCTGCTTTCCTTGTACTACTGCCCAAGTAACTTGTCTGCTTGTCTTCAAGAAGGTACTAAACAAACAATATCCAAACTATCAGAGTAGTCAGGGATAAACCTGCTTCACTGCAAAAAAAAATCATTACTGGAAATATCTGCAGTTTTACACCTATCATAAATGCTGCCTGAAAATTAGTTCCTGAAAAACAGTTCTGAAAAATAGTTTGCATATGCTTAACTAAACCAGAAGAAAGCAATGTATAAACCAACGGATTTTGGAGGCTGCTTTAGTACTAACTAGTTACAAAGAAGTCAGGTCTGTAGTGCAAACCCATACCTTTTGTCTCCACTTTGTCCTTATGTTTGACCAAGTCACGGACGGTTCATTCAAATTTTCTCTCACTAAAGAGGGTATATGGTGCATTTGTACTCCTTAGGCTTCCACGGTTTCCACAAATGAAAATTCATGCTGGGAATCCACTCCACATAGAGCAAGGGAACCCAATTTGCCTGCAATTTTCTGAATAGTTTCAGCTTCATAAATGTACTCAGCATACTGTTTCCAGCCTTTGTTTTGACCTTATTCATAGTTCCTAGTTCATAATCTTCTAATATTGCATTTCTCTCACACCTGGCCACTCTGGAAGCTTCACTAAAATGTAGTGTATTGCTAAAATAAACTCTGTTATAACGCTGCTATTGTTAATAGAGTTCACCATTATTTCCAGTGTGAACATTTTTGCTCTGTTAGAACCATGTTAGCAGTCCAGAGAGTTGTTGCAGAGCTGGTGGCTCAAAAGGCATCAAAAAATTGCCTACAAAATAATTAGGAATATATGTATTTTTTAATAATATATGCATGATCCTCTACACGTAAGCACACAAACAAGCAAAACGAGGGAAAAGTTTTTGGTTGGTTTTTTTTTTGAAAAAGGTATTCAGCATGGTTTTGAATCATGAGAACTGTGGTAACACTCTACACCTTCCAGCCTCTTCAGAAAGGATATACAGTCCTTTCATTTGAAAAAAGTGAGGAAACATTGGACTGCCTGTCAAGTTGATGGGAAAAAAGGCTAGGGAAGGTTTGGTCAGGGTGGATTTTAAGGGGAGAAGGGGGAAGCCACTGTCATCACATATCTCAAACTAGCACCTTACTAGTAAGTACAGACATTTCACCCATGCTGAAATAACTACTGGTTCTGCCCCTAGAAGGAACAAAACTTCAGATAAATCATCTCTGTCAGCATGAACACCACCTGGAGCCAACTGATCCCTGAAAAAAATTTCACAGCTTTCTCCCACATTTAAAACATACTTTCTGAACATCTATTGGGCAAGAGTTAGCACAAGTTTTATATTTAGTGAAAGGCAGTGAAGAGAACAGCCAAGTCAAAGGTCTATGGAAGAAAGAAAAGCTATCTGTTTTAGCACGTAGCTGTCATGAGTTATTTTATGGGATATATGAACCCTAGTAAATCACATTCGCATCAAAAAGAAACTACATCCACCACTGACTGAAATACATCCCCTTGCTATTGCTGCAACCCGAGAGTCTGACCTTCTACATTACATTTAATAGGAGACAGAAAGAATGAGAGCCACATATAGCAGAGAATAATCTATGAAATCTCTTAAAAATAAATATTTGCAAGTCCTAAACAAAACATTAAGAAATAAGAGGTGTATGAAAAATTGTTTATGAGCTCAAATGCACAAAAAATGTCTTTTGTTGTATACTTATAAATTAATCCCTTTGCAGAAAGAAAAGGAAGACTAGGCAAGCATTTATCACACAACATAGAATTCCAACAATTACTTATTTTTTATTTTCATCTATAAATTTGAAAATGCAGTTGCCAGCTTTTTTGGTGCCTACGGTAATTTTCCTGCAGACATTAGAGTCTCCAGACAATTTATGATAAGATTGATACATTAAGTATGAAGTGGTTTCACTATTTAGCCCTTACGTCACATCCACAATTTGCTTATCAATCCCTTTCAGGGAAAATACAGTTTTATACCAAAAAAAAGCCCCGATAAAATTGGTAAGGCACAATTATTCATAGCTTAAAGCCCAGTCTTAGATACACTCATGCATCCATTTAACTTCAGCTACATGAATCTATTGAATTTTGTGCCTGTCAGTCTACACAAAATAATAAATACTAGTTTGTTTTTCAGTACGGGAATCTTTTCCCTTTACATTTATTTCAGTTGCTGAACCTACCCAGAATTAATAGCAGACTATCCATTGACAGCTGAAATTCACGTTTGAACTTTGCATTCATTATTATCAAAGATGCTGCTCACAGGCTTGTGCTTAAGTATATGCTGATTGTTAAGGAATTATTGGAGAGAGTTGCAGTAATGCAGTCTAAATGTTGCACATGAATAATAAACTGATCAAAAAATCTTACAGTGGAAGATTTTTTATCCAAAAATATTTATTCAACAGTAATAAAACTATTCCATGAAAATCCACTAATTTTTAAAATCCTATCAGAAACAAAACAGGTGGGCTTTCTACAAGCCCAGACCCCCCAATTCCTTGTGCCGTTGCTTTTCTGGATTGACTGAAGAATTCCTCAAGGAGCAATTCCTTCCCAAGAGTGAACCACATGGGGAAGCAGGCAGCACAAAGCAACCAAAAAATGTGTTGACACACAAACACACACACACACACACACACAGAGTAACTTATTTAGCCTTAGTGACATTCTTCTAAAATACTTCTATTTTCCTGTTCCACATATGTATGCGCTCGTATTTTTTACAGAGGTGGCTGAAGTTTCTCTGTAATAACTGTTAGACCACAGACACACTTTTGACTAAATTACAATTTTCGCATTAGGTGAAAGTTTGACTTTCAGTTTAAAATATTCTGCATAAAATTCAAACAAACTGAATTTGACAGTGCTTTTTAATGCTTCTTGGCAATTTTTGTGCAGCTTTGTCTTCTTTCTTCTAGGTGCTTTTCACCTGTACTGTATCTCTTGTGGTGCATTAAGACTAGAGATTCATATCATATGACAACAGAGGAAAGTATGTCACTTTACACAAAACAGAAGTCATCTAGACATCCACAGAGATGACTGAAGGTACATCAAGAAGTGTCAACTCTTAGAGAGGCACCACAATAGAATTTCTGAATAAAGGTAGTGTTCTCTGCCAAAAATTTCTTACTGAAGGTATTTGTGCCTATTTAAAAAGCTTTTCTTTTCTTTTGTTTCTTTGCTAGTTCTAGTTTTTTCAAGTAAAACAATACCATCACATAGTAGAGGAATATGTAATATTTCACTCTGTATGGCAACAGCATCAAGAGGTTTATAGTTTGCATTAAAAAGAAGATTAAAAAGAAAAATATTGTCAAATCTGTTATCAGTAGTTACCAAAAATCCTGCTGCTTTTCTAGCTGTTGAAACATCTGGCTGAACAATGAGCTATCATTAATATGGAACCTCTCCCACAGGGAATACATTTTATTGACCGTTAGAAATAGGTGACCACTCGTGTAGTTTCTTCTTAAACCAATGTATTAATGGAGACACTCCACAAGTTAATGTATAAACTTTGATCTTTACACCTTACCTTTGCTGATACAGAACATACCGTTATATTGCATACCTTATACGTTTATACAGTTCATAAACTCTAATCTACACAAGGTAGAAAATATTATGAATTTTATTATGGATGTGTCTCAGTGGTCTCCCCATGGTGCCAGATGTTGTACAAACTAAGAGATTAAGGTTTAAGTAGTAAATTGTCAGTTATCTGAAACTGGGCTCTTTGTACTCCACTGATGGAACAGAATGATCAAAATTACTGGGACAATAAAAAAGAGCACATGTACTCATTTATTCCTTTGACCACTTCTCTTTATGGTTGTTTTTTCACCAGCCAGGAAAGCAACAGGATCATGTATGAACCTTTGATCCCAAAGAACCCGTAGTTCCAAGTGTATTTAACCTGGTGCTTGTGACGGTCCTTGAAATGGCACCATCGTTTGTTTTGTAGGTCCACAGGCAGTGGATGCTGGGTGACATGCTGACCTTAAAGTCATTAACATGATGATGGTCATTTTTTGTTTGTAAAGAACAGAGCACATCCTGAAAATAAAGAAATAATGATGATAATTAAAAATAAGCCCTTACAAGAAACATATTTTGAAACTCCAGTGACCTTGAGCCTTCAAAGAACCCCAACCAGTAGGAGGCAATATCAAAATGCTATGCTCAATATGCAGAAAAAAATCCTAGAGCCCCCTGAAGATTGCCATGCTGCAGATAGATACAATACAGTTTTCAAACTGAATAAACTGTGTGACTCAACTTCTCAAAAATTAGGATGAGGAACTAGGGAAAAACACACCTCTGAAAATGTTAAGTCCAATACTGCCAAGATTTTCCCCTAGGAACTTGCAGCAGATCTGTAAGTCTTATCATGTTTGCCCCCCATATTACAATGGTATCTTAACAGCAATGTTCCTGGCTAAATTCCAACCAACGGGAAGACCTCTCCTGACAATTACTTTAGAACATACCTCTGTGAGGATTTACTTCGCAGATATTTGCAAAGCCACCAAGAGAGGACATTCATTATTAATTGTGAGGTTTCAAAAATATTTATTTAGCAGCCTAAGGTGAGGACAAAGAAAATAAATGCATGACACTGAAGATTAATTAAATTCTAAATTGCCACTCAAGTAGTTTTTTTTTCTTAATATGTGGACTTTTCCGCTAACAATATCCGCATTAACCACTTCATTGTTCTTCTAAAACCTCTTCCAGCTTCCTTACATATCAAATTACTGGTGGACTGCTGAGGCAGAGCTGCTAAAGAACTTCTTTCCTGTAAAACCTATTTGTAATATCCAGTTCTGAATATCTGCAAGGATGGAGATACCACTGTCCCTCTAAACAGCCTGTTCCCCTCTCTCATTGTGCTTGAAGATAAACCAGCTCTCCTAGCCCCCATTTGGTCTTCAGCGCATCTCCATGGCATCCTCCCAAGCAGATCCATAAGCAAGTCAAAATCCGCTGTAGTGAAGGCTAGGATTATAATTCTGCAAGTCTTGTTCACTCTTCTCAGGATTTTAAACTCTACAGTCTCATGGTCACTGGTTCAAAGGCTGCCATAATGTGCCATAACTGGCACCTGAAACGGGCCCCCAGTCCTGCTGCTTTCACCTGGGAAGTGTTGCTGTCCACCAGGCACTTCCTTACTGCCCCCCACATCTAAACTTTGCTCCAGACTTTGATCACAAGCCCCAGGCAGCATAGAATCATAGAATAGTTTGGGTTGGAAGGGACCTTTAAAGGTCATCTAGTCCAACCCCCCTGCCATGGGCAGGGACATCCTCAACTAGATCAGGTTGCTCAGAGCCCCCTCCAACCTGACCTGGAATGTTTCCAGGGATGGGGCATCCACCACCTCTCTGGGAAACCTGTGCCAGTGTTTCACCACCCTCAGCCTGAAAAATTTCTTCCTTATAGCTAGTCTAAATCTACCCCCCTTTAGTTTAAAGCCATTACCCCTTGTCCTGTCGCAACAGGCCCTGCTAAAAAGTTTGCCCCCATCTTTTTTATAAGCCCCCTTGAAGTACTGATAGGCTGCTATAAGGTCTTCCCAAAGCCTTCTCTTCTCTAGGCTGAACAACCCCAACCCTCTCAGCCTTTCTTCACAGGAGAGGTGTTCCATCCCCCTGATCATTTTCGTGGCCCTCTTCTGGACCCACTCCAACAGGTCCGTGTCTTTCTTATGCTGAGGGCTCCAGAGCTGGGCACAGTACTCCAGGTGGGGTCTCACCAGAGCAGAGTAGAGGGGCAGAATCCCCTCCCTCGACCTGCTGGCCACGCTTTTTGTGATGCAGCCCAGGGTACAGTTGGCCTTCTGGGCTGCGAGCACACATTGACGGTTCATGTTCAGAGCATAATCTGAAGCCTCCCTTGCTAGGTTAGCAAAGATGTTCTTGCTACACTTTCTCAGATAGATCATGTCTCAGGATCCATCAGCAGAACGGTTCCTCAAAGAAGTTGTAAAAGCCAAAGCCATTTCTCTAGTAACAGCAGAGTTTTGACCAACGGTCACTGACAGATGGATTAACTGGGCTTGAAGGTTTGTCTTGGTTCCACAGAGCAAATTATCTTACAGATTCATTAATGACTTGGCTGCTAGAATAAAACATATACTTACTAAGTTTATGGATGACGTGAAGGCAGGAACCATTACAGTCATGTTAAAAGGGAAGATAGTATTTAAAATTATTTTGATGAAATGAGGAAACGGTCTAAGATGAAGAATGAAATTCAGTATGGTAAGTAGGTATGAATACAGTGTAAAACACTATGCACATAAATACCAGATTGGAACAGCAGGCTAGATAGCTGCTCTGAAAAAAGGACTGCAGTTTACAGTAGATAAACCAAATGAGTCATCAGTGTCACACTACTTCAAACAAACCCAAAAAAAGAGACATGTACCAACAAGAATTGTGAAATATATACAGTAACTCTTTCTCTATACTCAGCTGAAGGCCTCACTTCAGATCTGGGAACCATATTTCAAGAACAATGTGGACCAATTGGTAAAATCCAGAGGCGGGCAACAAGAACAATCAGGAACAACGAAGCATAAACCAAAGAGGAATTTGAACTGTTCAGTCTGAAGAAAACTGTGGAAAGAGATATTTATAATAACCAAAACCATCAAGGGCTATTGTAGAGAAGAAAGCTGCACATCAATAGGGAAAAGAAGTGGAAATAATTGTCTTAAATTGCAGCAAAGAGATTTAACATACACCAGGACTGGATCTAACAGCAGTGTGAATGAGCAGCATACCCATGCCATGTGTCCAGAGGCTTCTAATGAGAGAAGGGGATACTTGCCCTACCATTTGCAAGTAAATCTGTGTCTGGGCAAGGCACTGGGACACATTTTCCGGTTGTAAGGAAACTTAAGCAGTAGAATGACAAGACTTCCATAACTAGATACTTTTTATGAATAGGTTAGACAAAGATAGGCTGATACTGCCCTGAGGCCTCAGTAATGGCTTACTTGAGTCTTGATAGTTCCTCTAACTTGAGTTTTTATAGAATCATAGAATCATTTAGATTGGAAAAGACCTTTAAGATCATCGAGTCCAACCGTTAACCTAGCACTGCCAAGTCCACCACTAAACCATGTCCCTAAGTGCCACATCTACACGTCTTTTAAATACTTCCAGGGATGGGGACTCAACCACTTCCCTGGGCAGCCTCTTCCAATGCTTGATAACCCTTTTGGTGAAGAAATTTTTCCTAATATCCAATCTAAACCTCCCCTGGCACAACTTGAGGCCATTTCCTCTCGTCCTATCGCTGGTTACTTGGGAGAAGAGACCGACACCCACCTCGCTACAACCTCCTTTCAGGGAGTTGTAGAGAGCGATGAGATCTCCCCTCAGCCTCCTCTTCTCCAGGCTAAACAACCCCAGTTCCCTCAGCCGCTCCTCATAACACTTGTTCTCCAGACCCTTCACCAGCCTCGTTGCCCTTCTCTGGACACGCTCCAGCACCTCAATGTCTTTCTTGTAGTGAGGGGCCCAAAACTGAACACAGTATTCAAGATGCGGCCTCACCAGTGCCGAGTACAGGGGCACGATCACTTCCCTCCTCCTGCTGGCCACACTAGTTCTGATACAGGCCAGGATGCCATTGGCCTTCTTGGCCGCCTGGGCACACTGCCGACTCATGTTCAGCCAGCTATTGACCAACACCCCCAGGTCCTTTTCTGCTGGGCAGCTTTCCAGCCACTCTTCCCCAAGCCTGTAGCGTTGCATGGGGTTGTTGTGACCCAAGTGCAGGACCCGGCACTTGGCCTTGTTGGATCTCATACAGTTGACCTCGGCCCATTGATCCAGCCTGTCCAGGTCCCTCTGCAGAGCCTTCCTACCCTCGAGCAGATCAACACTCCCACCCAACTTGGTGTCGTCTGCAAACTTACTGAGCGTGCACTCAATCCCCTTGTCCAGATCATTGATAAAGATATTAAACAGAATTGGCCCCAACACTGAGCCCTGGGGAACACCACTTGTGACCAGCCACCAACTGGATTTAACTCAATTCACCACAACTCTTTGGGCTCAGCCATCCAGCCAGTGTTTTACCCAACAAAGAGTACGCCCATCCCAGCCATGAGCAGCCAGTTTCTCCAGGAGAATGCTGTAGGAAACGGTGTCAAAGGCTTTACTAAAGTCTAGGTAGACCACATCCACAGCCTTTCCCTCATCCACTAAGCAGGTCACCTTGTCATAGAAGAAGATCAGGTTAGTCAAGCAGGACTTGCCTTTCATAAACCCATGCTGACTGGAATGATTCAATATGAAGTATGATTCAATATGATTCAATATAAAAAGTATCCACTCAGTGAATGGCTTTGGGTAGTCTAAGACATGGTCATCCTTGTACATTCAGTAAATAGCAACAGAACAACATGTATACGGAAGAAAACTACCATAAAATCCAAGACAGAAAACAGGTTTCTAAGTCACCGCCAGACATTCAGCAGAAATGGGCCTTTTATCAGGTTTGTGAGAAACTGTGAGCTCTCCAGACTAAAGACATAGAAGCAGAGAAGCTGACCCCAGCAGACTAATTTGTTTTATTTAGAATCTGAGCAACAAGGAGTGACCCTGGAAGCAATATGTGTATCAGAGGGCAGATGATACTTTAAAAGAGTAGGGCTGGAATGATACGGCAACAGAAACAAGCCCCTCACATGCAAAAGCAGACCCGTATTCTCTTCTCTTCCCATTGCCCTCCCTCCCATCCTTTCGGCTGTTTATTTTCTGCCATTATTGGAACCCTTGATAATTAGTTTTTAAAGTAACATAATACATGCATTAAAAAAACATATTTGACCTAATTCATAATTAACAAAAGGCCTTTCTGATTATCAGTGTTCAAATGGCGTGCACAGTTTTCTGCCTGCCACCGATGAGATTCTCACTCTTCAAAACATACCTACATTAATTCACTATTTTAAAAGGAAAAAGGGTTGCCTCATAACTTTGCATGGACTAGGAGTAGCACAGACAGCTTTCACATTCATATGTTAGAATTGATAGCAGCTGAATACGTTGCTCACTTTTACATAGGCAGGTACTATCCAGTTTGCACCACAGCTAACTGCTCTAGGACAGCAAAGCCCTTGATACGGACATGGTTGCATCAGTAGATAAGAGCTGTCTTAGCTAAGCTTATACATTTAAAGAGGTGGTATAACAGCCTGCAGAAAAAAAGAAAATCCTGTTGGCATATGTCACATCTACACCAAAAGGCTCTTGTAATGAAGCTATGTCAGTATGGCTAAGACCGCAGTCTACAATTCAGACAAAACCTAAGCAATATATATCACTACAATACCTGCATGTTCCAGGGTCTTTATTATATGATCTTTCTATCCAATATAATGTTGCAAGTCCTTATGAGCTTTTCTTCAGCTTGTGCACATTTCTTTTTGGCCATTTCTGAAATCAGGGTCAGAAGCAGCCACAAGAGATCATCTGCCTCAAGACAGAATCAACTGCACAAATGATTTGTTCTTGATCAAACATCCCTGTAACAGAACCCCTAATCCCTGAGAAATTTACTGGTTTTGTGAAAAAGTAAAGATGGAGAGGTGTTTAACCCATATAATATATATACTTTGCAAGCAAAAATAATTCCTAAATGAGGCAGAACAGGGGAAAACGTGCACTGTCCAAACCAGAATCATAACCCTTTTTCCAGGAAATTCAGTGGGAATATTCTCCTATTTTTAAAAAGGAGGACAACCAAGCCAAAGCTTTCTTCACCTGCCTAAGTGGAAAAGTGCACCTGTATCTGAAAATACCGTTAAAGCTGTTCAGGTTTTGTCTTTCTTCTTGATATTCCCATTGCCCCAGTTCATACCACTCCTTGTGATAAGAACTGAAATTACGTATATTTCAAAAATCTTGTCTTACATTTTTAGAAAAGTGCCCATTTATTATGGTTTCTCATGCTCTACCAATATTTTAGCATGATGCTGTGGAATGCATTGGCTCCAGCCCTGAGCGGCAGGCTTGGCTCACAGCTCTTCCTTTCTCCTGAAAGGTGAAGAACACATAAAGAATGTGCCTCTCCTGACACCTCTGGAAAGGTCTTTAGACGACAATTCCAGACACAAGTAAGTTTCTACCCCGTCAAGTAAGAGTGCTAAATGCAAAGAATTCTGTTAATGCAATGTTATGGTTGAGATTTTCAATAAACCACAGTCAGGGTAGCCTAAATTTTGCCTCTCACAGCATTTCTAATAAAGTGCATTTAAGTGTCTAAAAAAAGAAAACACAAAAAGCACTTCAGAAAACTACGTGCAGGGCTGACTCCAAAACCTGAAATCAGTGAGATCCGTTCCACTGATTTCCAATAGGTTTTAGGTCACACCCTTAGTTTTTTGAAGCAGTTTTTTTTTTTTTCTTCAATACTAATACTCAAAGCAAAACATTGAAATATGAGGAAATGGCAGTTTCTCCCTCCCACCCCCCCCATAGGTTCCCATTATGAATCCATGGTTTTGCTACAGAATCCTGACTCACAGAGTGCAAACTCTGCAAATGAATCAAGGGGGACTGTTACAAACTCTGAGGCCTCTGAGACCTCTTCGACATGTCCTGGAGGGATTGCACGGTGCAGAGAGAATAGGTAGAAATGACAGAAAGAACTGATAAATAGCTAAATCATGTCTCTGTGGATGCCAGCAATAGGTTAGATGTTTATAAAGTTGTAACTGTCACATCCTGGATATTTTCTTCTTTTCTCCCATAATAAAAACCATGTAATAAAGACAAAAATTACAATAGAAAGGCCGAAGTGGGGGCATCCATAATTACAGACTTCTACTCTTGATAAAATCAGTGTTGCAGCTTGTCCCTAATCTTCGCTAATCATATTCAAACACATCTCATTCCCAATGGTACATAAATCCTAAATGGTATATAAAGAGAAATCTATTAAAAAATACTGGGTAACTGAGTTACTCTGGTATCAAGTCCATCCCATGCCTCTATGATCCTATGTAATGACCAAGCACCATGAATGGGTCTTGCCTTGAAAGGTGTGCAATGGTCGTCTGAACAACAACAGATGCACCTGTCCACAGGCAGAATCATTAACCACAGCTGCTTCTCACACACACACAAAGGGAAATGATGGTGAACATATCTGTTTCTGCTGGCCGCACCTTCAACTCCCTTACCATCATCCCTCCGTGCTCCTTCAAAGGGACATAAAAACACGTTCCGGAAAGGTCAGAAGTTATAGAACTATTCTGACTCTTCCCAGTAACAACAGCCTTCTGCTAAAAACTGTGAGGGTTCTGCTGCATTTAGGATCTTTACACTTTCCAAAATAGGACAAGGATGAAGGAGGCAGAGTGGGTAGAGACAAACCTCCTAATGAAGATAGTGGTATGAGAAACTACTAAAATATACGTATTTCAAACCAGTGACACCATTATAATCTCAAACCCTATTAAGCATTTTATTAAAATCCAGAGGTAAGAGATATTTAAAAATATACATTCATTGTCAAAGCAATTTTTGCAAATATGCGAAGGACACTTACCATCAAGTATTCAGCTGATATCTCTTAAAATTGGTATTCAGCAAGTGTAAATGACCATAACTCCATTGATGTTAATGCATTTACAGAGGCTAGAGAGCCAGAGAAAGTGAGTTTTGAATGATCTAATAATAGAAAAAGCAAGTGATAATGTTCTCAGTTGTATCATCACCACACACCTTGTTGCTCATAAACAGACAAGCGTGACATGACCAAACTTTCCCAAGGAAAAATCTACCTTTGTGCTATGAAAAAGCATGAATGCTTCAATCTCAAGGCCAACTTTTTGGAGAATTTGAAAGCACCAGACAAGAAAGGCTTATAAAAGACAAATGGCTTAAGACATGAGCCTGGGAGTCACGAGTCTGGGTTTTTTCCCTGTCTTTGTCCCAACTTCCCTGCGGTCTCAAGCAAGGTCTACTAGCGGCAATGGCAGTAAAAGGCTACAAATCCACTTTTGAGCATAGCTGTGGGAAACAGTTCAGAGTTCTCAAAAGATTAAAAATAACCTGCAAAGAGGACAGAAAAAATAGATCAGCTAAGCAGGAAGGGTTATTGGTAAAATTCAATGTCTGTGTTAGGCTTATGACTGGTAAGGTAAGAATGAAACTAGACATTAACAGAGCAAAAGTGGTGCACTTAAAATTAGGCCTACATCAGTTAAATAATAAGGGGAAGGTTTATTCCACCAACAGCTCCTCAGTAGAGTTTTAGAAAACAGAACTCCAGAAATCAAAATAGCAAGAGATTTGCAGGGGAACTCTGGAAAACATGATGCAATTTCCGACCCGGTTCCGAGAATCTGCCCCTCTCTGCTGAGCTTCAGCCACAGGGGGGCAAAGGCAAAACCACTCAAGATAAACCTGACCATCAGCAGCAGGATATTAATGCAGCACTCCTGAGATTGTGCTGGTGTACTTCTCTGTCATGATACTCCTCTCCATTCTTACCTTTCACCTAATCCTAAAACCACATTACAACAGCATTATGGATTAAGATGGCCCATTCCATTCTGCTGCCCAAGAATAACCAAGACAAGAGAGAAACCTGACTGGGATGAACAAATCAGGTTCTCATCAAAGCAATAAGCTGGAATCCAACAAAGCAGTAACTGGTGGACTCAGTCTGCTCTCCCAATGTATCTCTTTGCAATAGCTGCTTCACATCCTGAGCATGTCAAAGAACGTGCGTCCTCACGTTTTGCTAACTCTCCTCTTTTTAAGCCAGTTGGCCTCAAACCGGGTAAGTAACTATTACTTTGATCAATGCAAAAATCTAAATGAGGCTGGTTGACAGGTCACTGACCCAGCTCCCATGTTCAGGTGAATATCCTGATTATACCCCAGATCCACACACAAAGGCCCTGTTACCTTCCCCCATGAGAAAGGAATGAAACATGCAGTCCAAAAAGGAACCTAGGGTGCATGTACACCAGCTACACCTCTGAGCTGGTCAATGGGTGGCTGTGACCCCAGCCTACACTACAGAATCTGCCTTTAGTTTTGACTTAGTCTGAGAAAACTCAGTCAGGTTTCTTTGCTCACAGGAAGTTTACAACGGGTTCAAAGAAATATATCTGATGTAACCATTCAGTTTCAACATGCTTAGAATTTCTTTCTTATTCTTTTTTTTTCCTCTTATTCTTTTTTGTCTTCCCTCTATCTGTATGCTAATCAATAAGTATCCAGTCTCTGATTTGGTTGGTTTAATCATCCTGATAGGTGATCTAGCAGACAGAAATCACTGGAGTCCAAACTTTGTTTAAGGTTGTTCAGTGACAACATCATCTCAACACCTTTGAGTGTTGCTACCTCTGGTAGCAATTCCTCGATCACAATTAACGTGAAATACCTCATTGTCAGTAGCTGAGAAACTCAGAAAACAACATCTCTTTAGAGAATAAGTATCTATCTAACACTATTAATCTTACTGAGGTGTGTATCTTTTCCAGACCAGTGGGTCTGACTGCTTTGCCTATACTCAAGCCTGTCCAGATACTGTCCAGCAT
Source organism: Aptenodytes patagonicus (assembly GCF_965638725.1). NCBI lineage: Eukaryota > Metazoa > Chordata > Aves > Sphenisciformes > Spheniscidae > Aptenodytes > Aptenodytes patagonicus. The sequence goes on from NC_134950.1 coordinate 41,012,843, forward strand.
CTGTCCAAAAGCCTTGTGGATGAGTGAACACTGTACTGCCTGAGCTACAATATTCTCCGCAGGCTCATTAACCAAGACACCACACCACGCTAACTCCACAGCTCCTGGATGCAAACTGGCTTGCCTCTGGCCACTCAAAGCAGAATGAACATGCAACTGTCTCCATCGACTTGTGTAAGCAAACACAACGTTACTTCTCTAACTTAAGAGTTCTTTGAATTCTGCATACGTGCCAAAGAATAACTGGTTATGATAACAGGAGAAAGTCTCTCCTTGCCAAACAGCCAGTATTTCTAATGCAAAACTGTAATTGCGTACAGATATGCATTCAAATAGCACAAAGGAAGTATTTTATGAAAACTGTGTATGAGGCTTAAAGACATTGTTATATAATAAAATGGCCTCAAAATCTGAGGCATTTTCTTGCTTATCCAAAAATCAGCATTTATTAACTTCTGACATTTGAAAAGCCTTTGTTCCCAACTAATAAAATGACAGCAGAAAAGACCTTGAAAGCATCTTAAAGTAATGGAAGATTTAAGAAGAAAATGGATAATAAGATACTTCTAGTCTAGCAAAAAATGTGAGCATATTAATAAAAGATGACCAGCACTACTCAGCATGATGTAGGGATCCGTGAAATGTTACAAAGCTAAGTCTCGTGCTAGTGAAATGCTGGCTGGTAACACTGACAGAGTCAGTATGTGTGAAAGAAATCTTCCCTTGAGGATGTCCGACGAGTATATTCTCAACCACAACGCTTTTCAGATTAGAAGAGGGTACTAATTTTTGCAGGCTTCCTAATGGTTCAATGACTTCATCTAATGGCACCCTCTAACAGTGCCTGCACCTACCGAGCCCAGTCAGTGGCACAGCTGCCTTGGTTACAGCTCGATCCCTCCGGGTAGTGATGCCTGAGTGGAAGGACACGAGTACCCGTAACTCCTGCTGTTCTCGGTGGGAGATGAGGTTACTCACTCCCGTAGAGGAGGTGCTCAACACTTAGCACAGTCAGACTGGTATGCCTCTGATAGTTTATGCTCTTTAAAGCCACAGAGATTACCCCTTAAACACCAGCGTAATTTATTGCTTTGTTTTTAGAGGAAGAGAACTGAACGTGAATGGGCTGCCGTGGAAATTACTCTTCTGCCTAGATAGTTGGGATTCACTGTCAGATGTGCTTCTGTCATTCAGAGGAAAAGGTATGTGCAAAAATGAAGGTTTGCCTCCCAAGAGATTAGGATTTCTTCTTGCTATTGCAGTGAATATGCTGTAATTTCTTAGCCAATTCCAGTTACCAAAAATTGAACAAATGGGTTGACAAAGGTAACATACCAAGAAAACCACGAACTCACGGTTCTTTTAGTGCAAATTAAACAGTGCTTCTATCTATCAGCAGAAAGAAAACAAAACTCTTCCCTGACTCAAAATTGTCCCTTCCCTGTATGCAGATGGTCAGTTCCAGCATTTTGGGGGACACATTTATTTTACTGCTGTCCAGAACACCCTTAAGAGACTGACTCCTGTCTTCTCCAAGAGCCTGTGTCCAGAGGTCACAACACGAGAGGAAATCCCCAACTAAGCATGCAGTCAGTGCAGGTGTAGATATTTGCAAGTCTCATTCTGCAGGAGGGCTAATCGTGTCAGGATCAACTCAAATCTGTCAACACCTGAAAAATAATCTTTCCAAAAGAGAATCCATAGTTACCACATTCCTTCTCAAACAGTAAGAGATTTTTGTCTTTGCAATGAATTTTAGCACCTCTAAACCACTTTGCAAACAGTACACAATTAAAAGGAAATGTGTTCTCCAAATTATGAGCCCACCCAAATACAGAGAACTTGCCTATCAAAATGTTAATATGCTCATAGTCACTTGTGGCCAATATAAAAGGAATTATGGTAACTGTATGCAGAAACATGAAGAAGCACCAAGTAGAAAAACAGCCTGAACTAGGACTCCAGAGACTTTCTGTAGGGCCTAAAGCAAAACATTTGCATGCTTCCTTTTTTGACTCCATTATCTGTTTTGGTTTGTAAGCACTTGAGGCAAGGTGTCTCTCAGATACACAGCCTAGTCCAGAGCCAACCTCATCTGCAATGTGCTTCAAATGATCTTTAAAAGTGCAAACCCAGCACCAGATTTGGGGCATTAATTACTTCGGCTTCTCAACAGATGAATAAGCACAGTGAAACCCCAGCAGTATTGGAGCACTCCGGCCTGTCTGGCATGTGCACTAACTACAGTTCAGCCTAGAAATCCAACTACAGCCTAGAAATCTCACAGAAACCTAAGAGATTCACATGGCCAAGAATTTCATAGGTCAGATAGGCCAAGGGAACCTAAGAATGCTAAATAACAAATAATTAAACTATTACCTGTACAAGGAAAAGGCCAGAATCTCTGTTGCTCAGTGAGATCTCGGATTAACCTTGACACTCTTTTGACCACAAGGCTCTGCAGAAACAGTTCTTCAGCTTTCAGTGCAAATAAGTTATCACATACTGGCTGAACGCTGAAACCTGGAACCTTTCATGGATACAAAAACGCAATGAAACTATTCGACATCAGTTTCTCCCATACTCTTTCTAATTGATCCAGGCTTGTTAAATGTGACTGAAAGAGGTTACAGGTAGTATTGTTCTCCAGCCATCATGCAATACACTTCTTTTAAAAATGCAGGGTGTGTAGAAAATTTCAGCAGATCAGGGCAGATACAGGTTTAGTACCTGTCCCACAACAGAACAAGCAACAAGGTGCATGTACCTACGTGATGGGACTTAGCAACATCCTGGTGTGGCTGCTCCACACTGCAGTTAAGGACAAGGCTTCAGGCACCCCGCATTACTGCTGTGCAAGGCAGCACACCGCATCTCAACTGCACAGGCTACATTTTGAGTCATCAGTACATTCAACTGATTACAGTTGTACAGATTAACAGATGTAACTGGCTACAATTAAAATCTAAACACACTTCATGATGTCTACTTAACTCATGAAAAAATACATATTAGAGAAATGAAGGGCTTCATCACAATCCAATTTAAATAAACTTTGGCACTTTGTGGTTACTTCTGGCACAACTCAGTCAGCTTTGGCTTTCATCAAACCACTATTATTAAATATACATTAGTAATACAACTTAAAGCCATTCACGGCATCTAATATACTTCAATATACTTAAACTCATTTGTGACATTTGAATGAAGTTTGGATTTAGGCTACTGTCATTCATTCGTCTAATTTGTCATTGGAAATTCAGACTTGGAAGCACTTTTTCCATTCCATTCCAACACTCCTGTTGCATGTCCTCTGACAACAGCATTACAGGAAGTCACACTACTAGTTCATTTATCAGGTATCACTCATTCACAGTGCCTTCTTTCCTGAACTAACCAGACCTTTTTATAATGCTGTGCAACCAACATGATGTGAAGAACCACAAGTAACTGTGGCTTAGACTAAAAGAAATCTTACTCACGCTGTATAGATGCAAAGCAATCAGATAACAACCACGTACTTGATTTTCCTACAAGTGAAGAGAAATGGACCACAGTACCATAAATAAATTTCTGCATGCCTTTGCTTTTTCTTAATAATGCTGGAAGAGAAGTTAGAGAAATACACATGTAGATCCTTAAGACTGGAGATTCATCCTTGTTTTTGAAAGTGCTCTGCTAAACAGCATTACTCACTCTGTTTTAACCGAGGAATTCTATCTGTCATTTATAACTGCAAACACATTTGCCATTTCTTCCAGTTCTCTAGAATGATGCAGCATTTTTAGCCGCAAGTTATGGGAGAACTCAACCACAGAAGTGACAGATATTTTCAGGATGGGGAGAATCTTAAATCCGGTGTTCACCGAGCCCATTTACAGCCACAAGTAAATTTTAAGTCTTGACTGGTTTGAGGCTGGGGGCAACAGGATCTGAATCCTACTTTGATAAAACAGATGAAGATCAGAACTTGGAACTTGTTCTGAGATAGTTGGGAGGAGAGTTGAGAACAAATCATCTGGCTCAAGAAAAAAGAGGAACGGGAGAATGGAAATAGCATATAATTTCACAGCTAAGCATTGGAGCCAAGAGTTTCCTGTTGATGAGAGCAGAAACAGTTTATCAGGAGAAGGATGAGGCTGAGCACCAATCTGTGACTTTCATCAACGTAAGAATTAACTGGAAACAGTGGGAACTGGCAAAAATATCTTCCAAATCTGGGCATTTTTAAGGCTTCCTGAATGCATGTTAGCGGGTACACTAAAACAGGCATCTTACAAATGTACAGCTGGCTGACTATAGACTGATTAAAGTATCTGCAGCAGCTCAGGGGATCTCCATGAGGAGACCATCTCTCTTCAGTTTTCTGAGTAGCTCCATCTGCATTAGAGGGCAGAGAGGCTTTTGAGGTTTCTATGATGTAAATTATTCAATCTGCAGAAGCAGCAAGGTTTCTGTTCCAGTTAAAATCTAAACACACTTACCTTGATGATGTCTACTTAATTCATGAAAAAAATACATATTAGAGAAATGAAACACTCTGCTCACTCTGCAGTAGAAAGATACAGCAAGCTTTTAGCAGGAAAAAATAAATAGCTCACAAGCAGAGGTAGAACTATATAATTTTGTGATGTTATTCCTGCATTATAACGCACTACAGTTTCCAGCTTTAGAATTCTTCAGCTTTTTATTCTTTGATTGTGGAGACTGAACTTCTGAAAGGATTTTTCTTTATGCACTCCATTTTAACAGAATCCTGTTTCCAAAATGCATTTAGACATATTATGAGCTCTTTTCAATCCATCTAAAAATCTGCATTTAATTGTTTGGGTTTTTTCTTTTTGTGCTGGTTTTGGCTGGGATAGAGTTAATTTTCTTCATAGCAGCTAGTACGGGGCTGTGTTTTGGATTTGTGCTGGAAACAGCATTGATAACACAGGGGTGTTTTCGTTATTGCTGAGCAGTGCTTACACAGAGTCAAGGCCTTTTCTGCTCCTCACCCCACCCCACCAGCGAGCAGGCTGGGGGTGCACAAGAAGTTGGGAGGGGACACAGCCGGGACAGCTGACCCCAACCGACCAAAGGGATATTCCATGCCATATGATGTCACGCTCGGCATGTAAAGCTGGGGGAAGAAGAAGGAAGGGGGGGATGTTCAGAGTGATGGTGTTTGTCTTCCCAAGTAACCGTTACGCGTGATGGAGCCCTGCTTTCCTGGAGATGGCTGAACACCTGCCTGCCGATGGGAAGCAGTGAATGAATTCCTTGTTTTGCTTTGCTTGTGTGCGCAGCTTTTGCTTTCCCTATTAAACTGTCTTTATCTCAACCCACGAGTTTTCTCACTTTAACCCTTCCAATTCTCTCCCCCATCCAACCGGGGGTGGGGGAGTGAGCGAGCGGCTGTGTGGTGCTTAGTTGCTGGCTGGGGTTAAACCACGACACTTCTGTAGGGATGCACAAAGCTGATAAGGATTTACATGTCTACTCATTTCCACTGTGGCTTGTGCTGAGCTTCAGCTGCACACTCATAAGCTCCAGAAGCACTTTGCTCACATGAGGTTCCAGGAGCTGCCGACAGGGCAGTGAAGCTGCAGCATTCCCAGAACAGCACAGAGTATTCAAGGCTCAACCAAAGGCAAAAACTCAAGTTGGATGAGAAAGACTGCCATTCATTCCAATCTCCCTAGAAAATATCATCATAATATGGGTTTTCTTCCTTGGCCCTTTTTATTCAAAAGGTCTGACACTAACACAGTGACTTTACAATAGAATAGTGAGAAACAGGCTTCTCAGGAGCGGCATGTTAGAAAAGATAGATAAAAATTTTTTTCTTAAGATCTTGTTTTCAGTGAAACCTTGGACAGGAATTCCTCCCACACACAGAGCCAACTTTCATCTGTCTGCTGAAGAGGGCTTCCATGTCCCACTTCCTTTACACTCATCTAAATGCGCCTTTCTACACTTTTCATTCCATGCTCCAACATAATCTCCCTCACTATAAAAGCATTTCAGGATCTTTCTGCTCATGGTTCATCTCCTAATTATTATTCTTGCTTTGCTTTATCTGTAGCTTCTTTGGTGTGTGTCAAAACCCTCCTTAGGGAAGTTCCATTTGGCTCATTGTCAAACATATGCTCTTTATATATATTTATACTTACTCTCAGCCAAAACTTCTGTACTGATGAAATAAAAAAAACATTCTCTCAACCCCCTTTGGAGAGATCTGTGGAAGAACCAACTGTGATTATCCAAGAGAGTCACTCTCAACATAAATAACTGTATTACAATTATCTTCCTTTTGCATTTCATATAATTTGCAATTTTACTACTTCGTGATATTAATTTCTGTAACAGATATTTGTCTGGCAGAAACTGGTTGTTGTATTAAGTAGAAAACTTTTTCCTTTCCTTTTACTGTAATGCTGGCATTCACTAGGTGGAAGGGGTTCACTGCCGCTTTTGCTTGAACCTATCATTATGAAGAGCCTATATGTAAAAGAATGACTTTCAGCAACTTTAATGAGAGCTGGAGGGCATTCAGCAACTCGTAAGAACAAGTCCCAAATCACCACAGCATTAAAAAACCCATCTGAGCTGAGATTACATGCAAGGTATGGCTGTGTCTGAAGAAAGACGAGATGATAAGGAAGTATAGCAAAAAGTAAAAAGACTAAAATAAAATCTTTTACTACCTTTTCATTACCAGGGTCTTAAGCACCCTGTGTGTTCCTGAGATCAGAGAACAGTGATTAAATCCAGCTTACTACTGTCTTTTACAGACCTACCAAAGGCACAGACCCGTAGCGAGATTACAAAGAGTTCACTGGTCACACATGGCAAAAAAAAAAAAGCCCATGACATACTAAAACCTGTCATAGTGCTGCTGGCACTGCTCTGTCAAGGAATTGCAGGTCTCACTAAGTGTAGCAGTGTATGATCTGAAACCTGCTGGCATACCCTTTAGGAAGGTATGCATTAACTGCTCTTGACAGATGAGGAGAAAACTGTTTCAGCTTAGACAAATCTGAGCTGCTTCAAGATACAAAGTGAGACATCTTCCATTTGCTATTGCCCCAATTCTATTTTCCAGGCAAAATGTACTAAATAAAAAGAAGTAAGAAATATTCTTCTTTCTGACCAATGAAAAAGATGACGTTTACACAAAATCAATGCAATTAACAATATTTTTCATTTTAATTTAATGTGACTCATAAAGCTTACAAATGCCTCCCTATGCTGTCATCCCTAGAAAAGATACCATGTCCAGTATGAGCAAAGGCAGTGCAAACTTCATTACGCTGTCCTGCTAGCACCCCTGAAAAGATGACCTAAAGAAAACATTGGCAAAAAGATCGCTTTGGTCTTCACAGCACCATGGCCACCAACCTTGACCCTCGCAGTATAACATAAAGGGTGGAAATCAGGGCTAATATGGAGATGATATTTTTATATTGACGCTATATCAAGACCGCTAACATTTCATATAAACCATAATGACATTTGCCCTCATCTAACTTGCAGTGAATTTCAAAACGTGACCTAGAGGTGAAAAACTCTGTATCATATTATCAGTCTCTTGAACCACACAGTCAGTTATTACTGCTCCTTTATATTACTCATCTAGAACCAAAAATGTGCAGTTTATTTCCACGTACAGATAGAAATAACAGGCTCTTTGCCCCAAAATGACTGCTTAGCAATTAATGACAGGACTGAATGAATAAAATATATTTTGCTTCAATACTAATGAGTTCAAAAGATCTGACATACTACATTGTATCACAGAATTATTATTTGTGAAATAATAAATGACAAGGCCATCACAGGTACTTCTCATTTAATTTAACACCGAAGTTTGATACCAAGCAATACAACTGCATACTAGGATTGTTATTGCCGTATCAAGCCTATTTCCACAGTCTTATGCCCACAACAAATTAAGAAACTAATTATTTCAAAACAACCCAAATTACTGTGTATTTTAAATACCCTCCTAATAAAGAATAGAAGGGCCTTATTCCTTATGCTCTGGCAAGGTCGTATAATCACAGGATAACCTAAGTTTAAAGGAATCTCTGGAGGTCATCTCGTAAAACCTTTACTCATAGCAGGGCCAAATTCAACATCAGATACACTTCAGTTAGGTCAGGTTTTTCATAGGTGTGTTCAGCTGGGTTTTGTATTTATTCAAGGATGGAGTTTCCACAGCTTCACTGGAAAACATGATCCAATGCATGACTGCCCTCACCATGAATTTTTTTTTCCTAATATTTAATCAGAATTTCCCCCTTGTTGCATCCTGGGTCCACTGCCTCTCCTCTTTTCACTGAGCACATCCAGGAACAGACCATCTTACCAGTATCTGTACTGAATGTGTGAATGGATTCCAGTCCTATTCAAGTGAAGTACAAAACGTCCACTCACTTTCCTTGTGGAATATTGGGACCAATGATCTGTGCGACTGCTTTGACTCCCTCTTTGCTCACCTAATGAATTAAATGCATTTATTTATGCGGAAAAGTAATTTGGATATCATAGCGGAGCCAAAATGCAACACTTTTACCTGAAAAATTAAAGCATTGTGATTTTATTACTTATTTGTCAACTTACCAGATTGGCCCCAAAACTAAAAGGATCCACTTTATACCTATAAGATGCGTGTAAGATACATACAGATTGAAAACATGACCTAAGATTACCTAGTCTTACAAGTTTTTATTTCAGATCCAAACCTCACAAAATCAGCAAGATTTAAACACCACCTAATCAACTGAAAGTGCAGTTGATCCCATGTGATCTCTAAACATAAACCTATTGTGTGTTCAAGTTCTGCAAGTCCTACCCAAATTCCATTTGGATCCAACAATACTATCCTTCTGAATGTCAATGATTTCCAAAAATGCAATCTTTGTTTCCTAGTACCAAGAATTGTGTCTTGGCAGAACGTAGCAGATCTTGAAACAGAAGCAGATCAGCAGCATATCCCAATGCTCTTAAAATAATTATTTCCAAAACTTACTGATCTTACAGACAGGAAGGATAGCTATATAATTGCCAATTTTCAGTGAATTAATTGCCATTATTATCATTGAAATCTTAATTCTTTCAGTTCATCACTGTAAAAATATTCATTAAATGTTTATATGACAGTTGACCGTCAGTCATAGAGCAGCAAGGAATTGTAGAAAAATAGCCCGCTGTGGTGAACGGAGCCTAAAACTGAGCAAGAGCTGCATGGCTTCTTTAAGAAATTCACCCAGTTCAGAAATTTCAGAGAGCTCTGAAAGTTCAGGGTTCCTCAAGTTTTGAATTCCCAACTTTGGATCACTGAACTGCAAGAAGTACTACGTGCAGCTTTGGCAGGAAGGGATTTCACTACTGGGGCTGAATTTCTGGTGCATGGAGTGGTTAAACACTACAGTGCTGATGCACTGGGAATGTGTGTTTTACTAAGAGGTATCTCCCAACAATTTTGTAAAATAAACGAAAAACACAAAGTGAAAAACACTTACTGCTAGTTGTTACTCTTTTGTCCCTGACGAGAGAGATCCTAAAAATGATATAGTCTCATACATTTTTTGGATTGCAAAGATTTAACTCAAGTAGTTCTACTGGATGCAGTGTATTACTCCCAATCTTAATGTTAAATGCAATTATACACCCGTACAACAAGCATATCAGCCTCTTAGGCACAGCCACCAGCAACGGTTACATGTTTTGGGGATGTCGTTTGGGTTGTGGGAGCAAAACACCATTCCCGCGCCAGGTGCCTTAACAGAAAGGGGCAACATCCTGCAACCAGCACATTGTTCGGGGCTAAAATCCCAAGCCTCCTCCACCCCTGCTAGTACAATAGGCACCCTCTCATACTTCCTCCTCCTTTATCAGTAGACAGATGCTTCATCTCCAGATCAATGGGCCAGTGATTCTTTTACCAACATAAAAAGATGCAGCAATTTACCGGTTCAAAGATTTTACTTTCTCAAATTTATCAAATCCCTTGAATCCCTGAGCTGTTAACTGTTATCTGTCAGTTCTAACATACAAGCACCGAGAGCCAAAATCATAAGTTAGAGTTTCCAGCTTTATAAAGCATTTTAAAATGAGATGAAAATCTATGCATGGCATATATCACTTCCCCACATAACTGCTGAAATTCCACTATGTACAGTAACAAATGATGAAACGTTATCGTTCAGTCTAATGGATATAGTCTCATCTCCAAGCGTAAGAATTTACATATATCAGTATAATTAATGTTAATGGCAATCACAAACATAAATCTTCTGAATATTGAGAGGAATTAGTCTGTTGAAATGACCAACTACACTCCCCAAACAATCGCTAGTCAAAACATTAATACGCAGAAGCTGTGTTTCCACTGGAATCATTTTCCAGTGTGGTCTGCTGACACTTAAGTTATTTGGAAAGTAACAGGTTAAATAGGGAACAGCCTATTTGACACGAACTACACTGGATAAAACATACACTTCTAAATCAAGACCTATACAATGAACACAGTGCAGGAAAGTCCGAGGATAAACACATGAAATGAGATTGCCAAAGCAATGAAGGGGACTTAGCCACACGCTTTCCATTAATCTTCCCTTCACCGCTTTGAAAATCTCATTCACGATCTCCGTTGTTTAGACTTCTTTCTGTTTGTGTATCTGTATACTTCTAGGTACCAAAAACTTCCACTTACTGTAAATGTTGAAACAAAATTATCCTGCAATGGCTGTTTCTCAGAAACACATTTTCAAAGCAGCATGAAGGTTTTCACTGTGTGACACATATTAACATCAATTGGATTCACACAGCGAAATCTCTCTGCAATTCGTTGTCAATTTACCCCTTCCAGAATTTAATATTTTTTGCATTTGTTTTATTTCCCAAACATTTTCATGTTGCAGTATTTTATGCCATGGTGGCTACACTAGCACAGGCACCATCTCTGGCAGCTGCTTTAATTTTCTAGTACAGACAAGGCCAACATCTGAGACTTGTAGTGGCACCAGTAAGAATTATGGCTGTAATCCAAAGGATTCATATATCCTTATGATATATTTTCCTGATGTATACGTAGCTCCCAATAGTCTTAATGACAGATTTATGCACAAAAAGATACACGTACACTTCTGAGTTCTTAGCTTGACAACTCTGGAAATGGCATGTGACAATGCTTCAGTCAGGAAGAGCAAAACAGTGAAAGATCACGGCGCAGGGGGGTGTTGGAGAGGGAGCACGATATTGCTCTCCTTACGCAAAATTCCCTTGGCTTTCAGAAGCAGAATCCACCTGCAGAGGTTCATGTGGAAACCATGTGACTACCAGTTTTTCCTGACCTGGTGCCACCTAGCCCCCCGTTTGGATGAATATTTCCAGAATCCTGTATTACACATAATGATATGGGTTCACGTTTAAGAATGAGGTTATCATTAAACGATAGAAGACTAACTACAGACTGTCCTTGGGATTACTGACTTCAACATTAAAATGTGTTTATTATAAAATGTAAAAGCTGTCGGTCATAAATAAACATTTTCATGGATCAAAACATAACTGAAAACTGGTATTACTGTCATTTTTATGTCAAAATCCTCCAACTGACAAACAGCACTGAAAACTACAAACAAATCTCCTTGAAGTTAATACACTTAATGTATTATCATTAGAGAAAGGGTATTTTATCGACTGTCATGCAGTAACTGTTGTTCTCTTCACCTTGTAATTCTTCCTCCCGGCAACATACAAACATGCAGCCTAGGCAAAAGTTAAGGGAAGATGACAGTTTTAAGGAAGCAAGAAACTGTGCTTTGAGGCCACTAAACACTGCATCTTTCTTTAGAACAAGAACCAAATCTTTGGTATGAACATGTTTCCAGGAATTTGGCTTTTTTACTTCACATCATCTTATACCAAAGAGAATCTACATATTACATGCATGCTATAAAAGGTGTTGCCAACTGTGTTTTATAAGACATCTCTTTCTCAGGTGATATCTCAAGGTTAATCTTAAGGTTAAGTCTGAACTGTTCCCAGGACCTTTTCTGACATGACCAGAATATGACTAAGGTGAACACCTTCCTTTTTATAAAATACGTGCCCATCTGCCTCCGTTTCTAAAGTTTTTCCTCCGGTCGTATAAATCATCTGTACTTCTGAAATGCTACAAATTAGCACTACAAGTGCTTTGGGCTTTGTAACATTTAATCTAAATGTTGTCCACAGTCAGTAACACCTCTTTCACCCCTCCATGAACGGATGAAAAGGTAAAATAAATCTCGCTTAATGACAGTAATGTCCGGGGATGCAGTTTTGTTGTGCATGCTTTATACTCATGACCTCTGAGATGTTAGAAAAAGATCTAAAACCGCCTGTGGCGACAACTTCTACAGACATAAAGTGAACACTACCACCACTGAGATCATGGAAAGTACCCGAGCTTTAAGTTCATGTCTGCTACAGACTACCTCTTGGATCTAAAACACGACTCTTATTTTTAAATGAAAATAAATTAAAATGAAAGCATTTTGCCATACAGACATTTATCAGTGCCTGAAAGATGTGGATATGACAGTGGAACATTATTATAAAACAGGTAAGTACAGTAGAAAAAACTACGCATTAAAGTCATTTTGGAAAGTTGTTATATCATCTGATAGGTCTTTTATAAAATATGAATCTTTTTCTGAAAGACTTTATATGCATTTCTCTGCAGATTATGGTGGCTATTCAGACTTTACTTCAATTTTTAGAGCCTCCAAGTAATTCTACAGAATAGTAAATACAGTTATTATAACCCTCATAACTGTCGGAGAGATATATTTGAAGAAAAACGGTTTGTTCCCCCTCCCACATGCACTGAAGTAAATCAGAAGTGATTCTGCTGCAGTCGATAGGACAGTATCCGCAAAACTGATGCAAAACAAGAAAAAAAAGGCCAGAAATGTATAAACAAAGCTTTCCTCACACTAAAAGTACAAATCGCATGTCTTCTCTGCTTTTTGGCAAGGTTGTGCTATTGAAGTACTTATACCCCACTTAGCTCCATCGCACTAAAGCACATCTGAATAAGGTCCAGACTCCCACTGGAAACAATGGGGGTACAGCAGTTTACACAGGCTGAGAATCTGGCATAAAGCCTTGAAAATGAATGAGGATCTTCAAATGAAGTAATTGTACGTATTGCATTTAAGTGCATTACCCCTGAAACAGAAGCGATTTCAAGGTGCTGTAACAGAAAACCAGAAAGATTAGCAAAAGATTAGGCAAAAAAAAACCCAACAGTAAAGGCATCCCACTTTTCTTCTTTACAGACACACACACAAGGAACAGCACTCATCTTAAGAAAGATCACGTGGGAAAATGATGACTCTGAGTCACTGGAAAAGAGAAAAATCTCTTAAAATACTCTTGGGACCAGGGACTACTGTTAAAGGAAGAGCATTATTTTATCATCCGGCTAATGAGCCAGAGGAAGGATTATTATTGTTTGGCGGTGTTTTGTCTCGACAACTCTTTTCCCTGAAACAAATATGCCAACTTCAGTAAACAAAGAGAAGAAGATGCACCGTTCTGTTGTTTCAATTGCACACTGAGGAATATTTAACCAGAGGAAAGGAATCCCAAGAGAAGTCACAGGAGAGGGCCGGCAGATTCCGCTTTTACAAAGGTTAAGAAAAATAGAAAAAAGAAAGAGGCGGCGACGACGGTGTTTTTCCCGCACCCCTCCCCGCCGCGCTGACACGGGAGGTGGGCGGCCCGCGGCGGCAGCGCCCAGCAGCGCCCGGCCCGGGCACCGCCGCGGCAGCCCCGAGCCGCCGCCCGCCCCGCGGGCCCCGCCGCCGCCCCTCGGGCACCGGCTGCCGGCCGAGCGGGGGCACCGTCCTCCTCTTTCTTCTCCTCAGCCTCTACTTTCAGCAGACGGGGGAAGCCCCTGCCTGCACCAGCGGGGAGCGAGACTGCCGGGGCGGGGGATTCTCCCTCCCTCAGGCAGGGAGCGCTGACAGCCTCCCGGGCTGAGGCACCGCGGCACCCGCCCCCGCCCGCCGCCTCCCCCCTCCCCGGCCACGGGGCCGCTCTCGCCCCACGCCGCGTCCCCCTCGCGTCGCACTGCAAAACTTACGGGCCCCGGGGTCGGGGGCGAGGAGCGGGCGCGGGCGGGCCGTCGGGGCGGCGGGAGCGGGGCCGGCCGCCTGCACTCGCACGCGGCGCGGACAGCTCCGCGGCCGGGTCAGCGCCGCTCCGTGTCCCCGGCGGCCGTGCCCGGGGAGGGGGAGAGCGCCCGTCCCTTCCCGCCCCCCGCGAAGCCGAAGCGTGCCCCGGCGCGGGCGGCCGGCCACTCACCAGCTGCAGCGAGCAGAGGAAGATCAGCGTGCAGCGCCCCGTGCAGCAGCCCATGGTGGCAGCTGGACGCGCCGCCGGAGAGCCGCCGCTTCTCCTCTGCTTCCTTCCCGCGCTGACGCGGCCCCGGAGGCGAAGCGGGGGGCTCAACGCATCCGGACGGAGCGGCCGGGCGTGTGTGTGTCCCCCGCCTTTCGTTGCTCCCCCTCCTTTGTTGAGGGGGTTTCTCCTCGGCGGCGGGAAGGAGAGCGCGGAGGTCAGCGCGGCCCCGGGGAGAAGAGCCGGCGGCGGCAGCGGGGGGCTCTGCCCAGCGCGGCGCGGGTCTGGCTCTGGGGAAGGGGCAGGGGACGGGGGTGGGCGTGTGCGGACCGGGGCGGGGGTGGGCAGAGGGAACGCGTGCGGGGAGGCGGGGGGCTGGCGGGTGGGGTGGAGGGGTACCGCGGGTGGGCGTGCTAGGGAGGGCGGGGGGCGGCTGAGGGCGGGCGGGGGGGGGGGGGGGCTGTCGTAGGTGTGAAGGGGAGAGGAGCGGGGGCGGCGTCGGGCTCTCCTCAGGGCGCCGTGCCGGGGGAAGGGGCGCGGAGGGTCCCTGGGTGGGCGGTTTGCAGGGATTTTGGAGGCTCCGAGGGCAGGCGGTGCTTGACGCGGACTCGGCGGGAGGGGCAGGGGGCTGTGCGGGCGGCGGCGGCCGAGGCAGCCCGGCGCGGGCCGCTTGTTGCGAGCGCCCGGGGAAAGTTCAAGGGACTTCGGCGGCTGAGGGCGGGGAGGGGCGGGGGAGCGACGGCCGCCGAGTGGCGGGGCGGGGCCGGCGCCGGAGCAGCCCGCCCGTGCGGCGGCCGGGGAAGCCCGGGGGCGGGCGGCGGGCCATTGTTCGCGGCCTGCGCTGTGCCGGGGGCCGAGGGGGGTCCCAGGGTGGGCGGGAGGCGGCGGGGGAGGCAGCCGGGCCCCTGTTCCTCAGGGAGTCCCTCAGGCAGAGGCTGGGTGCCCGCTCCCGCAGGGTGTGCAAGCGGGTGACGGGAGGTACCTCGGGGAGCCCGTTTCCCTCCCTCTCCCCCCTACGCGACGCCGGAGCGCGGGCAGGGCAAGCAGGCTTCACCGCCCGCGGCGAGGGGCCTGGGTGTCCGAGGCTGGCGCTCGGGTTGTTTAATCCCCTCCTCGGCCGCTGACAGGCGGTGCTGGGGGGAGGGGGTTTCCCTCCCGGCAACGCCATTGTGCCAGGAGAGCCCGGCGGCTCCTGCTGTTCCCCGCGGGCGTGAACTGGGTAGGGCCTCCGGGGAGAGGGACTCGGCCCCGGCAATAATCTCTCTTGGCAAAGGTAAATGGACTCCGAGAGTTGCAAAGAATTCCTGCGTGCAAGGAGACGGATGAATAACTACTGCTCTCCAGGAGCCTCTCCATGGGCAGCTGAGAGAAACAGCATCAGTGGAGATACTGCGGTTCCTACCTCTATATATGCACTTTGGTCATAGACAAGTAACGTTTTGGCGAGGAACAACAGATACAAATATGCACACTGTCTCTTAAAAATATTTTTACACATGGGTGAAGTGTCAACTACCTTTTTTTTTTCTCTATCCAACAAACTATGGATAAACCAGATTATATTTTACAGGCACTAAGGCATGTTCCACTCGCCAGACAGTGCTTTCCTACAGCCTGTTACCAGCTGCTGTTCCATGGTACACAGACTTCTGCCAAAGAACACTGAAGCTCGCTCTGAGAAAAAAAAACTGCCTTCTGCAAGGCATTTTAGCAAGATATCTGATTAATGTCTCTATGAAATACACGGCATTGTATCCCCAAACTATATGCAACTTTTAATTTATGCATTAAATGGTAGTGACAAGTCTAATTACAAAACTACTGCAAAATAGTATTGTGTCAGATTAGATTTGGAAAGCTGCTTTTTGCTACCACTTCCCTTTTAAGTAGGAAAGCATTAAGATAGTTTTATATACCAAACCGAAGGAACAACAGAAAGACAAGTAAGAACCAGATTCTGCTCATCCACGTCACGTATTTGACTAGGTATGTATGTGAGGAGTGCAAAATATAACCCACGTTGCACAATACACAAAACTTCAATAAAACAGCCTGAAATTCATATTTCTATGTATGGCTTTTAAGATAAAATTCTACCTGGGGCTAAACTTTAGTAAAGTTACATGTTCCGAGAACACACATATTTTGAATGATGAAGATACGGAAGTAAATTGAAAGGTGATAGTTGCCAAAAATACATTGTGCCAGCCTGATGTGGTAAATTTTATGGATAATTGGTTTTCTATACAGAGGACTTAGAGCAGGCATCATCTCTCTGGACTTCACTGAAGTATTTAATACACCGCCAGATGCTTTTTAGTTAAACCGAATGATACAGAGATTAATAATAAGAATTGCAGGGTGGGTAAGGAACCAGATAAACGAAATGACAAGAGCTAGTGCTGAAGAGATTTTATTTGCACTTACCAGATTCAGCCCCTGCTTGTACATCAGTGGGATGAGGTCCGTAACTCTTTCCCCTCTATTTCTCCCCAGGGGTAGTGCTCTTCTGAGAAGTAGCTGAATCCTTACCTTTCATTCTCGCAAGAAAGCAAATACCTTCCAGTACTAGGATAGTAGCTGACATTAACCCATGCTCTTTGTCAAGGCAGAACTGTCTGAGGACCTGGATAAGACACACAAGGCTCTTTTCACCTGTCCAAGCTATTGTTTCAGCAACCTGCAGAACCAAGTGGGTATTGCTGTTTCAGAGACAAGCAGTGTTCAAAGCTGTCTTCCAGACTATAAGAGGCAGAAAATTCCTTTTAAAAAAACAAACAAAAAAACAGAACAAACAAACAAACAAAACCAGAAAAAAGAGAAAGCCAATAGTGGTTATTTCGGTATAGACAGTTTAACCCACCCATCTTCACAATTTCTAATTTTTGTGTTACTGAACTTGAATTCCAGAGCCGATAACTTTCAGAGCATGTAAAAGCAAGTCTCAGAAGTGATATCTAAAAAGCAAAAAAAACCCAACCCTTTTCCAAACCTCTTGCATCCTTGCCTATCCTTATAAATTATGGAAATTCCCATCTTCACTGAGGGAAGTTTCATAGAGCTCTACAAATCTCTACCATTTTGCTGTTTGCTTTCTCATGTTCTTGAAGTATTTTGCAATTTCTATCCTCTGTCTAGCCAAAACTGATCCCAAAATGAAAATGACAGCTGTGTAAAGCAGATTTATTCCTGACTATAAGGTTCCACAAACAAAAGAACTGTTACCCGGTCAGGGAAGCAGTAAAAGAAAATGTTAATTGGGAAGAGAGTGCTTCCATGTAGAAGTCATGTAGAACATGACTTCCACAGGAGCACAAGGAAGTAAGCTATTAGGGTGTAATTGCCCTACAGCTGAAAGCGCTGGGCATAGGAAAGATACAGGAGAGAGAACCTGGGTCAGGAGGAGGTTAAAAATGAAGTATGGTTATGAGAAGGCATAGGATTCCTGGAACATATCAGAGAATAAAATATAAGAATAATATAATGTACAAAGCAAAGAGGAAGAACTGTATTTTATAATTTTCTCTACCCATGAATTGGGTAGAGAAGCCGATAGTCAAATAGCCATAGAAACTCATTTCCAGCTTCATAATGAAGACATCCCTAATACAGCACTGTGCATGCCAAGCAGGTAAAAAAATGGTGTAAGCACTAAAAAGCCCTGTGGACTCGCTTAATGCCTAACGCGATGTGCTGTATGGATGCAAATTTAGTGCGCTTGAAAAGAAAGCATGTACTCAAAAGCTTTATGATATGTTCATGTAGACATGGCCATACCCTGACATAATTGTATGATTCCTTACGCTAAAGCTGTAATTGTGGGCCTTCAGAGCCTGTGCTTTTAATCTCACTGCATTCAAAGCAGAAAACCAAGGTTGTTCACATTTATAGAAAAATAGCATCACAAATATATGAGATATTACAACTATGTAGTAGAGACTTCTATTTCCTATAGGTCTATTCCTCAGTAGATTATATTCTTCAGAATCAAAGATATGAAAATTTTAGTTTTTAAGAACTAAAACCATCAGTAAAAGAACTCATATCAAGAGGACAAAATGAAATTCATAATATTTGACTGTCCTCGTAGTGCTTTAACTGTGTATACCATTCATCTAATAAGCCATTTACTTGTCTGCCTGTGCTGGAGTTTTCCTCAACCTCCATCAAACTTATCTGGGCTTAAGGAGATGCGTTTTGTTAACTATGCCCATTGGATAACAGTAATAATCAGACGATAGAAGAAACGCTTCCTTCATAGCCTGACTTTGCTATTATATTATATATTTTATATTTATTATATAAATATAATATATTATATTATAATAATATTATATAATTATATAATTATATACTATAATTATATGTTATATATTATATATAATATATCTAATTATATATTTTATATATTATATATTATATATAATAATATTATATTATTATATTATATTATTCAGAGGAAATTACTGATAAAAATGAGTAAGAGTGTCAGAGGATAACCCTAATCCTGGAAAGGTTTTTGTATTTACTTAATTTTAAACACTGAGAGTAGCCCTGGACATCGTGCAGAGATTAGGTAAGTACACTCAGGGCGTGCAGAATCAGAGTTTAAGAACAGATTCCCGTGGCCTCAGATTTCACCTTTAATTTTGGCATTTAATGCAGAAAGACTGGGAATCAGAAGCTTTGTAATTATTTTTTAAGCTTTCCCAGAATGAGAGAGGATGCAGGGATCAAAATACACCTCCATATAGCTATCAACAGGTCACACTTTAGCCAGACGTATAGTTGTAATAGCTCAGATAAACATTCCACTGCGTATTCCCCAAGCAGTCTTGAAATACCTTAAGCAAGCTGGAAACCCCATGAAATTTAATATACCTTTAAAGACAAATGAGGGTTTCAAGATATTATCAGTGTTTTTAGTAAATCATATTTTCAATTTATCCTTCTGAAGGCAGATACACAATATAATGATCTAATTTTTCATTTCGATGTTAACATCTGCTGCTAGGAAACTATTCTTCATTAAAATGCAAGTACTTTATGGAATGGAAATATATGTTCATTGTGAATGATTTTTTTAATTTTAAAAATAGTGGTGTAAATTATCAGGCCCAATGTGGGGAACCAGGGTCAGGCACAGCCCCTCGATGGCCGGGCAGGCCCATGGGGACAGGAACGGGTCAATGCCAGGACAGGACGTCAGACCATGGCTCGGGCTCATAGCCGGGCAGGGCAGGGCCATGGGGACCTTGAGACCGGCCCTGCTGCGGCGTCGCTGGGACAGGGACTGACGGCCCCTGGGGGGCTGAAGTGGGGTCCTGGGCTGTGGCCAGGGTAGGGGGAGCCCTGGGGGGCTGGGCAGGGACAGGCAGGGCTGGTGGTGCCCTCGGGGCCCTAACAATATGGAAGCGGTTTTGAAAACATGAGTGCCTTAAGCGCACAGACTGACTCCCTATAACTCATTCTGGTTTGTCAGCAGTAGACTCCAGCTCGGCTTTGGGTTTGGTTTTTCTGTCTTTACCTCTTTTTCTTTTTTTTTTTTTTTTTGTATACTGCATGCTACCATGTCCCTATAGCCAGGAACAGCCAGACGAGAACAAAGCACAAGATCTTTGCAACTGTCTGTCATATTAACAACAGGAACAAAAAGCTGACAAATAATAAAGCTTTCTTCTTGTTTGCAGGTCAGTAAGTGATTCATTTTGAACCATTCAGTGTAAACAAACATTGCTACAATCCTCTATTTTAATATGGAAAAACTTGAGTGGAGGTACAGTGGAGTTTACAAGAATGGAATTGTGCTGATTTTGGCTGGGATAGAGTTAATTTTCTTCACAGTAGCTAGTGTGAGGCTATGTTTTGGATTTGTGATAAAAACAGTGTTGATAATACAGGGATGTTTTCATTACTGCTGAGCAGTGCTTACACAGAGTCAAGGCCTTTTCTGCTTCTCACCCCACCCCACCAGCGAGGAGGCTGGGGGTGCACAAGAAGCTGGGAGGGGACACAGCCGGGACAGCTGACCCCAACTGACCAAAGGGATATCCCATGCCATATGATGTCACGCTCAGCATGTAAAGCTGGGGGAAGAAGAAGGAAGGGGGGGACGTTCGGAGTGATGGCGTTTGTCTTCCCAAGTAATGGTTACACGTGATGGAGCCCTGCTTTCCTGGAGATGGCTGAACACCTGCCTGCCGGTGGGAAGCAGTGAATGAATTCCTTGTTTTGCTTTGCTTGCGTGCGCAGCTTTTGCTTTCCCTATTAAACTGTCTTTATCTCAACCCACGGGTTTTCTCACTTTCAGTCTTCCGATTCTCTCCCCCATCCCACCGGGGGTGGGGGAGTGAGCGAGCGGCTGTGTGGTGCTTAGTTGCCGGCTGGGGTTAAACCATGACAGGAGTTTATGACAAAGCTTGTTTTAGACAACCATTGAAAGATGGATAAAAGGTGTTTACACAATAAACCAAGTTTTTTCTATTCTCAGAGTATTTCTTGGTAATAAAAGATACTTTTTGGTGAAGCATTTCTTTAGATGGATGCAGATACACTGAGAGTATTTTTACTGACATTTCCCTGATGAGAATAAACGCAAAGGAGAACATGCATTTTTTTTCTACTGAAACCATGAACAGCTTATCAGGTGTCCAGCTGCAGATGTATGACGACAAACATTTTCAATGATTCATTCATCATTGTTTAAAAACGTTTCAGCTCTCTCACCGTGTACATGTTTTTATAGAAAAGTCCTTCAAAATGCAAAGCTGAATTTATATAATCTGAAATGGAGTATAGAATGGATTGTTTTCCTTTGCTTGCTGAAGCTCTTGTGTCAGGTTTTTAAAAGGCGGCACCAATACCAGCTGTGTTATTCACAACCAAAGGGTTTTAGATGCTAGGATGGTCTGAAATACTCTTGTGACGCTTGCTGCGCTCATGCTCTGCCCAGCCTTTGTGACCTGGTGAATGAGATTTTGGATCTGGGGATCGGTGATAAACCGTCACAGGTCACGGCACAGGTTTTGCCACAGTAGGAAATGTGGGCAGTACCTCCTGCTCTGGGTACGTTCAGAACTCCCACTGACATCAATGGGAGTTTGGGAAGCAACAAACACATTGCTAAGGCCTGAATAGGGCGTGTAGGCTGAGATGACAGGTTGTTCCACGCAATTGTTTTAAAGTTTCTGTTGTCAGCTTTAGCAGAGGCAATATTTTTCTCTGAGTAATTCACACTCATTTTCCAGCTGTTTTCAGGCATTAAATGTCAGCTTTTCATAAGATAGGCAAAACTGACTTGTCCGCTTGATGCCAAATAACAAAATTTACCTAAATTACGGCTATTATATTTGTAGTTTAAAACCCCTTCTTTTGTTATGTCTACGAAGCTGAAATGTTTTAACTCAAGTTTTCTTTTTCCAGCGAGTGCAAGGTTGCCATTTGGATAAAGCCTATGAACAGCAGCTGCCCAAGGAGATGCGCTAGGGGAATTTTGGTTCAGGCAAACTGTACGCTGACTGAATTTTTAACCCTCTGTAGCCAGCTGTATCCCTCAAGAGAAGGGTTAAGGATCCTTATAGATCTGCATCTGATGCAAACCACCCTAACTCCATTACTGTCAGGTGAAATGCAGTGATATACGCAAGTGGAAGATTTGACTACATAAAGCTGCCTTACCATTACACAATCCATACGCACGGTAAGCATCTCATGTCTTTTTGTACAAAACCATCAGACTAGATGCTGGGAGCAATGAATTCCTACTTATATGACTTAATTGGTGTTTTCTTTTTTTATAAAAGTATTTTTTGCCATGTTGATTTTTTCCTTTCAGTGAGCTCATAGTACAAACAATAACTTTCCAGGAAGTAATTGTCTCTCCTTTCAGTTTTTCATCAGAACAAATTTCTGTTTGCTAAATCAACCTGATTTACTAATTAACATCTGGATCTTATGTGCACGCTATGCACACACACAATAATTCCACAATTATATTATATTAGCTATTTAAGGGCTCATCTAATTTTCCCCTATACATAATCCTTGAAAATGAGATTTGCATAAAGTAATTTAAAATAGACAGGGCAGACTAGAAGTATATAATTATGTGTTGCTCTGAAATAAATACATTTTCAGTTTTCAATTTCCATAGCTGAGTTCATTGGAACGTAATTTAGCCTCTGAATATCTGAATTAATAATAAAATAACAGTATTCCACTGTTATATATGTACTTACATGGAATTTACAGACAGGGTCTCCTTTGTTATACTTACTGGATTACCTGTGGGGCGAGTAAACCTCGGTAACATTGAAACGATCTTTCTCTAGGAGCTGGGGGAAAGGCGGAAGGTGAGAGGCACTCTCTGCTCTAGTCTATTAAACAACTAAAAAGACTTTTTCCTATCAAGATTTCTACCGCTTCCCATGTGAGGAGCTTAGGCTCCTAACCTTGATTCTCTAAATTGTATTGAAATTTGATGCTTGTAATAACCTAAAGTCTACAACATAAGTATCCCCCTATCCTTCAAAGTGAACCTCTTCTTCAGACTCGCTGTTTGAGACCAGCCTATGACATTATTTTTAGCGATTTTAACAATTCTTCACAGACAGTTCAGAGTTTATGAGTTTGCATGATAACGATCCACGGCATAGTGAGGTAAATACACTCCTTCTTTGTTTTCTCTATCCACTTCCTACACATGGTAGATATCATTCTGTAACCTACTAATTCTGTTGTAGACCTTGAATTGCCAGTAGGTAAGCACGCTGTTCAACGTCCATACATACTGGCAATACATGTTACCAAGCGTGATGATTTTACTATGTTTGCAAATATTTGTTAGTTGTATAAGACCAACTCCAGGAGTCAACTGATAACACAGGAAACTTAGTTTGCGTAAAGAAAAATAAATCGAGTCTTCTCCATGACAAAGTAGAGCTGTTAAGTGTGTAAGGATAACAGTAACACTGAATCAGTTCCAGAATCTGATAGCACACACTCCGACTGTTAAACATAATCGTGCATACTATATACTGATCAAGAAGGTAGTACTGATGAGTTTTCAGCTTGGATGACCAATACTGTCTGAGAAGTTGGGTATTAGTTAATTATTTTAATACAGATAACGTAGCCATACAGTTTTGCATTCATTTGACATTCCTGAAAGTTATAGTGCGATGTTAAAGTTAAATATGTTGTGGAAATTTTCACTACCGCATCAAGCTCTGTACTTGCTTTAAAAGGGCTCTTAAAGAAGAAAAACCCTCAGTCCCAGGATTCAAAGATGAGTGTAGCAGGCAGTATTTTGATGATGACTTTATGCTGGGCATTAGGAGGACTCCAGCCAAAAAAAGGAATGAGATTCTAGAACACCTTTCCCAAGGCTATTAGGAGAAACAAATTAAGCCAATTAATTTTGAGATGGAGTTGACAAATTGATGAAGGGAAGTGGATGACACATAGACACTTGCAATAGCAGATCCCTATAGGATACCAGGAAGTCCCTTTGAATTATAGAAAGCCATCAAAAATTCTAACACAAAGACAGTATGAGGAGCAAACGGAACAAGATGCGTCAGAGACAGAAAGCCATTGTGTCACCAGGGATACTTTTACAAAGACTCTGGGCAGCACGGATGCCTCTAAGCAACAGATCCTGCCCTAAGTTAGGCAGTCCTCCAGGATGCTCGGAAGAAAATGAAAGCAACATTAGGAAACTTACTTGAATGTTCCCCTGAACAAATAGCAAATTATGACTGGCTCATACTTGAGAAAAATGGCCAGAGTGAGCAGTTCAGGAGCAGCGCATAAACTCTAATACAGCTGCATAAAGAAGTCACTAAATAACTCTGAATAATAGGCCGGCACATAAAAATCAGACTGTTTGCAGGTAAATTTCAATAGGAAAAAAGCAAAAAAATAGAAGGGTAAATTCTCTGAATAAATGCTTTACCGCAAATACTTTTCCCAGCTCTAATGAAGAGAGTTTTCTCTAGCAGCAGACAGACTAAGGCTGTGATGATAGATGGTATCTTGGTCACTGAAAGCTGCAAGGATATTCTCTTCACTACCTGATTTTTACCCACTGCTAAATGAAAATGGTATCCCTAAGTCATTTAAGATTACATGATATGTAAAGTCCAGACAAAAGCCAGGACCAGGCCAACTGCTAAGGGGACATCCTTGTCAGTCCTGGGCAGCAGGAGAGGGAGTGGTGCAAGCCCCCCCTCTCCCTGCCCCCATGGCTGCTGCAGCTGCAACTCGGTCTAAGCCCTTAAAGTGTCATTCCAATTTGACAGCTTGCATGGGTGTGAATACATTTAAGTAAAAAAGAAAGCCTGCCAACCTTAGATGAATTAAACAACTGTGACACGCGCTGGGCCAGATTCTCTAGTGCACCACAACAAATTTACAGTGCCGCGACTGTTAACTGGAGTCCCAGTTCATTTTTAATGCAATGGTTAACAAAGCTGTATACAGATGCGGTGATTGCTATAGAAGTTAAAATGTTTAAGTGCTTTTGTCCAAGATTGCCTTCTGCAGTGGATTTTCATGTCGTGTTTTAAAACTGGTAATCTGAAATGAGGGCCACGTTTGCATTTGCATGTCTAGTATCAGTCTGCTATTTATCCGCAAGCAAGTTTTCTGATATGTCTTGATATATTCATATAAAACTTCAAGGCAGAGACTGTGTTCCACTAACTAATCCCCGTTTGGCTCTTAAATAATGTCGCAAAGAATGTTTCCGTAGTAAACATAAAAAACTAAACTTCAGAAAAGTTTTTGTGCTGTTGTCTTAAACAGCTCATACTTCTGCTTTTTCATCCACTTGCCTATGTAAAGGAAAAAAAAGGGGTTATAACTCGGGAGCAAATAATAATTTGTATAACGTTTCTGCAAAAGCCAATGAACGCAGAAATATCTGCGTCCGTCACCTGTTTGCTGAATCAAGTATTTCAGAAGAAATGTAATATGTTAGTTTTATATTTTCAAATGTCACTATTCAATAGAAAATGTCATCTTTTCAGCAGGAACATGGAACTTAACAATATCGTAATGAAACTGCAGTGAACTTCTGGATATGAATTTGACCTACCTGTGGTTCATTCTTCATGCCTGTGAAAGGTTCTGTTAGCCCCAAGGAACAGAAAGGTAATACAAGCCAGGCCAGGGACACGCCGGGACCCACCACATGCAGCTCCACTGTTTTTTGGCTGTGAGGGAACTCCTGTGGTTCAAATGTTACAGTAAATATTGAAATCTGAAATAAATCCGTAATTTAAGATGAAAAGTTTGCTGTTATGTAAACATGTTACCAGGTTTGATCAGCTCTTTTCTGGCAGAAAAAGAAGAATTATTAAGGAAGTAGTAAGAGAGAAGCAGCTGTGTAAAAGATGGTATCTGCTCCTCTGGGTGAGGGACTACGCTCATCAGTCTTTCTT
This sequence comes from Aptenodytes patagonicus, assembly GCF_965638725.1. Lineage (NCBI taxonomy): Eukaryota > Metazoa > Chordata > Aves > Sphenisciformes > Spheniscidae > Aptenodytes > Aptenodytes patagonicus. The sequence continues at coordinate 41,038,672 of NC_134950.1, forward strand.
TTGGAATAGGATTTGAAGCCAAGTACCTAAAATGTGGGTGGTAGAATTGTCCAGCTTTTTTTTCATGTCTGCACATCCACATTCTTCCTGATTTCAGCAATACCATGTTCTTTTTGAGTAGGTGCACCTCTGGGAGCCAAAAAAAAGGAGCGGTCCTTGCTTTTTGGTTAAGTAGGCACTTACCAGGAAACCAGTATCACTGCACATGCAAAAGATGTTCTGTTCATATGTAAAAGGAGCTTACACTATGTTTACTCCTCTGAAAAGACAGTCCCATGCAAAGTATGTTTTCTGTGTTATGTATTGTCAACAAACATGTTTCAGCTGTTGAACATGATACGATCAAACCAGGAAGAATAGAGCTTGGTACTCCAGGTTAAACTTCAGATGACAAGGGCCAAGAAAAACACCTTAATGAATGCTTTTAAAAAGACCTCAAGTGAGGATTGAGAGATGAGGAGCAATAAGAACAGCATAATAGTGTCATTTTAAGGGCATTTGAGAACAGGATCACGTTTCTACCACATCTCTCTGAAAAGTGTAAGCCAAGAATAGCAGCCTGGCCCTTCATCTGCCTCTAAATACAAACTGCTGCCCTCCCAGTTGTCCTCTTCTTTAGGCTGACAAAGGCATTCTCATTGCTGAACAGCAAAAGAGTTTGAATTAATCTGGATTAAAATTAATCATCGCTATTTTTTCTTTCAAGTTAACTTTGAAGTGGACCCATTCTCCCATTTAGTTCATTGCTTGGCAATGCAGATACTTACACTGGCAGCAGGCAGGGAGCAACACAGGGACAAGAACAAGCAGTTGGGAACAGGGAAAGGGCAGGGCTGTTCTTTTTGGCAGCAATGCTATACTGCCTGCAGAATTGCAATGTTAAAGCATCCCATCCCGACTGTGTTAGGTTATTTCTACTTATGCTAACAGAACCAAAGCAGATCAAGCTACACTGAGTGGGAGGCTTGGACAAGGCAATCAAAAACCGCCCTGTTACAGTGGCTGGAGTGTTCACTGGTAATGAGGTCTCGAGTAGTAAATAGACAGTTTAAAAGCCAATAGCGGTGCCATCAGTAGCGCAGCTTTTGTGAAGAGACGTGGAGACCGAATCCAGATTTGTGCTGCAGCTGGTTAGCGCTGTGCTGCTGACACAAAGCAGCTCTAAAGCCGGGGTAGCCAATTAATGCAGAGAACTGGCACAGCGTGTCTTATGCCATTGCTCTCCTGGCAGATGGTATTTCTCTGCCTGGAAAGGGAGTGTAGTCAGATCATCCCTGATCTGTGACTCTCTTAACTGTCCCGGGGGCCCTTATTTGTTGGTACAATCCTGAGCCTGTATATCTCATTTAAAATTGCCGTAAGAACAGAATAGGAGTGAATGCATACACCTCCAGGCTGCTTCTGCTCAGAGTGAGCTGTGCGCTGTTTGGCTGCATGACTCTTCTTGTTTCACAAATATGTCCACTAACAAAGAAAGCTAAGAAAAGTAAATTGTTTTCAGTAAAAGAAAATTATTCTCTTTATTGTTTATGTATACTGGAACACTTGCTAAGTGATAGCTTAAAACATGTATTTGATGGAAATGAGAAGTCACTTGTGATTTGGGATATACAAAGCACTTGATAGCTATCTGATAATGTTACAGTGCATAGAAAGTTCACTTCCCGGGGCTCTCTGGGCAGGAGAAGTCACATAGCTTGTTATGGAGGCATTTAAAGCACATAATTACCCCATCTTTTTCCATGAAGATAAAGTATCTTTCACATGGTCAAAAAGTCACCCCCATTATGTGACAGATGCCTTTTCAGTCAAGAGTACAGGAATCGTATGATTGACGGTTCCTTGTTTGGTCAGCGATGGGATGAGATATGTGTTCACCTGAGCCAGTGCCCTGGCAGGAAGCCCACCGCATCGATGAGAGTAACGCTGCTGTGGGGACATGAGGGAAGGGTCACAGGGCTGCAAGAGGGTTCACCGTGGGACTCCCCGGACTGTGCACTGACCTGTAGCCCGCTCACACCGCTGTGTTTTCAGGAAAGGGGAAAACGGGGAGAAGGCCCGAGACTGGTGAACTGTTCTCACTGCTTCTGCGGGTGACCGACCAGCACCAGGCAAAAGTGAGAATTCATAATGCAGGATGACCTTATTGTCTTAATTACCATTGCATGACGTTAAGAGGGTATTTCTTGGAGGCAGCTAAACGCTGTGACCTGTAGATCATAAGGATGCAGCGTGTTACCGATCCATAGAGCTGAGCAGCATTCTTTACACTTGTAAAATCACGTTATTGAACCGCCACATTTGGCCAAAAGAATTTACTGACAAGAGCTGATGAAGAGATGTGTTCTGTATGTGTTTGCTCACACCGATGGTGATTCTGGGTTCATGAAATACATAGAAAGTTCAGGGTGCTCCTGCTGTAATCAACATGCTGCAGGGAACAATGAAACTGAAAAAAAACCTGCTCATCCTCTGTTCCAGCCTTAGAACCAAATTCTGCACTCAAGAAGAAAAACGTGCGGTTTCCTTTGTTTGTACAACTTTTAATCATATCTGTGCACGTGAGAAGTGTTTGAAATTATTCCAAACTTTTACCTCTGGATTTCCTCAAATCCGTATTTGCAGGAAAGGCTTTTTTAAGGCTATGGATCCACATTTCTGGCAAAATTCTTTATATTTAAAATTTACCAGTGGCCTTATATAGCATTCTTTTTTACATGTTTCTATTCCTTCAGCTTTCCTACTCATCTGTCACAAACAATTAAATCACTGGCTTTTTCATTGTTTGAAATAACTGGTTGCATTACCATCTGGAAACAATACATTTTAAGTGCATAATTACGGATGTTTGAAATTCCAGGAACCCAACTTTATATGCACAGGACTAGGAGGCAGCGTGCTCGGAAATGTATTGTCAGCTGCGTGATGAACAGTTAAGAGGAAAGGAGGAGCAATTCTCAACTGCTTCTCTGCTGTCTTCCCACCGCTAGCCTACGAAAGCCGAAGTCAGATTTGACTGCAGAGCAGATGAGAACATTTTAGACTGCTCTCACTTGCATTGAATTTTAATGACTGCGGCGGCACAAGGGAACCCTAGTTGAGCTGTGGCTTCTAAGTCCTCACCCTTCTTAGAGCTCGCTTGTGTGAGGCTGGAAAATCAACTGCATTAGTGTCCAGGAAGCGCAAAGAAATGAAGCGCGCTACATGACCAGACTATTGAGGATAACAGTGTGCGTGTAACTTCACAGCGGAAAATGTTTTGAGATTCTGAAGCAGAAGCTGCGATATAGGATACTGGATTCCTACAAAACCAGCACATCTCAAAGATACGACAGTTAGTCAAAACCTAGCTAAAACATTAGCTATTAGCTAAACTTCGACTAGTCCAAATGGCTGACTCCATCCCCTTTTCCACCCTTTCTTTCCTTACTTATGACCTATTTCACAATATATTCGTTTGCCACAATATATTCCAACTGTAAAGAATCAGACAGGCCCTCCAGCTTCACTAATGACAGCTGCAGGTCCAGATCAGCCTCGGAAATCACATCCGAGCATGTCCTTTATACCGCCAAAAAGGCATCAAGCAACTAAAAAAAGTAAAAAGAGTTCACTACATACAGGCCCAAACATGCCATCAGATGTAAACTCTATTTAGCTTTGATTTTAGAACATCTGTATTCCCTCTTCCCCATGATCTTTCTGACTTTTTTTTTTTCCCTGGGATCACTTTGTACTGAAAGACATTTAGTTTCTAGTCCTTTCAAGTCACTGTGTGCCAGGACACCCGTCAGTCAGTGGTCTTCTCACACGGTCCATATTTATACAAGGCGGGAGGGGGGAAATTCTCAGCCATACGCACTTCAGGAGATGTCAGGAGTTTGGTCTCCATGCCTTCTAACTGCCAAAGCTTTTCACCTTACTGATCTGATGGCACGATGGGCTACTATTCAAACTAATAACTCTTAGAGAACTCTTTTGTAACAGACAGTATGCTGGATTTGTGGTCTCTGTAGGAGACTATAGTCAGCTAAGAAGCATGGGGAGAAAAGAACCACAAGTAGTAAATTGGATACCACATAAAGTGGTTGATGGTAAAACCTGGCGGGGGGGGAGGCGGGAAAAGGTTCTTTCTGAAAACCAGACTTCCTGCAGCTGCAGCCACAGTGGGGCAAACCCTCAGCTGGATGTACAACCTGACCTGACCATGCAGGCTGTGCCCCGTTTAAGAGATGTCGGGGAAAAAAGTTTTTATTTTTTATTTGCATTACAGTCGTATATTACAAAGCTCCCAGACAGTTTCGAGACCCAGCGTGCTAAGTAGCGATCGCACGTATGTCTAAAAAAGCTTCTTGCCTCAAAAAATTTTCTATTTCACAAACACGCTGATGTCCGTAAACTTAGCTAGCTTACCTGTTACCGGACGGCAGCTTTCTGGAGGCATCATAAAAAAAATTACTCTTAAGGTATCTCTAACAGAGAATAACAAAACGGCCTAATGAGTTTTAACCAGAGAAGACTCCCGCTGCTTCCTCACACAGACAAGAGGCAATGCAATTAAAGGGGGAAAAAGGTATTTGGTTAGTTAATAACCACTGAAATTCCAAATGCACAAAAAGGACAAAATATAAATTTCAGAGACTCCACATCCTCTTTGTTTGTGTTGGGAGGGACAATAAAGATGAATGATCAGATGTTACCAGCTTTGTGAAGCCCATTTAAGCTCTTGGAGTCTCCTTCCCATACTATTCAGGGTTGACATACAATTACCTTTCTATTCCTAGATATGAAAAGAAATAAATTGAACCTTGATGGATGCATCCTACTATCAAACTTTGTAACAGATTCAGTACTAGTTAGCTGAGGAGAAAAGCTCAAACCTCTGACCTGCATACCCGTAAACGCCTGCTTGGTTAAGTAAGTGCTCTTCCTAAATCAACAAGTTAAAATCCACACAACCAAGTTTACCTCTGTGAAATTTATTTCAGGACAATAAATCATGTCCCTTCTGTGCATTTTTGTAATGCAGATATCATTTTTATTTGAATCACTGTATGAAATGCACATGCAAAAATCAATATATCAAATTTCCTAAAAACCACCCATGGAATAGCATTTCACACCAGTAATTCCTCCCCACATTTCAGTTCTGCATTACCAGCAGCCTTGTACAGGCATGTAAAACTATGCAAGCCGAGGACAGTCTATTGAAGAATAGCATGAGACACATGACCAGAGGGCCTCAACGTAGCTACTGTAAAGGCACTAACATACAGCGTTAAAAAAAGACAAATACCATTTTAAAATAACAGTCAAAAGAAACTCCTATTCCAACCAAAAAAACCCACAAAACAGGCCCAAGCATCTGGTGGAAGGACTAACTAGTTGTACACTCTTGGGCATTGAGGAAGAGCGTTTCAAACTCCCTGGGACTCTGTATGTTTCATTGTATGAAGACAGATGCCCTGCACTGCACTAAGCCTAGTTAAGATACTGCTGAAAGTTGTATACAATGCCAGATGTTTTTAAACATTTTAAAATATTTTTATCCATTTTCTTAAATAAAGAAACTTCAAAGAAAATCAAGCGTTTCTGAAGTGGGAGAAACAGTCAAGCTGAATAAATGCATTTCTTTTCCTCTTTTGAATAAATAAATGGCATTTATTGGCTCGTGATATACTGACTGAGACACGCAGAGGAAAGAATGTGATTAAATAGCTTTTCATTTGGTGCATTGTTTATGTATTCAGCCCTGATGGTAATGTTCCCAAAAACAATCAATCATTGATTTTAATTTACTTTATTGTGCTAAAGAAAAGAGTGAATTAAATGTAGAATTTGTTTAGCCTTTCTCTCGCATTCTGTAATAATCCAGATGGAGCATATACATTTTCTGTTTAGTGACACTAGCATGATTAAGCATTAAGACCTAATGAGCAGTGCATTTTTTAGGGCTCATTAATAAAAGTTAGAGATAGAAAATATCTATTGGTCATCAAGTTTATCTCTGTACTGTGTTTGTGGGTTTACTATATGGTTAATAATGATGTATTACGACTCGTTTATATAGAATTGCTTTTGTGAGAGGGACCTTAACTGAGGAAGCTTAACTAACTTTAAACTAAGTGAGATCTTTCTATCCCTAAATGGCTCAAAATCTAAGATGCGTAAGTCCCTGCGCAAGACACAGACTGGATCTGGTGCAGACGGATGAAAAAAGGTGATGGTCGAGAAGAGCAAGGCAGGAATAATTCATAGAAGAAATAGGTTTGACGGAAGGAAGAAGTATATGTGAAAGAGGCAAAAGATAATGCTGCAACAAGAAATAGGAGACTGATTTTAAAACAAAGCAATATACAACAGAAGGCACACAGGGAAGAGTGAAGGGTCTGGGGAAGGAATTGTAGCGACTCTACTGGGTTATTAATTTGTTTCAGTGTGAGGATGATAAATTACACCAAGCTTTAGACCTGAACATTGTCTAGCTAAAAAGAGACAATGGCTACCTTACTGTTGTAGCATAGGTACAAGCATTTTCTGGGAGTGCATTCTGAAATGAAAAAAAAAAAACAACCCCAAACCTAATAGGTGGTTTATGTCTCTTAAAACTACTTCTCAATGCAGTAAAATATCATCTGAGAAAGGGGGATATTCCAGAAAACCCCACATACACAATCTGATTTCAAAGGGCAATACATTAGCTCTATAGCTACTCCATCTCTCTGCTTCTCTCCTTAAGACAAAAAAAGTCATAACCAGAAACACGATGTAGTTGCATAATAATATAGTGAATGGTAACGCAAAACAGACAAGCAGCAGCAAAGAAGGGCTGTAAATTGCACCTAGACTATAATTTCTAATAATATGTTTGTGTTTTTAATGATTACATGAATTCACCTTATCTGTTTTTACATACCTTCATCTTTGGCAGGGGACAGGCCATGGTGTGCTCTAGCAATTGTTACATTGTATCTCCTGAAATCATTAAAACGCTGTCAAATATTCCTGAGTTTACTAAGGTAGTACCAAGGGGCCCCAATCATGTATCAGAGGTCCGTTACCAGAGCTGATACACAAACACATTTAATTAAAATGTGTCAAGACTTGTATGGACAAACAAGGGGGAATTCTTACACTCACAGCTGTTCAAATTTGCCAAGCCACATTCCGATAGAAACTGAGTCAGTATGAGGGAGCAACTGAGAACCAAAAAATATTTCCTGATAAAAATAAGTGGTTCCTCAACATGAAATAGGAAAACAAGTCTATATCTATTAAGTTAATGCAGTGATCTAAGTCACATGAATTTAAAAATTCAAAAAACTTTTGCATGATCCTTGAAAAATCATGTTTATATAGTTTATTAGCAGATTAACAAGTTTAATCTTTGCATAATTAGTTTCTTATCTTCTCCCCACTGCGAACCAGTTTTAGCTTCAGGAAAATGATTTTTCCATACCACATTCTCGATTCTTTATTTTCCTGTTTTCAACAGCTTCCCTAAAAGCCAGTTATTTACTTATTCAATTTCCTTTCCCTTTTGCACATGCAGCATCTTGAGTAATGACTCACCGTTTTCTCTTGGGCAGGTAACAAAATCCTTCTATAGATTATGGGAGCAATGAAAATCATGACAAGCTGCAGTAACTGTATGATCGTTATTGTTCCACGTTTGATGGTAGAATTTCAGTATGCATGGGCTCTGAAACTGGCAACTGATGGGAAAAGTCTTCCCATTTAGGTAAACGTACCAGTATTTAACTAGCAAAAAATTCTGTTGACGGGGGACTCTGTTCTCAAATAGTAAGGAGGATCATTTCTCACTCCTATCCCCTGCTACCTATCAGGAAAATAAGCAGGTGCAGAGAAGAAAAATCAAATCAGGCTATACTTTGGTGTGCAGTAGTGCTGTGGGAACGTAGAAGAGATCAGGAGACCAGAACATGGATTTTTGCTGCTGGTAGCAGCACTGAGCTGTAACAGTGCTAGTTTATCAGTATCACCACTGCCAATTTAGAGAGCTAGTAGAATTTGCCATACATAATCCTTGGTGCCTTTCAAGGTGAATTGGAAGATGAGTGAAGAGAAGAGGGAGAGAAACGTTACAGTCAGTGGCAAAACAGCTGTGATGAGAGAGTATAGAGTACTCTCACTTACTATCCTTAACTTGTAAATGAGACTTCAGTCTTACTGTTCTTTTTAGTTATATGTGGTTACAAGTGGGGGAAATTATACAAGCAGTTGCGAATGCCCCCTGCCATAGTTCCTGCTACAATAAATTATTTATATCATTATTTAGCCTACAACAGTACCTAACAATATCAGCCATAAATCAGGACCCTACTATGCTAGTTGCTGTACACACACACACAGTAAAAGTAAATCCCTCTCCCAGTGTGTTCGCACCTGAGGTAAAATAGCAAATGCTTGTTGCCAAGTTGTTTCCTGCAAACCAGATACAAATTTTGAGCGGCATCTAGAAAGAGGAATTGGCTTTCATCTCATTTGGCCAGCTTTCAGGTGTAAAGTAGGCACATAAACAACTGCACATTTGCATCATGGATTCTGTCTTCACTGGGAAACTGAAGAAGCAGCTCAGACACCTGGTGCTGCTTGGCAGATTGTCACAACACTAGAGGACAGAGCTACTACAGTGAAAACAAGACATTGCACTGGCTGTCTGAAAGGGTCTGTTTGTCTTTTCCTTTCATATCCAGAAGAAGTCCTGGGGATTTTCTAGGCTGTTGTCTTCTAGTCCATTGGATCCTAAACGGAAAACTTTAAATGGCACTATTTACATAATATTCACTCATGGGGATGAGGACTAAAACCATAATACATGCTCAGAAAGTCCAGTATTATTTTTTTCCTTTTTGATAAGAATCTGTATTCAAAACGTTGCTTAATGAAGCCACAAAACCAATTCTGCATTCTTAAAGCAGTAAGTATGAAGTATGTAAAAATTCTATAAGGCAGGACAATAAAAGTCTGAGGAACAATTCTCAAAAAGCTTTAAAACTAATAATAAATCTTGTTCAAATACAGAAGGAAGAGGAGGCTCACCAGATAGTCTGTAAGGCTAATAGGTGATGAAGGCATAACGGAGCACACAAGATAAGGCCACAGCAGAAAAGTTAGATGAAGATTTCGCATCCATCTTTGGCATGCAGGACTCTTCAATATGCAGGAGCTCAGGCAGAGTCCCACACTGAAACACAATAGCAGATGCACTATGGTATTGTCTTAAATTGAAGCGTGAGTACAAGAAGTTTTTGGTCAGAGTGACATAATGGATAGTAACAAAACTCCAGGACCAACGCTAAAGGAACTCAATTATGAAACAGCTGAAATAAGCGTTGCAGGGTGTAACCTCTCACTTGAAATTGCCTCAGCGTCAGCAAACATGATGAGCTTCCAGGAGGTATCCAGGGAACATGAGAGGAATAATACTGTACTGCGCAAAATGCTGTAACAGTGAATAGAATTAGTGGGCATCTGGATAAACTCTGAAAAAATTTCAGTTGTACCTAGGAACTCTGCTCGAAGACCATGACCCCATTATGCCAAGTACTGCAAAAGCACAGAGCAGGCTGCTTCTAGCCCAAACAACAAGCAGGCAAAGTACACAAAGACTGCTAAAGGAAATTCAGTAAGACAGACAGATAGACTTCTGTAGACCTTTCAGTTGGATTTCTGAATGCTTGTATTATGGCTTATAAGTTAATTAACATACACAGGCAAAACCAGAAATGCCAGGGGAAGAAGAATCAAAGGAGACACACATTGGCAAGAAAAGGTGCTAACTACGAGACATTGCATCTGCTTGCCTTATTTGTGTTGAAGTAGTCTTACGCTGGTGATGAGATGCCGCAGGCAGTGTTCCTCTGGCCCTGACTCATGCTGAGGTGCCTATCCATAGATGTGACAGCCACATTTCTTTGCAACTTACCTCTGATTCTTGAATAATATTTAGCACTCACCACATGTTAGCGTTTCTTAAAATTTTAAAACGTTAAAAATTTAATATTACGATTTCTTCCCTTCTGCTAAGTTTAAAAACATTAAATCATTTATATAGTATCATGATATTATCATTACATTATTTTCAGCACATTTTCATTGGAGTGCTTTGGTACTCAGGACCTGGTCCACTGCATATGGTTGGGAGTCAATACTACAACATATTTGAGAAGAGCTGATATGACTTTCATGAAGGGAAGTAATGTTTCACATATCTCTGCCAGATCTGCGATGGAGTCAAGGAGAGGTATGTGAATCTTGTGGATAGAGATGGACTATAGATGTCCAGAAGACATTCATAAAGACCCCTTTGAAGAGCTCCTAAAGAAAAAAGCTGCCTTGGGATAAGAGGAAAGGTCTTCATATAGCTAACTGACTGACTAAAAGGAAGAGCAAATGGTTAATTTTCACAAAAGAGAGGGGTCACCGATGGAGTCCCCATAGGAGACATATACACAAGCCTACATGATTTGGCATATTCATAAATGATCATGAATATCAAAGTGACAAAGTTTAAATCATTCACAGAAGTAAAACTGAAGGCTGACTAAGAGGAGCGGCAGAAGGGCTTCACAATACTGTACAATAAAATGCCAAATGAAATTCAATAAAGACAAATGTGAAGTAATGCCAGGAAAAACCTGAACAATTCTAACTTTATAAAGTGAATGAGAAGCTCTCAGCTAGCTATTACCACTCAGGAATGGAATCTCAGAGTTATAGTAAATAGTTCTATAAAAATGTCAACTCAGTGCCTCACAGTGGTAAAAACAAAAACAAGCAAAAATGACCAATATTCTGGAAATAAATTGGAAAGAAAACAAAAAGATGTATGATGCGCTAATATGGTAGGCAGTAATCCCAGACCCAAAGAGAGCATAATGGAACTGGAAAAGCGGCATCACTGGCAACAGTGATGATGAAAATTAGGCAATGGCTGTCAGGCAAGGAACAATTAAGCCAGCCTGGATTCCGCAAACTGGAAAGAAGGTAACCGAGGGGACTATGACAGGGTTCTATAAAATCGTAAGAGGTATAGCGAAGGTGCAAACCCTGACCCCAGGGGAGAGGCTTTTGGACATTATGTGTAGCGGAAATTCTTGTCGTAGGACATCGTGGATACCAAAAGTTTCCATGGTCTCAAAAAGATTAGACTAGTTTGTGGAAGACAAGTACATGAAACACAAAGATACACCTCTGAGTGAGAAAATCCCCATGATCCATTTTGGAGGCTGGGAGATCACATCCGCAACAAATGCATTACCAGTTACCGATGTAAAACCAATCAATACAACGTTCATCAGATTCATAAGCTGGAAGATTAAAAAAAAAAATACAAAATTCATTTACTATTAGCTCAAGCCATATATAAATTTACTGTATTCACCCATGCATATAAACTGATAGCATAGGAATCTACTTGTTGAAATCCACATTGAAACTAATGTAATTTCAATAAGGCTATCTTAGTTTTGAAGTTGCTTCTAACACAGTTCTCTGTTAGTGCAAAATTATAAACTTGAATCAATACAACTAATGGAAGCCAAAGTCACTGGAGAATATGTAGGTATTCAAAAGTATGAAAACTGGAATTAGAGTCACAGTCATTCTCTAACTGGATTAGAAAAAACAGGTCCACAATTTCAATGTAAGGGGGAAGAACTGCTTTCATTGGAAACTTAAGCATCCAGGACCATTCAAAGTAAAAACAAATAAGGCTGACGTTGGTGTATTGCACATAAACGTACGTACTCAGACAACTGCCTAAGAGCTGGATGTGCATTCAGTTTTGCTTCACCTGTGACACCATCCATTGCTCCTGTACTAGACACAGAACTATACCTAATCAAGCACCTGAAAAAAGAAAACTGCATTGTGCCAATCCGTTAGCAGGCAATTGCAAGGACCCTGTGAGTAAACTACCCTATCAAGTCTAGAGATGGTCCTTCCAGCTGTAGAACATTTCAACCACTGTAAGAATACATGTTTACGTCCCACCCATTAGCCGAATAGACACGGAATTTCAATCTTCATGTCTGCCAATAACTAAACTCATACAAGCGTATGCTCCAGCTCAGAAGTGGAGTATCTCTGAATGACTTTTAAAGTGTAGATGAGAACAAAGATGTAGATACAGGAACGGGCAGAGAAAAGGGCTTATATTGTTTTAGAAAGCCAAGAGTCTGGAGAAGCATTGGTTCAGTGCTGGCCTATGAAGGGGATGAAACGGGCTTTTTAGCAAGAGTTTCAGGTAGGATTGTTGCGTGGGACAGAGAAGAATTCTCCTTCCCGGCACGCTGTTTGTGTGTGGCTGTGCAGTCAGCCTAACGCTGAAGGAAGCTATGCACTCTAACTCGTATCATGGAAGAAGAGGTGCACTGGTGCTGGCTTAGCCATGCTTCCTTCCGGGGAGGTTCTGGGTACTCCCAAAGAATGGTCATCCAGAGGGCCTGAAAGGGCACAGCAGAGGCTTCTGTGAAGACCACGTTGTCCTCTGTTTTTCTTCTGGCGTTCCAGATACATCAATATGTAGAAAGGTCAGAAAAGGTGGCCTCAAGACAGCAAAGTAGGTGTGCTTACAGGGCAGTGCAGGTGTAGCTATTCATGATCTTATGTCTGAAAGAAATATTCTAGAGTGCTGCCACCTTCAAAACCTTTCTCCTCTTTTCTTTCAGAAATATCATTAGTATAAGATTACAATAACACGTAATTCCAAGCCGTGTCTTTCTTTGAAATGCCGGTGTTCCTGTCACCTGTGCAATAGGATGGGTTTGCGTAAGTCTTGCCACAGCAGAACTGGACACAAAAATGTAGTGAGGCATCCACAGATTCCTACTGAGTATGTGGAGAAGTGGCATCTGGAAGCCTCTGAAATGCCAGACTTCAAGGTCAAAGCAACAGAACTACACACAATATACAGTGCCAGCAAAGAAATAACATTAAGCCAACCAATAAGTAACAGGTACAGACATGATCAGCATACATCCTAAGCATCCTAAGCAAAGTTAACGGAAGCATCTGTGGAAAAATTGTAAGCAGAGAAAAATTAACTCCAAAAAGCGAATTGTTGTCTTTTAAGTAAATAAGTCTCATGTCAAAGTAAGGCAGTGCCAAAATGATCAGTCAGAGGAGATGAGTGGGGGCAGGAGGTGGCAGCTTGTCATCTGGCAGTAGGGTTACATGAAAGTGCTGCTCTGTGCTTTGGGTTTTCTACAGGCTTTTTACGGGCACTTACGTGCCTTATGAAAATAGATTGTGAAAGACACCAAAATGGGAACACTCTTCTAGGCACATTTAAGTAGGGAAGGAGAAATAATAAAAAAAGAAAAGGGGATTGCAGTTGATGTCTTCTTAAGCCACAGTCCTGGGACTCTAAAATGGATGCAATCTGTCCTCTTGTTTCTACATTTCCTTTTCATTGATGGCAACTCTGCCAAATCACAGGAGAAAGTTAATGGCAAAAAAGATCATCTGTTTCTTCCAACTGGTTTGTTGAGTACTTTAAAAGTTGGCAGCCTGGAAACATTTCAAGCCAGAAGGGAAAGTATTCATGTACCCACACATCAAAGTGTTTCTGAAGACTGAGCATACGTAGTTCTGAACATTTCTCAGGTGATCAAAACAGAAATGCATTTCTAAGATGCTGCTTACAATATAACAGGCAGTAGGTCAGGGACTACAAAACTGGTTGATGAAACTGAAGCATTGACCTTGCAGCTAAATGAGAAGCAAAAAGGGTTCTCCGGGGGGCAGAGAGCAGAAGGAAATATTAGGTAGGGAAATTCTGGTACTACAAGCAGCAGAAAGGGAATCCTGCTAAAAGAGAAGAATCATAGTAAGAAATAGAGCTATGCAGCTAAAAAAAAGGGGGGGGGGAAGAAAGAGTTAGGGAGGATTAAGTAGCAAACTGCAAGAGATAATTTTTGTTGTTGTTTTAAACTCAAGGCATTGCAAGGTATCTGCAGATGGAATGAAATGATCTTTGGGAAAATATGTTTATGTAAGAATGATTTGCTCTGCCTTTTGCCCCTGCATTCTAATTAGAAAATTGAGCCCCAAATTAATTTGAATGTTTAATTTTAATCCAGGGTTGTAAACCTGCTAACTGTCAAATTTTCAGGTATTTGGAATACTGTGCCTGGTCTGTCTTTCACATACTGCTTACTATGCTCTGCACTGAGGGGAATCTCACCCAAATCTTTTCTTAGGGAGACAAGAGTCGGTTTCATAGTTAGCAGTGAATTAAAATTTAACATGTTCTGAGAAGGTTCCCTTACCTGTCCTTTCTCTAGCTTTCATTTCCATTACAAAGCTGTAAGTTATGGTCCCATAGCAATATCCAGTGCCCTGTACATACAGATGTCCTTTCGGAGTCCTCCCCTTCCTGGAATCTCGGCATCAGCATGCAAAGCCACCACACACTCTTCAGGACTTTGCAGACACATTAGAGAATATGAAACAGGTGGAACAATGCGGATGTGCTAACTTTGCCTAACAGTCCCGCACTCGGCAGCGCAGATCAGCCTGTAGTGAAATAATACAGCAATATGTGAGATAATATTTATTGGTCTGTCCTGTGCAGCTACCCAAGGAAACAGACATTGTAGAATTGTATTTATTATCAGATTACTCTCTTTTCTTCATATGATGGAAATAGCCTGGAAGTGTGATAGAAGGCAGAAGCCTGATTGACTCAATCTCTTGTAGCAGATTTGCATTGCTCCTGAGCGTTCTGCGGAGACGCTTTAATTCACAAGTTTGAATGGTTTTATAATGCAAATGTTGACTTCCAAAATGAGCAAAGTGAAACAAGTAGTAAGGACCTGCAGCGTCAGCCACCAAAACCGTAACTGACACTGGAACTGTGCTAGTAGATTAAGCAACACACAGAGAAACTGAGTTGAGAGTCAGCTCTGCCGAGAGCCACATCAGAGCATACCATGCTTAGCTTTCATTACCTGCTGCACTGCTGACTTAAACTGTTGGCAAACATTGTTTTCAGAACTCAGAGCTGCTCCCAGGCACTGCTCCTTAGATAACATTTAATTTTGTTGCCTCCTTTCTAAAATAAGGAGAATTTAACACCTCAGAAAAGAGTCTAAAAGCGGTCAGAATGGATCAGCAGAAAGAAGCTGACCAGCCCTGCTTGGGTTTCAGCTCTGCCCTGGTTGCAGTAAAGATGCTCAGAGCATCAAGCAATTTCTTAGAGCTTTTGTACAGGCGAGAGTAGGTACCAGAAGCAGCACAAGGGAAATATTACAGCTAATGCACTACTAATGAAGAAGAAGGGCTCTAGAGTGAAATACAGAAATGGATCCAAGCCAAACATTTTGAATCCAAATTGCTCCAAATGTTGTAGGGTTTTTGATCAGACTCAGTGGTTTGAGAAGCATTTGCCCCTAGATGGCTACTAGAAGGAAACCAAATCATCAAGAAGAAATGGGTCTCTGATGAATTTTGTGCAGCTGGCTGGGGGTAAACAATGCTCATACATGTGAAAGAAACAGACTGAACAAGGAAGCAAGATCTTGGACGTACACAAAACATTGTTTCCTTTAATGAGGCTCTTCTTTTCCCAAAGGCATATAAGTAGGTGTATAATAATGATCCTCCACTCCGTCACAGTAGGGCTTCAATGGATTCAAAATTTGGGATGGTATGAGTAATTGTACAGTTACTGAAACTGCAGAGCTAAAACTGATACGGTCTCAGATGCACAATACTATTGTGTGCATTTATTTTTTTGTTCTTCATTCAGACGAGAAAATAGCATAAGGCACGAGAACTAGCAGGTGTCAGATATCCCACCTCATATCCTGCCCTGGTGACTCTGTCACAATTTCCTCCAGGTGAACCATGGTCTCAAACATACAAGAGGGCCTGCAGAATTGCCGTCCTCACCTACCAGGGGTAGTGTGATCTGCTGAGGAGAAAAAACATGATTTCTCCTGTTTCCCATCTCATGGCTGATGGGTCTGCACTGGGGGAAAAAAAAAAGCAACCCCCATCCCCAACCCAAAGGCACTGAGAAGTCTGTATGGTGACACCAACAACCAGTAAAAGCAGCAGCGTCAGTACTAATGCTGCCCTCGTGCTCTCCTAGGATCATCTTCTCCTCCCTCATTTCAGGCTGCAGTTAGGCTTTATGCAGCTTCCTGCATTTCTCCTACACGATCTGAAGCAGCATATGTTGAACATGCTACAGTTTACGATATCCGCATTGCCTGCAAGCATGCAAATAAGCCTGTTGTATACATTTATTGTGTGTCTTGCATGGAGAAGGACAACACTGGACAGTGAAAATTTTCTTTTTGCTTTAATATTTATGAGACACTGACTCTCACTCTTAAGCATTATCTTTCGATGTTTGGGATGCAGAGCACTGCAAACCAATGTTCTGTCTAGGTCTGATTCGGTGTAAGCAAGTGGCAGAATAACTAACAGATGCGGGCAGAGCCAGGGTCCAGAACACTAACCTGACCATTTCTGCACAACATTATCTTTTTATTATACATACAACCAAAGTTTGGTCTAATGGGCATAACAGCGAGCCTTGATCCCAGAACGTGAGACCTGCCACCATGTTGTACTTGTTACCGGGAAGGCTTCGCTCCATAGAACCTGTCTGTTTATCTAATCTGTGCTAGTGCAAACACAATTCACAGACCAAATTCACGCCAACCGACAGTAGGGCGAAACAAGCATCAAGAATTTCAGATGTCTTTAACCTGACATTCAACATTTTTCACCATCAACAGCTCTTTCAGTTTTTCCATGTATCAGAGCGGTACAGGACAAAGCAAATAGGTATCAGAGCCCCACAATATTAATAGACCTATGAGATCCATCTCCCTCTCTTTGCTACCTGTCTTACCTTAGGAGGAGGAATATGGGATATAGCTCTGTCTGTCCCACCATTGTTCTTACCATCGAGATAGATAGACAGTAATGGGAGAAAAACTAGAGCAGACCTTCCTTTGTGATGTTTAAAACGACAAAACTCAGGAAGAAGCAGGTGAATGGAATGGAAATAGTATTGACCATTGCCTTGTTATCTGGCCTACAGGTGCACAGCTGGTGTAAGGGCTTTCTGCGGTGACAGGAATGTCCACGCTGGTGCATTATCTCTGCTGTGAGACAGGAAAAAAAATCAGACCCTGGAGCTGTCAGATCCTACTTCCTCTGCAGCATTTTAAATGAAACAATTTTTCACTCTCCGAGTCCTTGTAAACAAGTTTTATAGTGCTTTCAACTTGAGTCTATTGCATGTTGCTGGAGAATTGCAAGCATTTAGGATTTAAACCCTTTTCTCAGAACATCAGGCTGGAAGAACGAATAAAGGCTTTATCTCTAAAAGCTTTCAGAAACTTCTAAAACAAAGTTCTTGCATTTATCAGTATGAGCTGGCATAAGACACCTGGTGAACAAATTGCTCACTCAAATGAGAAAAGCTCAAATGAAAAATAAATACAGAGTTTTAAAGTTCTCTGTTGCGTCCATCTTTCCATCTACATCCTCTGTTCATAACCGCAAACACTTCAGGCACAGACCTGTCTTTTCACGTCCACACTAAGTGCCTAACCCAAAGTACACCGCCATCAATGCACAGGCTTCTGTACTTCAACAAGCTGTAGGTTAGACCTTATATAAATAGGACTAAATACAGAGAAGCTCCCAGCAAAATATTTGGAAGCTTTGACTCTGAACTTTGCACAATTATTGCACGGTAATCCTTTCTGCTACCACTGGGCTAGTCCTTCCACCTCTCTCACTGCCCTCCTATGCATGTATGTGCCATAAAAGTGTCCCCATGAAACTCATCGCAAAGGAAAGAGGCAGTGACTGTAGGTTCACAGGGGGGTTGAGGGCTCGGCATGAAGCATGGAATAATGCATATTCTCCAGCCAAAGTTCAGGAACCAGTTCATCGACTTTGGGTTTTAGAGCATGCAAATCTGGACAGAATCTGTCCCGCTGAATGCTGTTTTGAGAAATGCTCATTTGTACTTTTACTTATGGAGCTAGACTACTGTATTGGAAAACCTAATCAACTCCATATCCAAATCTTGGAAAAGTCTGGGCAACATTTGGAGGCAAATGTCATTTTCCTTAGTTAGCTCCTCGGACACTGAATGGGGACACCAAATCCAAGCGGCTGCCAAATTGGCAGTTTGTGTCCATGTCTTGCAATTCTACAAGGAGTGAATCAAGGTAGGCATCAAGGGCACAAACTCAGCTGCACCAAAATCAGTGCAAAAGCTCCTACTGACTTCGAGCATTCGGGACTAAGAGAAGGACATTCTGGGAAGAGCGTATTCCCGTTTACTGGCAAAGGTTTTTGTTTCTTTCCAGAAAAAGAAACATTCTTAGTGTGACACCTAGTGTCAGCAACAAATACCTTACAGACCCATCAAACACAACAGACCAAGGAAACAACTAAGTCAACTGTACTGAAAACTCAAGTGACAAAAATTACAACAAAACATTTTAAATATGAACTAATATCTAAAATACAGAAAATTCGGGGGGGGGGGGGGGGGGAGGGAGTTTGTTTCTATAAATAAATCCATTAAAATACATACTGGTCATCCTCTCTACTCAAACCCAACTCTGACCTGATTATTTCTCTGGTCACCTCAATGTATCTAGTTTTCTCGACTCCGCTTATACAGCACGTACCACAAGACAGTCCAGTTTTATGGAGTATTTCAGGTGCCATTGTGGGATGCAAACCCCTTCCTGCTGGCTTGAAAGGGCACAAAAGAAGCTACAGTGAAGCAGACTTTAGAGGTCAACACACTGACTTGAGCTATTGCTGCGTTCGTATATTTTTAGGTCCTCATGAACAAATTCAAAAAGGAAGTAAAGCTAATACAAGGATTATGAGATGATGTTCAAAATGTTAAATTCTCTTCAAAATCAAGTTAGTAGCACCTCAAGAAAGGTGTGGGAAAACGTCTCTGGATCATTTTTCAAGTCAGCAATTCAGGAAAACCATTAATTCTAAACAGTAATTACAACTGATTACTAATCAAGGTCTGGCACCTTTAGACCTAGATATACTATAAATATGATTTGTTACCATAATTATGCTGACAGGTTACAGTTTTATCTTATTCTCTCTGCTTTGTCTTTAAGTTCCACAGCTTTACTGATGTTCAAATTCAGAGGATAACACTGAAGGTGAACTTCATCACTGCTGGTGTCTTATGACCAATTTTTGGCAAGTGCAGGTTAAATACAAAGGGAAGTATAAGTTGTGTGCCAAATTTTTGCAAACCGAAGGCTACTCTGGAAGTCAGGCTTCTGGAAGCTGACTGATGGCCGGATTTCTTGACTTAGCAAACTGCAAACTTTTATTCTAAGGAGCAAACTTCTAGCTGTTTCTGCTGAGAGGCATTATGTTTTGAGCAGGCACAGTGACATTCACTGCCATCTCCTGGAAACGCCTCTGAGGCACTCACACTGGAGGTACTCAGAGCACTGTCAATGACTTGGCAGAGAGTTAAAACCACAGGGGAACCAGTGATCTGATGCCAGTTCTCTTAACAGAACCAAAACTTCCTTCCAAAATAGGAATTTTCCCAAACAAAGTTTTCATTTTTATAGAATAAACTTTCCCCAAAAAGACGACTGCAATGAAAAGTCCCTGTCTACTTACACGTATCAGCTTAATTGCTGAACAACTGTATAGAAAGCTCTTATGGCAGCAAACTTAATCCCATTAATAAAAGTTCTATTGACAAAGGTACCTGTACACAAGCACATTGCTGTGATTATATTGATCTATTTCATTTTATGAACAAATGTAGTTAAAATGCAGCAAAAGCAGCAACCCCCTACAATATTGCTACAAGCATTATATAAATGGAAAGAAGCAAAATATACTGTCAAATTTGTAAGTTACATACATATATATATGAAAGTGGATATTTTATTTTTAGCTGCCTCATTGTCAGGTCATTACTTCCTGATTAGCTGGCTAAGTTCTTGTAGGGATCATGATTTAAAAAGGCCTGGAGGAATAAGTTCAAGGAAGCTGTTCTAGACATGAAAGTCAAGGCTGTTATTAAAATGTCCCAGTGCAAAGGAGCCTGTGGACATAAAAACTATCTGCCCAATATTTGATGGTGACAATATTAAAAATGGTGAGAGCAAAAGAAAATGTCATGCCCTGGAATTGCATGGAGCTCATCTCTCTGGCACTAAGGTAAACAGATACCACATGTGGTCATGGTGCTCTTCTCGCCAGGGTCCTTTACCGCACAACACACGCATCCTCCTCATGGATCGGGTTTCCTACAGCTAAGAAGAGCAAACCAAAATCAGGACGAAAAACATCCACACCATCTACTGCTGCCAGCCTGTGAGGAGTCCACCAAAATAATAAAACAGCCCCAGAATCTATGGCTTTTCAGCATACCACAGCATGAAATTGTGCTATCCCTCTGCAGGAACCGCATGGGTTAGGCAAGCTGTGCTGGTAGCATGTCCCAGGAGTCTTATTTCCAAGGGCTGGAGAGAACACCAACTGCTGGGAGGCGTGCTGATCACACATTATTATCACAAATAATGCTGATCCCCCAATATTGACAGAGCTTTCCATCACTATGTCAATGCGTGGGTGTGAGAACTTTTGCCTCCTTCAGTGTCCTCATCACTTCAGTGTTAAACAGGTCAGGAAACCTGTAAAGCGGGGGCATAAAGAGATTTATTTTTTACTGGTTGCTCCCAATAGGTCTTACTTCAGGAGGCTGTGATTCCAGTAAAACCTTTTATTTAGCTCTAAGAGAGAAACACGTATTCAGTTGTGGAAATGGATTTTTTCAAGGCTATTTTAATTGGAAGTGACTCTGAAAAAGACAGAATAAGACCATAGCCAAAAAGTACTTTGAAAATATTAACAACAGAAGCTAGCAATTTCTGAGGAAGTCTAAAAATATTTTTACTAGGTTTAAACTTACATCTGTATGCGAGATGCTCAGCAGAAATTAATTATCTCAATTTATTAGGGAACTGCTGGTAATCAATAAGGTGTCTGCTTCCTCTGTGTAACACATTTAATGCCCACTGCATGGGCAGTGTGGAACACATTTGCTCTTTAATTATGGTTACAACAGATTTATTCTGCTGCATCATTGAGTAATCAGTCATCTGTTACCTTCATGAATTTGAAAGATTTCTATGGCTAATAATGAAATCACAGAGCAGAAAAATAAGATCGCAAAAGGGTTTGTATTTTCTTTATAAGTTTGTTATGAAGATTGTGAAAGGTAAATGAATTCTGACTTGAAAGTTTTCTCTCTCTTAACTATTCCCATAGGTGTCTTCAAACAGAAAGCACAGACGATGCAGCTTGTGAATGCTTGGATGCAAACCTAGAGCTCAAACAAAGAAACAGCTCAAATTTCACTTCAAAATCTACTTCACAATAGATAGATAGTATTTTAACACAGAATATTTCTTTTAAGATGGCTTCTTCTTGGGGAAAATAAGGAGATTCCCAAAAGAAAGGGTTCAGTCACAGAAATACCGTGTGTCAGCGATGTGAAGGAAGAAGTTATTTAGAAAGCATACAAGCACTGGTAGTGAGTAACCACTTACACCGTGTAGTATATATGATGACACACATCGAAGCCTTTATTCATGAACTCAGTCTAACACAGGCTGAAATACTTTCTTAATTTTTTAGACTCACTCATTAAAATCAATGTCAAAACTTTAACTGAATAAAGATGCTGTGTCAGGTCCCTAAAACATATGCTTAGCTGTAAGAGTATGTTTAAATCTCATTAAGTGTTCTTTAGAACCCACAGTGTGGGTAGAGAGTTCAGCTCAGTGACTGAAATATAAATAAATATTCCTGACCTTCTTCCTGACATAAATATTGTCAGGAAGAATGGAATATATATTTTACTTTTTCATATAGGAATTTAAGAGAAATGTTTATGCAAAAACACCGTTTTGAGAAATGACAGTCTTAAACTTCTGCACTTTTCAAAATAAAACTTTTCAACTTTTTCAAATATTTTCATCATTCTTTCCAGATATTCCTCTTCCCCAAACCTGACGCTCATCATGAACGATTTTGTCCCTTCCCAAACTGCATTTTTCAGTTAATTTATTTTTAGATGAAAACAGTTATCCAGTTCTACTGGTGTTCTAAACTGGCACCAGCTTGACTTTTCAAAATAAAGAGGTTGCTTTCAAAAAAGTTTAAAGCACAACTGTCAGGAGCAGAAACCTATAAAGAAGAGCTAAGAACTAAAACTTTGTCCGGATCACTGCAGGAAACTTGGCATAAGGGTGACTGAACCTCACAAGCTCACGTATATGTTTCTTAATAAAAAGATCTTGTTGATTTGATAGTATTAAGTTACTTTAGTACTGCTATGATGCGTTCATACTTCCTACTTATGATCCTGGGACACTGTCATCATCCACAATCCAACATACTTTCCCTCTGAAGGGTGGAATTTTGCATTTGTGAAATGTTCCTCTGTTAGCACCACTTCCTTCTTCCTCAGTCCCAGAAAAATCCTTTTCTAGAAACTCTGTGAAGCCCCAAGACTAGAAGGAACAGCTTAAATTGAAATGGGAAAGAATATTAGCATTCCTTAATTTCTTGCTTTCTCAAAACACATGGAGTTATATTGTCTACCACTATCCCACACATAACTGAGCAATAGCTCAAGAGGAAAACTTCAAAGGACTTCCAACTGTTGCATTTCATATATGGGTCCTTGTTGTTGGATGTTCCAGTACATCTGAGTTGACATCATCATAGTTTGGTAGTAATATGATTTTAGTCTTTCCCTGCTTGATGAGTCGAATGCTGTTTCTTTTTGCACTGTTGAAACTATGAAATCACCCAACAATTACATTCCCCCAGGACAGATCAGAAACTGCCCATCTGCCTTGCTGGTTAACACTGTGGTTGTACATGCGGGAACAAGCTACTTTAAAAAATCCACTTAGATGTAGATGCCAATTTTTGATCTGGGCAAGGATTCAGTCAGAACTGTCCTGCTCCAGTATTAGTCCCAGGGTAGCGTGCCTGATGCATCTGCATCATTCTATAGGCAGTAGTCTTTGCTCTGCTCACCAAAATGCCATCCAACCTTTGCTGCGTGGCTTGTCAATGAATGCTTCGCCACACTTTGTCCATTCCATCTTTTCTACAGCTTCTTTCTTTGAGGCAAGGATGAACAAGTAATTTTGGAGCTTTCAGAGAAGGTCATGCAACAGCCATAGAAGAGAGACTCTCTACATGTTATGGATCTCTGAAAGGACTAGCCACAGTTTAGCCCACAATAACTTACTATTGATTACTTGGGGTTTTCAAGCTAATTTTGCCCCACTTTTGTACAACCCGTCTCTACCACAGGCCAGAATATGCAAAACGTCTTTAATCCTACACCAGAAACTTAAATGGGGAAGGAGCATCCCCCTCAGACTTGTGTCAAGGCTAGAGCCAGCCACCTGTCCTTCACAGAAACAATTATTCATGAAAGAAAAATTAAATGGATGTTGATCGAGAATTCGCTTAAGCTAATGGTGCGATCGGACATTAGTGTGACTAATGGTAATGGGCCCTCTGGATGAGTTATGTGGTAATAGCGCTCCAGCTGCTTTGGCTTTGCAGCAACCAGTCAGATGGCTGAGAATCGCTTTTCTGGTCTTTCTACAATTAATCTCTGTTGAATGAAATAACAAATGAAAATTATGAGCAGTTCTGAAACAAGGTGGGGGGTATTACTATGTCTGTGTTAGGCATGAAAGTACACTTACAATCACCTTGGCTGTTTAGAATTCAAATAATCACCAACTTCTCAAGACTTATGCTTAACATTGCATTCACTTGAAACAAAGGCCTGATACGGCAATCCTCATTCAGCAAACGGCCGCTGTAACATACAAGTTGTATCATGAACACGCCAACTAAAAATAACTATGCCCCAAACCCCTTCGCAGTTATTGGCAATGTAAATGTTACAAATAAAACCTGCAAGACTATTAAATGACAGTGCCGTTATATATTTCTAGTACGCTCCTTATCATTTTCTAACACAGGATTTTGAACCAAAACTGCCCCATATTTCTGGCCAGTGTGTGGGTTCTCAACATCCCGAAGTTTCATTTTCAAAAAGCCTTTGTCCCCAAATCCCCGAGGAAAGACTCCAGGAACAGAACTTCTTTTCAGAGATTTAGGGAACAATGAAATTTGCTCTAAGTCTAAGGTATAATCATTCAGTAATCACTATACTGCAAGATAAATACTCTGCTTCACAGATAACATAACAGATGTCTAAACAAAACTTTTCAGGGCCACAGTATATATGACTGACAAGTAATGGTGTGAAGTCAGTATCTTTTGAAATAAAAATACTGATTTTTTAAAAAATTACTGAAATAATTAGTGGAACAAATTCCACAATAGTTTGGCAAAAGCATCTTATTCCCCAATGTGCTCTTACTGAGAATAAGCCTGAGTATAGTCTGATTACATGCACAAGGGAAACGCTACCTTCATGTTCAGTAGAGTGGTTTTGAAAGGAAAGAGTTCATGTAATGACCATTTTATCATCTATCCAGAAGTATTCATTTGTATTATATCCCAAGTACCTTCCTTCCTGAAAACAGATGAAAAAGTGGCAATGGAATTAGGACAGATCTGGACAGGTTTTTAGAAATACAACTAGAGACAGAAACAATATTTGATAAACCTATAGTGTCTTACACAACCTAAAGTGTTAGGTTTCCAGTTTTCCCATAGTTAGGCAGGGTGTGGTGCTGAAAATACAAAAATATTCATGTAAGAATGTAGAATGGAAAGAAACGTGCAATGGTCTTTTATTCAGACATCTTATCTTGCCATAGATAGTGACATGATGGAACAGGCTGCCCA
The DNA here is from genome assembly GCF_965638725.1 of Aptenodytes patagonicus. Classification (NCBI taxonomy): domain Eukaryota; kingdom Metazoa; phylum Chordata; class Aves; order Sphenisciformes; family Spheniscidae; genus Aptenodytes; species Aptenodytes patagonicus. Next base: position 41,063,599 of record NC_134950.1, read on the forward strand.
GGGAAGTGGTGGAGTCCCCATCCCTGGAGGTATTTAAAAGACGTGTAGATGAGGCGCTTAGGGACATGGTTTAGTGGGCATGGTGGTGTTGGGTTGATGGTTGGACTCGATGATCTTAGAGGTCTCTTCCAACCTTAATGATTCTATGATTCTATGATAATGCAAATAGGAACATACGAAAACAGACTTTCTGGTTTCCTTCTGTTCCTGTTCTGCAGGAGGTTTGTTTTGCCTCTGGGTCGGGTCATACATTGTGAAATCACTTCAGAAAAACTAACCTGTCATTGGTGCAGAGGGTTTTCAGATCAGGATTTTCAAGACATTGGCGCATTTTACATCATTTTACATAGATGAAAGTGCCAGTAAAATACAAGGCAAGGACGAGTTAGGTCCACAACACACTTGCTATGTTAGATCATTGCTCTGGAACATTTCCCGGCAAGAACAGCAACACAATTGCACTGAGCCAAACACAGACTGCTTGGGAAGCCAGACTGGTTTTTACTGTGACCTGCAGCAGTACCTGAGTTAAAATTCTCTGGCAGATCGGCATGTTTCCCCTGCTGCTTCACTGAAAGAGAAATAAGGATAAAAGATCAAACTATATTGGAAGTGCTGAAAGTTGAAATCTAGTGTAGAAGAATTTTTTCCCCATGCTTCAAACTAGGAAATAAGGGTAGATGCAGAATATACATCCTCCACAATTTAAATGAATGTAGCTCCATGCTGCCACAGCCAAGTGCTACGACTGCCCTTGTTAGCTAGATTAAAGCAATTATCAGAAATCTCTACACTACACTGTAGTCACTTCTCTTGCATGTGCAATAGAAGCATGACTGGACAATGACATTAACTATCTTTGTGCCTTTCTGCTCCTTTTTCTAAGTACTAATAAGAAGAAAAAAAAAAGAAAGAAAAAAAAGACTCATTCAAGAAGACTGATGAGCAGAATGAAACACCTCCCCTGCTATACCTGCTGGTCTCCTTTCTCTTCCTCACAGCAGCCCTGGACAGGGGGAATCCAAATCCCAATTCAAACCAATTTAAATCTAGCTGGCTATGCAGGTCACATCTAGTGGAGCAGAAAACCTGGCCTTGTATTTGCTGAATTAACCTAGAAACAGTTAGACTGCACAGCCAAAGCAGCCTGGAATCAGAACATGATGCCCCATCATTCCCCCCATGCACTGCATAGAGGTTCTGCCCACAAAATTGAAGACATGCTGGGGACAATCAAGTATTTAGATACCTATACAACACTATGCCCAAATGTACCGAGAGGCTGATTAGAAGAGCACAGATTAAGCTCTTCCAGTATCTAAGTGCCCTTCACATAGTCATGCAGTTCAGGAGTGACCAGCTAGGCAAAGTCTACCAAAGCCTCACAACTACGCCATTACCCACCTGAAAGGAAGAGAGAAGGAGAGGAGGAAAGACAGACTGGCATGATAACTGAAAGGCTTTCTCTTCTCGCTGCCTCAGAATACATGTTATGATTGCATTACATACAGTAGAAAAGTAAAGACTTTTATTCTAGCTATTTTTCCTGGGGAGGGGGAGTTTCTACTTCCCTAGAAACATATACAGTTACTTCCCACCTTTGAGGCCCATGTATTGGGCCAAGTCTCAAACACTTTTCTGTTTTACGTAACTAGCTCCCTGCTGGGATGCTTCCACAATTAAACCTCCATCTTGAGCTGTCTTCCACTGAACAGGACCAACTCCAGCATCCCTGAGATTCCCACCTCGATGTTGATGTCCCTGGGACTGGTAAACAAAACTATCTCCTATGAGAATGGTAAACAGAATATGCTAATGGATTTCCTGGTACTTCAATATAAACAGTTAACTCTGTCCTGCCCATCAGAGCAAGATTCAGTTCTGAGTGCCTAATCTCTTTAGGTATTTTATGTACCATGTTTAACACAAGCCATACTTTTCTCAAAAACAAAAATGACAATAAGGTATTCCATTCATTTTACTCTTGAGATTAATGTGATGGCAGACAGATAGCTTGAAAAGGACAGTGGATGGAGATGGGTATACACCCCTGATACTGATTGAAGGAGTATTCCCTTTTTAGAGGTAATTCTAACTTCCAGAAAAAGCCATCAAGAAGGATTTGTTTGATTTCAATAGGAAGGAGCCCAGCCCCTTGCCAACTGAGAGAACGGGGTGGAGAAGACAAGGACTGGATTTTTGGATTCTTAAGGGCACGCTTTCTTTACCTCAAAGCTCATAGAAACTTCTCAAAAAATAAAACGAGGTCCTGAACTTTCTTAAGAGAGAGAGGCACATGTTTGTGCTGACTGACTGTGATTTTTATTCTTATATATAAAGGCTGAAATATTCAGTTGGAGCCTTGGGCAAAACCTGGGGAGGGGAGAATGTTAAACTGCAGAGGCCTCTGGGAGCACTTCATGCTTACGAGGAACCGCCGCGGCAGCAGTTCACAGTAGCCCGAGTGCTGAAAAACTGTTTTTTGAAAAACTGCCTCAGACCATGCCCAGAAAGCACCAGAATGTAGTAAATGCTTCTATTGATTTTGCATTATTAAATTCTGAAAAATAACTCAGCTTTGCATGATATCTAATTTACTTGATTTAGTGCGTTAATAATTCTGTCCCTAAGACAGAAATGAAAACTGCAGCGATTCTTCACTCTGGAATTAGATGTCTGCAGAGGAATTCATTTTTTCAGATTATGTAAATTATTCAAGAATGTTAAAAAGCACTGTTTTTAAACTGTTAAACCATTTCACCATTTCCCCTGATACGAACTCTTAGTCTCTTGGGGACTACTATTTTAGGGTCCTAACAAAAAGTCGGTAGGAGGCAGTGGAGTCCTAACGACGGTAAGATTTGGATTGGGGCCATAATGGGGCTAAAGGAGACAGGTCTTAATGACGCATGTTGCAACTGGAAGATCAGATGTGCATTCAGGACACTGATGGCCAAGTGAGCATTATATTGCATGCGTTTGCGCATTTGGCATCCACATTAAAATGCAACGGAGGTCATAAAATCTAAAACTTTTAGATTGTACTCACCATATCTCTGTAGCACCGATTTATCAGAACTGAAGACGACAGTCACGCACCTGGTCCTTAAGGCAATAATGTGACTTTCTCTCATGTAGTGTATCTCTGTTTGGAGGCGTACTGAGATAATCACACCTTTAATTTGTAATTTAAATCTGTTGGTTTTGCCTGCAAAACTGTCTAGCTTGCATTCAAGTGATGAATAATCTACTATAACATAAAAGAAATATTACCAAGGAATTAATGACTTTTCTATTGAATCCAATGTTCAGAAACTATATCCTCATGCATTTTAACCTGAAATCTCTTTTAATAGAATATATTTAAATTCTGCATCTGGAAACCAGATTTTTTTTTTTCCTGTCTCAAATACAGTAAAACAACTTTCAATCAGAACTGAGTTCTTTAAATGACTGTTCAACTCTTCCTTTCCGTCGTGCTTCACTACTGACCTCTAATGAGCAGTAAGCATATCGCCTGAATTCCTTACGCCTTTACAGAGAAGAAATGTGACATTAACACAAGTTCTTCCTCATACAGGTTTCTTATTCTTTCAGAGAAAGTATTATTATTCTTTCTGAGTAAGTGGGGATGCTTGCAAGAGTTGCTGGGTTAGATTCCTGTGTTATCCTTCCTAAGAAGCTGCTTTCCAGAGGAACGTATAATACAACTGGGAGATGGTATTTTTTAATGACTGTGAACTAGTAAAATTTCAAAGATACTAGCAGATTAAAGCCAAATCTGCAAACATAGGACATGACACTCAAAGTCCGGAGCACTCCTAGAATCAGGTTTGCAAACCTCATGTGAATACAGTGAAACCTGAGTGTTTGTGAGAAGCAGCTTTGTAGTATATTGCAAAAATAGCACACCGTTGAAATAGTCTCACACATCTCTCCCTTGGTATGTGCTTGACTGGTCAGGAATTTTGCTCCTGAGAAATACTGTATACTGTGTCAAGCACATGACATTGAAAACCAGATTACATTTTCAAAGTATTACACAGACTTCAGATGGTTAATGTATTTTCAGTTTTAGTATTTATTTTAAATGCATGCCAATTGCATCAATGTTTTCACTGTTTACCCCTCATCCTAGTTCATAACATAGTTGTTATTGTATAATTTGACAGTCTTGTAAAAATGTCTAGCTTAACAGCTCTTACAATTACAGTCCTTCCATCTTCAAACAGTCTATTAAGGTTATCATATTTTTGCACTATGCAACTATCTTTACATGATATTGAAAGAACCTCCATTCAAGGGTAAGAATAAAGCAGAAATGTTTCCATGTCCCAAACAACTTCAAAAATCCAGTGACTGACAATGTGGTCTAATTGTGGGCATTTCTCCAGGACTCCCACATCCTTTCAACCAGGGTGCCAGGAGCCAGGACAATTTCACCAGCTCTAGTCCTTTGTAGTCAGTCTAATACAAATTTTCTATTTCTAGTGATTCGGCAATTCAATCCCCAGGAAGAATACAGCATACCTGAAAATTGCTACAAGGTATTTCCTACATTGCTATCTTCATCTGTGACAATAATGACATTCACAGGACTAAAAAAAAAAAGAAAGAATAGAGAAAGTGTTAACAGTTTCAACTGCCATCAAAAAATCAAAGGAGGACATAACATTTCCTAAAATAGACCGGTAAATAATTAGTAGAAGAAGCTGTTTTTAAGAAGGGACGGGGAATACCAGCACAAGCGAATGACAGGGTCAGTTGGGTGCTATGAACTTCCAAAGAAAATACTGTGAAATGAGGGTAAAGCTGCACTTCCTCCCAGCGGGCTGCGGCCACAGACCAAAACCAGATGTCGCATTAAAAGCCATTTTGCAACAGCTAGAGCAGAACAGCTCCGCGTGCCCTTTTCTGAAGTAACCAAACACTGAACCGGAGAATGTATTTGTATTCTGGAGTAAGCAGTCTTAACAGGGTATTATTCCAGAAGTGCTATTGAGTTTTAATTTCACTCTGTCACTGCATAATAATATCCCCCTACTGAGGAGGCCATAGGCAGTTTTAAACTTACACGTAGATTGAGGATCGGCAAAAGTCATGGAAGCAGCAGCATGTTACTTATACCACTGGGAAAAGGACAAACAACACTGCAAAAAGACACATATTAATGAGCTCTCTGCCCACATAGCACTGAGGACAGACACTGAAAAAAGCTGAATCACTCAGCAGGAGCCGGGAGCACTCTTTTCCCTTGGTGCTGCCTGTTTAGGAGAGACAGAAAGACCTGAACAGAGATTTTTGTCAGAACTATCACTGAAATTAATGCTTTCCAATTAATGCTGCAGTGTTGCACTACACGACTGCAGCAGTACGCTACTGTTACGGTCACGGCGTTATGGTCTCTGTGCTTCAACAGCAACGCACCACCAACACTTCATTCAGTGTTTGCTTCCTCTCCCAGGTGGTGGGAGGCTCTTACCCATCCACTAAACCTGGACAGGGACTGAGTCACGGTTATGCTTCTGGAGCCAACTTCGGGAGCTACCGTATCTGCAACCTTGCTGCACTCAGCAGGAGCTAAAACTGGCAAAAAGGGAATCGCACCTTTCCTCAACCTCAAACTGAGTATTACGGTTGGGTAGAAATCTCTTCAGAGAAACTTCAGGAAGTTTTCTAACCCCTACTCTGGAATAGTTTGGATAGAAAACAAATGAGTGGGTTTATGGAATTATAATTGCAGATGTGCAACTTTTCAGATTTCAATTCTTTGTTTCTCTTCCTTAGAGACAAAAAAACATATTCACAGCAGAAAACCAGCATGGTTATAATTACTTTCAGAAACTTCAAAGTCAAATAACTAGTATAAACTGATAAATTAACACAAAAGAAGTGCTGGATATGTGCAACATATCTAATATTTAGGATACAAAGAGGATAATAACGTCTAACGTATTTTTTGAAAATAACAAAAAATAATTCTGCCCTTACTACAAATAACAGCTCCATATGGAGAAAGATATAACTTGCATTACAGTGTTTTGACATTTTTCTAAATAGACCGTGAAAAACAAAACAGTTAATTCCCCTTTTGTTTTTAGAGACTGTTTAATAGCGAAATAATGTTTTTATGTATTTTTCCAAAGCTTCACATTTTGGCAGCAGTAAAGGTGAATATTTATGTTAAGCAATCCTAAAGGCATTCATATTAATATATCAAAAAAGCTCTTGATCAATAGTCTTGAGCAAGATACTTTTCTTTTTCCAAAATAAGTAACATTTCAACCCTACTCTTATTAAAAAAGTAAGCAGTGCTATGTAGGTGTCCTAAAACGTAAACACATGCCTAGCTAGAATAAATAGGTGCCATAGAGTCAAAAGATAGACTAATTCACTGGGTAGTGACTCAGGTCTTAGTGAGATGCTTGAGAGTAAATGAGATATTAAAATTCCTTGGAGGGGAAAAAAAAAGGCGATAGATTAAACACTGTTTTATATTACATACAGATTTTTATTGCAGAATGACAGAGAATGCACCTGTGAATGCAAACGCAAGTTAGGGATTTCAGTGCCTGCACCGTGAAGAATACATGCGGTCTGTTAAAGCTTTAGTTACATATGTCAGATCTAAGATCAAACTTACTCATGTTTTTAGTTCTGGGAACTGCAACCCGTAATCACATAAAGGAGAGTTTCACCCCAGGACAGAGTTACAGGTGCAACTCGGGCACTGTCAACAGTCTCCTACACAGCGAGGTAGTACATCAGTCCCCGGAGAGGCTGTTGCAAAACCCGCTCTGCTCTCAGCCTGTGCCCCAGATACAAGGCTGTTTCCATTTCTAAGGTAGGAAAGCTGGCTTTCTACCACTTTTCCATTTAGTAGTCCCTAGTACAAATCCCAAAACACTGGCCAAAAGAACCGCCATTATACAAAACAGAAATAAATCTGGAAACATTGCTTCAGGAAAAGAGGTGAGTTAATGTTTAATTAACAGCAGTGACAGAACATTCTTAGGATCAAACGGGAACGTAAGACATCCTCTAACTTTGAGAGCCAAAAGCGATCACGCAGACTGAATACCTTCCTCTACCAGGGCCTCCCCATTGCCAGTCCATGGGGGCAGGCAGCTCCACTCATCATCGTCTCAGATAAAACCTTCTGCCTTCTGACAAGAGTCTTTTTCTGATCTTTGACCGTAAGCAGCCCAGATCACCAGTCAGGCAAAATTAATCCAAGTCTCCTCCTTTTTCTAATCCCCAGGAAGTCCAAGAATATTTTCCATGTTTCTTAAGAGAACCATAGAGATCATTCTTAAGCAGAAACCTGAACATATTAGCGTAACACCTTTAGCAATAACAGAAGTCCTCAGGACTCTCTGCTCTGGGTCAAGTTGTGTACACCAGGACTTGGGCATCTGAGCATTGGGGTTCTGAGTCCCAGACAGGAGACAACTTGGCCACTCCTAGCAAAGAAGCCATTGACAAAATCTGGACTGAAGTAAAATGGAAGTCTCTATTAAACCTTCATTTGCCCCACCACGATTTCCTCTTCTTGCAAAAGCGTTACAACAGCCACAACTGGAAAGAAGAAAGAGCGTATCTAACACAAATGTTCGGTACATGATAATTTATTCATCTCATTATTTTATTTTGTCTCCCTTAACGTTACGTTATAGCAAAAGGGTAATTTCTTGACAGATGAATTACATAAACATTGATTTTAAAAATTTCATTTCTCTCATTAAATTGCACTTATCCAATTAGCCATTAAAGCGGTTTGCAATGCGAACGCACATTTCTCACATGGCATTCCAAAGCAATGAACTGGAAAATGACACCTTGCCAAAATGGCACATTCACACATCTGATAATAGAGTTGAAAGACCAAAAAAAAAAACCCAAAAAACCCCACCAAAAAACCAAAATCCAAACCAACCCCCAAACTAACCCCAGTAGTTTAAACCAGCTTTTGTCACTGTTTCAGAACCCAGTAAGGTGTCTTCAACTCAACTTTCTCTAGAACAAAGCAATTTTATTCTTTACCAAACGCTGGTAAATCACAAGCCTGAAGAACACCCCACTTATTGTCCAAAAAGTTACTAGAGGAGCTCTAAAGAGCAGAACAACCGGACTCATCTGGGACTCATTCAACGGACCCTGAAAACAACCTCCCAAATCACACTGCACTGATGGGTGCAGACAGACCTCAACGGGCTCTGACTTTGCTGAACACGGTGTGGGGCCAGCACACCGCATAGAAATCGAAGAACAATGAGCCAGCTCCAGGCCACGGAGCAGCAAAGCTGCATTAGTGCAGCTCTGTGCCCCAGTTACTTGTGCAGTAGCAAGTCAGAGCTCATTAGCTCAGGAACTGTGCTAAGCTCATTTATACACGCGCTGTCTTCAAAACTGAGCTGCTAAGTCTGTGAAATGCTGAGCTGTATTTGTGAACCTACTAGGTCAGGCTGCATCTCTGCACTTTACACCACTTCTCAGTAAGCAATGTCCCCTCTGATCTCAGTCCAGGTCTGAGGAAGTGCAAAATGACTCTCTAACCTAAGCATCACATACGTAGTTATACCTCAGAAAAAGAGCCTGAGCTTTTATCCCTATGCATACAACAGCCCCATTTAAAACCTTTCTACTAATACAAAACATGTGACTACAACAAGTAGTCTTTTTTTTGGTCTTTTTTTGGACAGTATAGGTACTTGAAGTAGTCTCTCAAAAAAGACTATCAGACTAAAGTACAGTCTCTCAAAAAAGATGAGACATTTTAAATACAATGGCTGAGTGTGCAAGGATATGTGCAGGTATTACTGTACAAATCTTCTGTGATGAGTGCCTTTATAGGTTTTTCACATTCCCTTGCGTGATCTGAATCCGTATCTGCTTTATTTTGGCACAAAACCAGAGATTACTCTTTGGTGCTTAGTTACACTGACAGTCAGCTAGGAACTGTTCTCATTTACGACAGCCTTCTGCGTACTGCCTACAGGCTGCTTTTACAGATCTGAGCAGGCCCAAATGTCCATGTTGCTGCAATAACTGTCTTCCCGGAGCTATTCTTTGTTTATACAGGTGCTATGGTCCCAGAACACTTAAGAAAGTCTATCCTATCAGGATTGCATGTTCTCTATAACACTTCTGTGTCACATCTTACACAATGATCTGCTTTGTACCTTCAAGGGGATGAAACACAGGATATACCAGAAGCTCAGTGAAAGTCTGTGCCCACCATGATCACAACTGTGATCATGATGGTACTCTAATCCCTACGCAGGACAGATTATAAAACCTTTTCCCAGCAATTTCTTCATCTATCCCAGTCACGCAACAGCAATTAAAAACACAAACAAGATACTTGGGTGAACAAAAGATACAGCATATAAATATTCATACAAGTGCTAGAACAATATAGATGAGGTGCAATCTACTAGAGGTTCTCCTCTAAAAGAAAAAAGACTGGAGTCCCCGCTCAGAATTGTGCTTCTGGATTTGAGAAGCTAAACCATCTCCCTGTTCACTTTTTCTTTACTCACAAATCCTGAGAATCCTTGGGAGCATGGACTCACACATTTGCTTGACAGCCAGCTGTTCAGAATGTCTCTGGTGACTTTATCTAGGTTGTGGGTCAACCACATTGTTGGATGCAGAGTCATCCGAAGTGTCTTGAGCAGGCCAGCTTTGGTCTAAAAGCAGTACAGCCACACCTTCACTATCCACACCTACCAGTTTGGCTCAGCTGGAGGATCTCTGTACTCCATGGCCAATGAAGTTTTCTCCTTTTCCCAGTCATAACTTGCGTTACAGTTCACTAGCTTAGCTTGTCTATTAATTACATTTACCACATTCCTGCCTTATCCAGCCCCTGGAAAATTGAGAGCTGGTAGTACTTAAGGAAAAGAGGAGCGAGGAAAGAAGGCACACAATCATATTTCTATTAAATGTGCACATTTATGAGCCATACACTCAATAAAAGCAGCAAAAGCTACTGTGTAACAGAACTATGGTCATAACAGCATTCCTAATGCTATCTGGTTTACTGAGCTACAATTCAGCCACAAAAGAATAGCGCCCATGGGTCCACTGAGTCGTTATCTCAAGTTGGCTCTTTTTTTCCACACCTGTTTCAGTCCAGCAACATATGTATCACACAGTTCTGCTCCAGTGTGCTCTGACATGACTCATTTCTGTGACATGGACTCTGCCATTGCTGCCTGGTTTGTGGTGTTCAGGTTTGTGCTGCCTCTTTGGGTAAGGGAAAGCATTAACACTCTGCACTGCAGCACAACCACACTTCAGACTACCCTTCCTGCAAATCAGCTCAGTATTACCATCAGACAACTACAACTCGTCTTCCTGAGCCTGACAATAAAAGTCCCTTTTTTGCTGCAGTAACTGCCGCTAGTTCACCCTGGCCCCACGCCAGTCCAAGCCCGCAGGATCCCTTGGACCAAACCAGATCCTCCAGACCCACGAACCACAACTTGTGTCCTCCAGATGAAGGATTCGGAACAAGAGGACTGCTAGACTGCTACCATTGGGTTGTTCTTGCTTATTCAGAAAGGCTTTCGTGGTTTCTTGGACAGAACTCCATACCCTTCCCTCAAAATGACAGCAAAATTTTGGCTGGAAGGGAACTTTGGAGGTCACCCTGTCAAACTTAAATACCATTCTCAATTCACAATTCCCTGCCTGTTAAGTCAGGATGACTCTAACCCTGAAACAAAGCACAAAATTTGTATCTGTCCTCTCATTAGTACAAAATACTAACGTAGCCAGAACATCTAAAGCAGCAAGAAAACAGTACTGTGTGGAACTAGGAATAAATAACACAATAATTTATGTAAATTATGTTAGACACACTAGGTTGTTCCCCTTTGCCTTTGGTGCCAAGCAGCTAATCTTCCCTCCCAGCTCTGATGTTTCTGTCCAGAAGGATTAAACATATTGATATACAAGCCTACTGAAAACATTTGGAGTTCTTTTGGTTACTTCAGTTTAAAATAAGTAAATGCTTGACAGGAGCAAAGACCAAAAATAAAGCCAGTGGAATCCCACGATTTTCTGATAGCAAAAAATAACGAACAGTAGAATCTCTCTGGGGAAAAAAAAGTTACGTTTCCGGAAAATTATGAAGTTCCTAATGAAAACAGACTTCTGTTTTGTGGAATTGGAAGTAATGAATCACCTTTCAAAATAAAGGACATCTGATTTCACACAAGAGGGATTTATAAGAGTAACATTACATTCCCTACAACATGAATATAGCACATATGGATTGCAAGATTTTTTAAGGGGCTGGATGATCAGTTGGCAACTCAAGAACAGTCACTGCTGAGCCAGCTTAACGTAACATGAGCTCTCCAGGGTCCCATGTCAGGGCATAACCTGATCACCTACAAAGATTAGAAAGGAATGTTCCTCACCTGTGCAGTCCTGAGCAGCCGGCTCTGTGTATCACAGATCTTGATGCTTGTTTTTTAACCTTTTCCTTGAGTAGAAGTTTATCAGCATTTCTAGATTAGGTACACAACAGAAATGACTCTGGATACCAAATCCTATTCTCTTATCTTTTTACTATTATATGCTTCTTTGGTGAAAGAGAAAACAGTCCTATTATATACTTCAATATGCAGACGCCTTCCAAGGTCATTTCATTTACATTAAATGTTTTGCTTCCAATTTATTTTCACGGTCCACCAGACACTGTAAATGAGCATGTTATACAAAATAAAAATGCATAGCTTTACACTCAGGCAAATAAGCTTAGCATCATAAAGTTATTCAAATATATAGAAAAGATGAAAGGCTTTCTTGACTCTAACTTGTGTGTATATATTTCTTACATAATTTAATTGGAACTTACTTAATAAATAAGATGATTTAAAAGCCACCCTTCAATGCTGTAGGCATTGATAATCTTTTAAAAGCTACCCATAATATACAAACAAGATAGTAAGTCCTCCTCAGACCAAATCAGATAATTCAGTAACTACATAAAGTAAACAGATCCTCCTACTCCCCGTAGCTTCCATATTGCCACTGGCAACCCCCACTAAAAATCCAGCTTCTCACAGTCACAGGGCTGAGCAGAAGGGCAGCTTTACAATCAGTCCAGGATGCTCCGATATTTTGCAGGTCTTGGTATGGAAAAAAAGATGGAAAATACTTCAGCTGCCACTTTCTCTTCTTGTCCCAATAATGCCTTAAGTAAAGTTCCTCCCTTGGCAGCGTATGCTAGCATGGGATGGGAAACATTCCCAGACACACCTTGGGATATGTATTTATCTGTAGGTCAAAATGAATACTTTACCATCAGTTTAAAAATTTGTGAAGATCTATGAGAAAATGTTTCTCAATAGTCTGTTTATAGAAAGACTTTAATATACAAATATATGTATACACACATACATACACACAAAACCACCACATATAATCTCATACATTAGGATTACATACAAACTATGTTTGAGCCTGAGCTATTATATACTGTACAAACTCAAAGATAGTATTTATACACTGCCTTTCAAATGATGTGAACAAAATAGCTACGGATAGCTAGAGAAAGGAAGGAGAATAATTTTTATGACTATGCTCTGAACAATGTTGTGCTCTACTGACAACAAAGCGGACATATCAGTGACAAGTTTTTCCTCCTTTTCCTTTTTCCTCAACAGGGCATTTAAATCAAATTACAAAGAGGACCTGAAATAAACAAAAACAAGCCCTGTTTTGGAAAGAGAAAGTGACCACAACTAACAGGTGAATCAATTTTGGTAGTGAAAGAAGATGATTCTTACAACCAAGGAAACAAAATAGGAAGGAGCAGAATTGAAGAGGCACACTCCCAGATTCCTCCCAACAGGTATAGCGCTGCTCATATAACAGGACTAAAAACTACTGGAAATGCAGCATTCCTTATCAGTAACAGTAGTTCTACAAAGGGAAGCTCTCATCCACTGAACAGGCAAATAGAAGGTGGTTGATACAGTTTGTCAGCTTTTTTGACAATTAACTTGTGTCAGCTAGGCAGGTTAACTGTCAAATAGGCTGATTCACTTAAACTGTATCAGCCAGCTTTCACCTGCTTATTTAGCAGAAAAGTAACTGCATTCTGTAATAACAGAAAATATTGCTAAAACTCAGGCAAGAGGGCAGGGGAGAACTGAAGTGAGAGCCTGGAGTGGGCTGCATTGAAAGAAGATGTGAAAGTGGCAGCTGAGAGACTTGCTTTCAAAATGCTTGGAATCATCAAGCATTTGATCACTGAAGGCAAAGTTTGCTATGTTTTAAGATACCCCTCCTTCACCACAGGATCCTGGGATGAAGCGAAGCTAAAAGTGGGCAGACCCATCTGAAAAAAGACACTCCAAGCATGCAAAGGAGTTTTTTGTTTTGACTTGACCTCTGTGCAGTTTTTCCCCATGGGGCAAGAATGGAATGGTCTTCCAGGTGGAGATGCAAACACCATTTCCCCTCTCGCAGAAATAAAACTTTAGAGCCTTGCCTGCTTTCACAGAGACTGAGATCCTACACCTTCCCTGACGGGATCCCTCAGCCCATTTCTGTCACTGCATTACTGTCATGCTGCTCTATCCTCTTCTTCTGTTCTTCATTAATCCAAGTGGAAATGGCAGCCTACTATGAAGAAGAGAAACAGCCTTAGCTGGTCTGTACTTGGCTACTGCAAGTGGAGGACCTAGATAAATAGGGATTCAGAACATGGGCTCAGCTCTGCTTGTGAGGCTAACCCACCACCTCTAGGCTGCTCTAATTTGTGGGATGAAATTATGATGAGAAACACCATGGACTTTTGGAGTAGGCAAATACCTGTCTTACCTTTTTGTCATAGCTATACCCTCCAGCCAGGTCACTGGTGGGCCTCATGGGTCTATTTGTCTAATGGAACATTAAATGCTCATTAATACTTTTGTTTCGATTAACTAAGCACAGTGCCATCAAAGTTTCTCCTCAGCTTCACTGCATGTGAACTTGTCAGATGCTACTTCTTTGGCTCCCACACTCCTTTAATGTCTCAGTATTTTCCCCTTTCAAACGATAACCAGCTCTCCCTCAAGTTCCTGTTGGACACACCGTGTTTGCTAGGATCACATTAATCTTGGGCGTGGGTATATTCTACTTCTTTTCTTAGTCCTTACCACCTGTCCTCCCCATGCAGAAACAGTTCTTGGGAGTTAGGAACTCTCTGCTACCTTCTGTTCTTCTGGTAACTTCCACATCATGCACACAATCCAACTTACCCTTAGATTTTGTAAAAATGTAATTAAGAACAATTAAATCCATTCAGTAATGTACATTATTTGGGTTTAATATAGGTTTGAGCCAATAAAATTTTGTTTGGCTCATGTTCACCTGCCTAAGCACATACAAGTCCGTAACTCTACTCTTACCGCCTTTCCTTGCCTATTCGTTCCCTGCATCCCCATCCTTCTCCGCTCCATCCCGAAGTCCAAATACCTTTCCATTAATAAAATATTTTGTTCCAAATGTACCAGCATGCAAAAGGTTCACAAGCTGTTTTTCTAAATTAACATTCATGCCATTTTAGTACCCAGTCATGAGTAAAGCAAACAGGTTCTTGAAATAAGATATCTTCTTTTCAACGTTAGGCTTAACACTTGACTAGTTCAGTTAATGTGTTGTGATAGGCGTTGTAGGTTCATATTACCATCTTCCTGTACATCTGCATTTAAGTCTCACAGTGCAGTGTAATTGGACCTTCCCAACATCACTTTCCACCTACTGGCAACAGATAATGGTGCAATTTGTAAAACAGCTTATTACAAAGAAAGTAATGGCCTGATAAAATCAGAAATATAAAGAATGACTTCGCAAATGGAAGTCAGTGGCAATTTTACCACTAACAAATGAGTTAGTCTGAGTTTGCATTAGAGAAACACACAGTAAGAACTTTGAGGAAAAAGCATCAGAATTGTAAGTCTTTACCCTAAGGGAAGATTTAATGGTAGTTTTCTCTTAGACTCCACAGGAGAGTACATTCCAAAACAGCTAACATAATTTGAAGGCTACAAACCTATGGCCAGAGACTTTACAGAGGTAAATCAGTAAGGTTTTACTGAAACCAAGAAAGTTACAGTTGGTATGATCCAGCTCTATGTGCCACTTGATACTATCTTGGAGCCATTACAGGGACCATGCTTATGAATTTCATATAGGAAACAGAGAAGCAACAACACAGGCCAGAGTCTGTCGCTGGCATTACTACATATTCAGTTATTTCTCACTCGTATTGCTGTAGCAGCTAAGAACAACAGGAACTACACAATCACAATAAAAGATGGGCTCCCCCCCCAAAAGGAACTTATACTGTAAGGCAGCCTAGAGGACCACATACAGACGGTCAAGGAGTACTAGGGAACAGTACCATCCTATTAATTACAGTGCACCAGTCCTCACCATGGGTTAGGTTTTTTTGTGGGCAAAAGAGTTTTAAGGTGGAATGTGAAGAAGAAAGGAGACCATGGAAGAAAGTACACCAGTGCTTATTATAAAATTTAACATATGGGCAAACGAAGTCAGCATCTTAACTGATGAGAAACAATAACTTTAATCCTGATATGGGAAGTCAGATGTGAGACAAATGACAGGCATCTGTCAGCTTGTGAAGATGGGACCCGCTCATGCTCTGAATGCCAGTCTTCTATTCTTGACTGTGTAATACACAGAACTTGGCACCCTGCCTCCATTCCACACAAAGCGAGGGAAGGGAAGCTGAAGGCCCTCAAAAATGAAGTAACTTTAGCATGTGTAATGCTGGTAGATTCTGCCTGAAGTCCTTTTTAATTTTTTTTTTTTAACTTGCTATTTTAAATGTCAGTCTTCCTGGATTTAGTCTTAAACTTGACCAGTTTGACTAATCAGATGAAAAAAGGAGCAGTCTTGAAGTTCACAGTCATATGAATTATTACTAGTGAATGACTACCCTTCAATACAACTGATTTTCTATATCCACAAAACAGAAAACTCCATCATCATGATGGTGCACTTTCACTGCAAAGAAAGCCTCTCCTCATAATCTACAGGATACGCTATCATGACTACCACACCTACCAGATATTCAGATTGTAAGGTGAATTATTACTACCCGCTCCCCAGAGGAAGGCGCTTGCTTATACCTTCCAGATGGAACTTATAGCTGGCAACTCAATGCCCCACAAAGACCTTCTGCAAATAGGCTCTTAACAAACACGCATGCTCTGGCTTCCTGTTCCCATTCCATTCATATCAAACAACTCTGGCTCCCGCTCCCCACCTCGGTTGGCTTTTGGACTTAGCCTTTGTTCCTGCCCGGTTCCGACTGCTTAATACACACGCCCATAATATTTTTTATATTTACATATTTCAGCACAGCAAATATTAATTACATGCATTTAGTCAAAGACATTGCATCCAGTTTGTTTGCAGATTTCAACAGGGGCAATAAATGTCATCTCTGGAAATACTATTACAGAGAATAACAGATAAATAGAGCACCTTTTCTCTGGGAGAGAGGTGCCTGCTCCACCTGCTTTTGCTGTGTCACATCAAGCAAAAGAAATCACACATTTCTATGTGACAGACTTTATTCTTCTGATTACCAAATATGTATCCCCATCCCCTCACTGCGGGCGGGACAAGATTAATACAGTAAGTGTATATATTGCTGCACTGAATGTTCAGTACAGCCAAGTGTTAAGTTCTTAAGTTAGGCTGCACCTAAACAAGAGTTAGCATGCTTAACTACTTCAAATAAATGAAGAAATTTCTCTTTCAATTTGAAAAGTTTGGTAAGAAATTAGGTTTTACTTGTCAGTAAGTGCAACCAGGTACAAATCTTATCAGTCCAGTATAATTTTTTAATAGAAATTTCTGCAACTATTACAGTGAAATACACAGAAGAATTAAACAAACAAACAAACAACAAGAAACTAAGGGTTATTCAAACAAATGGTAAAATGAACCACTCTTGAAAGTGTTCTGCTCCAGTAGGAGGGAAACACATACCTGTAGGAAATTGAAGCAGAGCTAATGGAAGCATACAGCTGGCAGAAAATGCTTATTGCAGAACACTTTAAAAATCCACAACTTAAAAAAGAAGTATTCAAATACACTATTTACAGTCATGCACAAAAATCTAACCAGACAGAAAACATGCAGGAGAATGCTCATTATCTATCTCAAAGGAGTCATGAAATACAGTGAGTTTTAGGCCAACTCCACTAAGATCTGTCCATGTCCTACTCATATCATCAGCTCCAAAGATTAACGAATAAAACACAGAACATGTTAACTCTGAAATTCACTTGCCTAATGAATATTGGGTAGAGAGTGTGCCAAGTTCTCAGGTTATTCAGCCCCCTAAGCTGGAAGACAGGGACAGCGAGCAGGATGGACCCCCCACAATCCAAGAGGAAGCAGTCAACGACCTGCTACGCCACCTGGATGCTCACAAGTCTATGGGGCCGGATGGGATCCACCTGAGAATGCTGAGGGAGCTGGCGGAGGAGCTCGCCAAGCCACTCCCCATCATTTATCAGCAGTCCTGGTTAATGGGGGAGGTCCCGGACGACTGGAGGCTTGTCAATGTGACGCCCATCTACAAGAAGGGCCAGAAGGAGGATCCGGGGAACTACAGGCCTGTCAGCCTGACCTCGGTGCCGGGGAAGATTATGGAGTGGTTCACCTTGAGGGTGCTCGCAAGGCATGAGCGGGACAACCAGGGCATCAGGCCCAGTCAGCACGGGTTCATGAGAGGCAGGTCCTGCTTGACCAACCTGATCTCCTTCTATGACCAGGTGACCCGCCTAGTGGATGAGGGAAAGGCTGTGGATGTGGTCTACCTGGACTTCAGTAAGGCCTTTGACACCGTCTCCCACAGCATTCTCCTAGAGAAGCTGGCAGCTCACGGCTTAGACAGGTGGACTCTGCGCTGGGTCAAAAACTGGCTGAGCAGCCGGGCCCAGAGAGTTGTGGTGAATGGAGTTCAATCCAGTTGGCGGCCGGTCACGAGCGGTGTTCCCCAGGGCTCAGTACTGGGGCCGGTCTTGTTCAATATCTTTATCAATGATCTGGACGAGGGGATTGAGTGCACCCTCAGTAAGTTTGCAGACGACACCAAGTTGGGCGGGAGTGTTGATCTGCTGGAGGGTAGGAAGGCTCTGCAGAGGGACCTGGACAGGCTGGATCGATGGGCCGAGGCCAACTGTATGAGGTTCAACAAGGCCAAGTACCGGGTCCTGCACTTTGGCCACAACAACCCCATGCAGCGCTACAGGCTTGGGGAAGAGTGGCTGGAAAGCTGCCCGGCAGAAAAGGACCTGGGGGTGCTGGTCGACAGCCGGCTGAACATGAGCCGGCAGTGTGCCCAGGCAGCCAAGAAGGCCAATGGCATCCTGGCCTGTATCAGAAATAGTGTGGCCAGCAGGAGTAGGGAAGCGATCATGCCCCTGTACTCAGCACTGGTGAGGCCGCACCTCCAATACTGTGTTCAGTTTTGGGCCCCTCACTACAAGAAAGACATTGAGGTGCTGGAGCGTGTCCAGAGAAGGGCAACGAAGCTGGTGAAGGGTCTGGAGAACAAGTCTTATGAGGAGCGGCTGAGGGAACTGGGACTGTTTAGCCTGGAGAAAAGGAGGCTGAGGGGAGACCTTATCGCTCTCTACAACTCCCTGAAAGGAGGTTGTAGCGAGGTGGGTGTCAGTCTCTTCTCCCAAGTAACAAGCGATAGGACGAGAGGAAATGGCCTCAAGTTGCGCCAGGGGAGGTTTAGATTGGACGTGAGGAAAAATTTCTTTACTGAAAGAGTGGTTAGACATTGGAAGAGGCTGCCCAGGGAAGTGGTTGAGTCACCATCCCTGGAAGTATTTAAATGACGTGTAGATGCAGCGCTTAGGGACCTGGTTTAGTGGGCATGGTGGTGTTGGGTTGATGGCTGGACTCGATGATCTTAGAGGTCTTTTCCAACCTTAATGATTCTATGATTCTAAGTTCCTATGATTAAGTTACATTTCTTCAACTGCTACATGTACCACTGAAAAGTGAAAGAGGCTTAGAGAGAAATAGAAATAAAGTTTACTTCATGAAAAAACAGCAACCTCAAGTTACATTCTTTCAACCTTGTAAAATGAAGGAGCAGGTGAGGGTCCTGGAAATGCTAGCATTAGCTGATATATCCAAGAATTTGTCTCTATACTAAGAAGTCACATCTTGCGCGCGCGTGTGCGTGTGCGTTTATCATTGGCAGAAGCAGTCTCCAGAGGCTGGGAAAAAGTCTCAGGAGGTGCGTGAGCTCATGTTGCAGGATATGCTCCCAGAATGACTTGCAAAGACACGAGCATGAGAGAGTTCTGGCACGTGATCAGGTCTGGTTTACCGAAATTTGTAATTTTGAAGGAATACTATTCATCTTATTTGCTGCCTTGCCCCTATACTACAGCCAGACTGAAACTAGCTGCAAGGGATCCCTAAGCAAGTGCTCTGTACTGAAAAGGCCTCCTACAGGGAAAGCTCTAGCACTTAATAGTTTTTTTTAACAATACTAGCTATTGTTTACCTATTTCCTGCAGGTACTTTCAGTTTTTAAATTATTTTAAATACAGCTAAGTGAAGCTTCTCTATTTTATTTCTGGAATGACCGAGTATGTAAAAGTCTCTGAAGGCTGTAGTACATTTCATATGTTAAATAAACTTGAGCGGTATTTATTTATAACTGAAGATACAAAGTTCATTAGAGAGGACTCAGTTCTTTAATTTGCCAACAGGATGACTAATCAGCAAGTATGTGCTGGCCAGCCATGCCAGAACATGCCAGCCTGCACTAACCAGACAGTACACGTTATCTGAACATCCCATGGGGATGATCACAATACTCAGTGGACGGTGGGAGGCTATTGAAGCTGATGTGGGAGAGAGGTTTGGGAGACAAAGGAAACAAATCTCCAGGAGATTAGCCATTGTGTATTCTGCTGCTCCTTGGATAATTTGTTTTCTTTTCTAACGTGGAAAATTCACAAAATTATTATATTATAAAGTGTGAAGGTAAAGCAAGGCTAGTTCAGACATGGCATTTGGGGTAAACAGCTATGGATGGTGGCCGATTTGGTATGAATATTCCAGGCTGATTCTGGAAAGCTGCTAAGTCACTCACAGTAAAGTATGATCCACCAGGACAACCTATTCATTGCACTGCTATTTCTGTTCATATCTGCACATTCTCCAAGCTTAAAAACATCCTAATTTATGACCAATACAGGTTTTTCTTTTTTAAACAAACGAAACTTTAGAACTTCTGATCAGCAATTTTTTCAATTCAGATAGCTCATTTCATATCACTACTTTTGCTGCAGCCTGTACAGCAGTTTTACCAAATGCAATTGTAGGCTAGAGACCATTTTGATCCTTTCCCCTTTTTGCTGAAACATTTAAGTCTTTGGAAAAGAGCAGGCAGTACACTGGCAGGAAAGTACCTTCTCCTCCTTATTTTTCTTGCTGATTTCAGTAGCAGATATGATGGCAAGTGCTGGCAACGGCTGACAGCCTCATTCTCTTGCTGCCACTCTAATGAGGATTTTATTTTTATCCAAGATAATTGAAATAATACTGATCCTGGTTTGTTGTAGTCTTTATCTGTAGCCAACCTGTGTTTTGCACTATTCGAGCTCCATCAGTTGCTCTCAACCCATCTGGAGGGTATGACTTCCACTTTAAAGATCTTTCAAGGCTAGTTTCCGATTGTCCTTCCAAGAATATACATTACAAGTAACTGTTAAAGGTGTACAAAGAAATGTTTGCTCTTTTCTTCCGAGCCTCTCATGCTGTAGGAGACAAATCCACACGTTCCTGTGCTGGTGCATACTGACATGACAAAAGGCCTCACTTAAATTCCAAATAATCTTCACAGTTTATGCAAAATCTAATCACCAGATGCAAAATCTTGCTCTGAGAAGTTCGCTACATTCTCAGCTGTAATTACACTCACAGGGATCAATTTAGCTGAATCAGACCTGGCAAAATCTGCAGTAAGACCTGCAGAATCCAAGCAATGCTGTAACAAATCCCAGACTACCGGGCTATAGTACTGATCCAAAGGCCAAATGCTATTTGAGTTACTCACTGGGGAGGTCAATACAAATCAGCTGGGAGCAAGGAGAACAAGCTTTTGACCTAGACTTTATAACAGATAGCCTACATTTTACCTTAGCAATTTTAAACCAAACTTCACTTCAACTTTAGCTTTGCCTGAACTAGACGTGCTTCACCTGACTCAAGTTCTTTGTCTCCCTTATGTTCCGGATAATTACATCCTTCTGAATGCCTCTCCAACAAATGGCTGCTTTCCATTTGTCACTATCACCTACTATTTAGAAAATGTTCTAAGTTTATATAAGAATGCACAAATCTAGTAACAGGTGACTACTGCCATAAAAGTATTGTTAAAATAAATAAATAAATGAGAGAATTCCTCCTTAAGAATAACCAACTCAAATACACCTTTCCTTGCTGCAGATTCAACTAGCTGTAAGTGGACCACCACCACAGTCAATGCAGTTGTTTAGGTTTGGATAACTGAGGCGCTCTTTACCTTCTCTTTTCTCCCCCTCTTCCCAAAACATCTGATCTGGTTTTCCGTAAGTGGTTAGTGAATTTTGGTTGACAAATGCAAACGGCTGGATGTTGATTCTCTGTACTGTCTGTAATCCCATTAGAAACCAGAAAGCTGATCAGCAGTTCAAGTGTCAACTTGATATTCCAGAAGACAAACAGCAAAACCTGTTCATCACCCTATTTGTCCTAAGTTCACCCAAGGCACATTTTTGAACACAGAGCCTGCTGATGAAAACATCTTTTCGAACTGGCTAACAAGGCGCTTAGTTCACTCATCATGCCTGAAAAAAATATCATCTGGACAATCAAAAACTTTAAAATTCTAAATGCAAAGGTTTTCTACTGAAAATCTTAGACTATCTCAGAGAGTTTTTAACATATTATTTTTTAAGACATCCTGAGAATTTCCTACCTCTTTTCATTGCAATGTATTACATCATAAAAATACTTTTCCCCTCTAGTTGGAGAATGGGCTTTCCCTTAATGATCAATTGAAACTCACTTATTTATGAGAAATGTACATAATCTAATGGACAGCTGTAATTCAGTTAGAATGATCAACATATGAATAATGTAGCTCAGGAACACCAACAGAATAAGGTTAAGCCCTCCGAGCCTTCAATTATTCTGTATACTTTTGTCACACAAGAAATGTCGTGGCCTATTAGCAGTGTAACAGATGACTTTATGACAAATTCAGATAAAAACTGTGAATGGAAATAAATTTGTCAATAGAACGCAGAGTTTAAACTCAGAAAACCATAGCACTGAATTTGGCACAGGTGAAGGGGGATTTAAAATGGCTTATTCAGCTATGATATAGGAAGTGAAAAATATAGGGCTATATGAATGGTTGCTTTAAGTAAGTGTTACTCATTCTTTCATATTAATAATACCTCTTTTACTCAGCACCTCTTCTCCCTGCTACAGACAGGTCATATATTTACAGTTCTTTTAGAAATTAGAAGACTAGAGACTGAATCCTCTTCTTGTGTAATTGTTTCATTGCTGCTTCTGCTCATCACCTTGGACATGTTTCTTTCTGTCAAATAGCAGAGTCACTGTGCTATTGAATGAATCAGGCCAGTGAAACAGCTGTGACTGCATTAATGCAAAGGTATTTATGGAAACAAAATGCACAGTAAAAATATGCATTTATTTTCTGAGCAGGGCTCATTAATCAGTGGCATTCTTCTAATTCAATGATTTATGATATGCAGTATAATTTAAATTTAGTTTAGCTGTAGTCTCAACAAGCAGTCAATTAGGACAGTTTGGAGTGGGGGCAAATGTGATTCTTGCCAAGAGGGAGGATATTTTATTTTCTGTTTTAAATAAGCCTGACCCAAGTGGGAAGACTCCAACAGACTGCCGCGAGCTCTGTCTCATACCTCTTGCCTTTATTATGTAACTTCTGTTTTTATTCCTTCTGTTTTTTCTTCTTTGCCTTTGCCTTACAAACTTGCTCCTTTCTCACTGTTACATTCTTTTTCTGCCCTGTTTGTTTTCCTCCTACAAAAACCCCAATGATATTTATCTTCTTGTGGATTACTGCATACCCTTACAATGTACCAAACATGTAGCTCTAAAACAATCGAGCAGATTAAAAAATGACAAGCCACTCCCATGCACATTCACCCACCCACATTGTTTGCTTTTCTCTCCATCACCTTTCTCAAAATGACATTTTAAAAATTTGCTTCAATTTTCATTACATTTCAGAAGGGATCATCACATCACTTGCTGCAACAGTCACCCTGGCAAATTTAAATCAAATTAAGCATTACGGTCTCTCGAATAAGTCACACCAAGCTGTCCCAAGCTTCTTCAGTGGCACAATATGGATCACATAGCCTGTATCTGAATTGTCTTCAGGTGATCCCAGTAGGAAAACCAGGCCCACTGCTTTCTGCTAACTTGATCTGAAAGGCTGCTTACTCCAAAACCATGCATGATGGTCAGATTTCAAGTACGTGATCAGAGATATCAGGCAGGAATATAAAAAAAAGATTCTCTGGTCACTAGCAGACAATAGCCCCTCTCGTTTAACATTATTCTTCAGTTTAGAGTTATCTGTGGACTGGGAGGAAAAAGTCTTCCTGATGCCATAGGAGATCAGCAGAAACCTCTGAATAACAAAATCATGCAGACGGCTAGTGATCAGCATAAAGATACAATACTGCTATGAGCATTTGCACCTCTGTGTGTATATTTTAATCCTGCAAGAGAGTCTTCTTGGACAGAAGAGCACACAAGTGAGTACTGAACATCCCAAATATGAAATGCTGGCAGCTGTGTGCCAATGAAAACAGAAGTAAGGAATTTTACAGTCAAAAATTTTGTTCACGGTAAATCACTAGCAATATCCTTCTAAGTGTCACTGCTCACCCAGTTGCTTCAATGTTCCTAGTATCTCTTTTCTTACCAAACTGCCACTTCCCATAGTATAGCTTCAGGAAAATGTATCCCACATTAACCACAAAAAGCTGTTGTTTTACTTGATTGTAATCACTACTCACAAGAATATAGTCACACAGGCAGTTATTTTCTACTAACTATTATATTTTCAGTAATCCCAGTTACAGATTATCAATTTTTACTTGCTTTCCTTAGGACGTTTTGTTCCTTACATTGTACCTTCCGATTTGATGAAATGTTAATAATTCATCCTGTCAGCTTTTCTGTGATCAATTGTACACGGTCATGAGTATGTCTCTTCCTCCCTAGCAACTTCTGAACTCGTTTGCCAGTTGCAGCCTCACTACACAAAAGGAGAGCGTCTCGAAAATATTAAGTCCTTAGACATCGTGGGAAAATAAGACTTTGGTAGAGTGCCATAACCAAGTGAAAAGTTCAGATACTCAACTGTACTAGATACCAATTAACTCACATGAAAGATACCAAGAAGTAGGCTTCATTAGTTTTGATGTTCACAAAACTAGTTGCTTTTACCTCTACTGGCTAAAGTACCCACGCTGCCATCCTGCTACTTGACTAAGCACTTAAGTTCAAATTTTATTCAAAAGTACTGATTAATGCTCTTCAGTAAATTACTTCTGGTTAGGTTCATTGTATTACTCTGTTGAAAACACAGTGCCCACCTTTGTTTTGGGAAAAACATTCTCTCTCCACACATACATTTGCAAAGGCTCTGATTTCCAAAATTGTTTATTTTGACCTGAAACACTGTATTTACAGTCAGGACTCAAAGGTGGGTTTTTCTTTTTTGTTTCAATTTTACTGTTATGCCAAATTGCTATTTAAGTAAGTCGCAATCCAAATCACTGAGTAACAAGAAGCATCCTGAATTCCTGTGAAAAAGAGGCTTATTTTGTCACAGGCTATTTTAGGTATTTTTAAAGCCTCAAAAAGCTTGTTTGAGAATTCATCTGTTGATGTAACGTACTTCAAACTCTTTTACCACGTTGGTTGAAAAGCTGCTCTCCGAAAGGCTTAACAAGCTGTTTCTCATGATTTGGGCATTTAACTGGATGCGTTGTTAACGCCTGCACGCAGCGGAGGACGGTTTAGGAAGCAGGACAGGATGCTTTAAGCAGTCTCCGTAGAAATAACCAACCCCCGCTCAGCCAGCTTTACTTTGGTCCCAAGCCTTCTACCCCCGGCACGGTGAGGGCGGCGGGGAGGCCCATCACCCGCAAGGGCGCTCCGAGGGCCCGGCCTCTCCCACCCGCACCGCCGGCGGCTCCCCCCGCGGCCGCCGGCTCGGACGCTGCCGAGCGCGGAGCGCCGACGGGCCAGCCGGCTTCCCAGGCGGGCACACGGACATCCCAACACCCTCCCCGCTTCCCGCTCTCGTTTTCCTCACCGAGCCGGAAGACCCCGGGGCCACACAACCCCCCGCCCCACACCGACAGCCAGCGGCCGCCCCGTCCCCGCCGCCTTGCCCGCCTCCGCTCCACCCTCTCCCGCTCAGGGCCCGAGCCCCTTTCCTTGCGAGCAGGGGACGGGACGGGACGGGACGGGACGGGACGTCTCCCTCCCGGGTCGAGGGGCGGCGGCGGCCGCTGACGAAGCGCCCAAACCGGCCGCCACGACGCAGCCCCTCACCGACAGAGGCGGCCCCGCCCCCTCCCGGCGCGCGCGCCCGGCCCGGTCCGTCCGCGCGGCCGAACCCTCGCGAGAGGCCGCCGCTCGCTCCCGCGTTGCCACGTTCAAAGGCGCCGGCGGCGGGGCGCGCGTCGGACACGCGCTCCCGGCACGCCGCCGCCAATCGGAGCCGAGAGGCGCACCGCCTCGTTCCCGGGGGCGCTCCGCGATTGGCTGGCAGCGGGCGGGCGGGACGGGCCGCGGCGCGCTGGGTGCTGCGCTGCCGTGGCCGCAGGGCGCTCCCGCACGCGGGGCTCAGGTGGTGGCGGCGGCGGTGGTTCCTGACTCGTTCTCGCTGCGGCCCCGCCGGCTCCGCCCCGCCCCCGCCGCCCGCGCAGCCGCCGCCGCCCCTCGCTGCCTGACAGGAGGTGCCATGGCTTCACGCAAGAGCTCGAGAGGCGCCGGCGGCAGCCCCAGCCCCGGCTCCAAGAGAGGTGAGCGGCGGCGCAGCGGGAGCGGGGCCGCAGCCCGAGGGGGAAGGGGCGGGGGCTCCCGCGGCCCCGCGAGGGGCAGCCCGCCGGGGCTGAGCGGGGGCTTACCGCTGCGGGGCGGCGGCCGGAGCCCCGGAGCTGGGGGAGGGGAAGGGGCCGATGCCGCGCCTCACCGCTGCGGGAGGGAGACCCCGGGCGAAGCGAGGGGGTGCTGCGCCTTCCTCTCCGCCTGCGCCTCCCGGCGGGCTGAGGTGCAGCCTCCCCCGCCCTCCCCCTCCCCTTCTGCCGGCCCTCGGCCGCGCGGCGTGGGCTTGCGGGGGCCGCGCTCCTCTGGCGCCGCGGGAGCTGGCGGGGCGGGGGACAGATGGCCGAGGTCTGTCCCTCGCATTTCCGTCGTTCCCCCTCTCGGGAGTTCACGTGGAAGAGAAAGTTGCGTGGCCGGGCCTAGGCGGTGGGGACGCCCCTCGAAAGCTCCCCAAAAGGGTTAGGGTGAGCGACGGGCAGGTCGCCTGCCTGGAGCGGGTCTCGACATCTCTAGGTATCCCGGGAAAGTGCGCCCCGATCTTTTCCTCCGGAAGCCGGGGGTAGAACCGGGATGCCCAATATCTGATGCTAGCGAAGTCCTTACTTGTGTGTTCAAACTTGGATGTTGGAATATCTCCTTAGGCTGGCCTGTTTAACAACACTGGTCTAAACTTATTAGATCTATTGTAGATGTAGCAGCTAACCTGATGGTTTATGTAAGTCTAGAAGCATGGAGGAATAATACTGGAAAAATGCAAGCGAAAGGTTTTTGGAGACAGCTATCCCTACTCCGACCCCCCCAATAAAGAACACCTTAGCAAATCTGACTATTCATAAACTACTATGTGTGGACAATTTAGACAGGGAAAGCTTTATATGCACTAGCAGTTTTAAGCATAGCAGAACATGCCTGAAAGAGAAAAGAAGTATATACTTCTGGAGTCACTATGCAACCATGCACACTGCACTAAAGAAAGGAAGTGCTCTTATCAGAGGTTTGAATGTTTGCTCGTTGTAACTTCTTTGGTTTTGAGCTTGACATGCACAGAGCTCCAGTGATGAAATGTGGTGACGACACTGAAATAATATCTGTTGTTCCTCTTTGAATATAGCAATAATATGGAGAACAGGGATGAACCACATAGTATTAGTTTACCTATTACAAGATGAATTGAGAGAAAAAGATTTCAAATACCCTTAAGCATAAAAGAGTTTAGAGATGATAACACAGTGTTCATAGAAGGGGTTTTGTTTTCTTTTCTTTTCTTTTTTTTTAAATCCTTTTTCAATTGCTGACCTATGCTGTGGAGTCTATATTACACTTTTTGCTTGGATTGGAGGTACTCTGATCATCAACCAGTATTAAGAACGCTAAATACAGTTTTTCAATGATAATGCTTTAAGAACATGCATCCGCAGTATAATTTCAAATACTAAACATGATTCTGTTAATATTTTAAATATCGTTTTAAAGGTTTGTCAACATTTGAAAATGTCGCAGCAGCCAATAAGCCTTCCACAGTTGAGGGATGTGAAAATGAGATAAGGAAATAATTTTGACATGGCTACTAATTGAGACTATGAAGTATGGAAACCTCAAGTTTGAGGCAGTTCTTGATAATGTTGTATTCACTTTCACAGCAGTTCATGGGAGAGGATGTGGCTTCTTGCCAAGGTATTGCTCATAGCTCTGAAACCACTGAAGTTGACAGCGCATCTAAAAATCTGTGCGCTGAAGACAATGCCTGCATCTGAATGTAGTAGTCTGCCTTTAGGTTTCCGCATCAGAAAATATTGGCAGTAATCTTACAAATAGATCAAGTCTGAAATAGTTCTAACTGTAGTGTTTATATAGGTGTTTTCAGATTCCTTGAAATGTCAGAAGTGGAACTAAATATTTTTTAGAAATAGAACTCTACGTTTTACTTTCAGAGGTCATATACTAGAAGCTGTCAAATCAGTCCTAATGGAAAACAAAAATCTTTGTATTTAAGTGTTGTACTGCTACTGATGGACACTTCTTTGAAAGTGACATTTACAGAATTTTATGAATATGCCAATGATTTTATTTGGACTACAGAAGCAAAAAAAAAAAATTGACAGTTTGGGGATACTTAGAAAGGGAAACGTGTTTGTTATTATCTTTACTGGAAAGTTCGGCTTCTTGTCACTAACCTACAGAATCCATTGTAAAAACTGGCCTCTCAAAAGGAAGAAAATAAATTTTAAACAGCTAGATGAAGTAATAGATACTTGCTGGAATATTACTCAAAGCTTCATTAGATGAGGGACAGTTTTGGTGTAGGAACAAATGCGTGTCACCTGGTCATGAATTAACTCCCTCAAATTTCATGAGATGGGAAATTTGGAAATGTCTTGGGCATTAGCAGGTGGTTGTGGATAAGCCTTTCAATAAGAGTGAAGGTCAGCAGCCCAGGTACTTTGAAATACAGATGGCTGAAAAAATATGAATTACTTTGTAAGCTATGCTTACTTGTAGAAGTAAGAGTACTGATGATAAGGCATCTATCATCATGTTGCTGTGTGGGTGTCTTTTGCCTTATAGTACGTAAGCAAGGACTTACTTAAACATAATTCTCACTGATCATATAGTTGTGCAATGACTGCTGTCTGTTTTCTTTGTATTTCTAACTACAAGTGGGAGAGTAGTTCTCCAGTAAGCTAGGCATTATACAAAAAACACATTTCTGACACAAGGCACAACCTGTATCTACATTTTATATTTAATTGTATTTTATATTTAAAAAAAAAAGTCCTACCTCTGCTAGTTCTGAGGCTCTGTTGTCATCACACAGATTGAAGTCAAAGAACTCTACCATTGCTTTGACAAATTTTCTTTAATCTCCATAATAGTGATTGAGATTATCTTCTGACATCCCCGACTTTTCTCTGCAAGATCCCAGATGTTTGATTTTTCTTTTTCCTGTTTTAACCATGTAGTTTCCTTATATATCCAAATGCGAATGTATTGCCAAGCTTTTAACTCCTTTTACTCATCTTTTGGACCTTCTAAAGTGCCTTAATCTAATCCTTTCATTAATTTCTGGCTTTTCAGTTTTCTTCAAATTTTTTTTTTTTTATGCATTCAAGTTGACCTGATGTCCTTATCCAAATACAATTTTGTGCTAATATTAATTCTTTTTTAGTTAACAGTATCACTTCTAGAAAGATAGTTGTGCCTGTTAATTTGCATGAACTTTTACACTTTATCTCATCTCTGTTGTAAAGTCTACTTTATAGTGTACTTTCTCTGGGTGAGGCTCTCCATTAGCTTTTTAAGTTACCTAAAGAGCAGAGAAAGTTCGTCAGCTAAACAGGTCTTTTTTTTTTCCTGCTGAAGCTCTTTTGTTGGCTCTTGGGAACATGGAACTGCACATCACTGCTTCCGATGCTTTAAGTGGGATTGCCCATGCCTTCTCTGGTCTCTCTCGGCTACCCCGCTGTGCTGTGGTATAACATCTCCTTTTCTTACACTATGGATTCTATGTAAATATGATGCTTCCATCTACCTAAAAATTCTGTCTCTCTAATTTCTGACCTGAACTACTGGCCAGTGTGCTTGCTTTATGCCCTTGATTTTACAATTGTGTAGTGTATCATCTGATTTCTTGTGTTATAATCTATCCATTATTTCCTTCTTCATTTTAATTGTAATCCTTAGGAAAAAGGGTATTAAGGTATTGGAGGTGATAAGTGAGATGTAAATTTGGGATGCTCTGTGGGGCTTAACAAGTGTTTTGACTGGTTTGTCCAAGTCTAACTCCTAGTGTTTACTGAACTAATACAAATTCTTATGAATTCAGTTAGTGCACTGCTCAGTGCTTTGTTTTGGCTATTTAAACTCAAAGTTAGAATGTTTTCTTGTAACATCTTTGGTATTCAGGAGTATACAATGGAGAGTTATTACTTTGTTAGAGTTGCTATATGACTATTGCAGACCAATGAGACAATCTGTGTGTCTCACTGGTGGTATCTTTATATACTGTTTTAGAAATGTTGCAGTGATTTCTTCACCAAGCTTATCCTATTGCCTAATTTAGTTGCTTACAACTAGTCAAAGAGCTTGAATTGTTACCATTAGTGCCAGATATTACTATTTTTTAAACACTTTGGCACAGACTGGTAAAAAACATGTCTCTGTATTTGGAACAAGATGGATTTAACCAGGAAAGTTGATTGTGACTTGTGAGACTAATCTTAGATCTCTGAATTTTAATGGCATTTGTGTACCTGTTATCTGATAGCTAACTATGGCTTTCAAAGTATGAATTGCTCATGTCAGTGACAAAGTATCTAAATAACAACTCTGTGTGTGTATGTTTCTTCCCTAAATCTTCAGGAAACCCTGTAACATGTGCTAATACAAATAGCAAAACCATGAAAATGCGGACAGCCATCTCTTTGTGATTCATCTGTCTGCCTTGGGTCTTGTCCAGGGTGGTCTTTCTGGAAAACATTTTAACATATTGTAAATATATACTGCCAAATTAAATAATGGAAGCAACACTAATGATCCAAACATCTGTAATTTACATGGTATGTTGCAGCAGTGCCATCAGTGAAATTACTGGTTTTGCTGGGTTCCCCCCTCCTTTTTTTTTTTTCTCTTTTTTCTTTTCCTTTTTTAAGTGTTCTGTACAAAACCTGAGGCGGTAACTCTTCAAACAAGTCAGTTTTCTTATCTCTGATTAAATGAAAGTGAAGTAAATAACATTCTTAAAATCATTAACACAGGTATTCCTCTGCATAGATGAGCATATTTGCATTGGAATAGTGAGTCCTTGATATACCTCTTCATTCTTTGTCTAGAACTAGAGTTAAATGAGCTCTAAAACCTAAAAAGGCAACCCTGTCATCTCTTACGTCTATCTGTATGAAACTGTCTATATGCCGTTAGCTATTGAAAGGTATGGTAACTGACTGCCAAGGTCACTCTGTAATGAAAAATGATCAGTTTGAACACAGTATGTGCTTTTATGACTTGTTTTTCCATATTGCCTGGTATTTGGATTTCTTCCCTTTGCTTTTTCTCAAGAAAATATTATTTCGGGTTTTAAGATTGATACCTAAATGTAGCAGGATTAACATAAAAACAAAGAGAGCCTGATACTTTCCCTCTATTAGTACTTTTTCTCCTTAAGAAAGTGGAGAAAGTGGGAGATTCCTCTCCCCACTTCTGGAGATGCTGCCACGTGATAAAGACATCAGGGAAAGTTATGCCCCTTTTGATCCAGTGTGGGCTGAAATCTTGGGCCCGCTCTGTGTTGTCTAATGTATCTTACCTGTATGCAGGGAGTCATTGTGGGCTAAAAGATATGGTGCTTCAAATATGGAGGAGCCTTGCACTTGACATCCATAAGGATGTCTGCATCGTATACTTTTTGAGCATTTTGTTAAGAGTTTAAATGGTACGTAAGAGAGGTAACCTTTTTAATAGCCTTTTGGGGATAGAGCTTGTTTAAAATGCTGGGTGGAGAACCTCCAGTATCACTAATCATCTCAGGGAGACAGGAAATTGGAGTATATTTTCTCAGATTTTGGCAATTACTCTGAGAATGCACCTGAAAATTCCCCATCAGAGGTGGTAGCTAGTCTAGGTTCAGACTCCAGCGATGTATATCATATTGGGGGATCAAGGAGTTAAATTTTTTTACAGTTCAATGCTATAGGTCTGCAGTCACCTTAATCTAGTATGAGGTTGCTCTGCAGTCTTCCTCTTTTCAGTTCCCCTTCCCTGTACCTGAATTAGTAGCTGTGCAGGTGCTCAGTGAACCATGCCTGGGAACTGATAAGCCAAAAGCTGACTCTTCTTTTTTTTTCCCCAGACTAGCTCAGTACACAGCTTTATGGAAAGTCGTTTGGGTAGAAGGGAAGAGATGACAATGAGTGGCTGGGCATCAGGGGAGGGTGAAGCTGAATCTAGAGTTTTGTGTTTGATCATGTCATCAAGGAGCCATAGTGTGAACATAGAAGGTGAATGGTTTAGTTGGATATGCTAATGTAATGGCTGGATGTTTAAGGGCTTCAGTAAAGACAACAAAATTTACTAGCAGTGAAAGGCATGAGTGTTAAGATTATTTCTAATTACAGAGTGCATAAAGAGGTAGGATTTCAATATTGCTGTTTCTTTAAACTGAAAACCCCTTTACTGATCACCCGTACGAAAAGAAAAAAAGCTCATTTTCAGCTGGACTTTTCTGAATCACTTTGAAACTTGTAAAAAGTGTTCCTGCACTAACCCTTATGTTGAATTCTTCATTGTAGAGAACTTGAGCAATGAAGTTCTGATTTACTCCCAGTGATTCTTTCCTGATGAAGATCACAAACTGGTAATCTGTGTGATAGCCTGCAGCAATCTTTGTCCTAACTGCATCCTATGGGTTAGCTCTTTGCATGGAAGAGTTTTGAGCTATGCTTTGAAGTGGAAATCGTAACTCTATTATGTGTCTTTAAACACACTGGAAATTATGCAGATAAGCATATACTGAGCTTGAACAGACTGTAGTATGTGTGGTTCAGCTTTGCTAGAACTTTTTAAATTAAACAAATTTTAGTCTCTCCCTCATATGCAGTTGCACTATTACTATGCATGTACTTACTCAGTGTAACAAATGCTACCAAGTTGTTTGTTTGAAGACTTTCTTTATAAAATATTTAATAGCTAGAGGTTTTATAACTGTTGAGTAGCAGTTTTCTTGGTTTACAATTTTATTTCCTGAGGTTCTGCTTAAATGATAATCAATGATTAATTATTAATGTGACATATCTCACTTTCTCGCTTTTTACACTAGTGTTTTTTAAGGTGGTTTTGTAGTATTACTAAAGAAAGCTCAGATAGCAGTTTGTAACTGTGGAACTATTTCTTTCCATAGTAACCGGAGGACACAGCCATATCTTTTGTAGCAAGAAAGTTGTGAAGAGAGCAATACTTTTGCAACTGAGATCTCCGAACAACATATTTTAAAAGCTATTTATAGATCCAAGACTATGTAATGACTGTATGAGACACCTACAAACTCTTTTGAACTCTGTAGGAATTGCAGCTGCATAGCACCTCTATGAGGTACCACCTAATTAAATTGACTTAGTATCAGACTTGAAACTTTAAGTTTTAGGCATTAAATAAAGGATTTTTTATTTAACTTTCCATGATTTTCCATGAACAGAAACCTGTGAATAGCAGAGTTGTAGGTACTTGCATGGCAACTAGAGTTTTATTTGCTTCTATTTGAAACTCCTTCAAACCATGAGAAAAATTGAAAGAACTGGAACTACATCATCTGTTTTCTTTCCTTTGTGGCTTAATTGGGACTTGTTGCTAAAACAAATTGATGTGACCCACATTACAGGATAGGAAAATGGAACAAGAAAAAAATACCCTAAAATTAATGCCAGCATGCTATATGCAGAGATGAGGATTTTCAATCTTATGTAATAGAAACTTTTTTAAAGGTCACCACCAGCAGAATTTGCATGTTCTGGGCTTAAATATTTCTTGTATTTCCTTTCCACATTTACCTTTCCTGAACTCTGCTCTGGCCTAAATAGAACCAAATATTTAATTAACCTAGTAACTATGTAGGACTATTGGCTACATTAAATCATTCAAATACAAGGTAGGTACATTGTATAATTTAAAATCTTCTCATTTCCAAATGTTCTGTGGGGGAGAGCTGGTTAATCAAAATAGCAGCTATTAAAGATTTTTAAGTCATCTGCACAGTTAAAATCGGAATTAATTTTGTCTCCTCATCAGTGTTAGAGCTGATATAGGTATGTTGATCCTGTAGCAGGAGACAAACTAAAATTTCTTTATAAGCTTGTAGTCTTAACCTTGAATTTCTTGAGTTGATGTTTAAGATGTCAAAGTCAGAATTTTGGGGGGTAGCTTGAAAGAGGGAAGAGAGTAGAAAGGGTACAAAAACTATGCTTGAGTCAAGTAAGTTTACAAGATGCAAGTTCTACATTCCATTTTGGACATTAATTCTTTTTTGTGTTTGTATACACATAAAAACAAAACTTGAGAAAATTACTGAAGTGTTTGTGAAAAATACCAGAATGTAGGAAGGCTTTTCTATACAAATCTATTTAGTGTAGGTAAATAGATAACACAAAATATTTTTGTTCTGTCTTTACAGGACTTTATTTTTTCCTGAAGTGCTAACTCTCTAAGCCTGTTATTGTACTATCTTTAAGTTTGTGGAGAAAAGGTTTTGGAGAAAAAAAAAAAATCCAAACTATTCAGATAGTATATGATGGATGCATTAAATACTGCTTTAAATATATTCCTGCTGATAGTATTCATTATAAAACTCTTCGAAGTTGTAAGCAGTGTTGTTATTAGTCATTTAAGCTCTGTGTACATCTGTGTGTATTTTTTCCTTGTAATAAATCCTAATTGAAGAACTATTCAAAAAAATGTTCATCTGAATAACCAAAAAGAAAAACCTGAAACATGGCTTGGCCAAAATTTGACTAGCTTTTAGAAGTGATCATCTTTCTAGCATGTTTAGAAAAGAAGCAGGTGCAGAATCAGGATTTTCTCTTATTAACATGTATCTCTGTATTCATTTTTACCTCCTGTGACTTCAGCAGTTATGCTTAGATAAACAGAACTGCAGAGGAAAGTTGTTAACAGCAGCTCTTATGGTGGCAAACAGCTGGTCTCTCCAAACCTCATTGAAAAGTGTGGAGTTAGCACTGCAAGTAGAATTCACTGTTATGCTGTATTTAGATAAAGTGCCTTTGACAAGTCTTACGAAACTGCAACCTCCTAGGACAGAAGTTCTCATTAGGTTTCTTTTTGTCTTTAATTTGTGACTGTTTTCCTCTTAGAGAGAAAAACTTATGTTTCATTAAAAAAAAAACCAACAAAACAACAAACAAAAAAAACCCCAAAAACCAAAGATAGTCATTCTTATGATGTTTCTTTTATGAGTAGATTTCTTCTGAATAAATTTTCTGAGTTTTGTTGTGTATGTATGTCTTAGAAGAATCATTTAAATGGAAAGCAATCAGGATTTGTTCACTGTTTATAGTCGGAATAAATGTAACTACATAATAATAATAATAATAAAAAAAACCCCCTGGGAATGAGGCTTGACATCAGTCAGCCAGATGATAATCTTAGTCTTGTTTTGTTTTGGATTTTTTTCTGAAGAATAATTAATTCTCACTTCTTAGTAACAAATCACCTTAGCTTGCAACTAAAAAACCTTCTAAACATTGTGGTGCTTCCTGTGAACCAGAAAGGTATTTATAGGCTTAAAAGTACTTTGAACTATAACAGCTTATGTTCAGAAATGGGCTGACTTCTTAAAAGTATTGACCCTCTCTCTTTACAAACTGAATATAAAAAAGAAAGGAAAAAACTTACATGTGTCTATTTTACTTGAAGCATATTTTCAGATAATAGGATTGCAGATCTGATTCTGTGTTAAACAGGGCAAGAAAGAGTGGTTTCTTACTTCTGTGCAGTATTTTGGTAATTGGAGCTCTCACCCAATATAGGGGAGAAAAAGATTTAATTCCATTTTCTTCCTGAGGAAGAAAAAGTTTGGTTGACTTTCAGTGTTGCAGCTGCTGTTTATGGAGTATACTTGAACAGAAGTGAGAGTGTGTATATTTTAAATTCTTGTTGTTGAAACTGTTCCAGGCCGAAGAGAAACAGAGATTCAGCCTGCTGAGAGTGAGCGTGAAGATAGGTCAGTTATGTCCAGAGTCCCCTTTCCTACCTAGAAAGGAGGGCAAAAACTGGGCTTTAGTCTCTGTTCTGTGGAGCTCCTCTCTTACAAATTGCTGTTGTGGCCAGTTAAGATTTGACTATGCACAAATAAACAGCTTCGTCGTGAAGGACTAAAATGGCTTTGTTCTCATACCCTTGGGTATACTGAAAAATGTGTTTTAGACCTCTGAAGAAATTCACTGTTCCCCAGTGCAGAGGAGAGAACTGAATCTCTGGTCTTTCACATCCTGGTAAGTGCTGAATTCCAGGAGATGGTTCAATGGAATCGCTTCATCTATTGAAGGGAGGAGCTTCCTTTCACCAGGGAAGTTCAGCAGGACACTTACGATCCTAGAGACTTTTTACATACTTTGTGATGCATCTCTCTTCTTTTCTACTTTTTTCTTTTTTTTCCCCTCCTCCAGTTGGCCACCCTCAGCATCTCAATGATCAGTCTGCTTAGCTGTCGAATCCTGAATTTATGACTTTGCCTTTGTTTTTGGTATTTATGATGTTCTTTGATTGTTTGTACAGTAGGATACTTTACTATGAGAAATCTTGTAGGGATTGAAAATTAAGGACATTAAAGGTTTATGTGAGGATTGATTCTATGTGGAATAAAGAAAAGTTCCTCAAACACTAGAGTAAAAATCTGTGAAGTGGCAGCATGAGAGCCAAAATTGCCTTTCATTTGGCTAATTTATTATTTCAACTTTAAGTTCTGGTCTTTGTGTTTTCTTTGAACTTACAGCTCTTTCTTTTCCATCCATTTGCCTGTTCCTATCTAGTAAGTTTCTGATTTAGTTTATTAAAGTCCTTTGATAATGTGCACAGGTATGTTTATAACCATGTAGACTAGATTATATAAATTGCAGAGCAGAGATCTAGTTTTTAATGAGAGTAATAATTAAAAAGCCACTTTTTTTCCCCCCCTAATTTCCATTAAGGTTGCAGTGCTGAAGAAGATTTCTTAGATACCAAAAGGAAGAATCAAATTTGTATCACAAAGAATTTATATTGAATTTATTAAAAGTAAATCTTTACCCTAAACTTTAGATCTTATCTCTAAAGACCCTGCTGTCACATTTGTTTGTAAAACAAACAAAAATTTCTAAGTATGGATATTTGTGAAAATTTAAGGTTGGAGTATTTTATAAGTGATACCGTAAGTATTTTAGTAAAAATCTCTGTTCTATCTGTAAAGTAAACAGAGAGATAACACTAACCCTGTCTCCCTTACAAAATGAAATAGATTTTGTAAAAGCACATCAAAAGCTCAGATTTGTCCATTAAAAGTGTATTATTCCACCCTTGGTATGCTGAATGAAAATTGAAGATTAAAATCTGTTTTACCTCTGGATAGCACTTGCAATCATTATGGTGTATGGACATCTCAGAATGGAACAGTTCAACACACATGCTTCTTGAGTCTAGATTTTAAAATACATATCACAAAAAGTCTGTGTATATATACACACGTGACCTGCCTCACAGTAGGGGGGGGGGGAATCTCGTATTTTAATAGGCGGGGGGAAAATAGTATCAACAGAGAATGCCGTAAACTTGCTTTTAATAGATATTTTACTCAAAATGCTTGTTACTGACCCCACCCAAAAAAACCCTTTGTGTAAAAACTGTTTAAAATAATTAACTGCAATTTTATTAGTGAGAATGGCTTGCAACAGTTGTTTTATTGTTAATCATATTGGAGAAGATAATTTGGCAAAAATGTCAAGTGGTAGAAGGCCATGCTCATGCAAGAGAGGTTGCTTTCTGTCTTTACACTGCTACTAGTTCAGCTATATTGGTGGTAGGACGGTTCTGTTGTAACATATTTTAGTTTTTTAC
Source organism: Aptenodytes patagonicus (assembly GCF_965638725.1). Taxonomy (NCBI): domain Eukaryota; kingdom Metazoa; phylum Chordata; class Aves; order Sphenisciformes; family Spheniscidae; genus Aptenodytes; species Aptenodytes patagonicus. Next base: position 41,101,384 of record NC_134950.1, read on the forward strand.
TTCTCTCCCATAACTGCTTTTTATCACTCTGCATTTTGCTTTTAAAATGAGCTTGTCTTAAAGTCACCCTATGGTCTAGCTGATTGATAATTTTTACTTCTGAAATGCTATTTTTAGATACCTCTGAAGTTAGTGTTTTGTTGTTTTCCTTTTAACTGTGTTTTTCTAATTTCTAGTAACTGCCTGCTGGTGTGCGCCCTTCTCTTCATGTGATAATCCATAATTGCTTCCACATTACTTCCTAAAGCACCTTTGTGGGAAATAATTATACACATTACAAAAGCTTAGCTTGATGCTTTGAAGCCTGCCTTTATTTTTGTGTTCGTAGTTGACTTTTTTTTTCCTCTAAGCTTCTTTGCTTGCACTTTGGTAGTGATCTACAGGTGGAATTAATGCTGCTAGTCTTGATTGTCAATTATGCTTTTCTAAAATTAACTAAAATAGCATGGAGTGCATAGTTGTAGCAAAACTAACTTGAAAATAGTTTTTAAATGTGAAAGAGTTACACAAGTGAGGTGAAGAATAATAATTTTGAGTGTTAGTGAAGCAATTTGAGTTGCTTCAAAAAAGAACTAACAGACAAACCTGTAGTCACAGCATTTGAACACAGTAGAATGAGACCTCGCAAGAAGTCTGTGCTGTTGACTTAGCTATCCCAATCTTGAATTGTATTTTAAATACATATCTATTGAACTTAACTTTTGTCTTTCACAAAACTAACCAAAATTATGTTGTCTGGTATTTTGAACTATAGCATTCAGAGAGATACATGTGTAAGCTGTATTCTTCAAGGTGTGCATTAACGTATGTTGTTCATGGGGTGTGTGATCAGTTTTGTGGCCCTTTGGTCCATCTTCCTTTTGATGAGTCTGAAGAGTTTCTGCATTTTAGCTGTAGCCTTCCCTTTCAGGAAGGAAGATGTTTGTCATTTCTTGGTAATACATGTTCATGCAATCAACTGATGTTTAAAAGGCACAAGATAAGGCTGTGGGTTCTTGATTAAAGGTCAACATATGTGTGTTAGTTCAGATTGGGAGTGTACATTTGAAATTTATTTCTTGAGTGTCTCCACTCACTTTCCTTTTATTCATTGTGCTGTTTTCCCTGAATAGACTTACTCAGGTTTGAATGAAATGAAACAGAAAGGTATGCTGCAACCACTTATGGGCATTCAGCCAGGTAAGATCTAGTTTGGAGCAATCTCCCCAAAATATGTATAATATGGACTTCAAGTTCTCAGCATCAGTTGTATGCCCTATGAATCCACTTGTAGTAAGATCCAGTATCTGCAAATGCAGGTGCAGCCGAAGTGAAGTTGCAACAAATTGCCTAATAGAATGCCTGTCAAAACAATATGGGTTTTATATGCAATAGACCACGTATAATTGCACGTACAATTATTTCCCTTAGTAAGCTGTTGATTTCTCTGTATATTTGGTGACTTCTACCCTTTGTTTATATTTTCCTCCTATCTTGCTCTGAATTGCTTATGCATCACTTAAGTTGCTGAAAGGTACTAGTCAGGAGGTCTTTCTTAAAGCACCTGTTCTGTTTGATGAATTCAAGTGGCTTTAAAAATAGCTGAAAGACACTAGTTGCAGAATCAACTGCCTGTAGTTTCTTTATATCCATTTGAAAAGTCTTAAACTCAGTTGGGTGTTACTTCTCACTTTTTTCCTCCCTTGAGCTATTGGGAAGTGCATTTGGGAATTGGTTGCTGGATATTAAAACCACAGGAGGTATATGCTGTTTTTCAAAGTAGCTGTAACATTCTGCTGTTCACTCCATCTACCTGATGGCTATGTTATTTAAAGAAGCATTGGGGAGGAAGGGCAGAGTGCTAGATCCTGAAGTTTTTATTAGGGTTACTGTTAATGAGACATGAGTTTGTTTCTGTCTTCCTCCCACCCAAAAGGAGCTGGCTTTTGTTTCAAATGCAGTGAGAAGAGAATAGTTTGCTAAAACTGAAGTTGTAAATAAGTTGAATAGTGTATTAGTGGGGTTTTTTTTCTTCCTTTTCTGGTCCTTAAGAAGAAGAGGGTATCTTGATCGTTAATCATTTGTGTTAGCTTTAAATTGTACAGGTAGCATGACTATTGTCAGATTTTAAAGAAGGGGTGAGTGAGATGAGTTAGTGTTAGTCCTTTCTGGAAAAGGAGGGCAACAAAGCAAAATCATAGAATCATAGAATCGTTTAGGTTGGAAAAGACCTTTAAGATCATCGAGTCCAACCGTTAACCTAGCACTGCCAAGTCCACCACTAAACCATGTTCCGAAGCGCCCCATCTACACGTCTTTTAAATACTTCCAGGGGTGGGGACTCAACCACTTCCCTGGGCAGCCTCTTCCAATGTCTAACCACTCTTTCAGTAAAGACGTTTTCCTCACGTCCAATCTAAACCTCCCCTGGCGCAACTTGAGGCCATTTCCTCTTGTCCTATCGCTAGTTACTTGGGAGAAGAGACTGACACCCACCTCGCTACAACCTCCTGTCAGGTAGTTGTAGAGAGCGATGAGGTCTCCCCTGAGCCTCCTTTTCTCCAGGCTAAACAACCCCAGTTCCCTCAGCCGCTCCTCATAAGACTTGTTCTCCAGACCCTTCACCAGCCTCGTTGCCCTTCTCTGGACACACTGCAGCACCTCAATGTCTTTCTTGTAGTGAGGGGCCCAAAACTGAACACAGTATTCGAGGTGCGGCCTCACCAGTGCCGAGTACAGGGGCACGATCACTTCCCTACCCCTGCTGGCCACACTATTTCTGATACAGGCCAGGATGCTATTGGCTGCCTTGGCCACCTAGGCACACTGCTGGCTCGTATTCAGCCGGCTGTCAACGAGCACCCCCAGGTCCTTTTCTGCTGGGCAGCTTTCCAGCCACTCTTCCCCAAGCCTGTAGCGTTGCATGGGGTTGTTGTGGCCGAAGTGCAGGACCCGGCACTTGGCCTTGTTGAACCTCATACAGTTGGCCTGGGCCCATCGATCCAGCCTGTCCAGATCCCTCTGCTACTTTTAACAACACCTCTGCTGCTTTTAACAAATACGCAATAGAAATTTTGCCTGGTTTACCTTTATGGCATGTGGTGTATTGCACTCTAGGGAAACAGGCTTTGCTTTGGCAAAACTATCAGTAACCCTCCTTTGGGTCTGCTAGAAGCAAATATGAGGTGTACCAGGGGAACAGTTCTGATCTGAAAATTCTGTGGCAAGAATGTGTGTGGTTGATTTCAAGTAACTCTTATAAGACTCAAAACTACATTTTAGAAATTAGCTGTCTTTTATTCTTAAAGTAGTTAGCAAGTTTCAAATGAGCAGTCTCTACCGGGAAGCCTGGTAGAAGAGTGCCAACATGGAGAAAGTTCTTGGGCGAGGGCCAACTTAACAAATGCAAGCAGGCAAGCTTTGTGTCCAGACTTGTGTTTCAGCTTATGCTGATGGATTTAATGTCCTTAGAGCTCAGGCACTGAGGCATACATTGCAGCAAAAATACTACAGTACAACACGCTCAGTTTCATTCGCTGCTGTGTTTGATGTTGGAGGATTAAGGGGAGGGGAAAGGATCAACTACCCAGGATGCTCTGTTAGGAGGAGTAAGTGAATTTGATTGTCGTCAGAACTAGATTGCCATATGAGTTCTGAAAAGCGTTTGGCCCCTGAGGATAACTGCTCTAAAAATAGATTTGGAGGAGAGGTTTCTCTTGGGTCCAGTTTCGTGTTCCAGCTGAGCTGGCTTTAGGAAACTTGTTTGCTCCTGTTGCAAGACTACAGTGAGGATAAATTGTTTCTTATTCTGCCTTCAACGTTAATTTTGGAGATATCGACACACTCGCTTTGTCTGTGGAAATCGAGCACTAATGTTATGGCTGACGACACAGGTATAATCCTAACCTTTTTGTGAGCAAATAGAAAATGCGTAGTTGCAAATACTAGCTATGTCTGATTTTGTAATCAGCAAAATAACTGGCTTACTGTGGTATGTTGGTGTTTTCTAGCCAGTTTGCTGTTCTAGTCTGCATTACAGGCTGGCTCTGTTCTCTTTGATTAAATGTTCTCTGGAGTAGAGGTATTTAATGAGTTTATGGCAGGTGGTTAATTGTAACTCAGTTTTTGCTTGAGTAGAGCACACATTAACATGAGACATTGTTTTGTCTTCAAATATCTGACTTTAAAGTTATTTTTGGAGTATGTGAAATTACTAGGTGTCTTTAATGTAAGCTAAAGTAAAAGGAAAAAGGTTTTCATACATTTTTATCTAGGCATGACTCTTAATGCGGGGTGGGTGAAGTATAGGACTTTTAAAGATTTGCCGTTGAGAAATAGATCGCGATTTAAGACTTTCTGATGTCTGCATAAAGACATCTGGTGGTGTAAGCACAGGCTTACCAGATATGGCAAGTGACCTACTTCTGACATGTCTGGCAGCATGTGCAGGGAAAGGTCCTGAATTGAGAATTAACTCTTTGGAATGAGCTCTGAGCCAGCATCAGTCCTTGCAATGTTTTGTCCTGACCCTATGCATAGGGTTATCTGTGCAGACCATAGGTAAATTTTATGTTACGTAACTTCCATTTGTATTAAAGTGTTGCCTGATCAAGCTGCCATGGTTGAATTCTTAGCAGAATTTTTCAAGAGTTTTGAAAATAATTTTTCTATAAGATAGGAGGCCACAGCATAAGAATCTGTCTTTGTGACTGTCATGAATGATATTTTTATAGCAGAATCTGTTTTTGAGGGATTTGCATGAAACAGTCTTTTAGACTGGAAAAAATATGAACAGCTGTGCTTGATTACTTGAATGTCTTTTTTTTTTTTTTTTCATTTTCCTGTTCTTCTAATAAGTAAAGCCCCTTTCTTCAGAGGGAACTAGCAGTAAACAGTAGAAAACAGTAAGGTAAATTAGTAAGTGTGAAATACAGTAAGATTCTCTTTTCTGTTTGCCTCTTCCAATACCTGGTTTTCTCTAGAACCAAACTGTAACCTGGAATCATTTAAAATGTTTTTAGCCTTAAGGTTTCATTTTAAATACGTACAGAGCTTCCCTTGACTACAGTGGAAAACAGGAGTAGCAAAGTTCTGCTGTTACATAGTATAATTGTTTATTTCCGAATATTAACATTTCCAGCTCAAGAGTACGTTAAATAATTTTCACATACAGTTGATCATATTTCTGAATGTACTGGCACATGCTGCTTGTCTTTGCCTCTATTTTCAGGCTACCTGTACATCTTTCCCACAAGAGTGATGTTATGATGAGTTATGTATACGGACCTTGCACATACATAATTAGGGTACTGTGCAGTAGCAAACGATTCATGCCTGATGTGAGGCTAAGTTGTCTCAGTTTCTCTCTGAATATTATTGGACAGCCTATACCAAGGCAACTTTTTGCTTAATATAGAAAAGAAACTAAATAGTTGGTATTTGATCTTTGTACAGAGTAGTCTTAATAAAATAATTTTTTTTTTTCAATAAAATGCTGAGCTGACTAAGAGCTGAGGTGAGTCAGTTGTTTTTTTTTTTTTATTGGTCTGAGCTCAGTATATAGCACAATGAATGTAATAAAAGGTTAGTTTATTACAGCTGCGAACCTGATGGCAAGCAGGGTCTGAACGTACTTCTGTATAATATCTATTACAGAAATAAGTCACCAGTCTCTCATTACTCATCTTTCAGAGCTATTCCATTTTATTCTAAAAAAAAATCATGTTGATATTTAGCTGTTGAGAGTTTTTTTTGTCTTTTTCTATTATCAGTGTTGATAAATACATCAAACATTACTTGCAGTTAGTATGATAAAGTTAACTCCCCGCCGTATTATATTATCACAATATTCATGACAAAGTTCCTTGAGTATTTCAAAATCTGTTAGAAATAGTTTTACTTTAATAACTAGGACTGAATGTGGCTGAACGGGCAAAGGCTGGTGCTTAGAAGGGAGTGAAGTGGAATAGGCTGGTAGACGTGAAACTGTGGCCAAGTGCCAGCCTTGCAGAAGTAGTATCAGGAGGCAGAAGAGCAGACCTTCAGCTTTGGAGAAGGGCCACAGGCATCTTCTTGGATGCCCATTTATTTACTACATATATGACTCTTTTCCTAAAATGGTCCTAAAGCAATGGACCAAGCAATTTGTGTTCTCTAGTGGTGATGCCCATTTGAAACCCCCTACCCATATGCTAGGTTGAGGACTTTCTTTTCCCAGTGGTTTGTTTTTAACTACTGTATTTTTTTTATATACGCTTACTTTCCATACATGTGGTTATAAATGAAGCTGTGATTTGCATTAAGTCTCTGTGTCATTGTTTTACCTTTATGTTCCATGGAACTGGAAGTCTAAAGGTATTCAGCATGTAGTGAATCTCTCTGCTTGACTCTAAGCAACAGGGAAGATATTTTTAGTTTGTAGAGTGTCTGATCTTGGAGTCTTACCTTTAATATGGTTTAGATTTTAGGCTTCTTAGGCTATTTAATTTTCATGTTGATTCCGTGAGCTATTTCAACTAGCTTTGAAACTTGCTACAGAAGAAACACTTTTCTTCCAAACTGTTTCTGCTGGTCATATTGCCCTCTGGTGGCAGTTTGAGAACTGTTGGCACAAATGCAAAGCATCCCAAAAATGTTAAGCTCTGTATAAATATACACTAAAGGGGAGGAAGGGGGGATTTCCAACTAAGTTGTTAAGACAAATTACATGTGGGTTTTTGGTGTTTGGTTGGTTATAGGACTTCTACTTAGGTAATCATTGAGCTTCCCATCGTAATTCAGTGATATGAAAAGCAAGTAACAGTGGTGAAGTTAAAAACAAACAAACAAACAAACCCCTAGTAAAAAAAGTTTTACTCCAATGTCTTGCATTCTGTGTAGTCATAAGAAACAAGATTTACAATTATAGCCTCAATCATAATTTTCTAACTCTTATATGAATCCATTTTCCCTACTTGTTTGCCTTACTTTAACAGAGACTAAACATGGAGGAAGCAAGAATGGAAAGAAAGAAGGCCTCTCTGGAAGCTCATTTTTCACCTGGTTTATGGTAATTGCTTTGCTGGGAGTTTGGACATCAGTAGCAGTTGTCTGGTTTGAACTTGTAGATTATGAAGAAGTTCTAGGTAAGAATTTTAAATCTTAAGATGCTTCTAATAATTATTATGATATACAGTAAATGGAGGCTGTTTTAAATTTCTAGATAGCTGAATTGTCTACTGTGGTATTTGCAAATGACCTACATGATAAGAATAGGCAATGTAGTTCAAAAAGTCCATTTTAATGCTGAACTCTATTATGATGTTAAAATGGGATTCTCATAAGAATGGAAAAGGTTATTAACATACTGCATTTATTAAAGAATTGAAGAAATCTCCAAGGATAGGTCTGGATTTCTTTGTAACATGTATGCTGCAGTTCATTTGAAATGTCAGCTGAATATGCATTGTTTCAGTTTAAGCTCTCAGAAACTTGCAGCAGTGGTTGAAAGCGGGCAGCTAATGTTACCACTCCTCTGATGGACTGTGTTGCCTATAGAGTCAGGACACCTGATCAATCATCCTCTCGTGAATGAGCTGTTGCATGACCTCAGTTTTAAGCTTATAATGGTGATAATTGCATCTCAATATGACAATGTTAAGAGAGTATTGTTAATATAATATCTAAGGGTGAAAATTAATGTCTCAAGTTTCAAGATGTATGTCCATAGGTAGAGCTATTGTCCCACATCTTGTAGGCTTCAGCACACACTTTTGCAAGCTTTACAGCTTTACAAGTCTGTTGGTACATGCTTTTTTGATCTGGACTGATTTTAAGAGAAGCTTCTGGTTTGAAACTTAATTTGGTCTAGTGATGCAAATAATGGTTTCTATATTTTTACCATGCATGCAGCCAAAGCAAAGGATTTCCGTTATAACTTGTCAGAGGTCCTACAAGGTAGGATATTAGAGAAATAAGATTGCTTTACAGTCCCTTGACTAAAAATTTTGGTTTACTTTTTTGTTTTTAATTTTTTAGAGAATTACTATTCTTCTACAATGGCACGAAACTCAGTCGTTTCTCATCTGTCTCATTCTTCATGGTTTTGAAGATGATACAATTCTTATTTCTAGAGAATTACATTTATTCCACCGGTCTGTTGTGTTTAACCATAAACCAATAAAGATCCTTTCTAATTGATTGCTTCTGTATGATGGTGATGGCCTTATTTTTGTCTGTTCCAGATCCAAGTCTGAACTTTTTTTCCACGTAACTGTTTTCTAATTTTCTAAGTACCATATTAAGAACTGTATTTCATTTATTTTAATGGCAGTCAAGTTCTGCCTCCATTTAGAGAATGACAAATGTAATAATAAACTGGCAAACTATAAGGACTTAGAGTTCTTCTGCAAACAGCGTGCAGAATTTCAATCCTATTAAAAGTTATGTCTGAATTTTATCAAAACTAGTTAGATAGCTCTCTACTCAGTGATCCCAGGACACTTCTAATCCTGGATACCATGATTCTATGCTAAAAATTCTTTTTGAATAGTAAGTGGGTTCTCCTTTTGCTTATACTTAGAGCTGGCAGAGCTGCAGTTCCAAAAATAAAAGTGAGAAGTCTGATGTATTCACCTATAGTCACCTATAAAATGATGGACAACTTTTTTGTCTGCAGTGAATGTTACACAGTTGTTAATAAAATGATGAACGTTTTTCCTTTGTCCAGGAAGTAGGTTGCTTACCTTCTATTAACTTGGCACTAAAAATTATATACTTATCTTTTTTTTCCTGAGAATTTAGAATGGCAAGAAGCATATAATCAGAAAACAAACGGTGATTATTTGATTAATTCTTGTTTTATTATTTCTTTTCCCTCAAACATGTTGAATGTTCCTTGTGAACTTAAATTTTATTCTGAGCAAAGCATGTTCACATAAAGCACATCACTTAATTACAGGTTTGTTTTAAACCTGCAAGCACCAAAATAAATGTGTGGGGGAAAAAGACTAACTTGTGTTCAGTCTGAAGTCTAGCAAATGCAGAAAGGAACTTAAAATATTTGTAATATTTTCCAGGAAATGTAAAATATGGTTAAGAAGAGTACGGCTAAAACATTTAAAAAAAAAAAAAAAGGGGGGGGTGGGTAACAACCTAGCACTGACAGTCAACAATTGCATGTTGAAAGCGCTGTGCTGGAAACAAACTGCTGGATCCCTGATTCTTTCTTCTTCCTCTCTTTGCATTTCTAGGCAAGCTTGGGATATACGATGCTGATGGAGACGGAGATTTTGATGTGGAAGATGCTAAAGTATTGCTAGGCAAGTACAAACACAGGTGGAATAATTATATAATTCAGTTGTCATATTCATGTTTCATTGTTGTTTAATGTCAAAACTATTTCTGTTTTTTCCTAATTGAAGAACTTAAATCGATTTAATTGTGGTGGGTTTTTTTTCTTAATGCAAGTTGGAGGATTGTGTGTGCAACTTGTAGCAAGTTGTGTTCTTCTAGTATACCAATGTAAGTGGAAAGCATTTAGTTACTTACAGGATGATTTTGAAGTTAGGTTGTGGATGCTGCTGTATCGACTGTTGAAAAGATGGTTGTGATTATTAATAAATTTCTCAGATGCAGGTCTTAAGATGCTTCAAGAGTTAAAACATTGTTTATGTTAACATGTTAAGCTAGGTCCATTTTAAAATGACTTCCAGCAGGTCTTTGTACTACTTAGATGACTGTTTAGTGTATTTTTGTACTGTCTTTCCTCTATTCCGAGTTCTCCACAAGTCTGTTCACTTTCTTTGCCCTTCAGAAATCCTACATGACATGGATTTTTCTTCTTTGATGTTGAAACACTGGGTTTAGGTTTTTGTTCCTTGTAGTTTGGGGGAATGTCTTTCTGCTCACGATGTATCTTCAAAGAGAAATTTCAATCACTAGACATGCTTCGTGATATTGCCCTTCTACCTACTTCTAGCTTCACAATCAAGCATTGGAGACGTAATTCTTGCATACCTGATGTTAGAAAGTTTTTAGTTTTCTTTTAATTGATTTGTTCAAATGTAAACCTATTCTGAGCACACAAACCTAGCAAGTTAAACAAATAAACAAAACAACAAAAAACCCCAGCATAGTAAGGGAGACAAGGGCAAAGTGGAGTGTCTCAAACTAGTCAAAGTTATCAATAGTATATCAATAATATATTAGAATCATAGAAGCATAGAATCGTTTAGGTTGGAAAAGACCTTTAAGATCATCGAGTCCAACCGTTAACCTAGCACTGCCAAGTCCACCACTAAACCATGTCCCTAATTAGGATGTTATGGCTTGCTATTTGAAACTCATACTCCATCAAATCAGTTTATCATCAGTTTATTTTTCCCCACTTATGTTTGCAGAAATAAGCAAGTCTTTTTGGGGGGTTCATTTGTTTAATCCCTTCATGGTTAAAGAAAACTCATGCAATCAAGATTACTGAACCAGTTTGCAGTGGTGTGAATGTGAGAGGCACTCCAAAGAATCTCCTGTGCTCCGAGTGACTTCAGAGCTACAGATTGTGTGTTAATTATAAATGGTGAATAAGATAATACTTTGTATAGTTATAATCCTCATCTTTCTCTGTCTATTATGTAGTGTATAGAAAGTGGATATCAATCTTTTGTGGGTCATATTATTTGGATTCAGATTGCCAAGGTGGTAGCCAGAAACATGCTGCTGCTTTGTTACATCTCTGTTTTATGCAAGTTGATATAGCTGGGAATTCTGCCAGTACATGACAGTGTTTCTATTATAAGCTTGTCTTATCATGCATTTAAACCTTATACTTCAAATGTGACATTAGAAGGTCACAGATCAAAAGTTATTTTTATTCTTTTTGAATACTTGCTTAGAAATATGATTTAATCTCATTTAAGTTTAAGAATATTTTCTGCAGTACAAAGAAAATGGTAAATTTTGAGAAGTTACATGACTGATAAAAATTATGAATACAAAAATAAGTTTTTTCTAATAACTAGCTTGTAATATTAACTGAAGTTCCCAGTATATTATTGTGCTTGTTTGTATTTAACATTTAATATGAACTAAAAAATGAACACCACTATGCAGACTGAAATTATTTCATTGATGCAGAAACTGGAAGACTAGATTCCCTCTTGAGGAATTTGTCTTCCAGAATTAAGTCTTTGTAGTAAAGAAAAACAGATAGTAAGCCTGTATTCAACTGCATTAGGGTAACTTTCTAAATATTGAATGCATATCTCCTTTTATATTTTATTTGTGAGGATTTTGTTAGTACATATGCTGTGTTTGAAGACTTGTTACTTTCTGGGATTTTTCTCTCGGTCAGCCTACCATAAAAGCAAGTGGTTTCTCTGCTAATTTAATACTGACTTAAAAAGGAGATACTACTGTTTGATGTTTAGTGCTAGGAAGTCATATGCTTTTTTCTTTTCTGTTCTTTAGCTATTACTAAACTACTGTATATTGAAATGTGGCATGTACAGTGGTTTAATGTTGTCCACTTCCATAATCTTTAGTTTTCAGTACAAATTTAAAGATTTAATTTGCATATTAATGATAAATATATTTTTAAGTTAATTTAATTTTGAGAAATGCTTCTACTAGTGTGAGTTTATTTTATATTTGAAAGAATGGTTTAGTAGCTGATAACTTAGTAGTTTTCTGTACTGCTTGGGCACACCTAAATAGAAGAATTAAAATTTATTATTTTATTTTTTGTATGTATAAGGTATGATAGGGTCTGTTCTTTTTATTTGTCGAAATCAAAGGAGGTTTGATGATTAAATTCTCTTGAGGTATTTGTGTAATTTTAAAAACTATGTGCAAGCAGTGCATTCTTCCCCTCTTCCCCACGCCCCCTCCCCAAGTAAGGGGGGGGGAACACACCACCTAAAACCCAACCAGCCAACCAACCCCAAATATTTGTTGAGTTAGTTTTGTATCCATTTATAAAAAAAAAAAATTATCCAGGGTGGAAATGCAAACTCGTTGAAGCTAGTCTGCAGTTATCTTGCAGATTCTTTCTTTTTCACTGGTATTTGTGAGGTTCTGTTTACTGAATTCCTTTTGGTAATGGGAAGAGAGGCTTCTTAATCTGCTCCTTTGAGGGCTGCTGTTATCAGTAGTTCTCTTCCCACTTTTTGTCCACCTCACTCTGATTGTTCTTTGAAGGAAGTTACTCTTCTCAGGAGGAGTGTTATACCTCTGTACTTGAGAACCGAGTACAGAGAAACAGTGGCTTTAGTAGTATTACAAAAAAATGCATGTATAGGGAGTACCAGTGTCTGTTGTGATAGAATCTTTGGAGCCGAGCCATTTTTTATACTTCAGTCCTTTTTAACAAGCAACAATATCCTGAGAAATTCTACCTAAATTGCTGCAGGGGTTAGTACAATTTTGGGACTGCAGCTACAGAAAGTCATCAATATATCATTCTTGTGCATTTAGTTCAGAGTAGTCTGGCTATGCAGAAAATGGAAAAAACCTGACCTAGTGTATCAACAAACAAAGGGTAGTAAACAGTAGAATCCAAGCTTCTGTAAACCAAGTTTTTTTCCCCTGGTTTACCTATAGTAGAAAAAGATGTTTGCAAGTAGATGTACAAAGATTGCACATTCAGAAAATCTGTGGTGATAAAATAGGAGTTAAAAGAATGCTTTTGTATGGTACAACTGTTTAGGATAAGCTTCATGTTCTTACCTATTTTTCTCATGTTCAATTGTAGCACCTTCAAATATTAAAAGCTTGCACATGCTCATTCTCGTAAAAGATGTTTGCAGGAGAAAAAAGGCTTTGTCTTGTTAAATGAATGTAGGCAAGCCCTCTGCCCCATTTGGTTACGGTAACACTGTTGAATAGATAAAGATTTTGACTCCCTCGATTACTGTTTGATTTCAATTGTAATGTTTAGACTTCTCTTGAAATAAAATAGTTATTTCCCGTGAGACTGATTTAGCATGGTATGGCTACCTGATTGGGCAGTTCCATTTTTGTCACCATTTTCACCACTTCTTACCATGCTTATGTGGGCTTATATTATCAGTACGTGAGTTTTACTTTGAAAGCAGTTCTTCTTGATTATGGGGATGAATGAAGACCAAAAACAGTTTGAGTATTAGTTTGGGTTTTTTTTAATTTTAACTCTTTCTAAGAAAAAAAAACATAAATACATGAAATAATGTGTTACTTTCTGTAACTCAAGCTGAAGTGTCTTTTTTTTTTTTTTTTTGAACCCTTCGATTCAAAGGCCATTATATTAATCTTGGATAGTTTTTGTAAAGAATTGTAAAGAAAGGATTTGGGGTTTTGTTGTTTGGTGGTTTTTATGGTAAAGACTATAAGATGTATTCTTTCAGTTTCTGTGGTTCCCTTTGGTGTCCTAATCTTTTCAAAGAAAATATGCTGCTATACTCCATGTTATATTTTATAAAGATAATTGCCCAAGAGTCTTATTTTTAACTTAGTGGAAGAATAGGGGCATCTATATGGTTCTTCACGTGCTTACAGAAATGCTGTCTAAAGCCTGGGGTCTTTTGTGAGTGGTGTTTTCTTTTTTTTTCTTTTTTTTTAATGCCAGATTCCAACAGAATAGAATGATACAAGTGTTTATAATTCTGTGTTTATAACATAGAGATTTTTTTTTCTTTTTTTTTTAGATTCAGGTTTCCATTCTTAAATTGAGATTTCTTTCTTCAGTAAAATATACTTACTTTGGTTTATGTCTTTGCATCTTGCTTGGTCCAAATTTTGAAAGCAAATTAGAATGATGACTGACTAATGTGCATAAAGTTAAGTCTATAAAATTTAATTTTTATAGAACTAAGCCATGGAAGAAGTTGGAGAGGGATATTTATAATACCTTGATTGCCTCCTGGATTCAATCTGTCATTTTTAAACCTTTGGGCTATCCAGTGAAAAATTAAAGAGAATGGCTGGTCACTCAAGTAGAGGTTCTGGACATCCAGGTACAAGGATGTGGAACATCATGGACTTGGAAGTTTCCTCAGAATTATCATTGATACTTTCACTATGTGCTGTAAGAAAAACGTGTTGAAATGTGTTAAATGTCTCTGCCATGAACTCCTCTATCTTGAATGTTTCATTAACCGGCACCTAATAATGCTTTGTAGTCTGCATGTGCAACATGTTCACTTAATTTTATGTCTCAACAATGTCTTCACCCTTAGCCCACTTTTCTGCTTCTCCTTCTGACACAAACGAAGGTTTGGTCTGGTTAGAAGTGGGGGAAATTCCTCCCTCTCCCGCTTTAAAGCTTACCAATAATTGGCGTTTGTCATTGCTTGATCATTCTGTTGTACTTTTCCCAGAATGGAAAAGTTGAAATGTTATTTAATAACAACTGTAAAACAGTGGATTTTAATACAAAACAACAGGAGGAAAAAGAGAGCATTAATCATGGCTTATTTGTATTTTACAAACACCGGTTAGATCAGTGGGTCTTGTAGCCCAAGATAACAGCTCCTGGTATCAGAGAGTTTAGAAGTGACGAGCTCTTTCTTCGCTGCTCTGGCCATCTCTACTTTAGCTGTCTTTAGTCTGCTTTAGATTTTCTATGTAACAATACATACACCTTTTATACTGGCTACCTTAATTTTTATCTAGTGTTCTGTATATCCTCAGCTTTGGAATTAATTCCTGAGGATCAAGTATATCATGTAGAATATATATCATAGAAAAAAATGATTGAGAAGCATGTTAAAAAAAACCAAACAAGCAAACAAACTGCAAAACAGTCCCCCCAGCAATTAGAGTCCTCACTTCTAAGCAAAATCAAAATTCTGCATGGTAGAATAAATGTTATCCTTAACAGTATGTCTGTGACAAGTTTGTTTAAATACTGTTTGCTTTTAAATGTTATTCTCAGCTATCAGTTGCAAGCTCTCAAATTTGAACATGATGGTTTAAAAAAAAAAAGGCAAATTGGATGATTTTAAGTCGTGGAGGATTACTGTTAAAAAAACTGTCTAAAGGTAAATGCTGCGGCAAGAAAACTGAACATAAATGGATTTGGTTTTAGGACTAGGAAGAAGGGAAAGCAAAGCTGCCGCCTTTTTTTAAGTTTTTGGCATAATATTGTGCATGTTTATTGTCCAAATTATAGTCTGTACTTTGAAAGATTCAAATTTCTTAACATCTTTCTATTTCCTAATTAGCATTCCTGTAAAGACTGCTGTCTGTGACATGAGATGTCTTTCACAGATCCTCCTTTTACAGTTTCCTCTTTCCACCTAACTGCTGTCTCTCTCTCTTCCCCCCCCCCCCCCCTTCCCCCCCTCTCTCTCTTTCCTCTATTCTTGTGTAGGCCTGACCAAAGATGGCAGTAATGAAAATATTGATTCCCTTGAGGAAGTCCTTAATATTTTAGCAGAGGAAAGCTCTGATTGGTTTTATGGCTTTCTCTCATTTCTCTATGATGTATTGACTCCTTTTGAAATACTAGAAGAAGAAGAGAGCGAAGCTGCAGATGATGTTGATGGTACGTCACAGAATGAAGGGGTTCAGGGAAAAAAGACTTGTGTTATTTTGGATTTACAGAACCAGTGACTGAGAGACTAATTTGATTGGCTTTCGAAAATGTCCATGAAAGCATCAGTCTTAATATAACAGGAATTTATGGCATTGAGGGGAAACTCCCAAATGGACGCTATAAAGATTGAACTAAAGTCAGCCATGCAATGTAGTTTCGTTAGTTGAAAGCCTTTCAGTGGCTTTTCCATTTTTGTGACAGGACGACAAATACTACACAGTTGTGTAAATATGTAGAATAAAATGTGTATCTGCGGTTGTGTAGTTGGTTTCTGTATGTGCTTCAATTTGTGCATTTGGTGCACAAAGCTAAGTGTAATAACCTCTACTGTTAACACTATAACATTTGTCCTTCCAGCAAACGTTAACTGAAACATTTTGTAACGGCTTTGATTGTAAAGTATTCTGGCATGACTGCATTATGTAAATACATATTTATATGTTAATCCTTAATATAGACATGACAATGATAATTCTCTTGTGAAATATAATTTTAATAAATAATTTATTTTGTGATTCACTGATTTCTTAGATAGATTCTTTTTACCTGTTCAAATAAAAGCACTTCATTTAAAAGTGCTTGAAAATTTTACAGAAACATTTATTTCTAAGTTAGCTGACATTTGTTGTATTCAGAAGATATGATGTCACTATATGGTTTATTCCCACTGATTTGTCTGTTTTCAAACTAAGTTTTCAGTCTTTTTTTTAATATAACAATCACACCACAAGGGCTGTTCTAAATTTGTTTGAGTTTTTTTAAGGTGGGCCTTTTATGAAAGTGGGAAGCTGTGATAATGTATTTCTAATGTAATACTGAATATATTAAAGACTAATTGGAAATTAGAATGTAATGTCTTCTATTCCTTGCTAAATTCAAGAACTTAATGTAGTTTTGCAAATTTTAATCCTTTTCCTGTAAAACTGTTTTACAACAGTTGTTCCAAAAATATTTTTCATGTACATGAATTCTGTCTGCTATCACAAAGTTATTGGTATAGAAAGGGGAGTTTATAATTGTGTTCTGCAGTTTGTATCAGGTACTAAAAGCTGAAACTGAGCTGTCATTTTAATACATGAATAGTGTACTCAATCAGATTATTATTAAAATTATATGAAATTGTTTATTGTGATGCCTGCTATGCTTAAGTTTATATCTGTTTCCCATATAAAGTTTATACTCACATTTTAACACTAGTGGATGCAGGCTGAAATTTTAACCGGTTTTCAAATTAAATGAATTTTCACTTGCTTTGGCATGGCAATTTTAAAGCATTTTGACATGCCTGTTTCAAAAAAGCTTTCATTAAATCATCCAACTCAGGGTTCTACTCAATCTTTAAAAAGTAATAAAAAAGAAAAAGTGTTAGTGTTAAGCAAGTGAAGTGGTTAAAAAAAAAAAAAAACACCTCACAACTTTTTTTTTAATACTGCTGCTTAAGATTTACAAATGAACTAGATCCACATAAACATTTTCTTCCAAATATTTGAGGATTAGGTTATAAGAAAGTTAATAACACGTAAATTTAATGTTTTTCAGTATGAGATATATGAAGCATAAGGCAAAGAAAATAAACCCCCCGTACATTATGAAAATAAATGCTAGTAGATCTGTGGAATATTACTGAGAAGTTTCTTAGCAAGTGGAAGAAACTTGCAAAGTATCTGAGACATAGGAAATAAGCAAGCTTGGTTTGTTTTGTTTGGGTTTTTTCTCCTCTCAATTTTAGAAGCAGATTTGAATTAGAACTAAGAGTTTCATCACTATTGTAGGATAATAATAATGTCTCTCAGTATGAATTAGAAAAATTGTCATGGAACATTGAATTCTATTGTAGATGCTTCAGTAATGGAACTAGATAGCCAAAAAGAGGAAGAAAACATGTACTATGAGAATTCTGTATCATGAAGTTTATACCAAATAGTTAAAATACACATTGATAATCTGATGAAGTTTCAAGTGAAACAGAGTTAAACAGATTGCTTGAACCATGACAAAGCTGCAGGCACTGAAATAGATAATGGTTACATCAGTTTAACTTGGGCTAGGGAGATGACGTGCAGGCCAAGAAAGTTCTGATTTGATATCATAGAAGTTCCTTGTTGATTTTAAGTGTGTGGAAGTCTGCTCAAAAACAATTATAATGGGAATAAAGAATTTGTAGGAGGAGAAAAAGGGATGGGGGGGGGAAGACCTAGGGGAAATACTAACAGTAAATAACTTTCTAGAGTGTTAAGTTTCCAGAATACAGTTTTTTTTCAGAAGTGTTCACTCTTGCCTGGTGTTGTTCCTATTGAATTACCAATTATACCCTCACCAGTGGTGAACAGAGCTGTCAAGGCTCTCCTGAAGTTTGGGATATAGAAGAGTTTGATTTTAATGAATTGCATTAATTGTTGTGATTGCAAGCAGGACTTGGCTAGTAAGGGTGCTAATAAGATTTAGATGAATCTTCAGTTATATTGGCATGGCAGTTTTTCTAAAAAAAGCATTTTAACAGCAAAAAAGTTAAGCTGAGTATGATATGCAAATAAGCAAGGAAAACTGAACTATAGCTCAACTTTTGCTTCTAAGTCTACACAAAGTGTTTGAAGTTAGAGGAAATTGAAACCTAAATTTTTAGTTTGATTTGTGGTGACTATCAGTTATATAAAATACAGTCAGCATATTAATGTTTTAAAAGTAGTCCAGAAAACTTTTGAAGTGGTTTTAAACTGTAGATAGAAAGCTGTAGCGGCTTTGCCTTCTGATATTATTTTAGAATAATTATTTCAGAAGGCAAAGCTGCTGTTTTCTACCTACAGTTTTTGGTTTGAGAATTTGAAATAGGAGCAAATTAGTAGCAAACCTTGTTTTTAATGAGGAAAATATATTGTTTAAGTGATAGGAACTTCCTAGGTTTTGTAGCTAGTAAAGAATGAAAATTTAGTGATTTTATGTTAAATTGAACACGGAGGTTTCATTAGCTACCTTCATATTCCTTACAGGTCATTTATATTAAATTTCACAGAGCTGCAGAAGTAAATGTCTCTGACTAAAGTTGTAGTCTTCCAGTTTGGCCATCTTTTTTAGAAATAGTCAGGATGTTTTGCTTTGCCATTTTCTAGTGTTGGTAAATGTTTGATATTTTAACTGCCAGTCTTCAGCAGATGTTTACAACCTTCAAACAAAATACTTCATTAACCTTTGTAGCATAAGCTCTTGCTTGATTTGTTGTGATACTAATGTAAAGAAGTTGTAGGGGAAAAAACCTTGAATACCCATATATCTGAAATGGCTGAGAACTTATAGGAGGTTTGAACCCCAGATTTCTGTGACCACCTTCAACAATATTTAATTTGAAAGTAAGACAGTGTTTTATGGGGGGGGGGGAATCACAAGGCTCATAATATATAGAATAACTTAGAATTGAACAGAATAAACAGAAAATTCTTATTGCAACAACTTTTTTTTCCTCAAAAAATGAGCTTTATTGAGAGCGTGTTCAAATCTTATGCTCTTGAAATTTGTTTCAACGTCAGTGAATAAGTCTTACCACCTGTAGGTTTCATTTTATGGTAATTTTGCATTATTGTTTATAGTCTCCATTGACTGGCCTTAGAAGAAATTGACTTTTTATGACAGTTATTCATATAGGTTACAGTTGGATGGAGGGGTAGAAGAAGAATGCATTGAAGCACTAGAAGGATTTTCGTTTCATTTCATAATTGTTAATGGTTAAATGCGGGGGTGGGGAAACACATTGTAAACATGATTTTTGAGAGCTGGGGAAAGCTGTTGCGTACAGTTCAGTCATTTTGGACAGATGCATACTATTTTCCCTATTCAGTTGCCATCAGTTAAGCAGCTATCGTAATGATAGCACAGCAGCATGAAATACATTAAATACTATCTTTCGTATGGTCAGTTAGGATTGATTCCTAAAGATGAGGCTAATAAAGGCAAGACTTGCTTGTTGGTTTCTTATCTCTTCTCATACAAGATGCAACATATGCATCTGTGACTTCAGAAAATGCTTTCTGCCCTGTGTCTCCAATTCCAATTTTTCTTCTAAAATTAGGCAATTAAATAAGCAAGAGATATTAAAGCAACTTACTGAGAATGTATTGAGAGTATTTTAATTTTTTTTTAATGCTAGTTGTATGAATTAAAAAAGCTCTCTTGCATTTGGGAGGGTTACAGGCTGTGGTATGCCCTGCAATCCGCATACAGGTAATGAGTTCAGTTTAAGGTAAGTGGGTGCTAACCTTGTGTCAGTAAGCTACTTTGTTTAACAGAAGACCTGGTATATCCAATGTAGCATATTATAAATTCAGTATAATAGTAATAATTATGTGCAGGTGCATATGCAAACAAACAATCATAGCTTTTTCTGACTTGCAGTTCTGCCGGAGAAGGAAAACTGAAAGGAGAGAAAAAAGGTTAATAATGGTTTTGGCTTACAGATTTGTATTTCCTTTTTTAGTTCTGCAATTTTAACATCTTTTGCTAATTTTCTGTGTGGTGAAGGAGTTTTTTTGTTGGGACCTCATGAATTAAGGCAAGAGTCTGAGCACAAGCCCTAACGTTTAAAGCTTGATGCTTTCTGTTCTGTTATCCAGGCTTTGCACAAATTGCAGAAGGGTAGCAAGTTCTGTCTGTCAGCTGCTTAGTGCTAACCTTGGCCATATGCTTTCTATGGGAAATGTGAAGTAGCCTCTTCCTTTTTCACACATAAGTGGATAAGCCACCTTAATTAGCTTACATTTGTTGCATGATGCTGCAGGTTAAAAGGGTTTATGCAGGTAGATGTTGTGGTGAATTTGATTTATAGGAATTTTTTCGTGTGGCAAAGCTTTTTTGTATAGCAAGGATATTAAAGTTTCCAGTATTATTAAATGAATAATATAAAATTTGCATATGCAAGAATAAACTTCAAGTTTCTCAATATATTGTTACATATGAGAATATTATCTGTCAACATCTGTGAAACTGCTCAAAAAGACTGAGTGCTTTGTGTTATCTATTATTTTTGTTTTGCAATGCTTATCTTTCTGAATAAAAATAGTATTCATATATTTTTCTTTTGATGCTGAAATTCTAAAGCTGTGCTCTCACTTGGGGGTTCTTTTTGTGGAGGTTGTTCTTGAAGGTTTTTATGAGGAAAAATAGAGAAAATGACTGAATTTTGTTGCAGAATTAGAATGCTTTGTAATATTCTGAGTTTCAAAGAATCAGTTAAGATACTAATTATCTACCATTAAGCATTATATAAAAATAACCACTTTGACATGAATATTTAATTTTTAGTATGACTGTGTAAAGCAGCTCTTTGGAAAATATTGGAAACGTATCCAGCTATGTTAACTTTGAAGTCTACTTTTTAATTCACTGACTCCAGTAGTAGCCATTTCTGACATTCCATTATAACCACATATGTGGTTCTAAATTCTATATTTCTTTTTGTACTGCCAGCACTGGACACTTATAATGTAGGACTGAGTGGGGAAAAAAGAAGAAACTTAAAAACTAGCTCAAAAAAAGCGTGAAGACACTTGAATTGGAACTTAGAATAAGGGTCCACAAGTTCAGGTACATGATTCGTAAAATTCTGGACATTGGTTTGTGTGCCCCAAGGCTGTAAGAGCCTAAGTCTTTGCCAATGAGTTTACTTAGATGCCAGATTTTATCACATGCCCCAGGACATTGCTGTCTTGGAAAAGCAAAGTGTTTTGCACCCATGTCTTGCTTCAGCCTGTTCAGGGTTCACAAATGAGGCTTCCCTGTGCTGTAGCCATTGTAAGGACCCAGTCCAGGTGGAAATCAAGATGCAGCAGGATTTCTGTCTTGTGATTATTACATAATATTAAGATTTTGAAATATGTTATTCTACATACTTTTCCTGTAAATGGGTCTATTAATAATATGTTAAACTATACCTGATTTATGGAATTAGTCATGCATTGATAATTTGCTGAGAATCTTAACACTATTCATTGTATAAAAGCAGATTGAAACAAATTACTGCTTGCCTGAATATTTAACAAGTGAAATGTCAATAATCAGTGAACAAGGTATTCTGTAATCTTTCAACGTAGTGCATATACTTTTATTTAAAAATAATTTCAAATATCTGTATGATAATTTTTGTGTATACAGATCTTTAAAATTTTCTGTTTTCCCTGTCAATACATGCTTTTCAGAGTGTATCTTAAAATATCCAATAACATTTAATTTTAGTATGAAGAGGGCAGGAGCTAGACATTTAAATATAGCTTTGTGCAACTTGGCTGAGTACCTTTTATTATTTATATTTTCATTGATGCTGTAGTATAACAAAGTTGGGGTCTATTCTTCCTTTTATATGAGAAAATTGTTTACTTATTGTTCCACACACTGCTTAAATTGATCTAAAAATTGTATTTTTACCTGGCTAACCCATTTTTAAGAAATTTTGGGCATAATGTCGATGCTTGATACTTTGAAAACATGTAAGATAGAAATTAGATGCAAGTTGATTACACTGACTTTAATGGCTACATTCTTTAAATTTATGATTTTTTTTTTTTAGTGTAGAATATGGGGGGTTCGTTTGGTTTTTTTTTTAAGAATAAATGTTGAAGTATATTGATGCAGTTTGAGTAATTACTAATTGTTTTCTGGAAACCTAAGCTCGAGGTTCAAATGGCCAATGTAGGTGCTTTATATGTCTGAATGAGAAGCCTAATGTTGAGACATGAGAATATCTCTTCTAGTTTAAATAAGATTATGTATGAGTGTTAAAAATATATTTACCATAACTTTTATTAACTTTCTAGTTAGTTTTTGGGTAACAATGCACATGATTTTTGTGGTTAAGGTAGTTGTGTTTGTGGGGTTTAGGTCTTCATCCACAGCAGCATGATGGTGATAATCCAACCTCTTTTTATGGTATTAGAAAGATGAGGCTCACTTTTATTTGTATTTTGGGGAAGGCTTTTGCCTTCATGCCTCTTGGGGGACTAGGTATAAAGCACAATCAAGATGCTGAATGACCTCAATTTCTGTTAGCTACTATGGGGAAAGAGGGCAGTACCTGACTTTGGAGAGTAAGGTTTAACAGTCTTAAATAGTCTTAAGTAAAGTAGTAAGTATTTTAACTAAAATGAAGTGGCAGCTGCTTTTTGGAATATGAGCAATACCTTTGCGAAAACATATTTTCCATTGGATAAAGAAACATAGATTGTAATTCATTTTAAGAAAATACTCAATTTATATCATCTATAGTACATAGGTGCTTGAAGATCTTTTGAGTTAATATGTCTATTAAATATTTATCAAATTGTATAGAAATTTAAGTTAGTGGGTTTGAGAGAGAACTGGCACAATACCTAGCAGAGAAATCAGCTGGGATATTGGTCATAATTACGTGGCATCATGCTGTCTGGAGAGAACTAAGCTAGCTCTAAGAAGTTAAGAAGCATCTCAAGTAGCATGCATCTGGTAATGTGGTACTTTTCTTGGATTAGTTAGTCTTCCATCTCAGTACTTGTGGTGGTCTTGCTACTGAAGATGCTTTATTCTTAATGAGTTAACATTTCATACCTCTCCATAGCATTGCAGTGTGCTATGTAAAGATAACTTTTTACATGGCATGGCAGATGGAAAATTTTATGTCATGTTTGTTGAACATCACAGTTATGTTCGTAACCTATTTCCATTTTGCAACAAATCAGGTGAGGAGCCAGGAGGGGTAGCCAAGAAAAAAACTAAAGTCAAAGGTATTTCTAACGTTCTTTTTCTTGTGGAACTTTATGCAGATAATGATGTCTGAAATGCATGCGCATTGCAAATACAGAATGCAGGTTATAATAATGTTTACTAATACTAGCTATGTTGGCTAAGTGTTGTCTAACGGTGCGCAAACTATTATCCTCCCCATTTTTCAGTAAGTTTTTTTTACCACTGATTGTAATTTAATGGCAACGTGAATGCTTTCCTAACTAGAGATTATATTTTGTTTGTGCAAATTTATTTTACAACAGTTGTCTTGTTTAGATTATAAGTAGTTTATGTTAACTTCGTATTCTGCATGTTTAAAAAAAGTTCTGATGTATATGCAGATTTTGGTCTGTGTGAAATCTTCCTTTAGTTATCTTTCATGAATTCATTATACTATTAGTATCTTGTAATTGGACTCGAGCACCTTGATTTCTGCTTAAGTCTGTACTTAAATAGTTTCATCTATTTTTTTCTTATGGGAGGAGAAATTTAGGTAAAGTTCAATAACTTCCCCTTTAATATTATTTGCAGGATTGATTGCAGTGATGATACTTAGAAATTTTCCAAAAGCTTGACGTAGGATAGCTTGCAACCGATTTATGCCATATATTTATTTATAATTACATTGCTGTATGAACAGGACATAATGGTCTAAATGTGTTCAGTGCAACAGAGAGACTAAAAAAGCTAATTAGCCTCACCAAAACACCAAACTACCAGATGTTCTTCAGGTGCTTAACTCTTTAGAAGTGCTCAGTTATCTCCGCACAGCATGGTGCTATGTAAAGAACACAGTCTCTTTGCTGCATTAAAGACACTTAGACTTTAATGTGTTTTTTCTAGCAGTATGTGAAAAATGCACGCTGTTTGTAATACAAAGTCTCATTAGGAAAAAAGGGCATTTGCTGAGGGAAGCTCTCATGCTCGTATGAATGTGACTTTTCTTAGCATCTTGCATGCAAGTTGAAATTTTTAGCATTTGTTCCACATTGTGCTTGGTATGACTTGGTTGCAAATTGTGTGTTTCTAAGAATGTAATAAATGTCATTTAACAACTCATTCCTGAGTTTTGGATTATTTTTCAGTGTTTGGTATGAGAATGAAGACATGGTATGATATATTTCAAATGCTTTATGCCAAAATAAAAAAAACAGTTGGAAGGAACCATGATGTTATTCCTTTTAGATTGAGCTATGGGATTGAATTGTTCACTCGCAGAAATGGTACACAGCGGTTAGAGGCAGATGTTACAGGAGAAATGTTGTCACTTGCCTGCTTTTTACCTCAACAGACAGCAGTTTCTCTCAAAAATCTGAATAAAAATAGAGCTGTTGTATTTTATATATAAAATCGTAATTGCTTTTTTAATAATGTGGGAGTATTAACTTTAAAAACAAATACTGCATACAGAGATTTAATGGAAAAATTTCTAAATTTCACTGAGTTAAAAATTCCTTATTCTGGAGAATGCTGCTGGTACTGACAATGTTTTTCAAAGCTGGGGGCAAAGTGGAAGTAAATATTGAACATTTAAATTTGAAGGATGCTGTTCTGACTGTTCTTCTGATATATTATCTAGCTACTGTGTCACAGCCAAATGGGAATTGAAATAGAGAAAATAAGCACAAGAGGTACAACTCCAAAAGTAAAATACACAAAAAAGTATTACTAATAATGCTCCATATGGAAAAGCAAAGATGTAAGAATTAATTTACAGTTGTTACTTTGATTTCACTGAATATGGTCAAACCAAGTTAACTTTTTTGGAGTTGATTTAATTTACCAGGGCATTGCTGTTTCTTTTTAATTATGGTGTACTTATTTCTTATTTTTGTAAAATATATGCTTAAGATACATTTATAAGTCTTGGCCTAATCTGAGGTAACAATGTCAGTAAAATGTTGTAGTATACATTTGTGTTGTTACAACACTTTCATTTGTAGTTTTAGGAAGTTCAGAAAATTGTGAAAAAAATGTCTTTTTGCAATGCTCTTGACATTTCTAGATCCTACAATGGTCACACTGTTGTCAAAGATTCAGAATTTACTGTGATTTTTCATGCTGATGGACAAAACTGTCTTTAGCATTCTGCGGAAGTTAGCTAACAGTAAGATAATAGAGGCATGGTTTTCACTAGATTAATGCTTTATTTGGATGCAGTTGCAGTAAGCTAAGGTTATTGGCTGGCTGCATGGTGTGAGATATTGCTAAAAGTCAGAACTAATTTGTTTAAATGGCTTAAAGCTTAAATAGTTAATTATACAAGTTTAAATTGGCATCTAACACACATTAAGTAAGAATTTGATGAAAGCTTTTAGATAGTTGCTCATAAGATGTTTTCTGATCTAAGAATGGTTCTCTTATTGAACATTTCCTCTTTTTTAAATGAAAAACTAAAAAGTAAAAGAAGTAATTAAAGAACCGCTCAAGAAATTAAAGGAGAAGCAGGAATCCAAGAAGGAGGAAATCAAAGATGAGGAAGGAAAAAAGAAAGCCAGGAAAGGAAAAGAGGCTACTGATCGAAAGGACAAGAAAGCTGTTGATATGAATAAATTAAAGAAAGATTCTGACAAGGCTAAAAAAGACAAAGGAAAAGAAAAGGAAAAAAGCCTAGACAAAAATGTGAAATCCAAGGAGGCTACAAAAAAATCAGCCAGTGAAAAGGATGGTACTATTCAGGTGGGAAAAGACAAAGAAACAAAAAAGATAGTTAAAAACCCCTCCAAGGAAGACAAGAAAGAAAAGAAATAAGCAGAGTTCTGGTTGTGCTAATGAAGAACAGACCTCAAGAATGAGAAATTCAGCATATTTATATGAATGTGGTAAATATGGCAATAAGAAGATAATGTTTTCTGGTAATAAGTGTGAACAAAGGCTATATTTAATCATTTTTTGAAAACTGTTAAGTGTGTACTGGCATTGTAAACACAAAGCAAAAATGTCTGCTGTGAATCTCAAATATGTACATATGTTAATATGCCTGGCTAACAATGTGTACTGAAAACAGGAATATCAAATTGATGCAAATTACTTCAAGCATACTCTAAATCTCGGTGTTTTTGTTTCTCCCCCCCCGGTATTAAAATGCTGTTTTCTTGATGTGGGGATGAAAGTGTAATGTTGTATATCAAATGCAAGTTTAAAAGCAATATTAAGAGGATTACCTGGACACATACACTGGAAACTCACAAAAAATATTTCTGTTTCACAAAAACAACTAAGAGGAGCATTAATAGAACGTATTGTCATAGGAGCTTAGCAAATAAATGTAAATTATTCCCTGCTAAACTTTTTTCCCCTATGTAGACTGAGAAGACTATTTTATACACGAACACTCAAACCAACTTTAGTGTTGCATTTATTTATGAGACTTCAGTGTATACTCAACCAAATTTATTGATCCTGTGACAATATGTTCTGCTTTTCTTTCTTTCTTTCTTTCTTTCTTTCTTTCTTTCTTTCTTTCTTTCTTTCTTTCTTTCTTTCTTTCTTTCTTTCTTTCTTTCTATCTTTCTTTCTATCTTTCTTTCTTTCTATCTTTCTTTCTATCTTTCTTTCTATCTTTCTTTCTATCTTTCTTTCTTTCTATCTTTCTTTCTATCTTTCTTTCTTTCTTTCTTTCTTTCTTTCTTTCTTTCTTGCTATCTTTCTTTCTTGCTATCTTTCTTTCTTGCTATCTTTCTTTCTTGCTATCTTTCTTTCTTTCTTAGCTATCTTTCTTTCTTTCTTAGCTATCTTTCTTTCTTTCTTAGCTATCTTTCTTTCTTTCTTAGCTATCTTTCTTTCTTTCTTAGCTATCTTTCTTTCTTTCTTAGCTATCTTTCTTTCTTTCTTAGCTATCTTTCTTTCTTTCTTAGCTATCTTTCTTTCTTTCTTAGCTATCTTTCTTTCTTTCTTAGCTATCTTTCTTTCTTTCTTAGCTATCTTTCTTTCTTTCTTAGCTATCTTTCTTTCTTTCTTAGCTATCTTTCTTTCTTTCTTAGCTATCTTTCTTTCTTTCTTAGCTATCTTTAGGTCTGAAAACTTGATTCACTGTCACTTTTCAGTTTACTGTGTCCTGATTTTTTCCAAGTTTTCCAAGCTTCTGGTAATGAACACTGCTGAAAATTAGGCCACCTATTTCACCATTGATGGGTATTGTTGGATTCCAATCACGTTTTAAGAAATGATATGTTACTACTGTATTTTGGTTAAACTTCTTTGGAGAACAGCTTGTGTATTTTTGCAACTATTATTTTCTTCAAACAACACTTTTGAAGTACGCGATACTTCTGTAAGCAAGCTCCTGTGTTAGTTTGCTCTTACAGCTTCTGTATATTTAACACCAAGGAATGATTCATCTAGCAGCCTCATTAGAATAAACAAAGTTACAAAACATTTCTTCAGAGATATTTCAGTATGGTATTGAATCTATACTTGCTTTCAAGTTTATATGGAAAAGCAATATTTTTAATTTTACTAGACAAATAATATCACTTAGTATGTAGAAATATTAATTGCACAATAAAATTACACAAGATTCAGAACAAAATTTGTAATGAAAGTTGAAGATTTATTATTGTAATACTGCAGTAATGTTTTAAAGAAAACAAAACTATGGAGTGAAATTGAGCATGAGTATATATATGTGGGTGGTGGTGTAAGATAAAAGTCCTGAAGGTTGATTCTGTTTGTGGTTTTGCTTAAATTTTGTGTATAACAGTTGGCAATACACTTACCTCAGACTTTCGATACAGCACATACATGTGTCTAACATGGTTTGATCCATAGAGCTATAAGATGTGGTAATAGGGTAAGATATCTGATTTTTTTTTTTTTTTATTTAGAGGAAACTTATGAAAAACAGTTCAAATGAAAGCTGTAGAAAATAGTGCAGTAGCTTAAGGTTCTGGCTGTGATAATTAACAGAGATGATATACCGAGCTATTTTCTAAATATTTATATATGTGTGAAGAAGGAGGGAGAAGATGTGTGTGTTATGAACATTATAGTGCTTAGCAAAAAACTTGACAGAATGAAGATCTAATAAATGCATTGCATAATGAGCATTCTCTTAGGTTTCGGTGATGATAGACATGTTTATTCATCTTTGCTCTGACAGATGTTAAGATACATCTTTGATCGAGGAGCACTCAAATCACACTTCTCAAGAATGGTGGCACAGTGGTATAGTGCACATCACTTTTTATTTTCTCCCTGATGTGACAGAAGTTTTAACTGTCTGGGAGTGAAATTTGGAATGAATTGCCTTTCTGATTAACATATTACTGTATCTATGACCCAAAGTTTATCTGGTTCTAAAAAAGTTTTTTTTTTTTCCAAAGAACATTTTATTTGAGCAGCACTCCAAGCTATACAGATAGCCACACAGTAAAATGAGATCTTTGCCCCAGAGATCTGTTTTGCTGTTGTGTATCTCTATGAAATATTATTGTCATTCATCTTAACGTGGCAAGTTACCACAAAGCTCAAAAAATGCACCACACAAGTAAAAACTGAGTGCAACTTTATTTTGATAAAAAGATGAGAGAAAATAGTATCTTGCAAAAAGTAAATGACTTGACATACTACATACTCAACAGGATTGAATAGGAATTGGTGATAAACACGATAGATGTGTATAAAAAGCTTGAAAACAAAGTTGAGAAATGTGCAAGCAAAACAAAGAAATACTCTTGCTAGTCCCTTCTTTCCTTTTACACACCCTAAGTGCTTGTTGGCTGTGAAATATTGAATAGCTTTTGAAATACTTTGAATCCATTTATTGTTCATGAAGCAGAGCAAGTGGTTGTCTGGAATTGGAGATGTGAATTATCGGAGGATGTGAGGACTTATTTAAAGAGGTGTATACGTAAGGGAAGTGAACTGTATTTGAAAGCACGGTGGCTGTTTCTACGCCTCCAGATTCTGAAATGTGAGACAGTGGCTAATATAAGTAAGTGGTTTTATCTCCATATGTACTTAAAGATGATTGTAGAAGGAAGTAACTTCTTACTCTTGTAGCCATTAATACTACTGCAGCAAAAGATGAATGTAAGTCTTAATATTTTTGAATATTTCAGGGTTTTTTTTAATGACACAGAAGAAAATTGGCAAAAAATGAAGTGTAAATTTGGCTTTTTTCTTCTAGCTTCTGATCTTGACTCCGTAGTAGTGGACTCTTAGTTACAGTACTTTTAGGTACAGCCTAACTACTTATCTTCATGTAATTTAACCAATACAAAAAGGTGTAAGTAGAATTGATTCTGTTATTCCTGTTCCCATTACTTATATAGGGTAATGGAATAAATATTTGTTTTTCTCACGATGCATAAAATAATATCTCTAGTTTACACAAAGTTGTTTTGAGGCATACTAGTCCTATTTGTATTGAGATATGTTTGACTCCAGTAGAAACCTGGTGATTATTTGTTTTGTTTTTTAAAAACTTTACTGACTTGAAATATAACACTTATTTTTCCACTTAAGGTTACTTTTACAAGACTGTTAGCAGTACAGGAGTGTTCATTATAGCATAGCCTCTGCTTTCTTAAATACTACTTTTCTATTGATACCTGTGCATACAGCTCTTGAGAAACTAGCTTGTTTTGGGCAGTGTGTGTGTTTATATAAGAAGGTAGTTTTTATCTTAATTGACCTTGGAACTTAAATATGAACCTAGGAAAAATGACGTAGGATTATAGGAGAATTCCGTTTGGAAGGGACTTCAGGAGATCCTTATTCCAACATCCTGCTCAAAACAGGGTCATCTCAGAGGTATGATTAGGTTACGCTGTCCGTTATCCAGTGTGGTCTTTAAAACCTCCAAGGATGGGAATGCACAACCTCTCTGTGCAGCCTTTTCCACTGGTTTGACTATCCTCGTGGCGGGTGTGGGTGGGTGCGTGTGTATGTGTGGAAGTTTTTTCTTATATCCAGTCTGAACCTCTCTTCTTTAAGGCTTGCTTGAATCCTGCATAAAGGATGGTCGAGAAGAGGATAAGGCTAATACCAATACATTCCTTCTTGAGAATGTGGTGTCTTAAGATGTGCCATAATCTTTTCAAGGCTATGAATTATCTTTATCTCTTACTATGGTGTTGATCATTGCTGCTATTGGTTGCTTTCTTTTCATTGTGTTTTGATCTAGAAAGACTCTGTGGTATAGACAGTAAGCATCTTAGTGGTGAAATTCCATCAGTCATACTTTTTCTGTAGTAATTTAGTTGTCAAAAGAAATTGGAGATTGAGATTACCTTATTTGGAAGAAACTACATTTCTCTTCATCAGATCTTCTAAGATTTAACATAGGAATTTAAAATACCTCTTCTCATTCTGAGCAGCATGGTATAAAGTTCAAATTAGTTCATCACCTATAAAATTGATCATATGAAGCCCTTTTTGCCCAAACAGAAAAACAGCGAGACAAACCTGCTGCTTATTTTTCTTCTGGATACTGAATAGGTATTGAGAATAGCATAGTCCTTTGTTCAGTTACTTTGAAATAAAGGCAAATGCTTAAATTTCTGTCCCTTTTTTCCCTTCATTGTATGTTTGTCTTCAAAACATATATGTTTACTATCTGAATACGCTTTAGTCTTTGTATATATCAGTGTATATCAGGACAGCCCTGTAATTGTGATGAGTTGTTTGAATACATTTTGGAGAGTTTAACATCAGTTAATTTAATTGAAACAACTTTCTTAGTTTATAATTGAATCAGATCAAAAAGAGCATAAAGTTAACTTTATAACTGAAAAATGCAGGCCTTAAAGAAAGATCTGTCCCAGCACAGCCAACATCACCAGAATCTGAGGAGACCATCCAGCCTGCTGAGAAGTCATATGTCGAATCAGGTAAGGCCTTTCGTAAACCATAGGCGAAACAAAAAGACACAATGCTTCATTTGAATTATAATTCTGTTTCCTTAGCATGCAAACTCATTGTGTTATTTCTTTGGGTGGAAAAAGAAATCTTTCATCGATTTTATGTGTTGCTTAATGGGAATCACTGTTGATAACTTTATATAAATCACTGACCATGAAAAGTTTATAATTTAAATGTATAGAAGGCATTCTTGTCAGCTGTTATGGTTACTGTTGGAATCATATCACATCAGAATAATTTTCTGCTGATGTACAGTTGTGGTTTTGATATGTATGCAACAGTATACCCAGTCAGAATAACAGCACAATCTCCACCTTAAAAAAACCCAACCAACCAACCAAACAAAACAACTCCAACAACCAACTTCATAAGATAAATCAAATATTCACTTTTCCACTAAAACCAATAGTATATCATAAATGCAATAAATACAGCTTCTAGTGCTGAAAAAAGCATTTAAACATTTTAAAAGCCCCATAAGTGTTAGTAAAATTTATTCGGTTCAAGAGGAATTCAAGAAAAAATATTTTTACATGTCAGATTTCAGATACGTGATTTGCATTTTAGGGTTTTTCAGAGAGTACATATTTTTTTCTTGTTCCTTGAAGAGGCTTATCCTACTTAATGTTTATGTGAACCTAACACAATAACCCACAAATGTGGAGCATATGGTCAATCAAATGGAATATAGAATTTGTTTTGAAAGATTTGCATTACTTTTCTGAAGTTATCATTTATAAAATATATCAAGTTAAGATGTCGCTTCCTTTTTTGTTTTTTATAACTGATACCATTTTGGATCTTTATTTGAAAAATGCAGCTGTGATTTGTTTTCGTGCTGTTGAGTTTCTCAATGTTAATTTCAGGACATTTATATGAAGGCAGCACTTCATACAAATTCCTGTTATGTCCTGGGCTGGTGTGTTAGATGACAATCACTTGTCCCTGAAATCAGTTTGTGATTTATTCTGCTATGAATTGCCAGGAGAAGGCCTTGATATTGTAATGTTAGTATCTATTTTCCCTGTTTATAAAGGCAGCAAAACCCCACTTCTGCAAGTGACATTTTGTCATCAAATATGACATGCTAGTGCTGCTGCCTAAATTGTAGGAAAGTAATGGATGAAAGCGTCAGTAAAATAATTACTTAGAATTCTTGGTTTGAATAGTTATCTGAAGTTGTTAATGTTACTGCCACTGAGAAAAAGATATGTGCAGAAAATGCGGTGTAGATAAATTCTTCTGATTCATCTTCAGAATGAATCTGATGTGATTGGTGCAATACTTTCCATATTGGAGACTAAGCAAAACCAAATTGTTTTAGTAATTGCGTGAGTTGCAGAGGTTCACCAAGTCAATCTCTACAGAACTTTATGGAATGGAATAATGACTTTATGGAGGCTACTAAAAGGTGCAAGCCTTGAGCTAATGTTTAGACTTTGCATTTTGCACTTACCTTCACTGCAATTTATAATCCTTTTAGAGCACAAGAATGCTGACATAGAATTGGAAGAGGAAATTCAGTCTGTTCTTCATGAAGCTCTCCATTCCCAGCCTGGTAATGCATGAACGCTTAGAAATCACTGAAGAATTTGTAAATACTGCCATAGGCTAGACAAATCTCAGAGTCTGGTTTTGGTATGCACTTAAAGTAGTTTTGCCTGCATAAAACATTCTAATCGGCTAATTTGTCATTTTCAAGAAAATTCAGAAAGTTCAGTCACCAAATCCTAAAACTGTGGCCTCTTACCCGGAGGTGTTTGGCAGCAGTAGCTCAAATCAGTCAGTTGACAAAAACTTCCTCAAAATACTGTGTAGAATGCAAGAATGGGTAAATAGAGATGGCTTTTACTGTGGTTTTCTCCAGGAGCAAGGCGGCACTGGCAAGTCAGTGCAGATACTTTACGTTTATACTGCTGGAAGGTGCAGACAAGTCATCTGTCCCCCTCCCCATCCCCTTTGGGGACTAGTTGAAAAACATGAAGGGTGTGCTGAAGACTGAGTATGTGCTGGTAATAGAATTTACCAAAGAATATCTATTCTCTAACAATCTGTATTATTGATTAGGAGAGAGACATGAAGACGTAGATGAAAGTATAAATGAGCAGTGGCAAGTGAAGGAAGAACTACATGGAGAAACTTTTGAAGCTCCTACAACAGATGACTTGCTCAGAGAATTAGAGAATGAAATGCCAGAAGCGTATGAGACACCAGACTCAGTTCAGAAAGGTATCTGAATGACTAAATATGTTTAAAATTAAATTTTGCCAGCAATAGGGACAGACAAATGGAAATATCTCATTAAAAACTTGACTCATAATTTCTACTTACAGTAGAGACTTAGCAAATGTCGACCACGACAAGTTCTATTTAGCAAATATTTTTTAAATCAGAATGGGATATTTTAATGCCATGTGTTTTGGAATCCAGGTAACTATATATTATTAGTATTTACTTACTGCTATATTGGCTTTCAAACAAACAAATCAATCTGTGCTCCAGGTATGCATATCTCCCCCAGTAGAGGGACTTCTGTAATATCTGTATGGAGTCTGCTTCTGGACTTTCTGGTTTATTAAATTAAATTTTAAGAGTTTATTAGCACAGCCTTTTGTAGACAGACTTACTCTCACTCTACTTTCCTTCTAATGTGGCTCTCTAAGAGAATGTTGTACATGAACTATATTGCAAGTCCTGCTGAGAACATAACACCTTATAAAGAAGATGCTCATATCCTGCTGCCTTGGAGCACTGACAGGATGATACAAATTTCTTTGCAATTAAAATATTAAAGCAGAATCATATGATCTAAATCCAACTTACGGAAAAATATTTCTGAATGCTTTTTGTCTGCAGCACTGAAAATTTTACATATATCTTAATGACCTCTTTTTGAAAAAGTCATGTAATGGATGTTATCTAAAAGTTTTGATTGCTGGAAGTACACTGAGATTCTTCACAGCTGAAGTAATTCTTTTCAGTCTGGGTCTATTATACCTCCTTGTTTCTGTATCTCTTCTGTTCATCCACAGTGCAAGTTAAAGTAGGGGAATAGAGGAGAAATTCAAATTCCAGTTACTTTAAATCTTTACATTTACTATTAAGAAGGCAGAGTGAATATGTTCTACTTTCCTTACATTTAGACAGAAATTTCTGTGGATAGTCATCTTTTTTTGAGCAAATGTGTATAGAGTTTATGTGTGTATGCACATTCTCAGTATTATATATAAGAATAAAATTATAAATTTTATTTTTTCAATCTATATACATATCTTGCTGGCATTAGAAGAAATTTGCTTAGAATTTCTGCCTAGAAATTTGACTCTATTCTTACATAATATTCTGTTATAGGGTTTGTGGTATCATGTATTCATTTAAAAATTTTAAAATTCGTAAATACATATTTGTTTCTCAGATGCTGATCTTTTGGCAGATGATCTTGGAGCAACAGAGCCTGAACCATATGAAGCTCCAGGTATAATTTTGTTTTTCCAAACTCTGTAATATAGGTTTTCTGCCTAAATGTAGCAAATTATATGAGAAAGCAAAATAGGAAAGGTTAGACTGGTTTAGTAATATATAATTTTGAATTTTTTTTTTTCTCCAAACAACTGTTCTTGATTGTCTTGGATATTTTTACTCTGACTGAGATGACTGTATCATATTTGCTATTGCAAATGGTTCTTAAAAGGAACAGATGATAGGTATGGAAACTTTGCTTTCATTGGCACGAAAACTTCATTTTTACTTTTTTATCTGTTTCTGGTTGTTGTGTATGATTGGGGTCTGGATAGGCAAGAGATCTGTGGTTGTACAGTCTAAGAAAGTGAGAATGAGATTTATTGCTTATATTACTGTCTTCTTACAGTCTACAATGCTAAGGTTCTTCTAGCCTATTATTCTTGGCATTAGTCAGAAACTTGTGTTCTCACATGGAACCTGTCACCTTTCAGAAGCATCCAGTTTGTAACCTTTCCTTCAGGACTGTTTGTTTCTTTATGGCCGATTATACTATCAGAGAGTGAGTCAGCACCAAGGACTTCATTCTGAACTATCCTTGCACTGTCTTTCTGCACACCCTAATTCATCTTTAAAGCTTTTTGAAATTTTTCCTGGACTAATCCAGTTAGCTTATAGTCATCTTCATGTTGTGCTTGATATCACATATGATGACATTGGCTCATCTTTCCCATTGTGAAGAAACAGTAGGTGGATATTACAGTTTCCCTGCTATCTGATAAGTATTTTCTTCTGGATGCTAATAATGCTGCTTTGTAGTACAGGCAGCCTCTTCCATTTATATTAGACATTGATTTCTGTTTGGACTAGGCTTCTTATCTTTGGCTCAGTGTTAGTTCTGGACTTTACAGTCTTGTTTGATGCCAAATATGACAGAAAAATAATTTTATTTGTTTGATACAGCTGAAACTGCTTATTCCTATCTTTGTGGGAGATTTACTGCTTTCCAGTTACTGATTTAGAATCCAAGCTGTGATGCTTCCAAAGTAAAAGGATAGTTACTTTACCTTCAGTACCATGTGTTGTCAGATGTATCGTACTGAGTATATTAATAACATCACAAAGAACTGTAGTCACAGAGGAGAATAATCCACGTATTTAGCTATGCAATGAAAAAAAGTGAATTGGTCTAAACCTGTGATGACAGAAGTGAATGTACATATTTCTCAAGGTTTGATTTCTGGCTCTTATCTTGTCTTCTGTAGATCATCACCAGTGGTCCTCCTGCACATTAGTAAAGAAGCTACTTTAGAACTTTGAGGATAGGAGAAGGTTACATTTTTTTTATTCATATTAGAAGAACTATTAAAAAATATTCATGGAGACTAATGGCTCTTGTGGATCTAGTTTACATACAGAGAGAGTATAACAGGGGACTAGAAGAGAGGGTGGCCCAACACCTTCCATTAGATTTCCATGTGTCAAGTTACAAGTGTCTGTTTGTAAGGTTTTAATTTGTCAGTTTTCAACTAAGGAGATACATTTAGCTATTGACAGACACGTTATGGATGCAAGTTAAAATAATCGAGTATTAAAAATATTTCATATTTTTAATTTAAAAATATTTCTTTTTTCATATTTAATTTACAGTTTCATATGAATATGATACGGATGTGGAAAAGACAGTAAGTGATCCAGAAGCTCCAGGTTTGTAAAATTTCATGACTCCAGATTATAATATGATCACTTACACTTTTTTTTAAAACATGTTTCAAAGTAATATGTCATATTGACTGTTTTGTCACAGTTTTATTTTCAAACAGTTTTTCAGGTAGTTTCAAATAAGCCTGATTTTTGCAGCTGTGTTACCATTACAGTTGTGAACACAACACTCCATGAATCCAATCCACAGATACTTACATAAATATCCTGTTCTGTCAGGAGTCTTCCAGTCTAATCAATGGACTGTCTAAGACCTATTTGTATTCCTAATTTTAAGCCTAAATACAAATATGCATGAACTTATTTTATTGTGTGACTTATGGTGTAGCTCCTAGATGTGTTTTGCAATCCAGCTGTCACTTCTAAATAAAACATTGTAGTATTAACTCAGTATGTTTAGTTCTGTTACTCTTGAGCTAAACTATACGACCTTTTTAACTTCTCTTGTGCTATTTAGTTGTTGCATGAAAATTTGATTAGAATATAAAATATTAAATATTTATGTTTAAGGTGACTCTGAGCTAATGCTAGAAGATGCTATTGAACATTACACAGGTACAGTCCAAAGTCTTATTTCTTTTTATTGACGTTTCATTGAATTTTGGCCCCAAACCAGGCCAAAAAACCCCAAAACATTGGAGCTCATAGATAGCATCAGTGCCTTAGTAGGTTATTACATCTATATTTTTATTTATGTTCTGAAAAAAATATGAAGATCTACAAGAATACTACTTTTCTGTAACGTCAGCCAAATGGGCAGAATAATATTTTGAGGGTTAAATTTGCAGGAGAATGGATGTTTGTATTTTGAATTGCATAGAAATGTTTCTGTGGATAAAAAGTAATTTGAATTTGCCAAAAGTGTTGAAGATTAGTGTGATAACTATCAGGAAAAAAAAGTAGTTTCTTTAAAAATTTTTTTTTGAAAAGCAAGCAAGCCATAACAAACGGATTCCAAAATTCCACTGTAGAAGTTTGCTGTATATAGAAACGATTTATGAGTATTTCCATTCTGAATTGTAGGTATTTTGTAGATGATTTCATGAACTGTATAAGAAAAGCCTACTGGTCGTGCTTTATGTTTTTAAGTCTATCTTGTGATGCCAAAAAATGATTCAGTTCTTTTCACAGAATCTTTTAGAAATCTTCATCTTTGTTGAATTCTTATTAACTTTAATACAGTATATAATACTATAGTTTTGAATAGCTTTTTTTTGTCCTGAATAAACTTGACACTGTATTATTTGTGTATATTTCTTGTCTTAAAATTCCATGAATTTTTATATTGATTTTTTTTCTTTAAACAGAGGATAGAGTGAATGAGGATTATAATGAAGACCATGGTATGACAACTGCTATATTTAGTGAAATGACAGTATCAAAGTCTTACATTAATATGAAAGTGAACTTACTTGTTCTTAAAATTTTCCATGCTGTCACATTACTTTGTAAGTTCGCAGTTACGGGTTTGTGGGGTTTTTTTATGTTCAAACCCCATGTGTATGTAAGCAATCAATTGGTCTTTAACACTGGAACATGTGTAGAGTATGTGTATAGGTTATATTCCCATATTTGTCCTCTTTGTCATACTTTGTGCTTATGTGGCATAGGAATGTTGAAGACTTTGCATGCCCTTTTTCTTATGAAACCCTGTCCAAGTCAGCTGTGGTTCATTGCAGCTGTATAGCTCAGTGTTACCTTTTCATCTTGTCTGTAACTACCAGTTCTTTGGAGATGACTCTGTTTCAGTTTGATTTGGTTAATGATTTGCTAATGATTGCTGAGACCAAATCAAAAAGTAAACGAAAAGACTAGTGGTCACAGTCTTGAAACAAAGGTATGTGGTTGTGATTCCTTTTGTAAGATCCTTCTGGGGGACTACCGTACTTCAGAGAAGTTAAGCATATCTTCAAAGCGCTCTTGTTTATTTTCAGTGTTTATGTAACCTGATCAAAGGACAGCGATTCTTCACTTCAAAATATTTGAGACAGAAAACCTTGCGGTTCATTCTTTGTCATTAGGAGGGAAATTCTGACATCCACCTTTGGGATAGAAGTCAAAATCCCATTGAAGGACTTTCAGTGGCCCAAAGATATGTTCAGCCCTTAGTCCATGTCTCCCTCAGTCTGCAGAAAAGAATTATTTGCCTCAGCTGTGATTCCCTTGTCAAAATATGTCAGCATCAATAGAACAGAAAAACAAGAGAGACCTAGCTTTTTCCCTGGGCTTATTGTTTACTCTCCTTTCCAGGAGATACTTATTTTACAATCAGTTCCTAATCAAGAATCACTTCTCTTGCTTCTCACACCTAGATATGAAGGAGGAGTGCAGCTTTTAGTCTTTACTTTTCATGCTTCTTCATATGTAGTGGTGACATGAACAGAGAACCCTTCCATGGTCCCTGCCCTCGGCAAGAGTCATCTATACCTGCTTTTGGAGTAACATGATTGTGGAGGTTCCCAAAGTAATTTGCATCAGTTTTCCATAGAATCAGTTCCAAAACCATTTCATATTCTGCAATCTCTTCTGGCCCCGACACAATAACAGTGAATCACTCTATTTTGTGAGTAGGTCACGTGCTTTGGCAAGCAGTGGTTTCATGTGCGATTGCTAGTGTGCTGCAATGAGAGTTTTAAATAGTATCAGATAAATCAGATTTAGGTTTTTCCTAGTCTTTCTTCACCTTTCCAAATCCTCTGATTAAGCTGATGAAGAGAATAGGAAGTTCCATGCTTTTTCTC
Organism: Aptenodytes patagonicus; assembly: GCF_965638725.1. Taxonomy (NCBI): domain Eukaryota; kingdom Metazoa; phylum Chordata; class Aves; order Sphenisciformes; family Spheniscidae; genus Aptenodytes; species Aptenodytes patagonicus. The sequence continues at coordinate 41,140,441 of NC_134950.1, forward strand.
AAAAGGAAATTCCAAGGTAGGAGGTGATTGTCGAAAAATTATTATTATGCCAGGCTTTTTTACACAGCCTGCAGTTCAACATAATCCATGACAAACTGCTTTTCTCTTCATAAAAGTTCACCTTTTCACGGCAGAAATTTGCCTTGCTTCCAAGTTCTCCCTTCAAGACATTCTGGTTATGAGAGAGAGCACAATGCTTCCTTTGTACTTTTTAGAGGAATTTCATTTGAGAGCTCCAGCCTGGAGCAGTGTAGAAGAAAAAGACCAATCAGATGAGGCATTGAGTGTTCTTGGCATTTACAAGATTTGATTGATTTATTTATTTTTTTTTAAACACACACACTCACACACACCCTTGGAAGTTATATGAAGTTACAAAGTTATTTGGAATTTCACTGTTTGTTTCAAGGGCGGACCTGTGTACAGGTGTTCTAGGCCCTCATCAGTGTCTCAGAAATAACCAGAGAAAATAATCAGAAATTGCTGTCGGGATCCCTAGAAAAGATGAGAGACACCACTGGGGAAGACAGTCTAATCACACTCAGTCCTATAAGCTCATCTTACGTTGTCAGTCCTTTAAGGTTTGAGCTAAGCAGCCAATCACAGATATCTCTGAAGATGTGCTGGAAGATGTGAGGCCGTCTTTCTGTGACACACTGTTTTTTCCTTCTGAGTTCAGTCTATCCAGTTTCAGGGTATGGGAGTTGTAATTGTTCATGAATGTGTGCTAGACATCATTTTAGCAGTTGTAGTATCTAGTTTTCATCCCTGTTGTCTCCTGGCCCGTCTTTCTTGTACCTTTTGACATGCTTTTGGTTGGATCGAAAATGAAACAGATTGGCTCTTTTTCTGGAGAAGAGAGATTTTAGCACCTGTTTTCTAAAGTCAAAGAAGGGATGGAGGCCATCGTGGAGATCTGAAATTCTTTCTCTCAAATGTAAAGCTTATGGTTTTTTACATTAGTTCCAAAATTGCAGTCCACATCCTCAAGAAGATTCACTTTAAAGCTTTAGATGCGAATGTCTGAGAAATCAGCAGAAGTATAAGCTTCTCTATTCTAGAGTCAATGTATCTTCTCCATCTCTATCAGATGTGTTTCCCCTCTTCTGGCAGACCCTCTGATGTAATATTTTCTCCAATCCTGGTGCTTCCTAGAATTCTCAGAAAGCTGAGGGCATTGCCAAGATGATTGTTGGCCAGAGCAGTTCAGTTTCTTTTCCGACTTTTGCTTTGTATGACTTGGTTCTTAATTCAGATGAGCAACCAGCTCTAATAGGATTGCAGTTCCTGTAATCGCTTCTACCTTGCATGGTGTTGGGAGAAACTGAAGGCCTATGGTAGGCTGCGCCCAGTTTGTGTGCCCAGCATATTGAAGGGAACTGTTTCTTCATACCTTCTGCGGTTATTCCTAATGCTAAAAATTCTTTAGTTGAAATGAGTGTTATGTGCCCACACTGAAGTGTGTAAATGGATTGATCCTGTAACTTGGAATATAGGAACTCAGTTACAACTTCCAGTAATTTTATGAAGAGTTTTATACAGTTTGTAGCAGTGAAACTAGAGAAAGAAGGCAAGTTTGAGATTTGCATTAGAAATGAAGAGTTCTGGATGTTTTTTTAAGAACATGCTGTAAGAACTTTTTTTTTTAAGGGGTGGAGGGGGAGCCAAGTGACTATTAGTGCCTTTTAGGATAAAACCATAGTAGAAAGATTTTATTTTTTAAAAAATCTTATGTAAATAACCTTTTTCAGATGAGGGTTAGTACCAGTTAAGATAATGAAATTGTCCAAAACACTGGATGAACACTGAACTACTTTAGTTCCACAATTCACAGTAAATGTATATTGAAAATTCAGACAATTAATGGATAGCATTTTGTCTATTTTCAGGCATTATCTAAAGTAAAGTAATGAATATACTTAACCTATTTCTTCTTCAGAGTTACAAAAATTAGACTGGCTCTTTACTCAAAGATTAGGAGTGTAGGTGAATTATAACAATTTTACAAACGTTAGCTTTATTGTTGTCATTGTTTTCAGTATTTCATCTGTGTAGATAGAAATGCTTGAAATTTCAGCATTATGTTCACATTTGGTATTTGTTTTCTGTCTAGAATTTCTACTACAAGCTCCAGTAGAGGTTCATGTATCTATTCAGGACCCAAAACTGGAGAAAGTCTTTGAGAGCTTTGCATTTTTCAGTAAAGAAATGAACTGAATGCTTAACAACCAAATTTTTAGGACACTTCATGCATATCGACCACCCAGGAACTTTACTTTTCTTTCCTTTCAGAACCAAAACATGAAAAGCAGACTGAGACTCAAGATACAGGTATATACCTATATATATATGTACATATGTGTGTGTGTATGTATATGTGTGTGGGTGGGGTGTGTGTACACTGCCCCACACATCCCCCCATGTATATATATTTATATATATGGAGCATAATAGAAAATCTTTGTTTCATATGTAATTAAAGTAGGAATACATCTAAAATAAATGTTATTTGGAATATAAATGATTTTCAAAATCAGAGGAATATTTTAGTAAAGTTAGAATAAAAATCGTTAACTTAATTTTGCTATTTATATATATTGAAATACGTAATCTCTGTGATCTTCAATCACGATATATTGCCAATTATGGCAAAGGTGCATTACAAGTCTGTGTAGTTATAAAGTTAGGTTTTTGACTATGAACTGAGACACCTTCTTTTATTATACCATCCTTGAGGGTTCATCTTTGAGGTCTCAAGTGACATAGAGTGGGGTATGTGAGGCTTTTTGTGGACATTTGGAACACAGTCGTTCAGCATAGACACTCAGCCTGCTGTGAGCCGTGCTCATAACCTTGTAACCAGTGCTTAAGATCATTCAAAATTTACAGGCTGTCAATACTAGCTCTGCTTTGATGCATACTTTTTGCTAGTGCCTTTGTCTAATTAGTAGAAGCAATTAAAAAATTATTTGTGTGCAGTCCTCTCTCTGGATCCTATATACTTTGTTGTCTTGAAATACCAGCTCTTTTGAGAGTCATCTCCGACAGCTGATTGAAAAAGACACAATTGTTTAGTTTAGAATGAAGTCAAGAAATTCTCTAGTGTAAATAATTTGTAAGTACCCGTTTTGTCACCTTTGTGATCATAAGCTTAAGAGGACAGTCAAATAAGTTAAAAGGTGCCACATTCAAAGAAAATAAAAATAATTTATTTTTCCATGGAATCCATAATTTAAGTTGAAGAACTTGCTCATTGTCCTTCTGGAAGGAAAGTAGGACCCACCATGGAATTGCATGTTTACCCAAATAAGAAGACTTTTAAAGTAAAAGATTACAGGTTTTTCTGGTTTGGTTTTTAATATGTCTAGCAGATGGAGTTGATGCTGCAAAAGATGAAAGTGGGAGCACTGATTATGCTTAGAAAAATTAAGGGGGGTTTTTAAAGTTACTGTGTCTTAATCCAAACATTTGTTCAGAAGGTACAATTTTGAAATATTTACCTAATGAATACAGCAGTTCTTTAGCGAAACAGGGAAGAAAATTTAAGAAGTAATTTCTTTTTTTCCCTCAAATTCATCCAAGTTCCTGTTTGTTTATAGCAATTTACTGTTCATGGTTAAACATGTCTGTGCTAGCTATGTTGTATGTTTTTGTTCTATGTAAGTTTCATCAGTTGAGGGCCTGACTTCATTATTGCTCTGAATTGAATGTTTTCTTAGCTGTTGAGGACCTTCCGGAGGACGTGAATGAAGCCACAGAGCCAGGTATATATTTTGTAATTGTGATCTTAAAGTGTTTTGATGAAATATTTTGAAATCTGATGTTAAAAAAAAAAAAATTCATTATATACTTTTTTCTCTTTATACTTTCTCATATAGATGAAATTATTGAAGATTTTGATATTGATAAAGAGCTGTCAGGTATGAGTTTTTATAGTTGGTGAAAGAAAACATATTTTTTCTTCCATTTATATTTGTTAATATAATTAAAAACCAAACAAACAAAAAACGAAGCAGAGAAATGTGCTATATAGAATCATAGTAGGGGTTGAGTCAGAAAGGACCTTTAAAGATCATCTGGTCCAACTCCCCTGCCACGGGCAGGGACATCTTTCACTAGATCAGGTTGCTCAGAGCGCCATCCAAACCCGACTTTGAACACTTCCAATGATGGGGCATCCACCACTGCTCTGGCCAACCTGTTCCAGTGTCTCACCACCCTCATTGTAAAAAATTTCTTCCTTATGTGCAATCTAAATCTAACCTCTTTCACTTAAAAACCATTGCCCCTTGTCCTGTCACTACAGGCCTTGGTAAAAAGTCTCTCTCCATCTTTCTTATAAGATCTCTTTATATACCAAAAGGCTGCAATAAGGTCTCCCCGGAGCCTTCTCTTCTCCAGGCTGAACAATGCCAACTCTCAGCCTTTCTTCATAGGAGAGGTGTTCCATCCCTCTGATCACTTTCATGGTCCTCCTCTGGACCTGCTCTAACAGGTCCATGTCTGTCTTGTACTGGGGACCCCAAAGCTGGACACAGTCCTCCAGGTGAGGTCTCACGAGAGAGGAGTAAAAGGGGAGAATCACTTTCCTCGACCTGCTGGCCACACTTCTTGTGATGCAGCCCAGGATACGATTGGCCTTCTGGGCTGTGAGCGCACGTTGCCGGCTCATGTCCAGCTTTTCATCCACCAGTACCCCCAGGTCCTTCTCGGCAGGGCTGCTCTCAATCCCTTCATCCCCCAGCCTGTATTGATACCAGGGGGTTGCCCTGACCCAGGTGCAGGACCTTGCACTTGGCCTTGTTGAACTTCATGACATTCTTATGAATTACTTAGAGCTTCATTTTGAGGAATAGAGTGTGTTAATTTCCTACATTACTACTCAAAAAGATCAAGTTGTAAATTTTTGTTTGTTGTGCTGGTGTCAGGGAATTTTAAATGAGTACCGGGTCAAATGTAATTTGAAGATTTGCTCTAAGTTAAAAATATCATTAAGCAAGATTTTTTTCAAACATGACTTTATTTAGTCAGCTAGAGGAAAGTGATCTAAGCAGTTTAGTCTGAGCAAAGTGTGTAGGATTAGGTGCTATATTTATTTAGGTTTCCCACTTGAAAAATGTGTTCTAATATAATTAAATGGGGAAATAAACATACTTGTTTCACACAAACAACAGTTGTAAACAAAATCACTTTTGGGGGGTGTACTAGGAATGGAAGTCAATAACAAGGAGGAGCTAAACTTTTGGACATGATATGCATTCAGTACCTTTTTTTTTTACCGTTAAGTTAACCTAGTTGGTTGTTCTGCAGTTTAAGTCTTCCTTTTTGTTTGATGATAATTTGATTGGGTGGCTGGTGGGGAATAAAAACAAAATTGTGAACCTACTATGTGTAACTTTGAACACTTACTTTCTTTGTAACAGTAGAAAGTAAGCATACAGAAGATGTTGTGGCCACTGAACCAGAGCAATCAGGTTTGTGTATTATCTTTTGCATGAGTTTGCTACTTCGAGAATGATAAATATCATAGAATAGAATTCTGTGCTGCAATAAAAATACATTTGTAACTTTTTCTGCAGCTTTTTTTTCTTTTAAGGACAAATATAACTGTGTAGTTGGAATCTAGCATCTTGGGTTTTTTTAATGACAATATTTTAATGGCTTGCAGAGCACTCTTCAGTTTTAGAAGCTGAGAGTGCTCCCAGTTCAGAAAAACTTATAGTGATAAAAACGGCCATATTAGGTCATGTGAAGCTGAAGACTTCTTTGCTGTGCTGTTTCCCACCAGCCAATAGTGTGTACTCAGGAAAGAGAGTATATGTAAGAAATAAAATAAAGTGGAATGTCTCCCCTTCTTTGAGCACTTTATTTATGGGCTTCCTGAGTCAGAGAATGTATTTCCCTCTCTTCGATTCTTCTTGCTGTCTACAGCCAGCATCTCGGCTATTACGAATTCTTTTCTGGTGAGCCTGACTCCCTCCATGCATGAATAGGGAGCTATGTGCAAGCTTCAGCCTTATTAGCAGTAAAAGCACTTGGTGACATGTGACATGTCTAATTTAAACATACATACGGAATTAAACAGAACTAAGGTTTGAATTAAAATATTTCACAATTACAGCTGAGAACGTAGTAAGTATATGAATGCTTTCTAAGCCCATACTGTAGTAGCTTGTGAAACTGTGGGAGATTTGTGCTTTGGATAGTATAGTTTCAGAATTTTGAAGTATCATTTTTGAAACTATGCAATCCTGCAATTTACTCATTGGCCTTAACTGGTATTAATCTTTCCCCTGGAAAAATTCAGCTGAGGAAAATTTGCATCTAACTTCTGCAAAAGTAGTATTACAGAGCAGTCTTGATAGGTCACTGTTTCAAGCATAAGGGAAAAAAATGCAGCTTTTTATAAATATTTAGAGAAGTGTCCTGTTTGAATCGTTTGTACACTTTTGACTTACAGAAATCCCTGTTCAAGCTGAGGATTATTCAAATGATGATCTAGTGGGTAAGTTAATCTTAAGTGCTTGTTTTTTTCCCCAAAAAATGAAGCTATAGCTACATGGAAAGTTGGTAAACGAATTACTTGGTGGAGAGGAGTGAAAGGGTACCATTATTGTCATTTGAAGTTGCTTCCTGTTTTTGAAGCAATAATTTTTATCTTGTACTGGATAAATGCTAGTAATAGTTACTGGGTTATATGGAAGCATTCCAAATAAAACTGTGAGTAGTTTTAATTTACAACTTAATTTTTAATGATTTCAGACAGAGCTGGAAACTTCTGTTGTAAAGGGAAATATAAAAATTTCAGGTCTCAAAATATGTGCATACTTCCTTTCTAGTGTAACTGATCACGTGTGGTGATACTGTCACTTCTCTGTCTATCAGTCAGATCTATTGGAAGTCCGACTGCGGCACGTTCTTTGGCCACTGATCTGGAAACAGGATTGTTCTGTCATGCCATCACATTTTTCTTGACGTAACTGATTTTAACAACAGCAGTTCCAGCTCTTCCATCTGTTGTCTGACAGTAGTAAACATAGAGTTTACTCAAACCATTTCTAGAGTAGCTAAATGGCTTCTGAATTCAAAGACTGCGTATTGTTACATTTCTTCTGCTTTTTGGAGTTAATTATTACAAGTTGCTAGTTTGTTCTTTGTAATGAGGTAGTTGTGTTGAATGAAACACTGAGCTGTTATCTCTGGGCAGTAAATCACAGAAGCTGCAATCCAGGACCCCTGGGAGCTGTATTTCTGTTTTGTTCTGATTAGCCTGAGTACCTTTCTGGGTTAGTTAATCTTTACAATATGCAGAAGCTCTTAAGTGGTGTGGTGCCCAGGTGGTTTTCGGGTTTTGTTTTTCCTTGCGGGAAAGGAAACTTTGTATTTGGTTCTTGGGCATGCCAAAAGTAGCCAGAGAAGTGAAAAAACATAGAAGGCCTTTGTGGTTGCCTAGTACAGATTGGAGGCATGGTTTAGTTCATGTTTTAATTTACGTGCTGAACCTTAACTGAGATGATTCGAAATGCTCATATCAATACGTAACTGTGTTGTCTGTGAGGTCTTTCTAACCTGTTTATCCTAACAGCCACATGGCGTGTTGAAATATTTGAAGCCATAGGTGTCCATTAATAGATGCCTTGAATATTTCATGAATATGAAATATTTTTAACCACAGCTTATAGTCAGTGTAGGAACAAGCAGTAGTTGCCTTTTGACAGCATAGGCAAGAAGTTCAGCAAAGGTAGTGTTCAGCTGGTTTGTTGTGCTTTAGGTTGGAACTGTAGAACGAGAAAAGATGTTTTCTCTCAGAAAATGTTGCTCCTTAAAGTTAAAATAACAAAAAGGCCCTTACAGGACTGTTACAAAATTTCAACAGTAGATAATTCCACTGCACAGTGTCAGTTGTATTGATATAAGGATATTGAGATGACTTCTTGACTACATATACTGTTTTAAAACTAAATTCAGAATTCAAGAATCAACTTGAAATCTTTAACATTTGTTTTCATGGACCGTATTTCTATTGCTTTTTGTGCTGTAATTTATGGCTCAGCCTTGCAGCAGTAAATGAATTTCCTACCTTCACCAAAAAAAAAAAATCTTATTTGTATTGTACAGTAGTGGATGGTTTCCAGATATTCCATTTAGAATCGTAGAGTCATTTAGGTTGGAAAAGACCCTTAAGATCATCGAGTACAACTGTTAACCTAACACTGCCAAGTCCACCACTAAACCGTGTCCCTAAGCGCCACGTCTACATGTCTTTTAAATACCTCCAGGGATGGTGACTCAACCACTTCCCTGGGCAGCTGTCGTTGTTTAACCTCAGTTGGCAACTGAGCACCATGCAGCTGCTCGCTCACTCCCCCCCGACCCCGGTGGGATGGGGGAGAGAATCGGAAGAGTAGAAGTGAGAAAACTCATGGGTTGAGATAAAAACAGTTTAATAATTGAAATAGAATAAAATAATAATAATAATAATATACAAAGCAAGTGATGCACAGTGCAATTGCTCACCACCTGCCGACCGATGCACAGCCAGTCCCCCAGCAGCAGCCCCCCAGCACAGCTTCCCCCCAGTTTAATATACCAAGCATGATGTCACATGGTATGGAATATCCTTTTAGCCAGTTTGGGTCAGCTGTCCTGGCTGTGCCCCCTCCCAGCTTCTTGTGCACCCCCAGCCTTCTCAGTCGGTAGAGCATGGGAAGCTGAAAAGTCCTTGACTAGTGTAAGCACAGCTTAGCAACAACTAAAACATCGGTGTGTTATCAACGTTATTCTCATACTAAATCCAAAACACAGCACTGTACCAGCTACATCCAGGCTAAACAACCCCAGTTCCCTCAGCTGCTCCTCATAAGACTTGTGCTCTAGACCCTTCACCAGCTTCATTGCTCTTCTTTGGACACGCTCCTGCACCTCAATGTCCTTCTTGTAGTGAGGGGCCCAAAACTGAACACAGTATTCGAGGTGCGGCCTTACCAGTGCCGAGTACAAAGGACAATCACTCCTTTAATTGCAGGTGGACTTTCAGATAAGATGGTGGAATTGAACCTAGTTGTCCACTCTCCTTTTATTGTATTGTGATACACAGAGAGTCCTTGCTGTTTTCAAACACTGTTACAATCAAAAATAGCTTGTTTTACTCTGAAATAGTATGTTTTTCTGATCCTTTCGAAAGTTGTTTGTGTGGGTTTTTTTTTTTTTTTTTAGATTTACTTTTTTTACCTTCAGTAGTTTTCAAAACTAGTGCAACGCACTTTTTAAACCATGAGATTAGCCTTCAAGGGAAAGTTAGCTCTATTCTGGTATATCTTGTGGAAATAGATAATAATAGCAGCACTGGAAGGAGCGAATATTTTCTTTTTCCCCTCACAGGAAAAAAGTGAGAGAATCAATCAAAACCTATTTATTCAGTTATTAAACACACAAGTAACTATTAGATGTTGTACCATGTATGTGATTCTTCCTTTAGGAAGTAGAAAATGAAAATAATTTGATCAGCACAAAATATGCAACAGTGTACCAACACACTCAAGAATCTTTAGTAATTTGTGTAATTATGTGGGAACCACTTTGAAGACAGAAGAATCATTGTTTATCAGTTTTTGTAAAAAGCTTATTGTGTCAGCACATAAAGTAGAATTTCAATAGCATCTCTGAAAATTGAGAAAAGAAACAAGGGACATAAGTAAACTACTGACCAGAGTTAAAAATTTTATTACTATTAAATTATTTTTTCCTACTATTTAGTATGTTTACCTGCCTTTTTTGGATGTGAAAACTTCAGTTTGAAGGCAATGTTATTCTCACATTTTTCTCTTAGAGTACGAAATTCATACTTACCAGGGATTATTTATTTTTTTTTTATTTGTGGTGAAGGATTCATTGTGTGTGTGGGTTGTTGTCAGAAGTCTGTTCTTCTTTTTTCATGTGATTTCATTTCATCAGGTATTCAAAGCTAGTATTTCTTGTTATTTCAGCAGTAATAATATTGAAGTTCATTGTACTAGAGACAGTCAGGAGCTCTATTCTGAATGAGGAACACCTATATACACATATGCACTCTTTACATATATGAAAGATGTATCTATGTAATCAATGTAATTTCAGGTAGTGTAAAAGATATTCAGAAATGTCACTATAGAGTCCTTATTCTTAGGTACTACAAATTCAGGCAAATTCATTTAAAGCATGGTGGCACCAGTTTGTATCAGGTTAGGAGCAGTTGTTTGATTTTTATGTGAAACATAGGAACTTACTTGGTTTGGAAAGAAAACAGGAGATAGTCAAAGGATGAATTTAGCTGTGAGGAACATTCTCACATTGCCAGTGAAGAGATAGGGTGTGGGATTTGAATATGCCAGAGTGTACGTCAAAAGTTTTTTGCTGACTTCAGGGCATACCACAAAAAAATAATAATAGGCAACTGCATCTTTAGGTATGTGTATGTACTGTTTTCCAATTCTCTGAGTTTACTTCTAGAATTATTACCAATATTACTTTCCAGCAGTAGGCTATTTTAACTGCAGTTATAGTCTGTATTTTTGTAAACTAATGCACTTGAGTGGTATGGTAGGCCAGCTTGAAATATTACTGATTTAGGATTTTTGGCTAATCCTGTTTTACACTGGGATGTGAATTGCAGTGGTTGTGATAGAGTGGTACTTGTCGGAGACACATTTTAAGGGAGACATATTACAGTTTTTTGGGATACCTTTACTCTCTGTATTTGGATTTTGATCCCTCTTGTATATGTTCAGATTTAAAATATCTAAGGGTTGGTGCCCCTCCCCTCCTTCATCCTGTATCCTTGGCATTTTTATAACCCTGCATTTATTTTACCAACTGCTGAAATCCCTTATGTGTAGAGAAGTTTCCACTTTACAACTTTGACCCTTCCTCTTTTCCAATTGTACATGTCCTTGACTTAAAAAAAAAAAAAAAAAAAATTGTTTTAATGTATTTGTGAAATGGCCTAGATTTCCTTTACAAGGTAAATGAAGTGCCATATGCTGAGAAAAAATTTACTGCTTTGATAAATATTTAAAAGTTTACATTCCCCACCTTATACAGCAACTTTGTGTATATTCATTATGATAGCTCCTAGAAATGATAGCTTTCTCAAATTAACTAATCTGATACAAAGTTGCATTTTTTAGCATTTAAGATTTTTTTTTTGTTGTTGTTTTAGAGTAAGTTGTGTTTTGGTTGGTCCTTTAATATAGATTTCCCCTTATTTTTTCAGATACTTAAAGCTTCAAAAGAAAAGTCCCTACATCAGGAGGACCAGCCCCAACCATACACTACAAAAGGGGAGCAGATGGTTGTAATAGATCTTATGATGTATTACCAAGCAGTTCAGGGTTTGGGGAACGAACACTAAGATACTGTAAATGGGTTGTAGCCAACTGTCATTTTAGTAAGCTTTTTTTAACACTTGGACGTTTAGTTTACATTTCTGTCTGATTTTTTTTTTGGGGGGGGAGGGGGTGTCAAGTTTAGTGAATTCATTATTTTTCTTCTGTGTATGTGACAGAGTTGCAACTTTGAGCTGCGTTTCGTATGTGCTGTTCAAGCAATTGTTAATATTCTATTTATAACGTAGCAGCAAGTACATTTTTTCAGATTTTAATATATATCTTTTGTTGTGGATTCATACAGTATGTACAGAGCAGTTTGGTCAAATGAAACATATAATATTATGAATTTTTAAATGTTTTATAACTGCTGATATAGCATACAGCCTAACTGCATTTTATTGAAAACACTAATCAGGCACACACTATGCTGTGAAGTTTGATTTATATCTCTTTGCACTGATGTTATGTCAACAGTTACACTACATAAATTTCAGGTGATTTTTAAGAGTCTAACAAGATACAAAATGCATATGTTTAATTCATACTACTAAAAGGGCAGATTACTATATTACTTTTTTCAGAAACCCTTTATGTGTGAATTAGAACTTTTTATTTATGCACATTTGATTTTTAAAGCAAAAATGTCTGGAAACTATATAATAGCCTGGCAGGGAGTCAGTGTAGATTGCAACAAAACTGAGTTGCTGGAATCAGGTTGAGTTCAGTAAAATTCTTCTAGTTTGGCTACCAATATAATGATCTCAAAGCTGGATTTAGTAAACTTTATATTCAGTGAATTATTAAAAAAGTCAAATTTGCACAAATACTTGACTTATAAATTTTATTTAAAAAAAAAAAGCTTTGGAAATTCAACCTTAAGAAAAATAGGGTATCAAAATTTAAGACCTACAATCGTAAATGCTCTTGTAAATGGTACGTCTGGAATTTAGACTTTGAGTGATTTAGAATTTTAATATAACAGGTGTACTTTTTACCTGTTCTGTGCTGCTGTTCCACAATTACAAAGACATATTTTATTCTTTGGCATTTTGCATGTGTTCCTTTTTGGCTCAGGAATAATTGCTGTCGTTTTAGGAAGTTGCCAAGCCTGATATGGGAGCTTAGAAGAAATAAAATACGATAAATTTTTAAGAAGAAAAATCAATTTGGTAACCTTTTGGTTGACAGGGAGATTTTAAATTTCTGTAACAATGTTTTGAAGTCAGGTTTTTAGTTGCTTACGTTTCTAGTGAAAGGGGCATCATATATGCTTGCCTTTTTTTGTTTGGGATTTCAGTAAGACTCCACATAAGTGAGTGTTACATCTGATCAACAAACACAGAAGATGTCCCAAAGTGTTTTCTTCAGACTTTTCAGGAAAGCAATAATACTCTTAGACTGTGATGTGATTTGGGATGGGATATTCTAGTAAAATTACTTGTGATTGTGAATTGCAGAGCAATAATTTTTACAAAGCCATATTTTGTGAGGAAGCTCGGGAATAATTTTAGAATGGTGAATGGAGGACTTTTTATATAACAGTGGCAGCCTATTTGTAGAATTACGGGACTGTGAGAGTATATTATGCTGTGATCAAGTTTTAAGTATTTTGTAAGTGGGTACGTGATTTTACGTGCTTCATGTTTACAAAAATATGCCAAGCTGAGCAAGGTCAAAAGGACTATTAAAAAAATGTATATTTAATCTGTTTTAATGTTTGGCTGCAATAAAACACAGAAGAATATCTTTGTCTTTCTAGTGTCATTATTTTTTCCAAAATGTGGTCGATGTTAACTACGGGGATAAACATTTGCCTCAGCCACTAATTAATATTATTATTTTTCAAAGTAATAATTTTGAATGTTTAAAAATATATTTGAAAGTATTATTTACAAGGAGGAAGAAATGTAGCAAGTAGAAGTAATTTTTATTTCTGTGTGGTATTATGTGAAGGAAATGGGCGTTATTCTAAGGTCTGTGTCTTTTATAATTGTTGTATTTCTTCTTTGGGAGTATTAGCTCTTCTGCAACCAGTTTGGCCTGAATTTTGCCCATGATACGTAATTTCTATTTGTAACTTAAAATGGATGAGATATCACTCTTTAACAAAGGCGATTGTGTGTGGGTAGTATGATACCTGCCTTTCACAGAGAAATATTCTAGGTTATGGTCCATAGTTTAAATCAGAAGTCTAGCAAGGGTGTTGTGTCTGTGCAGTTCTCTGTTTGAAAACAAAAATCTTCCTTGACCTTTTCAGTTTTCAAACAACTCCATATTTTTATGATGAAATATTGCTGAATAACAACTGCAGTTTAAGAAAAAGTCAAAAGATTACATCTTTCTTTATATTTTCACATTGCTACATGGCTTCTTGCTATATCTCAGTGAATCTATGAAATCCTGGATTCAGTTGCTTTTTTGGAAATCACGGGAAGAAATACCAATAAGTAAAGCAAAATTTAAGTAACAGGATACTAAAGTTTTATTTTAATATTGAAAATTTACTACGATTTTAAGTGACTTTTTCACATTCTCAGTAATTGAAAAGGTATCATATCGTGACACTGTTCTTTCTAAGAAGTAAAGAAAATGGATAACATTGGATATTGGAAAGACACTGAAAAAGTCATATTTTTACTCAATATCATTGTGCAATTTTATGTGTTTCAAAAATTATGTGTATGTAAATAACAAATTGTATTGTATATTTATATTATTGATTGGGATTCATGTAAAGTCTACAAGGTATGAAATACATTTTAGTTGTGACCGGGTCATTGTCACATGCACTCACAAATATTTAGATGTATTGTAATACGAAAAATAAATATATTCTTTATAGTAGAAACCTTCTTGGGAATACCTGGTGCATATGTTACACAGTGATAGCAGTCCTAGCTTATAGAGATCGGTTAAAACGGTTTTGTCTGTGATTTTGATCTAGATTTGTTTTGCTGGAAACAGAGAAGTTGAGTAAAGGATGACAGTGGTTTGAAGAGCTAAGAAGAATTTTTTGTTTGAGCTATGATTGATTTAAGTTGATGATAAAATAGTCTCAAGATTTACTATCATATCCCTGTCTTTGAGACAGCACATTTTGAAACCTTTTCAGAAATAACATAATAAAAAACATTTGCCCTATCAAAGTAAGCTAGGGATCAGTGTGGAGGGAATAAAGCAATATGTGCTGAATATGATGCTGAAGTGAATTCTTAGTTAAGTATGGTGAGAGCCGAGAGAAACAAGATCTTCAGAGCTAACAAGGTCAAGTTGTGATACATTTCAAAAGCAGCAACCTAGAAGGAGAAGCTGGAGTATCTAAAGATCGTTGGAGAGGCTTTGGTGAAACCACTGGCAGCTAATTTAGCAGACTACAGGTTGAAAAAATTCTGAGAGAGAATTTGGAGAACTGATCCTGGTAGATAAATGGGTGTAGAGAACTGTAGGTTATATGTTGCATGAGCCTCAGTAATAAAGAAATGTGAAGCTGGACAAGAAACGGGAGATAGGAGCAGGCTTTAGAGTGATGAGCTCATACCTTGTTCTTCCTGTGATGGAAAAGAAGTTGCAGAAATAACATGGATGTCCAAGATGGGTGGAAGAGGGTCACTGAGTGACCTAGAGGGAATCAGAGAGAAGAGGTCAGGTGAGAATATCAGTGTTGCTGAAAATGGAAAAGATACAGGGAAAATGGGTGGCTAAGTAGCATGCTGTATCATGGTTTACTATCCTGTAATGCATTGTTCTTGTGCTTTGAGTTGGTAAAAATAATAGAAAGATGAGTATATAAACTATTTTGTGTCTCAGCTGGAGCTGCGTTATTGCTCTTTTTAAAATACTGTATTTCTGGTGACATAGAGATGGACATAACCATTTTACTTACTGTGTGGTATGTGCAAAAAAATAAAAACAAAAAAGCCAGTATTTTAGAAAGTACTGCACAATGCTTTCATTAATATACTGTTATAGTATTAATATTCCTTCTCCAAGTTATCCCATAGTATGTAACTGACTCTATAGATATTTTTGTCTTTTCTTTCAATTTAATTGACAATCTGGATTTTATGATGTAATTGAAGAGGTGAATGACTTTCAATGTGACCATATTTATTTAATTTACCATATCATAATCAAGTTAATACTCATTCTGCCTTGTGCTGAATATAAAAATCAGTCATACTGTCTGCATGTTCAGTAGTAGCAGTTGTCAGCTTGTAGTGAAGGGTGAAATTAGAATGTGAAATAGTTTGATTTCATGTGTGCACATAACCTAGTTTCTCCATGGAAAAAGAAATGTTTTTCAGCATTTTTACATGGTGTATTTTATTCACGATATATTGCTTCTGAGCAGTCGGTTTAAAAAACTGTGAAGATTGAGTATTCTGTCAAGATGTCTCTAATTGACTTAGAAATTAAAATGTTTTTTCTATATATAAGAATATATCAAAATTGAAGAGTGTATGTTAGAGAGGAAAATAACTAGCTAAAAAGCCAACTGACCTCTCTTTTTAGTATTCTCTAAGTTTATTGGGAGGCAATATTGGAAGCTTATTGGGACGAAATTGGAAATTGAATGATAATGTTAGAATTGTGAGGCAAGATGCTTTAAATGTTAGAGTAGGGAAGGATCAAAAAGTGTTTAGAGAGGAGAAAAAGAGGAGAGGACAAGCCTGTCTCTGTATGTACCACCTTCACAATATACACATACATGATTTTGGTACACAATGTAGTCTCTCTTTTGCTACAGACTGTCTTGTGCTTATTTAACAGTTACCTGTGCATTCAGATGTTTACAAAACAGCTGGGTCAAATTTATTTTACAAGTTGAAGTAAGACAAAAGCTTCCAAGTGCCCAAGTCACTTCTGAAAATGAGACGTAGGTTCCCAATTGACTTTCCTGGTTTTTACATTTTAATCGGCTATATATATTAAGCTAGTGTTCCCAAGAATTTTTAATTAGTGAACAATTTTTTTTTCTTGCAAAGTAGCTTGCATCGTGTGTATCACTAAAATCTACCAAATATCTAAAGGGGAGCTTATCAAATATTTTGTGACAGATGCAATTATATAATATTTGAAGCATCTGCAGAGGAAGACCTTTTTTGTAACTATAGTTCAGACAGCAATCTCTGGTTACTTTAAAAAATCAAATGAAACAAAAAAGTCCTGTTGGCCCAATTATATTTTGAGTATAAGCTGTAATTTTATTGTATCTCTTTCTTATCATAAACTGTTAAGATAAATTTATTTCATTGAAATTATATTTTTAATATTCTAGGGAAAAGTGAAAAAGAAACTGAACAAGACAAAACAGAAAAAGGTAAGTCTGAAAATAACATTTTGTTCTTCTGAAATTCAAAAGCATGCTTTCTGGGAGGACTGATTTAAATCAGATTAAATAGTATTGAAGCTTAGCTCCTGTACATCTTATGTAGATAAACTGGAGTTGAATAAATCCAGAGCGCATCTGCTTTTGTAAGTAAACATGCAGTCGTTTCCAAAGCTGACAGCTATGTATTCCCCTCTTCCACGGTCACAGGCTGCTGTTAAAAACTTCTGCTGTTTCAGGAGTAAAATGTTCAGTGTTGTACTCCTAGTTTAGGACTACGGAGGTCACAGCTTCACCAGGCTGCTCGGGTGTTTGTGGATGAGAGGCGACCTGGGCTGCCCAGCCTGAAAAGTCGGGTTCAGCACTGCTTGCTGTGCTAAGCCTGGGAAGACAGGTGGCACTAACATCAGTCCTCCTCAGCTCCATGTTCACCCAGTAAGGGTTTCTGTCTGCCTTAGGCTAGGTCAGAACGTACAGAGCCAGGCTTGGTGGAAAAGAAGTGAGTGGTGCCCAGAGCACTGTGAATCTGTTCTCCCTACGCTCACGTTGGTGCTGGCCCCATGCATTCCCTATCACTGCGTGAAGCTTGCACAACCTCCTTCGTTGGGATCGAGGTTTGTGTCTGTCCCTAGCCGCATCACTACAGCTGGCAATACACAAAAGCCTCAGGGCCTGTACCTCCCGTCTTTTTCACTCGGGTATGGCCTACAGAGTAGTGCCTGCTAAGTAGCTCCATCACTACTACTAGATGGAGGAAAAGGGATTCAGCGACTCTGCTGGTGTCTGCTGCTCCTTTTTCATTTGGTGTTTCCATTTTTCTGTGTAGCTGTTATTTTATATTTGAGTACTTAGCAATGCTACTTGTGTGATCTTTTGCTAAGGTTTATTGGTTTTGGTTTTCTATATTTGTATTTTAAATATAAGTTTCTAGGACTGGCAAACTTTAAACATTTTATTTAAGTATTAAACATGTCAAATGTAAGCATTACATTTAAAAAGTAAATATACCATTAGCCAGTTTACTTGGAAAGCAAGGCAATTATATCCACATTTCCATTTATAAAAAGATAGATATAGCAGGAAATGCCTTACTGCACTGGGCTTACATACTTGATAGTACTAAAAAACCACCATTATGTGCTAGTTTTATTGACCAGAACAGTAGAATAAAATGACATACAATAGCCAACCAGTACGGGTAAAAAGCATTCATAGGTAAAAATACTAGCTTTTTTAAGAAAATGAAAATGTCCAGATTTACTATTATGCAACATTATTAACCAGAACTATTAGACAGCATTATGACTTGAAAGTATGACAAGGTGGAGCCACTTTCCTTTTGCACCCCAAGTGCTGTGTGGTTTTGTTTCTTTTTAAACACTGAGCAACTAAATAAATGTTTCTGCTGAGTCCTGCCATTGCAGATTACAGGACTTCTATAAATTGGAAAAAGGGCTGGTTTTGTTTTCCAGGTTAAATTGATAACATTTTGCATCTTACAGGGAAAAACAACCCTGTATTTTTTATGAAATGTGTTCGTAGCTAAACTGCTTGTGTGGTTTTCATACAAGTTGAATTTTGTTGAACTGTTTAAGTTTTCATAGTTTGAACTGTTTAAGTTTTCACTTTCAATAAAAGTGTCTAGCTATAGATATCCTAGTCATAGAAAGTGGTTTAAAGTACTGTTGAATTGGTTTATTTGAAATTACCCTAATAAGATGCAGCAATAAATTGATGAGAGATGTATTGAAAAAAAAAATACTGTACTGTGACTGTCTCATATATGTAGAAAACTCAGAAATCTAAGGAGTTGGGAACTTGAAAATTCATATTCGGGTTGAGTTTAGGGATTGCTTATGATTCTGACAGTGCACAGAGATGTATGTGCAAGTCTGCATCTGTTTTTAGATATTTGCACATACAAGCTCCAAAAGGCTGCCTGTGCAGAAACTATTCACAGCTTTGAGTGGATCTTACAACATTAACATTTTTCACTGCTGCAGTCTTCATAGTACTTTGTTAGCAAAATGTCTTAAAAATTCTGTAAATTTCAGTTTTTAATAATATTTCATTAAGTTTATTAAAAGTCTCACTGAAACGTCTTCTGTATTAACAGAAGCTCCTCTGGAAACTCCTCTGAAGAAACAAGACCGAAACTAAACTTGTTTGTAGTGTACTATTACTTCAAGTTTTCTCTGTTATATTTAATTGAGAAGGATTTTTTTGTCTTCTCCAAAAAATGTGATCAGACTTTATCCTTAAACAAGTAATTTAAATGGGATGGATGTTTCAGGTGAATCTGAGAAATAATTCTTTAAAATGTTTCACAGGTAGTACAATCCAGGACATATACACCATATCTGTAAGACGTCTTTCCATATGAAGTGGTTTTAGTTGTTTTCAATCACATAGGCTAATAAAATTTAAATTTCATTAAGGAGCTTCATTTTTCTGCTTTGGCTTATATTGGCATATATTGAATATTCGTTTATATTGGTAAAGAATGTATATAAAAACTGGAACAATCATTTTCTGCAATGAATATGTTTCATACACTGAACATCAGCGTAGGTAATGACAATAATTTTCACTTTCCAAAACTGAGAAAACATGAAAGTGAAAATGAATGCCGTTTGGTTGGAGCACTCAGTTGTGTTGCATCAGAGACAGAGGTATGCATAAGCCAGGCTTAGGACAATGTCATTCCACAAGTGGCCCTGCAAGTGTCATTGTGATACCAGGGTCAACATTCACCTCTGTTTACTCTAGGTATTTACCTTTGAAGAAGATATGTAGGATTCCACTGTGGTGCCAGTAGAGATCTAATCTGTATAACCTGTGGAGGCTAAAGTGCTATTCTTCTGGCTAACTATAGGTTTTTGCTGTAGGGTGAGATGGGTTGTCCCCTAAACGCCATTGAGAACCTTAACCAGAGCTCCATTGGCTGTAGAAAGAGCTTACATGCTTAGCTCACCTCCAGCATTGTCAGCTCAAGTTAGGTGGGCTGAGTTCCACCCTTGCAGGCTCTACTTTTAAGGGTATGCATACTACCTGTTGATTTACGTATATATTTAATTGTAGCGTGCATCAAATATGAGCTGTGGGCAGAATGACCAGTGTTGTACTTCATAGAAGTGTAGTTCTCAAAGTCCGAAACTGCTGCATAACACCATGCTGAACTAATTGTATAGGACATTAAAATATTAGTGTGTATTTTTGTACAGAAAGTCAATGAAGAAGTTTATTTCTGGTCTTGTCAAAGGGTTGCTTGATTCTAGCCTTTGAATGAAGCCAAAAGACTTCATGATGAAAGGGAGAGGTGAATGATGGAAATACATGCCAAAAATAAAATTACCATTCTGCAATTGTTTCTTATGATCATCTAACCAACCAACAGTCATTTCAGACAGAAAACCCTGTAGAATACTTTTTACTGCAAGGGAAATTGTTCTGGAATAACTGCAGCTAAAGATTTATTATAGTCATTAGATTCCACAGCTTTATTAGTCCCTAAAATGCCTCAGTTTTTATTGTCTGATTGCTTCCCCAGATAAGTGGATTATAGAGGTTTTGCCTGTTCTACCAATACAGTTTAGAAAGATCTTTTAATTATTGTAGTGCTACTGGCTTTAAATTGTCTAGATGCAGTTACTTGTTTTTATACCTTCTAAGTTATCATTTATAGAAGCCCATAAAACAAGTGGATCACTTCACTATCTGTATCTCACCTAATGAGCTTCCCAAACAACAGGACAATGACAGGAGCTTTTCATCATCATCAAATTCTCATTCAAGCGCCCACTGAGAGGCAGCACAATTTCAGAAACTAATTTGGGTAATGATATGGGCCTAGTATGAGGAGGGAGGACAATTACTTGAGCAAATTTTGAATTCCAGGTAAAAGTAGTTGGTCTACTAATATATATGTATGTTTTTCAGCCCATAACTGAAACTTTGAAACTTGGACTAGGAATGTCGGCGTGTTTGAGGGAGGAGGCGGGGGAATTAGTAAAACAGAAGGTCACAAAATTCATTGGAAAACTTCTACAGACCGCGATTGTTGGTATCTACTTACCTTGTCTTTTAAGGTGCCCATCCACAAGTTGCCAAGAACATTATTACTGAATTTGTATCACAGCAGGGGTAGGAGGGTGTTTAGAAAACAAAGCCCATGGCTCCCCTGGAAATTGCTTCCTTAGATTTTGACGGTTTAAGATGGAGAACTGGCAGGAGGAGCCTTTGCTGCGAGTACTATGAGACTGTGTCACATGAGGAGGTTTTTATTTCAGGTTTAGAGATGGCACCCCCCACTTGTCTATTTTTGTCAGCGTGGGAGAGAAATAAGGAGACATCATTATATAGTTATAAACTCTGCAGTTACATAGCTATAGCTTTTATTTAAAACAATTTAAAACTTCAATAAAACTTACCTGCTAGCAGTAAGCACAACATACAGTCAGTGCAGCAGGATTGTTCCGGTGTAGTTTTCAATTCAAAAACTGGGGACCATGTGTCCTCAAGGTGGCTGTGAAGACCATGGTTTATCTTGAATCTTTATGCCTTATGAAGTAATTAACTAAAAGCCAGAGTCCTAGCTGCTTTCTGTTTTGCATGCCAGTAGTAGCAGATGCAAGATAGAGGAAGCCATCAGGAATGCTCCCTTGACGTTATAATGACAATAGGAATAAATAAATCAAAAAATCTAATGACAAGAACTAAACCCCACTTATGAGGTGGTTTGTTAGATAGGAAGCAGTATCTTTCTATCCTCATGTTCTCTCCCCGTGCCCTCAGAGAGATTGTGACATTATCGTCTCGCCATTTCTGAGGAACTAGGAATTTCATTAGAAGTCATGTTCAACAAGAAATACTCATGCTAATAGTGTAATATGGACTCTCATAATCACAGAGAAGGCTACTGCCCCTCTCCATTGACTACGAATCCTACAGCATTAGTTTCCAAACATTAAAGCAAGACAGTTTAGCCTATGTGGAAGGCACTCTTCCGCCCAGACCTCTGAGTTAGACCAAACGGGATGTCAGTCATCACTACCAATGCACAGGATAGGTCCCCGGTGCCAGCTCCAGTGCAGCAGGTAAACCTGCCCTCCCACTCCACCACTTTTCCTACACTCTGAACATAAGAAAGGGCGCAGAGGGCTTAGGAAAGGGAATAGTTAGTACCGAAAGAAAAAGATGGAGGAAGAGGAGAAAAGGGCAGCAAGAACAGGTGGAAAACTGCCTGAGCTAGTCCCAGTTGAGATTTTTTCCTGGCCTCAGTTGCACATCAGCTAACAAGCTCACTGTTTGTGGTGTCCTTCTTCCTGACATGTCTATTGTGTCAGAATAAAATTGGAGAGTTGTAGACTATCTGCTCCCAACTTTTTACAAGGCACAGGAGCGAGAGACGATTTAAGTGTCTGAAAGTGCATACTGTTTTTAGAGATAAACGCTAATTGTTCTGGGATTTTTATAACAGCATGATATTATCTCCCACTTACTTTGCTCAGGAACAAAACTGTACATGTATCCTTTGATCAGAGGCTCAGAGTATGTCAGCAAGGACAGAACAATTCATGCTATGTGTTGTGCTAAAGGTGCCCCATCCTTTAAATGCTCTTTTCAGAAAACAACTAGTTGAAGTCTTTACAGTGTAGACAATAACAGAGACCCACTTAAAAGTAACTTGCTGTCTGTTAAAATGCCAAGTGTATGCTGTATCTTTAGGATAAAGAAAGTATATTAATCATGAAAGAGAATTATGGTAGTAGTCAATATTTTTGTCCAATTCTGGCTAACATATCAACTGTTTTGAGACATGAGGCTGATGTCTAATCGGTCAGGTCAGCAGCGTTTGCTCCTTTAGGAGGATGAGATTTTCCTCAGCCTGGCTGAGTGTTTTGTATTTCAGATGAAAATGTGAAATGGAGAGCTGACTTCCCCCCCACTTCTGTGGACACTAGAGAGTCTTCATTTACTCCATTACAGAAGTATTATTACTAGTTATTTCTGATATAATATTTTTACCAGTTTGTTCTGTATTGCTTTGGACTTCTGGCCAGACGTAATCAATTGTTTGCCATGTACTAGTCATCACTCTGTTTTTTTTTCCATATGTTTTTTTTCCTTTTTACTTCATGTAATTGGTTTGGATGCACTTACCACATTAACAAATTGGCTTACTTGGCATTTTACACCAATTTCAAGCCCTGTGTTCTGCTCAGTTATACAAGACCATACAGACATTTGATCATTTGAGGAAGTTTGTCTAGAAATTCTAGAGAAGTTTCATTCCTTGATTGTTATTTCTTTAGGCAACTTTTTGGATTAAAAGTTGTAAAGTATCAAGAAATTATATTTGCATTATAATTCTGTGAATAAAATCAGCGTAGAAATTGCAAAATTATTTGCCTCTGATGCTCTTCGTCTGAACAGTTACTTAAGAGAAAAAGATAGATCTGCTTCAGATGAAGAATTACAGAACTTGATTTTGTTAATATTATTAGCCTTTTGCTTTTATTTTTACAGAAAAAGCTAGTAATAGCATCTGTAATTGAGATTGCTTTCTATCACAAGGCACTGTTTTTAATCACTTATAGCTTTTCTGAAATTATACCACTGAGATAAAAATTTGCATTGGGAAAACTCATTTTGGAAATGCCTTTCTAAAAATTGATTTTGGAAGGTTTCAAGGAAAAGATTCAGTAGCTTCACAAGATGCACTTTGTACTGATTTCTTTGATTTTTCCCAGTATTTAAATGAAAAAAGAAAAAGTTTTTATTGCAAACTTACTGTATGTTTTTTCCTCCGCAAGAGCGTGTAGTATTAATAGCTTAAAAAATGTTAGTTCACACAAGCACATGCTGGCTAATGGTCACCAGTGAAGAAACGTTTAAGTTTGGCCTCTAAATTTCATTATCCATCCCCTGCCCGGGCCCTGTTCGCTGCTGTATCTCCACGTGTCTCAAAGTGGATGGCATATTCTGGTCTAGATCTTTAGACCTGAGCAGCATTTCCTCTGAATGCTATTCCTCCGCAGCTCTGAAACCTTCTGTGAGATCAGGTCCTGAAAGACAGACATGAACCGTTTCCCGAGTCTGTCAGCGTTCACGCTACTGGCTTCCAAACAGCCTGCGGGAGTAAGAGTTGTCAGTTGTCATCTAACAGTAATGTCAATGAGTGAAGAGAACAGCCTGGATGGGACTCAGTTCCAGATACGTCCATGTGGCTGCATGTACCAGTGTGGTGTCCAAACTGCATTGTATACAATGGTCATCTATACCTTCAGCTAACCACCTAATAGGTGTTTACTTTGTGCTGAACTCACTTCTTAGGCTCCATTGACTGTAATGACTAGATTTCTAAAAATTATAGCAGGGTTTAGGTGAAACCTAAATTTAGTTGCCTTAATTTTAAGCTGTCACTGCACTGGTGACATTCTCAAGTGATGACTAAATGAATGAACTTTTAACTAGAGAGCAACACGCTATGCCATCAGGTACTGCTGCTGCGCCAAGTAGTTGTATTGCTTCGTGCTCAGGCTGTGATAATTTCCAGGTAATTAACACAGTGCTGCATCATGTGTAGAAACAGGTGAAGTGTTTCTTGCAAAGGGATACTTATGTTCTGTTAGCACCATTTGGTATGGGGCACATGTAATTATGTGACAGAAGAGAGGTTTGGCACTTGCATTCATCTTTCCTTGGGTCACTCTCATGGCTGCTTATAGCCCTAATCATTTTCTGAAGTACGCAGCAGAGATGGAGAGTAGCAGTAGAGTACATGGTCAGTAACAGGGATTTGGGGCAACAGAGTTTAGGGGAAAAGACCCTTGAAGAAGGTCATGAGCAACAAGTGTGTGGAAGAAGACAGGTGTCTAAGATCAAGTTGGGGATAAATAGGAAGAGCTGGACCAAGGAACAGATTGTTTTAACAAGTGTAGAAATGAAAGGGAAGAGATGCGGTAGGGCATCGAGGTTGAGAAGGGGAGAGGTTGGAGAAGAAGATGAGAGGAGAAGGAAAGAGAAAGGAGATGAACAGAAGCTTAATGGTTGAGTAGAAGCTGCAGAACATAAAATCATGATTGTTAGACAAACCAGATAATCTGCAGCTGATCCATTTATTTTTGAACTTCAAAATTCTGTTGCTGGCATAGGGCTAGGAGGAATCTCAGTCACGGTGATGACTGGCACAACGAGCTTCTGGGAGAATTTCTTTAACAAATGAGAGAATGGAAGTTCCCTGTGTAATTACAGTCTTGGCACTGAAGCACATTGATATATAGCAGTATATAACAGAAATTGTAGAAAATAAGACTAGGTGGGACCCTGAAGCTTACCTTGTCTATTCTGTTGACCAAAGGCCTTATCAACTGTGTGCATCGTTCCTGGCAGATGCTTATACAACTTGTTCTTACAAATTTCCAGTAATTGGAATTCCACAACTATCCTCAGCAATCTGTTCTACTGTGCTTGCTCAGAGATACTAGTTCCAGATGTTCAAGCCAAATTTTCTGTTGCAGCAATTTTAAGCTTTTTATTCCTTGTCCTGACTATGGTGATATAGAAATTAATTTATTCTTTTCATCTCTGTAGCTACTTTTTACAGAGTGGTATGTACTCCTCTTCCAGTGGCAAACTCTTTACTACTACCTTTTTCCCCTTTGTCCTTGCTTATTCAGATGTAAATGTTGCCCCCGCCAATTAAAGACAAAATATTTTTAAACCGTTCTTCAAAAATAAGTGATTCAATCACCTTTAATCATTTGGTTACTTCTCCTTATTTTTCACGTGATGTTCTTGTGGTCTGAAGAGTATCTAGCAGTGCCTTCAGTTTTCAAAAGGTATTTCTCTGTCCTTTGTAGAAAAAGACTGTCACTGCTTTTGGTGATGACAAGGTGCCTTTCAACATAAAATCATAAAATATGCCTGGTGTTTTAGTTTTCATATGCCAAAATAGGTATATAAAATAGCTATTTCATCATCTTTCATTGGATGATATTGCAGGCTATTAAGTTTACTGCACATTTAATACATTACCACTTCCAAAATATTTTTTCTCTTTTTTTGTTTGTTTGTTTTTCTTCTGTATCTTAATATAGAAGGGAGATATGAGATTGCTTGTCATCACTGGCCATTGTTTATTCTCCAACAGAAAGACCTAGCGTGGAGTTTCTTATAAGACTTCTTCCTAGCTTTCTGCTTTGACAGTGGAAACCCTTTTCTCTGAGGGAGTCTTCAGCAATCCTATGACAGCAATCCTAGATAGAAAGCCTATCCTTACATCCAAGATAATTACTGAAAATCCTCAGTATTATTCTTGCAAGACCATAGTATGATGTATAGAAGAATTATTACCATTTTAATGCTCAACCAGATTTGGACTACAAATCACCCTAGCAGTTGTGTGATCGTGCATTACTTCAGCTACATGGTGAAATCTGTAAGTCACTGATGAAAAATTACATGTTTTTTCCCTCTGAAAACAGATAAGTTAACTTCTTTGTAACATTGAATTTAAGCTATTGGGTCACATCTGCGAAAAGTTTATTACACTAGAAGGAGGCAATGGATAATTTATTAAAATACCCCTGCAGGGAGATAGTAGGCTATCTGGTTAATATAGAGGAATGCTTGATAGTTACGCTGAAAGCTCCCCGGTGAATCCTTTAACATAGGAGTAGAATGGGAGATGAAAATGATTGCTCATTATATAATGTTTACCGTGTTATATTGGTGCCTAGCAGCTGAATAATATTTATGTTAACAGCTCCTTTCCAGCTTTTCATATTGATCTCCTGCTGGTCTAGAGCTGATATATAACTACTGAAAATTGGACGATAATACTTTTTTGTAATGGAGGGTGGCAAAAAGGTTCTTCCAACACATCACCAAAGTCAGATATGAGGGGAAAGATGTAAAAAAATCTTTGTGCCACAGACTTGTAAGATTTTCATTCACTCTTTCTTCTGAGCTGTTTCTGTCTCATCTCCTTGTAAACTCAAAGGAATTCTGGAAACAGTCTCCCACAGGCAGTAAGAGTTTCTTGTTGGACGGGAAAGCTTCTTTCCATTGCCTCGAAGGAACCTCGCTGTTGCTATGCTTACTGAGTTTGAGAAGGTCCAAATGACGTCGTCTTTCCATGAATACTGAAAGTTAGAAAGCTGACAAATAGCTGTCCTCTCTTACTGAATACACAGCTTCTGTGTAGCTGGCCAGTCTTAGATAAAGATTTTCATTCATGCTATAGGAACTGAGAATGGACATTTTAGTTGTGGTTTACATAATTTCTTGTATGTACAGCCTCCTACTTAGAGAACGGGAACAAACTGATGTCCAGCTGGAAGCTCCCCAGATCATCTACCCAGAGGAACTGACATGCCTCAGTTTTCCTGCTAACAACAAATGACAGTTTCACATAGCAGCTGTGAGCTCAACCAACCTAAAAAGACCTGAAGGACACTTTCTTTTATTGGCTCCTTGGGCTGATGCTTCCAGGTTCATCCACACCTACTCTCGAGCAAGCCAGGCCTTAGAAATAGCAATGGTTTCTTAAAAGACTGAGCTGGCATATTTTGAGAAAAGCAAATATAAAAACCACAAAACCCAACAAACCTTTTGCATGTTATGGATTGTTCTTTTCAGGCCCAATGACGTTATGTCAGAAACTTCTGTCCATACCTGTTAGTCACTGTGGACTCAAGGTCTGGGGTGGAGGGATCCTTGCTCTCGTGATGAGAGCTGTTTCTGTGAGTTCTGCTGGATTCAAGGAGTATGAACACTTGGAACAGAGCCAGTGCTGTGTTCCTTAATCATTATCATCATTAACTGCATGAAAATGCAGTAAAGACATCGCTTTTCTATGAAATGGTCAATATTAAAGTAAGACATAGCAAGACTGGAATCGGCCATGGACTGAAATGCATTTCTACTATATTATCTATGGGGAATGAACAAAAGACATGAAAACCATCTGTATTATTATATTAAAAAAAAAAAAAGGCAAAGCATCTCTTTGGTCAGTTCAGTTCCATGGTAACTACATTCCTTAAGTGCATTATTGTGTGCTTGAGAATAAATGCTTGATTTAAAGTCATAGGGTACAATGAAGACCTGAAGTGTTTAGGGGAGCAAAACCAATATATTAAAGTATGCTATTTGGTAGTTTATCCTGAAAAAGGAGTAAACTCCTGTATGTCAGACAGTTTTGTTGGTTTTTTTTTTTTTTTTTCCTTCTTACCTTCTTGGTAGCTAATGCCTTGGAAAATTACAGTCACTTCTATTACAAGAAGGATCAACAGGGATATAATAATCCTAATGCACTGCTTCTTTAGTACCTTTCCTTTATAGAGCTTAAGACATTTTTATATTTAAAGCTTCATATGACCTTTGTGAATAAGTAAATGGAATTTAGTAGGATAGCTTCAATTCTGCTTAAATTCTATTTCCTCCCTGCCCCTGAAAAGCAATAGCATCTATTTAACTGTGCATACCAATGCTGCAGAATAGTTTCTAAAGGTAACGTAAGAAAAAACTCTCTCCATGCAGAGCTGTCAGAGTTCAGTGTTGAACATGACAGTAAGTGTCTTACACAGGAAGAATCAAAGGTGGTCAAGTTTTTTTTTTTATCTTGTACAGAAGCAGCTCAGACTCACGAGATCCTCTAATGCTCAGATGGGGTTAGGATTGGTTTAGCATTAACTAAGGTGTTGGTCTTTCTCTGAGGTTTAACACAGATGAAGTGATTTGTCTGCCTAAAGCTCTGTGTAGGATCAGAGTCTCAGAGAGAAAGTATCACTTAATGATTCATGAGCACAGCTTCCAGTAGTATGTGATGGCTCTTGTCATCCCTGAACAGTGCACCTGAGGACTTGGGAAGCAGAATAAAACATGACTAGTTACAATACCTTTAATACAGTAACCTTAGCGGTTATCCAAAATACTTGCTACAGCATTGCAGCAATCTTGTGATGTTAAGCTGTATGGTGTTTGGGTTTAGCTTTACGCATATCAGTTATGGCATTCCCTGTTTAAACTTCCACAAAGAAAATAATAATTTTACTTCTTTTCATGCTATTAATGACTTATTGTCCATAAAGGGGAAAAACAGTAATGCATAATTTAAGCAAAAATATGTGCTACTACTTACAGATATACATAACTAGTAGTTACTTGTGTCAGCCAATATGTATTTCCCTTACTTGCGTCAGAAAAGTTTTCTGGTTTTTTTTAATTAAGTGCAAAAGCAGTTTAGCTATAACAAATGCGGAGAAAAGCAGTTACCTGCTGTCATATCCTTCAGTAGTGTATTTGCATGTTTTTTAACATCTAGTATACTTAATGCAACCAAACAGACATTGTTTAAGAGTGAACGGCTATGAAGTAAATAGCTGTTTAAATTGACACAATTTACTTCAATTTGCTTCAAATGCAATTTGCTTTACACAATTTACTTCAGGACTGGTTTGCTACATACTGCTGCTCTGCTACTATGTGATAGCTTGCTAAGCTGTGGAAACTTGATCACTTAAAGAGGTCTTGATCAGACATTTCAGCGTTGAACCTGTTTTCAGCAGGAAGTTGGACTGTGTGACTTTTTGAGTCCCTCCTACCCTGAGTAACTATGATTTCTGTCAACTCTTTTAATTGTTTTAGACAAAGAAGTAGACCTATATAGGCACAACTTCAGAAATTATTAACATGTTCTGGTAATGGTACTTTTCATACTACCATATAAATGTGGAAAAATAACAGTTCTTTCTGTTCTTCCACGTCGATTGAACCATTTGGAAAAAAATCCTTGACTATATGAGATGAAAAATGCTTTATTAAAAACTTGACTGCAAAATTACTCAGTTTGAATGACTGAGGATTGCTTTTTCATACAGGAGTTTGTGACTGTAATAAGTAAGAAATCAATTTCTTTTCAGTGTATTTTGAAACTGCCTTATTTGAAAATCGTACACTTTACCAGCACGGTACTAGTCTCTAGTTAAAGGTTACTCCAAACAATTGCTGTGAAATGCGAAAGAGGTAATGAACTGTGTGGTTTTAAATCTCTTCCAGCTAAAAAGAAGAAGAAGCCAAAGCTCTTAAACAAGTTTGATAAGACCATTAAAGCTGAACTAGATGCTGCAGAAAAATTACGTAAAAAAGTAAGTTTTGAACGTTTCCCTCAAGACTGTAAATAGTCAACAAAAATGAATACAATAAAAATTAACTTACAAAAAGGGAAAATTACTTTTAGATTACTTTCTGTGAAATTAACATTTTTTAAATCAAATATTCAGTGCACGTTTGTCCTTCAAGTTTCATTTCTGTTGGATAGTTTATCTTAAATTTTTTCGAGTCGAGTGTATGTCTGTTCATGTGTGTTTGCTCACCTTTAACCTTGAAAATATTTAGCTTAACTGTTGAATTCCTATCATCAAAAAACTGCTTAAATTAATCACACGGAACAGGGTTAGATCTGTCCTATCACTGTTGTCCATTTGAGTGCTCAAGTCAACTATTATCAGAGCACTTAGACAATATAAGCGTGTTAGTATGGATCTCTCAGTAAGTGTTCATATGCTTCGTGAGCATTAGGTGCAAATCTTTGTAGTAGGCATTGTTTCTGCTGGAATTCTGTGTGTGTCCCGTGAGCGTCTGCTCCCATACAGCTGCTTACAGCACGAAGCAGATGTTCCTGCTTCTCACCAGTGGCAGCAAGACCTTAACATCGATCAATCAGTGTTGGCAGTTTTGAATTTAATAACTTGACTGTGAAAAACAAACAAAAAACCCCCAACAATAAACAAAAACTCTTCAGTCATCTCCTCTGATAACTTCCAATCGTATTCTTTCATTTGAATGTTTCAGAAAACAGGACCTTTGCAGAGGTGTCCCTTTTCCAGATGTGAGATTAAATAGTGAAGCAAGACTATGTGACTGTTAGAAATGAAAGACCTTAAGTCTTTTGGGTGTAAATCTTGTGAAAACTCTGGTATGCCTCACAGACAGTCCTAGCGCATGGAGAACAACTGCAGGTCTTTGTTCTACACTGGATTTGAGATGACTGAGCAATGAGATACACTATTTTCAGTACAGTACAATAAAAAACATTTTAGTCACTGCAGGTGTGGGATTATTCTTCATTTTCAGAAGACTGACTGTGCAGATTTAGCTTTACATTGCCATCCATGCAGCCCCAGAGTTCCTGTAGGTCTGTGATGGGGCTGAAGGGCTACTACATGGAGAACACTAACCTCAGGCTGCTTCTGCTGCTGCTCTTCACTAGGAGCCTTGTTTACATGTTAGAATACAAAAATAAAAAGTGTTTTCATGCTTCTTGTTACTTAAACACTTGGTTGATCAGAGAAAGGCATAACAGAAACTTTTGATGAGCCTATAGGGTCAGTTGGCTGACTCTCTTTTCCTGCCTGCGTCTCTTGATTGCAGACAATCATGCTTGTCTTGTAGGAAGCACGATAAATTTAGAGCAAATCAGACGTGTAATATTTGCATGAGTCTAGTATTTCCCCTAGAAGAACCGTAGTTACGATACTGCTGGTCATGTGAGGTACGCAGAGAGGAAATTCTAGATTTGTATAGAAGTTGCTTTCTATTCTCTGTTACATTCAGTTTGGATTTTGTTATTAGCAGTAGAATCTTTACGTTTTGATATAGACAGATTGTTGTCATCTCAGCATTTTTTCCAGTCAACAAAGGGAAAGTGAGTAAAATAAAAACAAGGCTATTCATTTTAACCATGGAAAGTAGATAATATTGTTTCATAAATAATGACAATGAATTTCTCTTACATAAGCAGGCAATCCCAACAAAAATATGAGTGAAAACTGTTGATTCAGTCTGCAATTTTTTGTTTTGTTTTTGTTTTTTAATTGGGGAAACTAATGTGTTATTAGGTCATGCATCCTTCAGCATTTTTGTTAGATAGAATTGCTGATAAATATCTCTACCTTTCAGGGAAAAGTTGAAGAAGCTCTAAGGGCCTTTGAAGCATTAGTGAGTCAATATCCACAGAGTCCTCGAGCAAGATATGGGAAAGCACAGGTACTAAAAAAAAAAGCCATAAATGCTAAAAAAGATAAAATAAACCTTTTTTAACAATAAGAGTTCTGAACCCCAGTCAGACTTCAATTATAATTTTATGGATGTTTCCTAAGGAAAAAAAGAATTATGTGGTCTGTCATATTGTATCTGTTTCAGTCCTCTATCCTTCCCCAAGTACTTTGGGAGCTTTTGTTTAACTTTAGTCTAGTGGGAAGTATTGTAAATAACACAAAAATAAGATATATCCTGTAGATATCATGAAAACTGTCAGATGAAAGGTAAGAGATAAATCCCAACTAATGTCCTAGTGCAGGAACAACAGGCAGAACTTAATTGTTACATACTGTTTGCTGCAGCTGGTAAATCAACACATCAGTCAGCTCTGGGCTAAATGCTGTGTTTTGCTTAGTGGGAATAGAGAAGGGGATTTGGAGCTTTTATAGAGAGAGTGTTAAAGGATAAAGAACCCAAATTCGTAGGCAAGGAGGCTTAATTAGCCTTTTCTTGTGGAGTGAGTTCTGTTTCAGGTGTTCTCATCCAAAAAAAGAGAAAGCATTGGAAAATAAGCTCTGCATTCATAATACTTTTGAGCCGTGTTGGGATGTCTGAGAAGAGAATAATCCTTCTATTTTCATAAATAGTAGGATAATCCCGCTGCACTTGGTGTAATAAAAGATCGCTTGAACTCCTGTTAATCAAGATGAGCAAAATGAAACCCTCACCGTAGAAGGGAATTGTGCTGTTATACAATTAATGAGGCACTTGAATTGGAGTCACAACCAGTTTTCACTTGGTTAATAATAGTCATGCTAAAACCAAAGCCACGATTATCCAGAAAACTATCACACAAGCACTTGATACGCAGCAGACCAAATACTTCAGTGCTCTGTGAGGGATAGTCTGCTGAACTATTTGCCTTCTTACGGTAGGAGACCACTTCAGTTAATATATGTGGTGGACTTAACTCTCTTAACTTACACTTTTACTATTTACCTTTTTTATGAATCTACTCATTATATCTAAGAGAATATGCTTCCTGCCTCCTCATTAGCTCACTGCTTTTAGGGAGGAGGGCAGATCATTGAAGCCAGCTGTGAAGCTTATTCTCATTCAGAATTTCCCCCAGTAACATGACTTCATTTATCTCTTTACAACAATTTTTAGTCACAACCTAGAATTTCAGTAACACTTAAAAGGTCCTGCAGACCAAGATCTGAAGTCATAATTGGCATACACTTTCTGGGAATGTGTAAAAACAACTATAAATTCATTTCCATTTTCAGTAGCCTTTGTAGGCTCATACAAGTCTTTTTACTGAACACTCATATTAACATGACCAATTTATTGAATCCAGTATGTGTAGGTTGAAGCTGTTGGAAGGAATGGGAAAATCATGGGCTTCGCTGACAGATGGATTATTCTTAGGATTTACATTGTAACACCATATTACTTTTAAATGGGTATTTATACCAACACAACGCATTCAAATTTGCTCTCTCTCATCACTAACTAAAGGTAAAACTGCAGAGAAGAGTAAGGGTAAAGGCCAGGAATTAACCACAAGAGTGTACTTCTCTATTTCTATGAATCATGAACCAACATTACATGCTAATTTTGTAGATTCAGTTTCTAATAAGACATGAAGATTCATTTTTCTGGATCTTCTAATAGCTTTAAAAGGCAACTGTTTCCCCCAAAATTCTGCAAAAGATTTCATAATTAGAAGTGTTTTTCAGAAATTTGAGCCATTCCTGATTTGATTTCTGGAGCTACACTTAGGCCGGATGAAAAATATTCTACAGAAATTGTTAACATCATTAAGGCTGAAAAGAAGAGTAGATAAGTCTTAAACCTCCTTATATTACTTATAGTGTTTATACTGGTGAATTTATGCAGATTTTTATGCTCACAATTTTTGCCTCTTACTTATGTATCTTTTACTATTCTTTGCCCTGCAATCCCCTCAAAAAAAGGAAAAGCAAATTCCTAGCGAATGTACGTCAGGAAAATATATTATTTCTTAAAACTGATTTCTGAAGTTATTTCTGAAACCAGCTGATCAACTGTTTGGCTGAGTAACCACATTGTTTGGTATTTCCCATACTCAGTTTCAAAGTAACCCAAGGAAAAAAAGTAAAGGACAGAAGTGCAAAAAGATTCCAGATATTAGCTATTTACTACAGCATATGCAGCTAGCACAGTTGAAGTTGTTTCAGTTAATGTGTTTGATTGATACAACAGTGAATTTAGATAGACCAATAAGAGCTTCTGCACCTGCAAGTGCTTGCAATGCACCTACACCTTGCTCTGCTAATTGACTTAAGAACATAAACCAGTAAAAATAAAGTGTTTGGGAAGAATGCATTAAACACGTGAAAATGCATGCATTTGTATAAACAATTCAAAGTAATGCTTTAAAAATTCACCATTTGAGATATAGTCGTCTTTTTTTCAGCTGTGGAAACAAATTATGAATGTGCCATACCGCAGGTGAAATCAGTAGTAGCTTCCATTTGGCTTCACTGAAGCTGTAATTTCACAATAGAGATCTCATATATCCTTTGGTCTGCTCCTGAGCTTGATGAATGAATTTAAGTTCTAAAGAGTTGTAGGGTAGATATCTATCAACATATGCAAGAGTAAAGCCAATTCCTAATTATTTTTCCAAGAAAGGGTGTAAATAAATTTGTGTCAGAATATATGAAAGCAATGTTTCTTGGTGTGCTTTGATCTGTGTATTACAGCCAGTGTGAGGCTTAGTATACAAACAATCCGTAGACAACGATTTACATTTCTTCCGTATTATTAAAACAGATTGCTTAATTTGTTTTCAGAAGCAGAAATTATGACTTCTACAAATATTAACTAAAAATCTGTGTTAATGTATTTTTTAGGTTCAAATTGTCTCATGCTTTCAAACAGTTTGCAGGAAACAAGAATTAACAGTAATTCTAATCTGCTTTACCATAAAGCACAACCAAATAAGCTTTCCATTGTTATGCCAAAATTATACACATTAAAGATAATTCTAAAATTATTCCCATAGTCTAACAATCGCATAGTTTGCCTTTTAAGAAAACAAAGTTATTTTTAAGACTAATGGGTTATTATGTGTTCTAATAATGGTTTTGTGATTCTTTCTAGTCTGAAGATGACTTAGCTGAGAAAATGAGAAGTAATGAGATGCTGCAAAAAGCCATCAACACCTATGATGAGGTGGTTAGTCTGCCAAATGTCCCTTCGGATCTGATAAAACTGAGCTTGAAACGAGAAGCAGACAGGCAGCAGTTTCTTGGTAAGATTTGAGGACGGTGTAAAAATTATGGAAGTTATGTGAGCAAGAGTTTCAAAAGATCACTAAGGACTTAAAAGCGCCAATTCCATTGAATTTTCAGTAGGACTTGTGTTCCTAATCTCTTAAATGCTTATGAAAAATATTTTAAAATTCTTTAAAGTTTTTCTAGGGAACTAGTGTATATAATAGCTTGTATGACGGTAGTGCCTGTAGACAACAGTGCACTAGGTGCTATGAGAAGCTATGATGGTAGGTGGTCAAAAAATTTTTATGGACAGAGAAAGAAGAAAATGTTCTTTTTCTACTGAAGGTGAGGGAAATTAATGGCATGCACAGAGTAAACATACCCAGAATAAACTTTCAATAAACATAGAGAAGAATGGAATTGAACTCAGGGATAACATCCGAAAGTTTAGATCTCAATTCTGTGATGTACAAGAAGTGCTGATTAGAATATGAGGCACAGTCAACTTCGGTGGAGAAAAGAGTTCTGGTCCCATGGGTTGGATTTTAATATCAACTTGTTTTGATCTTGCTGTTCCTCAGCAAGACCTCATCTAGGAAGTCAAGGAACGTACTTAATTTTAAGCACGTAAAGCATGATTAATTTCATAATGGAATTATAGTGGATCTATTGCTTAACACTAGAAATGTGTTTTAATTAACCGCAATCAATTAAGACTAAGTTTATTTTGATATGTTTACCTAGTTTTGTCGAGCACTTTGACATCTGTGTGTGAACGAGCAACCAAAGCTTAAATAGTGTTGTTACTGCTACACTGTGAATGGTTCTCCACTAGAGGCTACCATAACACCGCATGATACGCATTCGCAGTGATTTCCTGAAATATTCCTTGTACGGCTACACCCCCAGTGACAACCCAGCAGCTGAATATACTCGAATCTGCACAAGTTTTTTTTCAAGTTCTGCTTCTTGATCATTGGTGAAAGTGGAACACCTGGCTCTGATTTGTGTTTTCTTAGATGTTGTGTAAGTGTCTTGCTACTGTTACTCATATCTGTAGTTGTAATTAAGTCTTGTTCAATCAAATTAGGTCGCATGAGAGGTTCCCTGGTTACTCTACAGAAATTAGTTCAGCTGTTTCCTAGTGATACTTCATTCAAGAATGACCTTGGTGTTGGTTACCTCCTGATAGGAGATAACAGTAATGCCAAGAAAGTATATGAAGAGGTGAGTTTCCATTCCAGCCAAGGAAAAATATTATTTTCATTCATATGTTCATTCTAAAGATTGCTTGCTTTTAACTTTTTTAGTTGTTAAACACGTCTGGTTTTGAAGGGTTAATATAGATATGATTTTTTTTCTAGTGCAGTTCTTCTAATTTTAATTCAGATTTCCCAATACCTTCATGCTTAAATGTTTTTCCTCATAGACAGAGAAATGCAGATGTTTTTCATATGCTTGATAATATTTGACTTCTTATACCTTCTGGTAGCCAGGTTTGGAATATATTGACAACACATATAGATGTAATGCATAGTATGAAAAAAGATGTCTTATCTGCAAGACATGGAGAGCAGAAGTACGCCTGTTTCTTTACAGGAACACCATCTCTAACCATGTGATAAAGTAGTTCAGTACTCACACAGCTATTTAACCTTTGGTTTTTCATTATTTTTGTAGGCAGCCTAAATTCTGTTTTTCTTTCATGACGCTTGTAGTGTGGACAGTTCATTTGATTTATATTCCTATCTTACGCTATGGTTATCAGGCTGGGGAAACTTCACTGCCAGGCAGGGCCACTCTGCTCCTGTGATCTAGAAACCCCGTTAACATCTGGAAACTCTCTGACAGATGCTGAGCTTGACGTCAGTCGTAGAGCACAAGCTGTCAGCACCTGATTGGAGACGGTCTTGTTGATGTTGGCACACTTGCTGCAATGCTTGTTTAGTACAGGCGTAGTACGGTAATTGGCTGGTTATGTAGACTGGGGACGAGTCAGCATGATTAGTACCACCTCCTGAGAATAAAGGCCCGGTTTTCCGTCCCCCACATCTGGGAGTCTGAGGGGATTCTCATCTCAGGTGGTTTCTCAAAGAGAAGGAGGACATTCAACCACATGGTCGGAAGCAGGAGCTGAACCCTATAATACCATTTTTTTTTTTTTTCTCAAGCTCCTCTGGCAGTCTCAGATGTTGCCAGAATAATGTTTGCTTTGCTACTTTGGCTACTTTGTAGGTCCCTCCATAAAACATTTCTGTTCAATAATTTTTGGCCTGCTGTCAAAATTTCTCAGAGGATTGGAAACATCAGCTTTTAAAGATACAATATATTAACCGAACCTGCTTTGCAAGCTGCAAGGAACTTGAAAAAACAAAACCATACTCCTTTTGGGCAAGATTTGCCTTTGCAATTTTTCAGTATTTTGCTGCAAACAATATAGATGTTAGAATTTCTCAATATCAATAATCACAGGATTTTTTGTAAATGGAAGAAGGTAGTGAGTTTGCTATGTAATTACTTTGATATTGAGTTTGATATACTTCAGAAGAAGTGTACACTGCCCTGATTAAGAACAGATATGCAAAATAAGAACAGGTCTACTTTTAATATATTGTTTTCCATGCTTCCGTAGACTTTATCCAGTATAATTACTCTGTTTTACAGTTCACTAAACACTGAAATAGATAGTGATGTTCTGTCCTTGTAAAAGAGCAACAAATAAGTACCTCTTAAAAGGAGTTGGATTTATTCTTTTTAAGTTGTGTGGGTTTTGTCCATATTCTGGCTATTCCTCAGGTTGAATTCCAACACATTAATGTAATTTTTTTTCTTTGTTGTAATTCAGGATAAATTTACATGAACAATTTTAAGAAAGGAAATATAGCCAAAGAAACAGGCAGAAGCTCACGTATACCTACTTTCTTCTTGGTGATACTGAAGGCTTCTTACACGATTTTGGGCAGATTGCTTAGGGGCCATATGGTCTCCTCTTGAGTGCTTCGCTCAGCTGTTGCAATGCATATTTAGAAAGTGATTGACATATGGTTTGGAGCTCCTATCATAGGTGCTCAGGCTTTGTGTACAGTCAATAGAGAGAGGGGCAAACTGTGAAGAGTGGTTCTCGGAGCCTTCAGGAGACATCTTACTCTTCCCATGATTTTTGAGAAACCTGGGAAACTTCTGTAATATGATTAAAACCTTCTTCTCCCTAGTGTAGGACAAATTAGTCATTTGACAGAAAATGTGAGACAGCACAGACAAGAGCGTGAACTCAGTGCTGCACGGTAGATGCCTCCAATATTTATGAATCCTGGGTTCTGATTCCCACTGTAAGGTTGTTCATACGTTTTATTCAAGTGTTCTTTAATGCAGAAGGCATGGGCATCTAGGAAGAGAGAGCAGAGCTCAGGGCTCATCCTCAAGAGAACATACCCATTGTTTGACTAAAGGCTCAGCTTCTTGCTCGTTCCCCTCTGGGTCACATTCTTTTCTTCGCGGTTGTCTAACTTCTTGTGTATGAGGTGCTTGTTTCTGCTCCTCAGGCAAGTTCCCAAGTAGTTGAACACTCTTCTGTGCAGGAGAATCTAGACTCCAAATTTCTCATTTCCTGGGAATCTGCTAGATTCTTGGGCAAAAGGTACCCATGTCCTCCTTTGCTTCCTGCTATAACATTTCAATCTTAATTCAGTGTTACCGGTCTGTTAGGCACGGGCTGAGCATGTGCAACCAGCTGGACCCTTCGCAGGCACTGCCCCCTACACTGGAATTACAGTATATACCATTTCAGACCAGACTAACTCTAGCTGGCATCATCTCCAAGGAATTGAATAGATGCCCAAGGAATCCTAGTGAATGAAAACTTTCTGCTTTACATTTAATAGCCAGTTTACTTATTTTCCATTCAATTCCTATTTTCCATTCCAAATTTGTTATGTCTTAGCAGCTGTTGAAGTGTTATACTCACATTTTTATTTCAAATGTCTTAAATATGATATGTCTCTTCTTTTAGCTACAGAAGCAATGTGTATAAACACTGAACTTCATATCAAGAGTTTTGTACTTACAGCTGTAGTGTGGTATAGTCTAACGGACACAAAATACACTTTTCTAATATGCATTTGCCAGACTTTATGCTGAACCACAAATGGAAAATGGTGTCTAATTGGAGAGGATTTCAGTTTTGTCTCTAATCTTAAAGCATTTTCTTTTGAACATTACACTTAGGGACACAGAAACATAACATTAAAAGTAGTCCTAGTAGAATTTAGAGCGATTTTTGTTTTCAAAGATCTACAGATTATGATAAAATACAGTGGAGAGAACTTTATAAGACCAGTTACTCTGCTAATAGCACTTTTTCTGCCTGCCATGCTGAGGCAAGTCTGCATGGCTCAGTGCAGCATTATACAGACATGCATAAGCCAGCTCTGACTGAGCTATCTCAGGTACCAAAAGCAGAATATCCACATTGCACAGTACTCTGCCCTGGCTAATTAGCCATTGATAGCCCCAGAGGTTAATTTCTGTATTCATGATTAATATTTAATGGGCTGTGAGCAGTTTAGTAAAACTTATTTCTAAACATAATTAATATTGCACGCAGCAACAGCAACAGAGTAATACAATTTACATTAAATACTTTCAGTGTAATTTCTGCTGATTGTATCTCTTTGCTTCTCTTTAGGGGCTCTGAATGTAGATCATGCCTTAATGCAGCTCAGCATAGTTTAAATGAACTGTAATACAGAAAATTCTATTCTGTCTTAATTAATCAGATAGCTTTATCCTATAGCTAATGGAACTGTAACAAAATTATATGGCTAATAAATATTTCTATCAGTCATTTTATTTCACCCTGCAGGTACAGGTTCTTGGATCAAAATGATTATACACAGAATGCTGTAGTAAAAAAACAGAAGTTGCATAAGGTGGTAGCATATTCGTATACTAGGGGTCAAGCTCATCCTTACTATAAAAGTTCACTTTTTGTTAACAATGTGTCATATTATAGACTTCAGACAGATTCTCAAATTGCTTGTTCCTTCATAGTAGCTATTTTCTGCAAAAAGAAGTGAAATGCTGCTATTTTTAACTCATAACATTTTATACCCACGTTGCACTGATTTTGGTTTTGCTCAGATGTAGTTGGTATGTAATAAGGTTTGAGAAAGCAGAGAAATTGGCCCAGAGGACTTGTTATGGTTCTGCTTGTAATTATTTTTATTTGAAAAATTAGGTTAGACAGTGACTGGAAAAGGCAGAGGGAAATGGCTATAATGTATGCAGACATTTTATCCAGGGCATAAGTTTAGTAGCTTCAAAAATGGATTTAGGCAAGAGAAATTGCTCATCTGTGCGTTGTTTTGTATTTAGTGACTGTGCTAGACATTCAGCAAGTGACAGCCTCTGTAATTCCACTGACTCCCAGGCACTTGTGATGATCCTCACAGACTGAGGATCTGTCCTGATAAGACTGTCCACCCTTATTTTAAGGAGAGAAGAGGTGTAACAACAGATTAACTTGACCATGTAATTGATATCGCATAGAGCTACAAATGATATTGAATATATACATCATAGAAACCTGGAGCTGGAAAGTAGATCAAGACATTCTCTAATTTTCCCTTGGCTGAGGCAGACCAAATGCACTTAAATTATCTCAGTAATGTTGGGGGTACATGTTTCAGAACACAGGCCAGCCAGCTTCACACCTCCTTTCCCTGAAACACTCCCCCATACAGTGATCCTTTCCTACAGCTGTCCCTATACTCACAAGTCTTTCTCTTGCACAGTCCCCATGAAATATCTATCTCTGGATATTTACCTATGGGTTTTCCTTTACTGCAAAATTAAGTCAGGTTATAACTCAGACATTATCTGAATCTTGCTCAGGATACAAAATCTTTTAGCTTAATTTAGCACGCTAGGTCTTGGTCAAAGAGCGCAGCACACAACTGTACAAGAATAATTTATCCATCACCTTCTAGTCTGAAAGCACACTGAATCACTACTGCCTTAGACCTTGCATTACCATCTGATAGCTTTCTCTTGGCCAAGCAAGTATAAGCTCTTCCAGACAGTGCTCCAGTTCACTATCGTGCTGAGAATGCCCTTTGTGATCCCAGGGTTTGTGCAGTCCCATCACATGATGCAACCTTTATTTTACAGCATCTTTCTAAATTGTACTCACTGTGCTTTGCAGCGTAGTATATTTTCTCTTGCCAAGACTAGTTTGCTACCAGTATAAACCTATCTAATTTTAAACTATTTCAGGTATATTTCTACACTACGCTTCCCGTGACTGTGCGGTAGAGTTGTTCAAAAGCAGCTGCTTTCCTTCAGATTAGTCAAACCTGGGATAGGTAACTTAAGTGTTAATGAATGGTGTTAATTCTGTAATGTAGCATGCTGTAACTCAAGAGAGAGGGTGCAGAAAGACGGACAACAAAAAAACAATGCAATTCAGAGATTCCAGTTGGAATAATTTTACTTCCGAGACCTTAAAGTTTGGCTTGTAATAGATTTTTCTGGAGAAGCACAAGAGTGAATGGGGAAAAGAAAGTACAGCCAAGCCAAGAATTTATCTGAGAGTCAGCGATGGAAGAAAATGTCATTGCATCACTAAATAAAAATATGTGCACAGGTTTGTTAATTTGCACAGACCCCTACATGAGTATTTAATTCATTTGCTCTCAAACAGGTTCTAAGCCTGGCTCCAAATGATGGCTTTGCCAAAGTACATTATGGCTTCATCCTGAAGGCAGAAAACAAGATAGCAGAGAGCATACCCTATCTAAAGGTATTTTTCTTTTCTCACCTACAGTAAATATTTAACCTGTAAAAAATAAAATTGGAATGTATAAAACACATCAAGGTAGAAGCATACTAATCACAAATCACAGTTTAAGCTATGTGTTGGAGTTACATTGCTATATCACTGCCTATAAACTGGAACAAGCTTGTACATTGAGACTCATCAATTCCTAAACATCAAGTATTTGTTTTATTAGTGGTTAACCCTAAGTACACAGCTGTGAGTCTCAAATTGTTTTGAGTTTGGTAGTATGCTGCAAACGTAAGGTTCTTGAAAAATCCAGAGAGGGCTTGTGTATACTTCTGAGTGTTTGGGAAGAAATACTACAAAATAAAACCTTAATCCAGCTTTCTAAAGTGCTTGTGTATATGTATATAGGGTCGGGGCAAGTGTCCATCTCTGAATACACCTCTGTCTTGGAGGGACTGAGGGGAGAGGCCATGGCATTTGGAAAACTGATAACATTTCTCAGTGGTTTTTTACTGAAGTATTGTATTCATTCAACCTAAGTTCCGGGTTACCATGGTGGTTATGTTTTATAGCCAATTTCATAGCCTGTCTCTTGCATAGAATTGGTAGCCTATTTTAGAAGTCCTATTGAAATTTCTCTTACACTTTTTTTTTTTAAGGAAGGGCTAGAGTCTGGTGACCCCGGCACAAATGATGGACGCTTTTATTTTCATCTGGGTGATGCCTTGCAGAGAATGGGCGACAAAGAGGTACACATTTAACATGTTCTTGCTTTAAAGACTAAACTTCCAATGGACTGCAGAATCTCTTAAGCACAGGCTTAATGTTGAAAACATGAGTAGTCCTATTGCAATAACAATCCAACATATGTGTGTAGAGGTCAAGGCAAGCAACAGCAAAAAATTTGCCATTGGTGTGACAATACAGTCTCTTAGCATCCCTTGCTTTAGAACTAACCTAAACTTTGGAAGCTTGCATGGGGCAGTTTGAACCAAGGGACCAAACATTTTTCAAAAATTCAATTATTTTAACCAGTTAAAAAAACAAAGCAATTACATGTATATCACATGTATAGAAGTTCTCTCATAGCTCTGATATAACAGCGTTTTGTAAACCTCCCTTCTTTCCCAAAGTAACCTTGAGCACCATTGAGTACGTGATAAAACATGATCATGAGAGGACTCAACATGTGGGCTGAGTTATGGTATTTGTTCAATAATTAAAGTAGCAAACAGATCAGAAAACCAGAGGTTTGTGCAACAAATCTGTTGCATGCCCAACAAAAGCAAACATATGCGACTGAAAACTGTAAGAGTTTCCAATTTGTTAATTTAAAACCAAATTTAATGTAAAAGCCAAATTTAAATGTGTGAATTAGCACTGTTGCCATGGTAGGGGAGCAAAGGCCTTTTGTTGAAGACAGTTATTAGTAATGAACTTACTATGGGCATGAACTGAAAAACAAACAAAAAACCAAACCAAAAAACCCTACTCAGGTTCCTGGATGGGAAACGTGAAAAGAATAAGAATAAAAAAGCATAGTGGAACTGATTTTTAATCAGTTATCTAGTAATAGGTCTGAAATATTGATACCTAAAACACTGTAAGGAATGCTGACCTCTTGAGTACCTTGGCCCAGTCAGTCGGCAGTTCTCCAATATGAACTATAGACAGGTGGACTATAATGAAGCTTATGTTAGTGATCTTTCTTAAGCCTAGTTCATCAGGTTAATTTTCTTTTTTTATAAATCATGGAACTTTGATTACAATACCTTATACATACATTGAAATGTAATAATATCTGTATTTTTTAAGTTAGATTGCCTTCTCTGAAAGTACAATGAAATATTCATCCAGTGAAGTTTTTTTAATTTAAAACTTCATTTACAAGTGAGAATTAGTTGGCCTTATTCTACACATACACACACACACACGCACGCAGCGTCTGCTTGCACGTGTGCTGTCTCTCTGAGTCTGTCTGTCTGTCCTTCTCTCAACAGAAAACCAAAAAGGAAATCCCTGTATGCTTCCATGGGATATTCTGGGTTGAATGATTGAGCCTAGAGCATCCCATTATAATGTTTGACTAAAGATACCACACAGATGTAATTAATGTCTATCATTCCAATCCCCAGGATAATTATGTGTTAACATTTATGGAGTTAATGGTCAAATCTGCTG
This sequence comes from Aptenodytes patagonicus, assembly GCF_965638725.1. Lineage (NCBI taxonomy): Eukaryota > Metazoa > Chordata > Aves > Sphenisciformes > Spheniscidae > Aptenodytes > Aptenodytes patagonicus. The sequence continues at coordinate 41,184,415 of NC_134950.1, forward strand.
TAGAAAAAGTTTTAATCAATGACAAATGAACTTCTTGGCAAAGAGGAGTCTTTTAAATTTATCAGTGGAAAGTCCACTGTTAAGCTAAATTTTTCTCACTGACCTTGCTAGACTTGCTGAACTTCAAGATTTAATCAAGGAAACAGATCAATATTTAAGGAACATGTGAAATTGCTATCACTGAAGGTGTGTTGAAGGTAGATATTAGAGCTAAATTAGGAATTATGAATGTGGTCTTGCTAAGTGTTAGGGAAACAGTGTTAAGTATGCCCTTTCCAACTATAATTTGATAAAATGCCAAATTGACTTAAAAAAAGATAAATTAGAACTGCAGAGGGTATCGTAGAACTAAGTGCTGTTCACACAGAATGTATAAACTGTGTGCATCTCAAACAATTACTTTCCTGGAAAAGAAGCTATACTGTTGTAGCTGTCCTGAATACTACAGTGGTCATTATTTAGCCTTCCTGCTGCCAAGATCTGCATGCGAAAAGAAAGGTTTCTCATGGAAACTCAGGACTGGAAAGGATGAGCGAGGCAACCTAACCCTACTCCATGCTGTCAAAGGCAACTTCATAGCACAATTCTTCTAATAGATAAGGATTAACAGTATTATACATCGTGATTATAGCTGATGGATCTTAAAGAGCAGCAACATTCATACTCATCAGTCAGTGGCTGAAACAAGTAATTCATCGCCCTTATCATTTGGGCTAACTCCAGACATTGCAAATGAACGCAGGCAGTCAGCATGAATGATCTATTGATATCCCCCTGCTATTACAACTTACATCTTGGGGAACATACGTTATAAATCATAATACTTCCATTTCAGAGACTTAACCAAGATAACATCAAAATTTAACGATATACTGCGTATTACCCAAAGGTAATACATAATTTTTTTTTTTGACTCACACAATTTTACAAAGCTTCTCTAGGGAAAAAAGCTGAAGGCTTATATATGGTTTGCTGTTACTCTGTTCATCCACACTGTTTTTCTGTACTTCAGATAATTACTGTAAGGCAACATCCTATTGCAGCCTTTCCTCCATACTTCAAGAGAGTTTTAAAGGTCAGAGTACCGCATTTTTTAAAAGCCTGAAGAAAATTTACAGACTCTCAAAAAATAATCTATGGTTACAATATAGAGACTTATGTAAAAATTTGAAGACAAAACCACCCAAAGTCATTTCTTACCTTATATCTGAAATAAAAGATCTCTAAGATGACACCTGGAAATTTTTAGAAATAATCCATTGCATGAAGAATTTCCAATAGCTTTTTGTTTTCTTGACTGACTGACTGCTAAGACTAAGTAAGTCATAGTAAGTCACACACTGTTCTCATGGCTGATTTCTATCCAAAAAAAGATTTGTTTTTCCTTATAGTTTGCTGGCTTCAAGGTAAACAGAAATAATAAGCTGACACGAATTGTTCTCCTAGAGATGTGTTTATTTGATTGTATGTTTTGCTTTCCATTAGACCCCATACCTAAAATTCTTCTTTAGCTTAAGAGTTAGTACTGTGTTTTCTGTCTCAGTAAGTCTTTTGTTTTCAGCCTTCGTGTCAAACGTGGGCAGATTAATGGACAACTGTCATATGCTCATGAGTTAGAACAGGAGAAATTACTCTCTTTGAAAAACAAATAACAATTGAAATAGTTAGTCATGCAGGGAAACTACCGTACCAGAATGAGACTGGGAACAGTGTTCATCTTCTCCAGATATTGTGGTTTAACCCCAGCTGGTAACTGAGCACCACACAGCCGCTCGCTCACTCCACCCCCAGCGGGATGGGGGAGAGAATCGGAAGGGTTAAAGTGAGAAAACTGGTCGGTTGAGATAAAGACAGTTTAATAGGTAAAGCAAAAGCTGCGCACACAAGCAAAGCAAAACAAGGAATTCATTCACTGCTTCCCATCGGCAGGCAGGTGTTCAGCCATCTCCAGGAAAGCAGGCCTCCATCACACGTAACGGTTACTTGGGAAGACAAACGCCATCACTCCAAACGTCCCCCCCCTTCCTTCTTCTTCCCCCAGCTTTATATGCTGAGCATGACGTCATATGGTGTGGAATATCCCTTTGGTCAGTTGGGGTCAGCTGTCCCGGCTGTGTCCCCTCCCAACTTCTTGTGCACCCCCAGCCTCCTCGCTGGTGGGGTGGGGTGAGAAGCAGAAAAGGCCTTGACTCTGTGTAAGCGCTGCTCAGTAGTAATGAAACCATCCCTGTATTACGAACATTGTTTCCAGCACAAATTCAAAACAGAGCCCCGTACTATCTGCTATGAAGAAAATTAACTCTACCCCAGCCAAAACCAGCACACCAGATTTTCCGTACTCCTGCTGGAAAGAAAAGTGGAGGGTTTGTTTTTTTGAGGAGAACTTGGCAAGGAGGTGGGTACATCCAGGGAAGGTGGCTAATTGTGAGGTGTAGGGGAAGCATTAGTAACTGGAAGCATAAGGGTGAAATTATACGCTGTTTTATGCAGAGTGAGATAAGAATAAATATCAGGTTGGGTGAAGGAGCATGAGAACATGGTCCAAGTTTGGATGAGTGACGCTTAGGTGGAGGTGAATTGGATAGGTTGCAGGCTTGGGAGGGAGCGAATTTGAAGCGGTGTAGCTAGAGAGGGACGCTGTGCATGACTCCAAGTAAAGAGGTTTTTAGGTAGTTTCTGTTCAAGGCAGGGACTGCTGCCTGCTTTAGTCCCTCTGCTCTGGACTTCCTAACTCATGTCTCCCTACTTAGCTGTTCTGTTATATCTGTTTTTTTTTTCGTGTTGTCTAAAATATTGCAGCTGTAGCAGGAAAGCTGGACAGGAAGGAGGCAGCTATACGTAGCCTTCCCTGTATATGGTTCATCACAGTGCTACTCATGCTGGATATTTTCTTTCCAAGCATCCCATTTTCTTCCTTTGCAGGACCTTGTTTTGCTGCTGTACAGTGGTAAAGCAAGTTGTGGAAAGGGAGAGTAAGACAAACAAAGGTCTGGTATTAGCTTCAGTAGGTTTCTACCATCTGAAATAAAGGGAAGGGGCAAGAAAAATTAGTAGCATCAGCTCAATTCTGGCGTGACAACAAATATTTGAAGAAACTCGAGTGCATATATGTATTAGATAATTATGTAACAATTTAGATCCATAAAGTCAGCACTGTTTTCATCATCACAGCATCTCCGTTGGCAGCAGAAGGCAGTCATCTTTAATTCATAGGTAGAGAATTGAAACATAGAGAAAACAAGGTTGCCCAAGATGACAAACAATTGGATCTCCCAAGTCCAAGGACGGCGCCTAGATTACTGACCAATATTTGGTGTGAATGGGTGTGGGAACATTATCCTATTTTGCTAATATTGGATTGGACAGCCTTGGCTGACTGATCTATTTTGGGATTGTTAGTTGGGGTTTTTTGGGTTTGTTTGGGTTTTTTTCCTTGAAGTGCTTGTTACTACGTTACATTAGAAGACTAACCCCGGCATCCAAAGAGACGGTCTGTTACCTTATCAAAAACGCCTAAGTTACTTTTTTTTCTATGGGAGCTTGGTTGAATTAATTGGTTGAATTTGGTTGTTAACAACTGCAATCTTTTAGGCATACAAGTGGTATGAGCTTGGATACCAAAGAGGTCACTTTGCATCAGTTTGGCAGCGCTCCCTCTACAATGTCAAGGGACTGAAAGCTCAGCCTTGGTGGACAGCAAGGGAAACTGGTTATACGGAACTGGTGAAGGTAAGGCAGTTTGGTTTGGTCTACTTTGATTTTTTTTTTTTTTTTTAATAACAACTATAATCTAAGGTATTAAGCAGAGAAAACTCTAATCTATGAAGTCTGAATCACTGCCATTGAGTACCAGACACCAATCTTAGACTGAGCCATTTTCAAAATTGAGAATGGGGACAGGATGGCTGAAATGATTAATAAATAAAAAATTTGCATGGTAGACAACCGTAATGTCTCACATGCAAAGTGACAGCAAACTTTGGTAATGTCTGGGACACCCATTGTGAATTTTTAATTAGTCAGGAAAAGCTGTGTCCTTCATCCCTTGTGTAATATTTGGTGACTTCTTTGGAAGCTTTTAATTGCATAAGAGAAACAAGTGTAGACTCCCAGTGATGGATTTAGCAAAAGATAACAACATAGAATTTAAGTTCTTTAAAGTTCTTTTTCTTATTTAATGCAAGACAAGTAGTCTGGTTATTACTCATAATAATAGTTTGTTTTTCAAAAATAGCATAATTTTTATTATTTTAATCTTAATAATTTTAACCATAATTCCTAAAAAAAAAAAATAAATAAAAAAATAAAAAAGGGGGAAAGAAACTTTTTTTTCCTGTATGTTTTAATTATTGGTATGTGGTTTCACAAAATTATTCTGCACAAATAATTTAAAAACATAAATGTTTATTTGCAAGAGACAGGTTCCTTCAGAGTGGTTGTTTCATTATACTTAGTTACATAACATGTTAAAAAACCTACTATGAAAGGATTATTTTATTTAAAAAGAAAAAAAAAGAAAGACATTTAAAAAAGAAGATTACTCCTTGTTACGCTTTTTTTGATGGCAACATAAATAAGGCTAGGAAATTTAGAGTAAAGTGTGATTCTCCAGTGTAATCTCAGTCACACAAAAAAAGCAATTAGCTTTATGGACTTGCGTTTAGGAAGATTTGAAATGTGCATGTATTGAACTCATTCTTGAGGAATGTGTAGGAATAGATACTCCCTGCCATAAAGGAGATGGAGAAACTGGGAACTTCTTATCATACTTTGCCAAACAAAAAAGAAAGAATATATATTATTTTATTGATGTTTTAGAGCTATCTGCAGTGGTGTTTTACAGTCTCTTACATGTAAACCATTCAAACTCCTGAGTCACAGAAGTTAATGGTCCCTTCACCCTTGGCATGAGGAGACTAGTCAGCTTTGAATGATGAAAGAATTCAGTTCCCTGCTATAAAATGACCAGGGCTCCACCTTGAAGGGATGTTTTTCAGATGGATCAGACCACATATGGAGGTCTTGGTTTGGATCAGCATCTTGTGTGGCTCCTAGAAGAGCCATTCAGAAGACCAACAAGGATAGAAATTCACCCCTGACCTCCACAGCACAACTGCCTCTCTGAAATCCACTCACACCTCTTCAATCCAATCATTTTGTGGTATATTTTTTAGCTGTTTCATTAGCAGTATGTCATTGAATCTGGACTAAATTGTGGCTGCTAATTTACTTACATAGGTATCATAATTTGGGGGTGGTAAGATTTACATTCTTCAAGATAACATTCACAGTTGAAAGTATAAATCCAAAATATAAGTTAAATGCATCAGGAAAAATATTTGTATAGTTGGGTTTCCCCTATAACTCAAGAAAGTACTTGAAGTTTTGAAAGAAAGCAGGCTCGATTCTAATAACATACGACGCTGCAAGCAAAATTGTGTTGAAAAGAGCAGAGATGATGCGTACACATGCTAATGTTCAAGCACTCTGAGTGATCAAATGGATGCAAGGTATCTCTTTCGAAATGTTTAAAATATTGCCCCTTACTTGGAGGTCATCAGTGTTCCCCAGCAGAGACACGGTAACTGATCGTGAATACTCTCCCACTGTTTCAGCAACAAAATGAAATAGATTGAAATCTTCACCATGATTTTATTTTATAGTCCAACGGATTAAAATGGACGTGTGGCCTCACGTGAGGGGTAGTAACCTCTTAATCCCTGCCTGTGTCATTTATGACCATGCATTTGAAAGGGTTTGACAGCACAGAGTAAGGATTCTTTTAATGTAATAGTCACACATAAAAATAAACCAATATTAAGAAATACCTATTTAAATACAGTAATGTCTTCGCCAATAAAATCTACACTATTGCCAGATGTAAAGCAACTGTAAACTTCCATTATTTTTAGGAACTGTATTTAAAAAGCCATATGGAGGTTTATGGGAATCAGCTGCTAGGAAACAAATACGTATGCTCCCAATGCTGTTTGCCACCTGATTCTTCACTTGAAATCAGGATATTGCACCAAATATAATATGAATTTGTGGCTCTAACCTGAGGCTTGAATCCCTACATCTTATGGAGGATAAACATATTTAACTTTTTTCTGTAGATACCAGCTCTTGGATCAAGAGCCATAGTCATTATGTTTTAATGGTGTTATGTGTTCTTACCATTCAACGTATGCCTAAGAGTCTGTAAAATCAGAGAGATCAAGGCTGTGTTTGAACTCCTGTAACCCTCCACTTCCTTTCTACCTAGGAGTTGCCTATTACTCATAGTAAAGCACTGTCAGTGTCTTTTATAGATAGGATCCAGGTTTTCAGGAGTGTAGAGATGCTATTGATTTCAGTGCAAGTTATGTCTAAAAGCATTGAGAAGCTAGTTCAAAATCAATGGTATGTATTCAAATCATTTCATATCCAATGTGTTAGGTAAAGAGTCTTAAAAGGCAAGGACAAACACACACCTTTGGAGGTTAACTTTCAGCCTGTGGCACTTGTGAAGGATTAGAGGTGACAAAGCAGCTGTTGCCTGCAACTCCTTGGACCACCAGTACTCTTCATGCATCATCTTGTCTGCCTGGGTAAATGCTCCCTCTTACCTTTTTTCAGATGAGGGAGTAGGAGGAGTTTGAGTAAACAGAGAAGCACTTCTAATATCTTTTAAAGTTTTCCAGTTTTGTTGATCTGTATCACTTTAATTTGAGGCCTATGTAAATATAAGTTATTCTTTTCTTTCTCTTCTCCAGCCAGTGCAAAATCAGGTACTCAAGCTGGTATTTCCTTTTGTAGTGCTGAACCAGTACCAACACTGTTCCCATATTCGTCTCTGATCAGGTGGAAATTTTCAGTCTTGTTCTGTACTCTGCATTTTGGAAAAGTCAGTTTTCCAAAGATATTCTAAGAAACATTTCTACTTAATGTTAACTGTTAAACAAGTGTTATGGAAACCCATCAGTGGGAGAGAATAAGATGAATGCACCAGGATGAATTCCCCTTTACTGATGGATGAGAGAGAAAACAATTTGCTAGGAAGAAGAGGACAGTATTGTAATAACAGAAGTGCAATTCTAATTTTCATAGGTCTTAGCTTTCCTAAAAATGTTCTAGTGGGAGAAAGTTGCTGTACTATAGACAGTATGTTCTAACCACGGCTTGCTGAGCCTTTTATGATATATCAACATACAGCCTATTTTGCGTGATCAGCTTGCCTTTTAATTGAAAAAACTCAAGTGGAAAATGCAACTATTTAATTTAAATGGGGAAGACTAATAACCATATGGAGTTTTAAGGCTAAAAAGGGGCAGTTACATCATCTAGTCTCACAGACTTTTGAGTTTTACTCAGCTTTACACATCATATAAAGAGGTAGTGTGGGAACACACCTTAGCCTATTTTCAGTATGAAATTGATTGAAAATGTCTTACAGAAATGCTTTGTTCAAAAGCACAAAGGAAAAATGAAAACTATTCACCCAGAATAAGGTTTAGTGAGTAAAGTAAGCAGCTGGGAAATGGAAGTCACTTTTATCCAGGTCCATTGTTAGGCTGTGGGTTTTTCATTTATATTGCTATAACATTAAAATGACTTATTGGTAGAATAAAAGTTTTTCTGATCTATCTGATTTTTACAAATACAATGTCCTAAAGCGGCAGAGAACAGAAATTTTAATTCTACGATCTTGTGGTTTTGGTGTGTATGAAGTACAAGGAGCTTACACATTTTTAATGGTTGTGTCCATAAATCATCACCTGGCATTTCAAGTCGTATTTGGTCTTTTTCAATAGCATCAGCATGTGCAAGTGAATCTTTGCAAACCTTTTTGAAGGTTTAAATTGTAACTATCAACTTCAGTGGCCTGTTTGCATTTGTACTCTGAACCGTGATGTTCTGCCAATGCCTGGAGTTCCAGGTTATGCGAGGGGTTTTCTAGTTGCAGGAGTGCTTCCAGGTAACATGTGCTGTCTTTAAGAAGATCAATACTCTTCCTAGCTTGCAACACAAAATGATCTGTTAAAGAGCCCTTAGGCTAATCAAAAAACAAGTCAAAGTGAGGCCTAGTCTGCAAAGAGGCTGGGGATTATTGAAATTTTATGATTCCAATGTAATTGAATCAGAGGAATGCTGTGAAAGTTGTTTTTCCTGCCTTAATGTGTTAGAAGGGAATTGAATATAAAGAAACTTGATAATGATGATGAACACTTTTTTAGTGCTTTTAAATTAAAAAAAAAGTTAATAATGGCAGGGAAAAATAAAAGCAGTACTAAAGCCAAATGCAGTAAGTTCTCAGTGCAGTAACATGCCTCTCTAAACAGTCCTTAGAAAAAAACTGGAAGCTCATTCGGGATGAGGGGCTTGCTGTGATGGATAAAAAAAGAAGCCTCTTCCTGCCTGAAGATGAGAATCTACGAGAAAAAGGAGACTGGAGCCAGTTTACCTTATGGCAACAAGGTAAAACATTTTGTATTTCTTCTCTTTCCCCAATTTCACTTTCTCAGATTAATATAGTGTAATAAGGAGTAGCAACACAGTTTTTTCCAGAACTGTTTTTGTAATCACTGAATCTGCAGAAGAAGGGAGCTAATAAAATAGTATCTGGGACCCCCGTGACAGTGAACAAGAGTTCTTTATGCTAAACCATGTTGTTCCCAAGCACTCTAAGAATCCCTTGAGGAAAATACTCTTCTGGCAAGGCTGCCAACATTTTGCATGGTAATGCATAGTACAGGTCAGCCTGAGGGAAGACAGGAACATGGGAGAAGGTGCATCCTCAATATTGTGTTGTCAGCTAGGTGAGATCTATCATTCAGAAATGGTACGAGCAAAAGAATATGAGCTTTAATAAGCCTGCTGCCCTGTCCCTGACCTCTGCAGTGGGATGCCCAACTATTGGAATGACCTTAAATTCTTACAAGACTCTGCATATGAAAGAGTACTGTAAAATAAAATATTAAAAGCAACTTATATAAAAATGTAATCTGAAATGGTATGATGTTGGTGGCATTTTTCATCTTTCTTTTCTATGCAGCCTTATTAATGATTATACTTTTAGAATCATGTTTAAAAAATGGTAGAAAGCCTGCTCTTCACAGATAATTTAAAAGCAAAGATGTTGCAGGCTGCTCTGATATTACAATGTGTTAATACTTCTGCTTCGTAATCTGTAAAATGGGAATAACAAGATTTACCTGTCTTTCAGTGTTAGCTCTTTGACAGCTTTGTTGCTCTTCTGCAAAGCAGAAAACAAGGAAATGTTCGTTCATCGCTCTTACCAATGCTCTATTCATTATTTTCACTAGGAAGAAAAAATGAGAATGCTTGTAAAAGTGTTCCGAAAACATGTGCTTTATTGGAAAGATTCCCGGAAGCTACCGGCTGCAGAAGAGGGCAGGTGCCTGGCAAATTTCTTCATTTTTGCAAATTCCTAATGCTGGGAGCAAGTGATTTTGAGGAATGTGTATAGAGAGATGCATAACCTTGATATATTTAATGATGCCTCAAGCACACAATGAAGTTAACAGTAAAAACATGCCCAATTTTAGCCCTCAGCAAATACAAGGTGAAACATGTTAGCTGAAGCCTTTCTATGGATTCTTTAGTTGAGCCATTTTACCTTGTGTTTCCTGGGAGCTCTTGGTAGGTAAGTAGTTATTTGCCATGGGTCAACCATTAAGTAATGACTTACTAAACCTCAGCCCTAAGTGACCTGGTCTGACTCATAGCTAACCCTGCTTTGAGCAGGAGGTTGCATTAGGTCCTTCCTAACCTGAATTTTTTTTTCTGGTCTGAACCTAACTTTACAAGACTAATTCAGTGAGCCAGATTCTCACTGTGATTAAACTTCACCCATCTACCCCAGCCTGGCTGCATTAGACAGAAGGAGAAACACCTCATGGAAGCCAAACAACAGTACTGCTGTCACATGCTTCTCTCCTAAAGGTAAAGGAAGGAAATTTTACATCCATGAGCTGTGGCCTAGGGTGCCAACAAAGTGTGTTTCAAGTGCCTGGTCTACATTGACTACTCGGTCACAAATTAACCTCATTAAATCATGCAGTAGACTTATATGGTGTGGATCAATACATACACGGCTGAATGAATGGCCCGACACAGCTATCATGTAATTCTGTAGGACAGAATTTTTCATTATTCTTTTTTTTCAAGTTACTATATTTTATCTGTAATGACTACATGAGAATAACCTTCATGTTGCAAAATTAAGGATGCGAAAGTTGGAGAAAACAGTGCTAGCATAATCCTAATTCAGAGCCTTGAGAGTAGGTGTTCAGCTTTTTCACCAGACTTGCTTTTGATGTGCAGAAGCGTGCTAGATGGCTACTGTTGTGGGAATGAACAAGGCTATTTTTTCATTGATTTGTTGCAAAGGCTGGTTGTAGTGAATATAACTGATGAGAGAGGTCATCACACTCAGTGTGGCTAACAGCAAGAAAACTGCTTTCTGTGGCATCCATAGCCAAAATGGATCTATCCCAGAGAGCAAATTCTCTTTGAGAGCTACTATTTTGTTCATCATTTTTTGGCAGCTCACATGTTATCACCAGGATATGGTTTGCGGAAACATTGTGTATTCATAGCTATAGCTGTAGTCATGTGTTTTGAACATATAAAATGTAAAATAATCTGAAAAATGGTGCTCTAGAAGTCTTAAGTTTTACATCCAGTATTAGGGGATGCCTAGGACAATTTTGGTCTTATGCTAGCCATACCTCAGATTCTTACTGGTAAATTAAATTTAAAACATTACTGAAGCACTCAGAAGCAATGGGAACAAACACAATCAGGAAATTAGGAATTCTGTGGAAGATAGGCCATTTTGATGCTTTGGGCACCTTGTGTATTGACAAAAATAAAAGAAACGTAAAATAATCAACTGCCTGCTCAGTGCTGCTGAGAGACTGTGTAGAACAATAGCAGGTGATCATATTATTAAAAATTATCTCATTCTTCTAAAAAATAGCAGTAAACTAAAAGTAGCACAGGTAGTTTTAATTCTGGGCATTTCATAACTCTTCGGAGTTTTACATTACAACCATAGTATAACTCATTGGTAGTTCAGGACTATTTGTATATAGTGCTTGAGTACAGCACATACATATAATTCACAGACGTATGTAGACTGATCTGTGTGGACAGATAACATACATAACAGTAATCATTCTGCAGTGCTGGTATATTAGCATAAAAAAATTGTTTCCCTGGGATACTAGTAACTATCCTGCATAGCCAGTTATTTGCATTGCATTAGGGTCTGACAGGGCAATCAAGTTAATGCATCCTGGTGTAGCAGAGGTGGTGGGTTGGAGCATCTGTGTTCACCATGGCCACTGGAGCTTATCACTTGCTGTCATAAGAAACTGCCAGTAAGCTGAAACCTCAGATGGTGGGAATGGCTAAGGCATTAGGCACACGCTGTCTGCTGCTGATTTTGTTACAGCTGGAGAGCAAGCAATACCTTAAATCCTAAGATTTGTCAAAGTGAACCTATCCCAGCCTGATGTGCAGATTTCTCAGTTGAAAAGACACTTCTCACCACTGTCATGCATTATTCACACCTCCTGTTCGTTGCATTGCTGTAGAATCATGGGAGGGTTGAGGTGGGAAGGGACCTCTGGAGATTACCTAGTCAAACCCCTTGCTCAAAGCGTGATGAACTAGAGCAGGTTGCTCAGGACTGTGTCCAGTCAGGTTTTGAATGCCTCTGAGGATAGAGACTCTACAGCCTCTCTGGGCAACCTGTTCCAGTGTACAGTAAAAAAGTTTTTTCTTATGTTTAAATGGAATTTCCTGTATTTCAATCTGTCCATTGCCTCTTTGCCTTTCACTGGATACCGCTGAAAAGAGCCTGTCTCCGTCTTCTTCACTCCTCCCATCAGGTATTTATATACATTGATAAGATCTCCCTGAGCCTTCTCTTCTCCAGGCTGAGCAGTCCCTGCTCTCTCAGCTTCCCCTTGTATGTCAGATGCTCCAACCCCTTAATCACCTTTATAGCTCTTCACTAGACTTGCTCCGGTATGTCCATGTCTCTCTCATAGTAGGTAGCACAAAACTGGACCCAGCACTCGAGACATCTCACCAACTCTGAATAGACAGGAAGGGTCACCTCCCTCAACCTGCTGCCAAAGCTCTCCCTAATGCAGCCCTGGAAGCTGTTGGTCGTCTTTGCTGCAAGGGCACATTGCTGGCTCATGTTCAAATTGTTGTCTTTGAGGACCCCACAGTCTTTTTCTGGGAAGTTGCTTTCCAGACAGTTGTCCACCAGCTTGTATTGGTGCATGGGGTTATTCCTTCCCAGTGCAGAACTTTGCAATTCTCTTTGTTGAACATCTCAATATTCCTGTTTGCTCCTTTCTCCAGCCTGCCAAGGTCCTAATGAATGGCAGCAAAAAAATGTAGTGTATCAGCCATTCCTCTCCAATTTTCTATCACCTGCAAACTTGCTGAGGGGGATGCACTCTTTCCCATCGTCTGAGTCATTTATAAAGCTATTAAACAGTGTTGGAACCAGTATTGAGCTCTGGAAGCTATTAAACAGTGTTAGACCCAGAATTGAGCCCTGGGGTACACCTCTGATTGGTGGCCTTCAGCTGGACTTTGTGCCTTTGATCACAACTCTTTGAGCCTGGCTGAACTGCCAGTTTTCAATCCACCTCGCTGTCAACTTACCTAGTTTCTATTTCATCAGTTTGTCAATGAGGATGTTTATGGCAGACAGTGTTGAAAGTCATACTGAAGTTAAGATAAACAACATCCACTAATCTCCCCTCATCCACCAAGCTAGACATCTCACTGTAGAAAGCTCGTTAAGTACTATTTCCCCTTCATAAATCCATGCTGACTGCTCCCAGTCACCTTCTCTTCCTTCATGTGTTTGGAAATGGTTTCCAGGATTATTTGCTCCACCACCTTCCCAGGGATTGAGGTGAGGCTGACTGACCTGTAGTTCCTCAGATCCTCCTCCTTGCCCTTCTTGAAGATAGGAACAATGTTTGCTTTCTTCTGAAGCAAATCAGGACTTTTACTGATTGCCATGACCATTCAAAGATTATTGAGTGTGGATTCACAACATCATCCAACTCCCTCAGCACTTATGGGTGGATCCCATCAGGACTCATGGACCAGTTTGTTGAGTTTGTTTAAATGTTCCCTAACTTGATCCTCCTCCACTGAGGGTTAGTCGTCTTTGCTCCGGTCTTTTCCACTGGTCTCAGGTGCCTTGGATTCCTGAAGGTCAGTCATACCAGTAAAGACTGAGGCAAAGGCGGCAGGTAGGGCCTTAGCCTTTTCCATGTCCTTTATCATCAGATCTCCTGCCACATTTAGCAGCAGGCTCATGTTTTCCCTAGACTTCCTCTTACTCCTGATGTGTCTGTAGAAAACTTTCTTGTTGCCCTTCACTTCCATCTCCAGATTCAACACCAGGAGAGCTTTGACTTTCCTAACTTCATCCCTGCATGCTCAGAGAGTGTCTCTACAGTCTTCCTGGGTGACCTGACCCTGCTACCACCTCTTGTATGCTTCCTTTTTGTGTTTCAATTTTATCTGGGTCTCCATGCTTTCTGTACATGGGGATGAACCATTCTTTAGCTTGGACGAGGTGATCCTTAAAAATTAACCAGCTGTCCTAGAACCCTCTTCTCTCCAGCACTGTATCTCATGGGATTTTTCCCAGCAGATCCCTGAATAAGCCCAAGTCTTCTCTCCTGAAGCTGTGGGTAGTGATCCTACTTTTTGCCTTTTTCCCTCCTCTCATGATTCTGAACTCCACCGTCTCATGGTTGCTCCAGCCACGGCTGACAGTGACCTTCACAACCCAGTTGTCATCTGAGAGGGGCTGGTCAGTCTGGCTAACACAGGCCTTGGGTCTCCTGTGGTCCAGTCTTTCAAATGATAAGAGTGTCTTTAAGTCTTTCCATAGGAAAGAAGGTATTTTTCTGATTGTAGATAGGAGATAATGATTTTCAGGTTGAAACATGAATACTGATTATTTTAAACGAAAAATATGCACTTTTACACACACCCACCCCTGGATGCACACACACACACACACACCCCCCCAAGACATGTTTTTTGTAGCACTGAACGCCTTTAGGACGTGAGAAAGCGCAATTGTTGCTGAGACTCTAACAAAAGGTGACATTGCACTTTTGGCCCATCATCAAGGATGAGACATAATGAAGTCCTGAGCTCCTAGCAGTATGGTTGTGAAGCTGAACGTGTTGAAGGCCTGCCTTTCTCTTCTTGCAGATCAAATATTCTATCATGCACCCGGGGACTCATGTCTGGCCCCACACAGGGCCCACCAATTGTCGGCTAAGGATGCATTTGGGCTTGGTGATACCTAAGGAAGGCTGCAGAATTCGGTGTGCCCAAGAGAACAGGTATGGTTGGGGATTTTGTGGGGTTTTTTTTTCCCACCTTCCTCAAGGCTGAAAAAGAGGTGGGACTGCATGTAATAAAAAAAAAAAAAGGTGTGTTTTACTCATCAGGAGGTGTAATATATTTTGTTAAACGGGCAATTTACACCCCAACTCTTGGTACAAACATATAAATATCAGTTTTCAAACAATGCCAGAAGAATCTTTGGAGACAAAACTGCTCTTCTCTGCTATGGCATGGAAATAACAGTGGGTTTAGTCCATGGAGTCTGTGTTTACTTTTATAATGCCAGTCTAATATAGTTGCCAACGGAGTTCCTCTATTTGTTTTGATTTTGGGGGGACTTAGAATTCTTGCTTATTCAGCAAAAGCTAAGACTAAGCTGTACCTCCATTTTCACCACCGTGACAGAATACTCTTGTATTTCTGGCAGAAGCCTCCTTCCTAGCTGGTATTATTTGTTATAATTCAGTTAAAAATATTCCAGTTGACGTTGATTTGAAGATGAAGACATCTATGAAGTGTTTGGCCCAATGAGTTACACAGGTAGCAAATTTCTTTAAAGTGCATTTTAGGTAAGAATTCTTACCCCTTAGGGAAAAATTATGCTGCCTTGAAGACCAGTTTTGTCTCTGTTTGCTCAGTGCGAAAAACAAAATAAAATGCAATAGCTTAGACATTTACAATCAGGGCATATACTCCCCTGGGAAATATGAGAAAATGTGATAGGTTTTTGCATGATATTATTAAACATAGACAGAAAAATATAGTATTAACTATATTGCTTTTTGCTTACAGACTTAATTTTCTAAGACTTATGTGAAATTCTAATGATGCTTAATAGCTGTATGTGTATTTTTGGAAGATTCTGTGTCTTGTCTGCAGCATCTGAGTGCAAGAAGCATTAATTTTGAATTATTTTCATAGTACTAATGCACAGATATATTTGATATTGAGAACTGAAATGCCACTCCTGTCTGCATGACCGCAATACATAGCAGATTTTTTTCAGAACATTTGAAAACAACTACAACAAGAAATGTTTCAAAGTTTTGAGGATAGAAGTATCCAACTGTTAATAACCAAAAATGTTGTCACTATAGATTCCTGCCAACATATAGCTTATTTAATAATCTGTCACAGTCAGTGTTACAATCTGCACTACCTACATCTAGGTAGTAATAAACATGTTGGCTTCCAGCATTCCATATCCAAATCCAATATCCAAAATAAGTTTAAGATAGACAATTGGATGGAGGGAGAGGTAGCCAATGGGCTTAGAGGACTAACAGGGGAGACGTGGAGTCTTTTCACTTTAGGGCATTATTGTGAATTCAGATCAGTGGTGACTGAAAGACATTGCCATTAGGTGGCTCTTTAGTGGCCTGTGTGAACGAAGTGGTGGTTTTGATCTGCTTCCAAGAGAGCAGGTGTCCACAGCTCACCACCCTTCATTACGGCTGGCACCCTTCTTTGACTTAACAACAACAACATCCCCGAACAGAAGGGAAGCGATAGGGGTGTGGAAAATGAACTTTACAATCTCCTCCTTGGTAGCAACACTCCCTCAAAGTCAAGAGTTGGAGAAACGCCTGTTGCTGCTGGTACGCTGCAGATCGAGCACTCCAGTGTCCAGGCTCCTGAACCTGGCTCAGTCTTACGTATTGGACTCGCTCATTTGAAATGTAAAACATTCAAGAGCCGACTACAGCCTGTGCTGGAATGCGTTAACTTTAGTTGCTTTTTTTGGCAGGAGCTCTATATTCAGAATCAAAGGCAGGATTTTCCCTGAAAGCATTGAAAGTGTGTCTACTGATGGCAATGAAAGGGTTGGGTTTTTTTGTTTGTTTGGTTGGTTGGTTTTTTACATCCCTTCCCCCATGAAAGGGGAGGTGGGTGAACTACTGTGGAAGGGAGTGGTGCCAGGAGGAAATCATCCTACCTTGGGCATTTGCAGTTCCTCCCCTCCTGGTGGTTCAGAGCAGTGGTAAACTAGTGGTTTCAAATAGGAGAGCTGGCTCAAATATAAAGGTTAGCATAGGTCAGGCCTTTTCTGGCCTCCTGTCCCACTGCTGTGCGTATGAGATAGAGAAGAGAAACAATGAGAATTTTGTGCTTGGTTACCTCTGTGCCACCCAGTGTGGGTGTTTAGAGGGGCAATGTTACAATACAACTCATCCTTTGATGGACAGGCAATTCAGCTGTCTACTACTGTGTTTTACTCCTTCACTTGCAGAATAGTCTTTCTGCAGCTGCTGGGAGCTGGTACACCTCATTGTTATTCAGTACAGCTATAGTAATTTTATGTCTTTGGGCCATTTTGAAGTCCCAATTCTAAAGTGTAGGGTACAATGCACAAAAATGATAGGTAAATAATATCTAGTTATCAAAATCAAACATCTCTGTCAGGGTAATCATGTTTTGAAATGAAGGTGCAGAATTGCAGCCTTATGCAGAAGCCAGTCCAAGATCTTACCTGTAACAGGTGACACTAGAGCCGTGCAGGTGATATAGAAACTACCTCAGAGTGGCTCAGCACCAGAGCAGAATAATAGCGTCCCTATGGTCCCACTGTGAAGTGTTTCTCACACCATGAAGGCTTCTAGAAAATGTTTATTTGCATGCTAATGGTGGGGTTTGTAATCTATTCAAAAGGGGCTAATAGTTCTGTCAACTTTATGACTTTTTCTTTGTTGTGCAAAACAGCCCATCCCATTATGATGCAAATGATAGATCCTGGGTTTTAACCTCTGAAGCTACTTCATCTGGGTGCTGGAGTTTTTATTGTCCTTAACTGAGCTGCACTTTCAGGCTATTTAGGGCAGGATTTTTCAGGCTTGGTTTAATTAAAAAAAAAAAAAAAAACACAAAAACCCAACCCCCAAAACCCAACAACCTCTTCCCCCCCCCAAAACAACAACAAAAAAAAGCCAAAACAAAGTACACCCCAAACAAAACCAAAACCAAATCCCCCAAACCCACAAAAAACAACAAAAAACCCCACACCCCCCAAAAAACCCCCCGAAGTCTGCTTGATTTTTTTACCGCATTATAGCATTGCAAGTGGTTGACTCCCATTGACTTGAATAATACCAACATAACTTCAGTGAAGTAGCAGAGACTCAGGGTCTGTATGACTTAAAACATTTTTGTTATCAGATAACTGATGTGGTAGCAGAAAAAACACATGATCATAGCTGAAACCTGCAAAAGGCTTATTATCTGGGCCTTCAAGGCTGATGTCTGTGTGCAAGCCAATGGGAGGTTTTTACTATGTTATGCTTTCTGGTTTATCTACTCTTGCTTAAAATATGTTTAGATGATCATTTCAGTTGAAATGATCCAATTTCAATTCCCCTTTCTCTTCAGAACATTGCAGCACAACCCCATAAATTTTGATGGTTAATTTTTGCTTTTGTTGAATTAAAATTAAAATACCGAGATGACTTGGGAGTCTAAATCTCATTTTCACCCTGTTTTTGAAAAAAGAAAATTGTTTTCTCTGTGAACGAACACAGTTGAATGAGCTAAGCAATGCATTTCCATCTTTGATGGCAAGATCTTTGCTGCTTTACCATCACTACTGTTCACAGTTCCCGATTCCCTTTAAAGGCATCCATCCTCAGGACTGCTTCAGCTCCTAATGGATCCTCTTAAAAAAAACTTGATTATGTGGTCATTGTAGAGTGGCTTTAGGAGGTAACGCTTCTTTGACCAATATTGCCTCAACTGACTGTTATTCATCCAGTCTCACCTGTAGGCGTATAATCAGGTCTGTGCTTTTGTCCTGCTGCAATGCAAAATTTGCTTTGCTCATGCCACTGCCGGACTTTACAATAGTCAAACCATGTAACACATAATCAGCTGCTGTGTCTAAATGCAGTAGGTGAGATTGAGATCTGAGGGGGCAGCGACAAATGACTAGCACAGTGACTTTTTGACATGTTGTGACGTTATCACTAGTGGTCACGGATCCGCTGCTGATTTTTCTCAGTATGATTTAACCAGGCGTTAAACCGCTATTCAAAATTATGAATCCAGATCTCAGCATGCTGGAGAAGTGTGCCAGCTGAAACTTCTGGAAGGTCAACAAAGCAAATGCAAAGCCCTGCAACTGGTAACAGATCAACACCTTCCAACAGTGCAGACTGGGTGATGACTGGAGAGAAAGCAGCTTTGAAGAAAAGGATTTAAGGGGCCTAGGGGATGAGAACAGGAGTCATAATGTGCTCTTGTCTTAATGAAGGCTAGCTCTGTACTGGACTGTGTTAGTAAGTGTGTAGGAAGCAGTTTGAGGGGAGCAATTTTTTCCCTCTCTTCTGCACTCAAGACACTGCCTCTGGAGTATTGTGTCCAGTGTGGCTCTTCAGTACAAAAAAAGTCATTGATAAACTAGAGGGAGTCCAGTGGAGGATGAAAAAGATGATTAGGAGACTGGAGCATGTGACACATGAAGAGAGGCTTGGAGAGCTGGTTTGGAGTCTGAAAAAGAGACAGCTGAAGGGGAGCCTAGATACCGTCTTCAACTACTAATGGGGGACTGTGCAGAAGACAGTGCCAGACTCTTTTTGGAGGTGTGCAGTTATAGCATGAGAGGTAATGTACACAAGTGACAGTGAAGGAAATTCCATCTAGATAGAAGGAAATTTGCACAATGAGGTTAGTGAAACAGTGGAAGAGATGGTGAAATATCCCTGGTGGTAGACACTCAAAAATCCACTAGTCAAGAACCTGAGAGACTTCATCTAACCTCAAAGTTGGATCTAACTTTGCAATAAGACTTGTTCTGAGCAGAGGCATGGACCAGATGCCCTTCCAAGGTTTCTTCCAACCTAAATTATTCTGTGATTCTATCCTTTGTAAAATTGACAGGAACACCGATTCTTCTGACAATTAATATCTCCCTTCTACATTGCCTCTTGCCATTGCTTTTAAATCTGGTAATTTTTCAAATGACGGAGGTGCTCAAAACCAAGCCAATTTGGATAAATTGTGTGCATCCTTTTTTGTGCCTAACAAAGGTACAGATCTTGGAAAAGTACCGCTGTTAAAACTTGGCTCTTCCATGTCGTAATGAACACTCACCCAGGGTACTTACGTCCGTTCAATGATCTGCTCTGCCTAAGCAGTACTTGGCAAGCAGAGGGGCTTTAAGCTTTGTGGTCTCATCCTTCCAGTTCAGCTTTAAATAGTATAGTTAACCCAGTGTACGCTATGGCATTGCAACCTTCCTCTGAAGAAAAATCTTTAGGCTCTGTGCTTTGAATGGATTTATGGAACAAGACTGTTAACATCCCTGAAATTTTAAGCATGATCAAGGCCTAATTCTGTTGTTCTGATTTTTAGAAAAAGCAGATTGATTTAATGTAATTTATTTTCAAATCATATGACCATATTGCTGGTCATTCCCTCAGTTTCCATTACTCATTATGTATGTATCTGATTAGAAAAGGAGGGCAGTTGATTACTACACCAGCATTATACCTGTGAGCCTGATGCATGCTCCCTGCTTATGGACTCAACTCATTAAAAGTATATAACAAATATTGCGAATGTCTGAATGTGTATGTGGGCACATGTGGGCATAACTGTGCAGAGTGAGAGGAAACAATCCCTCAGTAATATGAAGGTCCATTAGACTGATCTTTCTGTAGTTGATTTCAATTAAAACTGATATTCTGATTTCTTTATATTAGGTACTGAAATCTTGACTGTGCAATATATACTGTTTAAATAATTCTCGCATGTAAAAGGACATCTTCAGAGCTGATATATAGCTTGCCTGCTCCACGGCACTTCAAGTATTACACTAAAGCATGTTCTTTTTTGTGTTGCAGAACCTGGGAAGAAGGGAAAGTTCTTATTTTTGACGACTCTTTCGAACATGAAGTATGGCAGGATGCTGAAAATTATCGCCTGATATTCATTGTGGATGTGTGGCACCCTGAGTTAACAGCACAACAGAGACGCACCCTTCCTGCTATTTAAGGGGTTCCTTCTGATGTGCAGAGCAGAAGAGCTTTAATCCCTTTGGAGTATGCAAATAGGATTAATTTATCCAGCATACGAAGAATACAAGTATTGTAAGGGTTAGAAGAGATAAGGACAACATTCTGCAATCACAGAGGACTTCATTTAAAAAAAGGAAAAAAAGAAGGAAAAAAAAAAAAAGAAGCCATGTTTTGTTTCATACTGATACAGCACTGATATGTTTTGTTTTTCTGGCTGCAAGTTTGAAAATACAAATCTTGTCAGCCAAAGAGCAATAGGTCTGGATTTTCAAACTGAGGAACGTGCAGATGTTTTTGCCATGCCTATAATATGTGTACAAAACCAGTCAGTCAGTCACCTGCCCGACCATGTTCAGGCACAAGATTTGCGATTCTGCATCTGGGAAGTACTTCCCAGGCTTTTATCTGGGAAGCAGCACGTAAGATATTTACAAACATATGCACACGACCAACTTTGAAAATCAGTATGCAGTTGTAATATTAGCTGCTTTAGGCATAGAACATGTCCCTACGTTATCAACTGTAGATAATGTGAATGGGTTATCTGTGTTTTGTATTTTTTTCTACCCGAGTAACTGTATTTTTCTAGCATAATTAGGAACAAATCTCCTTTAATCAACCACTATTTTTAAAAAGACAATATATATATAAATGCATCTCTAGCTATCAGCAGAAGGAAAACACTATATATTAACAGATTTAATTTTTGCCAAGTGTGGCCTTCTCTTGCCTTCCTGGAAATGCAACAGAAACTTGCATAATCAGCTGCTTAGTGAAGCTTTGTTCTTCAAAAACAAAATAGTTTTCTTAGTTAGCAGGCAACCTTCAGTTTGATAATGTGATTTTGGAAGATGTCGAGCAATTGTGACATCTGTAGGCTCAGATCTTAAAGTGCTTGACAGTTCTTAGGATTATGTGGTGAACTGCTGTTTCTCCTATCGTTACGAAAGCTTGTGTTATGATACCCATTTTCTACCCAGCAAGAGTCTGGGACACCTCCTTCCAGGGGCTCCTTCTAGGCTGCCCTTGGGTGATCATTCAGCAGAAAAAATTACATGAAGAATTTCTTGTGCTTTGGGCAGAAGGACAAGGTCTAACTTTGTTTCCTGCCAGAATGCAGAGCAGACAAAGAGCTTCAGGTTATTAATTTGTATTAACTTCTGCTGCCAGCGTCCTACAGAGTGCTAGTATGCTCCTTTAATTGACCTAACGGTGTTTTCCTTGTCTTGAAATGTATGACATAATGCTGAAGTAGTTTTATCCCAGTACTGTTTACAGTATGCTCTGTATTTGCCGTACAGAATTTACTATAAGGTAAAAAGGCCTATTTTCAAGAAAGAAAACTGGTTGGATATTTAAGCGGTTCACTGGTCTTTTGGGTCCATACTGTTTAACGGGAGGTGGAGGGTGCAGGGCCCTCCACTGTTAACTTCTAAGAACACTAACAGGAAAGAGAGACCTGAGGTTGCACTGATGATGTTTATAGCTGGCTGTTATCTACTCACCCGCAAAAGCAGGTGGGTGTGGATAGGTGTGCTAGGATGCTCAGGGCTTGTCAAGAGCAGTGCCGTCGTTACCGAGGGTTGCGAGAGACAAACACTAAGCAAGGAGACATTGAGGTTACTTAGTCTCCCCAGCTTTGGCTTTGTTGTCCAAAAGACACTGAACGGTCATGTTACTTCTTTAATGTTCAGTGGTTTTGTACTGCAGAGACCACATCATGGTACCTAAGTATCGTGACCAGAATGCCATGTTTGCTGAAGCAAAACACAGATAAAAGCCTGCATTCCCATAAACTGAATGCTTTTCAGATTTTGTGTTTTACTAGGTAATTAAAACTTGTAATGCCATGTAACACATGGTGATTGCACCATAAATTAGTCTAACCGGTTTCTGGAGGTGTGCACTTTAATTTCCTTTTTGACTATTAAACTGATAAACCCTCTCCGATGAAGAGTCAGTTTTAGACAGCTATGATAATTAAGCTTTAATGCGTTGTCTGTATCAAAAATAACACTGAGACTATACACAATATACAAGAAAGTAACAGTTCTCAGTTAATCATCATGAAAGCTGAAAAGGTTTAGAAGTTTCACGCTTAAGAAAAAAAATATTTTTGGAGAGCGTTAGGAGAATCATGTGCAAAACTGGAAATAAGGTACTCATTATTGTGGGGGTCGTAATAAAAAAGTTTTTTAAATCTCCTGGTAGTTGTTTAGTCAGAGGCTGTATTTTGTGTCTCTGTAAAATGATCAAGCAGTACAAATTATAAACTATTTTGTAATTCTGTAAAATAAAGACACAGTTTGTGAAGAAGAAATCAAGAACTGTTGAAACCAAAACTTGTGGTTTAGGAATATTTTTATTAATGTTGGATTTTAGTTTCTGTAGCTCAGAGTAAATACTAAGGGAGCAGTAAAAACTTTGGAGCTTTATTTGTAAAAATCCATGCCGTCCTTCAGATTGTTTCATTGTTCCTTTGAAGGCTCATACTTTTTCTTTTCCGATTGCGATTGGCAAGTAGATAAAATTGGCAAATAGATAAAAGTAATCTACCCAAGATGTGTGTGTGCTGGAGTAGCACTGTTTATTAAATTGTGTAGTGACATACTGGCCATGTAAAACCTTAAGTGCCTTGAATATGACAAGGTGTATTATGAATAGCCCCTGCAACACTGAAGTGAATCTACTCTGTGCCTATCTGTCAAGGAGCTGAGAGCATATCTTTTTGTTAGGTATAGTTCCTGGGTTAGCTATATACATGGGGGGGGTATGTACAGCAAACTACAGAAATTATGCAGTGAATAAGTGGCATATTATTTTAGGTATTCCTGTTTGCCAACCAGTATTTAATCTTGAAAAAGTTTTTTTAACATTGGAAATGCCAATGGAAGAAGTGAATGAAAATGTTTTTTAAATATTTTTTTTTTCTTTAGATTTATTTACAGAGGGAAATGACAGAGAAGGGCGATGTAGTCTCCTGTTTGTAAGGCAGTACATACTCGTCACGATGTTAGGAGGTTGATTCCTTCCCGCCTGTAGTTACCTTGCTTGCAAGCACAGAGTCTGTATAAGATCCTACAGTTAAATACAGGCATCATACACTTATATACAAGGCATCATATGTATTTATTCGTGTCACAGCTAAAGAAAATAAATAATTCTAATTTTCTGCAAGGTTTAATCCTCAAGGACTAGATTTCAGTGATATTTGCACTTCTTGGGCAGAACAAGTCCCACTTGAATGAACAGTGATTGTAACAGGTCATCACAAAGATTCAGTGGCAGTGGAGGTAAGTTATTAACAGAGAAAAATTATAAACCAAAGTATTTCTTCATTAATGCTGCAGTATAATAGCCAATGTCTGTCTTTTTTTATCTGTTTGGGGTTTTTTACTTTCTGCTTTAAGCACGTTCTCTGTGACAAACCCAAATGCCTGTGAGTCTTTGTGAGCCCAAGGAAGGGAAGGGAGCTGTGTCCTGTTACCAGGAGTTGACATCCTAGTTTTCTGTAATAGGTGGTAATGCCAGGGGAGGGGGAATGGAAGAAATCCCAAAGACAAATGGGCTTGGTCGTCTTCTTTGTGTAATGCTCCTGCAAGCTTCTGCTTCTTTTTCTGACTCCTGTGTTGCCTTGCTGGGACCATCCATGCCTTAAAGACTCGCTCTCTATCATGAAGGCCAGGCTTTGTATCAATGACATGCTGCTGCAGAAGAAGGTTAGTCTGAATGAGGCTGTTCTGTACAAATACTAGTGGGTAAATCCCAGATGTGTTGACAGGATCTGGCAGGATGTCCTTTCTGCCCTGCGCGGCCATAAAATGTTGTTGTAGATAAAGGCAATATTTTGTTACTCCATCTGTTAGGGCTGACCGCGTCCAGTTGAACTATATAATCACTTCAGTGTATCACTTACGAATTCAGTGGGTGTTCCAGTGGCACATTAAAAACTCCTGTGCCCGTTATCATCTCATTTTATCTATATGGTTTACACTGCTACCTTTGATATGTTGCTGCCAACCACTTGTTCCAGTAAATTGTCAATGTATGGCAATTTAATTGAAGACTAAAGGTGTGTACAGTGGTTGTAACCGTTTTAGGAAATAAAGTCACTGCACATGCAATTTCATAACGATTTTTCTTTTATTTCTTTAATCCAGTTTCCATTTCAATGAAGGGGTGGGACTCTCTTTGCTGCTAGAGCAAATAGAGAAATAACAAACTGATCTTTGGCATTTCAGTTCTTCTATTCTTCCACATTTCTTTCTAGCAGAAGCTTGTACTGAATAATTAATTCTAAGTTTTCCTTTTTCATTTTAACCATGGCCCGCATCTGCAATCCAGCATACCCTTCTGGCTACACCTTTCACTGACTGCAGGAGGGAAGGGGGTAAATGGCTCTGCAGAGCTTTCATTTGCTGTTGTGGCCTAAATGAAACAGTCTGGATTGAACCATTAATCACTGGTGAATGTGTCCAATGGGTCTCCCTAGCACCTCCCCTTCACACACACGCACACGCATGCACACACATCTAATAGGCTCCCGAGTTGCCTGTGGAAAAACATATTGTTAAAATTAAATAATTGCATTTCAAATTGTGTGCGTCTGCTGCCCACACAGCTCATTCCATTTAGCTGACAGTTTTATAAGGACTTCAAAAGTTAAGAATAATTTTTGCTAGATACTGAAATAAGTGACCCCCTATAAGCAGCATGGATGAGGCAGTTACAAACTGTCATGCTGAATGGCATTATGCTGACACTGATTTTTTTTTTCTTAATGCAAAATCCTTCTGTAAAACTTGAGCGATAGATGCTGCTATTTCTGCCCTCTGAGCCAGACTAAACTGCTAATTACAGTGCAAAGTTTAAATTTGAGATGCATTTCTTTAAAACACCTTTAACCTTCGCTTCTATAAAACCAAGCATCCCTGCTGGAGGCTTCGGGAAAACTTTTACTGGCACACCCTGGTTTCTTTAAACAGAGAATGCAGTCCCATCATTTCCAATATTTTAATGTCATAAGTCAAAAAAAAAAAAGAAATTCTTTGTACATGGACAGACTCCTGCGTCAATAGAAATTTCTCAGTTTTTGTTCAGCGTCGGCCGCGCAGACAAATGGCTGGTGACAGTTGTTACTTGGTCAAGAAACATGAAGGACTTGTTCTCAAGCAAAACGCGTGTGTTTGTGTGTTGTGTGCTCTGTAGGTTTCTGTATGGTGGAAGTCTGTTAATGTATCTGTGTGTGTTGGGCGCATGGGAGCTCAGTCCAGAGCCAGCAGCGGTTGGGTGTTCTCATTTTCCCCCTGGTCTTCGTGTTTCAGCGTGCCGGCTTCCACCACAGACTGGGACCTGAAAGCAAGAAGACACGCATGCTAGCGAAGGCTGCTGCAGAAGCACTCACCTTCCTGGGGTCCTTTGCTTCATTTTATGATTTTTGCTGTTGTCCATTTTCATCTTTATGGCTTTTTAATTCTTTTCTGTGGAATGCATAAGGAATTTGAGAAGCATTCCTTTGAACATGAACAGGGACGTGATTCATTGCATATCTCAAATGCTTTCAAAATAGAATCATAGAATCATAGAATAGTTTGGGTTGGAAGGGACCTCTAAAGGTCATCTAGTCCAACCCCCCTGCAATAAGCAAGGACATCCTCAACTAGATCAGGTTGCTCAGAGCCCCGTCCAACCTCACCTTGAATGTTTCCAGGGATGGGGCATCCACCACCTCTCTGGGAAACCTGTGCCAGTGTTTCACCACCCTCAGCAAAAAACATTTCTTCCTTCTAGCTAGTCTAAATCTGCCCCCCTTTAGTTTAAAGCCATTCCCCCTTGTTCTGTCGCAACAGGCCCTGCTCAAAAGTTTGCCACCATCTTTTTTATAAGCCCCCTTGAAGTACTGATAGGCTGCAATAAGGTCTCCCTGGAGCCTTCTCTTCTCTAGGCTGAACAACCCCAGCTCTCTCAGCCTTTCCTCATAGGAGAGGTGTTCCATCCCCCTGATCATTTTTGTGGCCCTCCTCTGGACCTGCTCCAACAGGTCCGTGTCTTTCTTATGCTGAGGGCTCCAGAGCTGGACGCAGTACTCCAGGTGGGGGCTCACTAGGGCAGAGTAGAGGGGCAGAATCCCCTCCCTCGACCTGCTGGCCACGCTTCTTCTAGTGGTTAGCTACTATCCATAGTGCTGAACGCACTCAGCAACTTAAAGGCCTGATCCTGAGATACCATGAGGTCTGTTGGTGCTTGATGTCTTCCTAGGCAAAACTGCTTGTGCAACTGCTTACTGGAAAGCAAAGTCATTTGTACAAGTGCTCGCAGCAGTGAGTCTCAGCTCATGCTTGCTACAGATCTCGAGAAAGACAAGTAGATAAATCACATTTTACTGATGTAGGGGCTTAAGGGGCAGAACTTCCACAAGTTAGCCGAGATCAATGAAGAAGCCAGAATTAATATAACTACGAGGGAGCTTCTGGTGTGCCCAGTCCTGCAATTTATCTTTATCTCCTTGTCTACACCCTTGAAGGAGAACTTTATTCAGGGCTAGTCCATTTTAAATTAATTTCTGTCTTCAAGGTGGGAAGTACAGTTTATCCTTTGCTGCTAATGGACAAAAAAAACCCCAAACACATAAAAACTGAGTAAATACTAAAGAAAGTGAAGCACCATGATTTCTTGCAGTGACAAAAGCTGAATGGGCTTAAACTAGTGGGAAAATTCAAGACTATTTTGTTTTCTGAGGTCTGTGTGCTCTAGTGTTTGCTCACTGAGCTATGGAAGGAGGAACTGATGAGTTTATTGTTACAGAGATTTGTTATCCTCCACTTTCTCTGGTTTGGGCTAGGACTTGTCTCCCAGTTTGGAGTGGGCAATGAGTTTTTAGAGCAAAATCACTCTGAATCGCAAACTTTTAAAATGGGAACTTTTTCAAAGGTAGGGGTAGAATCATCCAGCCCAGGCATTTGCATAGTGCATAGTATTGTTCTAAAAAGCCTGTTTTCTCATGGATAGCTTTTAGAATTAGGGGTAGTTCTCATTCCCTACAGGTTGTGTTTGTAGTTCCCAGTTGTTAATTACGTTAACCTCAGTTTAAGCCTTAGCTATTTCATGAGATTAGGTATCACCTCTCTTTTGATAAGAATCATTAATAAATTGCATCCTTTGGTACTGCAGCACTTGATCAGGACTGAATATCATGACTGTGAACAACTTGTATGATTATTTTTCTTATTCTTATACTTGGAGCTTTCATTAAAGCATAAAAAAATATTTTTGATTAAAAAAAAAAAATCTCCAAAGAGAGATAACAAAAACTGGATGCTCAATGGGAAGATTTTGTGCCAAATTTCTCAAAGAAAATATGTTTGCCCAAATGTTTTCACTGTGTATTTTTTACAGTAATATGACATGCATAATGTTTCTGACTGCATTTTAGTATAGAAAAGCAGCTGATTCAGGAGATTATGCAAAATGGCAATTTACATATTTCTAGTATATGGCAGCAAAAACTAATCATGTGGCTTTGAAACTGATACAGAATGGATTCAAATCACAACATCAACAGTTTGTTATATTCTTTTCTAGACTACCAGATTAAATTATTATTAAATAGTACCGGATTAATACTTGTCACCAATGTTTTGTTTTCTGTCTGACCCTCTGCCCTAAAATGATATAACAAGTTGAAGGTCCATTGCAGCATTTGCCAGCATACAGCGGAAGGTTTCTGCTCTAAGTCAAATGTGAAAAATCTCACAATTTTGCCTTTTGTGCCTATCATTGCTGATTATCCCTGCTCTCATCCCATTACAGAAAAAAATTTCTTGCATCTGTAGCAGCAAGATACCAGTTTCTCCCCCATACTGGTCCTCAGATGCACGCCAGGTTGGGAGCAGCATAATCCCAAACTCTGTATGCAGGTCCCATGCTGCTCCTCTTCACACAGAGCCAAAATAGCCGGAGCATTGAGTAAATGCACTGCAGCCCACCTGACCTCCAAATTCAAGATGCCAAATGATTCAAATGCTATGCCCAGCCCTTCTGAATAACATGAAGAGGGATCCAGCTGAGATTTTAGTATCTGCCAAGCTCTGCAGCAACCATCTCTTTTCCTTTTCTACTAGAAGCTACTTAGCCCCCATCCTAAAATAAGCCGTTCAGATATCTATCTGAAGGGCGCAGTAGTGATTTGAACAATCGTCACTATTTTCTAAGACACCACGATAAAGGACTTGCTGTTGTGTTTGGATTTCCATTTTCCAAATGCATCGGTTTTTCATTTGCTAAAAAATGTTTCTAGTTTTGTTTTTAACTTAAATTTTATGTAGGAAAAAAAGAAAATTACTCATTTCTTAACAAGATTCTAAGATACTTTTTTATAGTCTTCATTTATGGTAAATATTAAAGATGTAGATGCTCAGAAAAGCATTTTGGCGATATATATCAATGCAGCTCACAATCTACTCTAGCTCAGCATGAGAGAGATATTTTACTGGCCTAGAACATCCTGGAATATGTATTCCATAGCTATACTTTATTTAATGACAGAGAAAGGATGATTTGCAATAGGTCATCGTTGCAGAAAGCATTTTCAGCTGACCAGTAACTATATTTTGAGGCTGTAGAAATTAATATAAGAAAATACTGTTTGAAAGAATGCACCCTAAATGTTGGTTTCATCTTGCTTTTGTGTATCTAACACACATACTCAGTTCAAGGAAAGCAGTCATATTCTAGGTATGTGCAAGTTTACATGGTATTTGGGGGTTTTTGTATGCTGACTCTAGTATCGAACCTAGGACTAAGACTAGTTTCTGTTTTACAGTTAGGGCTACCTGTTTTAACTGCATTGACATTTTCTTCAGAGGACTTTACAATCATGTTTCAAATTTTTAAGTAGAATCTGATTATGGTTCTTGAAGGGTGTTTGGGTATCTAACTCCACCTTAATCTCCTATTGAAAAATAAATTGCAGTCAGGCACCGAAGTACCGTTGCCCTGACTAGTCCTTGTAATTTGCAACCATCTTTGTGTTAAAAACACCAAAACACCCTCTTGCACAACAGTTTAAGCCATTTTGATGTAAAATGGTACATGAGCAGTACAGAACTTTCCTTGTTTGGCAAGCTCAGTTTAAGCTTTGGCCGTGTAAATTCTGTGGATGCTGTTCTGTCAGTACCCTATGGCAATCAGAAGTTCATGGCACCAGACAAAAGCATTTTTATTTTGCTGCCTTTGCATATCAATGTGTACAAATACCTGATAGGGTGGAGTAGAGAACACGAAGCCAGACTCTTTGGTGCTGGAGCGTGTCCAGAGAAGGGCAACGAGGCTGGTGAGGGGTCTGGAGAACAAGTCTGATGAGGAGCGGCTGAGGGAACTGGGGTTGTTTAGCCTGGAGAAAAGGAGGCTGAGGGGAGACCTCATCGCTCTCTACAACTCCCTGAAAGGAGGTTGTAGCGAGGTGGCTGTTGGTCTCTTCTCCCAAGTAACTAGTGATAGGACGAGAGGAAATGGCCTCAAGTTGCGCCAGGGGAGGTTTAGATTGGATGTAAGGAAAAATTTCTTTACTGAAAGAGTGGTGAAACATTGGAAGAGGCTGCCCAGGGAAGTGGTGGAGTCCCCATCCCTGGAGGTATTTAAAAGACGAGTAGATGAGGCACTTAGGGACATGGTTTAGTGGACATGGTGGTGTTGGGTTGACGGTTGGACTCGATGATCTTAGAGGTCTTTTCCAACCTCAGTGATTCTATGATTCTTTGATTCTTCTCAGTGATACCCAGTGACAGGAGAAGAGGCAACGGGCCAGGCACAAATTGAAATACAGGAACTTCCATTTTAACATAAGAACAAATGTTTTTACTGGGGGAATGGGCAAATACTGGAACAAGTTGCCCTGAGAGGTTGTGGAGTCTTCATGCTTAAAGATACTCAAAATCCAGCTGGACACAGTCCTGGGCAACCTGCTGTAGCTGACCTTGCTCTGAGCAGGGGGGTTGGGTAGAAGATCTCGAGAGGTCCCTTCCTCAACCTTTTTGTGATTCTGTGCCCACAGAAATACCAGTTTCTCTGAACCATCCCAATTCATGTTTCTCTATCCTGACAAGGCAATGATTTTCTTTCCAAGCTCATAATGCCTTTGGGGTGTCAACTTTGACAGTGTGGATGACATTCAGCTGCTAAACGTAGATACCTACTGCCATTTAAGGCACCATCCAAGACAACCTTCCATGGTTGACTGTTATGACCCAGGATTTATAGAAGACTGATTTATAGGATTCATGTCCTTCTGGAGTAACAGATGGAGGCCAAGGGGACATCACAGTGCCTAAAATCATACAAGATACCTATATTTAGGCAGCAGAGCCTCACCTGTGCTGTTGTTTCTGCAGGATGAATGCGACTAGTTTGTAGTGTTCAAGACATGTCCAAGTCATTTTGACCTGGGCCAGATATGAACTAATCATCTAAGCAGGAAATAGTAATTGCATTGGCCTTCTCCTCGTATCACTACATTTTAGTCACTTGTGTTGTGGTTCGTCTCACCGTCAGACATCTATGGTCACTCTGTGCTATAAATGGCAGAAATAGACATTCTCAGCGTGCAATTAATCTGGCTTGTTCTAAACATATGATTCATGGATTACCTACATTCAGGTCCCTGTTCTGATGAGTTCTCATCTGTTAACACCAGGGGGAACGGGTTCCATGATTTAGGAGGCAATGTTTCCTACATATCATAGCCGTGACTGCCTCACACTATATTACCTTCAATACGCAACTGGAATGTGGCATGTCCTGCGTGCGCTGCAACTTTGGAATTATAAATGAGTATATTTGAATTCAAAGCCTTCTGGCTTTCTTCCTTTCTCAGCTGAAAATTCTCAGTAACCAGTTTGGAAGATGCTTGGGTGTGGGCGATCTGGTTGAGTGAAATTTTAACACAAGTAGACAATTGTTTGTATCACACAGATAAGGTCACTGTGTAAGGCCCTGAGCTGGCACACCCCATGCCTGTCTTTCTTTATCATGATACTTGCAGGAGACTTAGCTCCTGTAAAAGTACAACGTGATCACCGTGGGCTGGGAACTAAGTCTGAAGTAATTAACAGACAAGTCAATGCCCACAGACTTTCCTAGCCTAGTTCCCAAGGCTAGATAATCTTGCTTAGGAGAGCAAAATGAAAATGGAAAGAGAAATGAATTCTCAGTCTCACTTCTGAAGCCTAGGTACCATTTGAGTATGCTGCATTTAAAGTGTCAATCAACACCCCACCCCACCCCCCAGTTGTTTTACTGTTCAGCAAGAATATTTGGAAGTCTGGAAAATCAACACTATCCAGCTGTTTCTCCAGCAGGTCAGCCATATATTTCAAATGACAGCACTGCATAGGTATGTACATCAATATCTAAGAAAGCAGATGGCTTTATGTGTGTGTGGTCATTTTAATGCAACTATCTCAAATTCAGTCAAAAACCATGTAAGAAGACTGGATGCAGGCCTTCTAGCTGCGCTGATTTCAGAAGGCTTTTGTCAGAGTACAGCTGGAGTGAATCAGCTCACAGGAATTGACATCTGTTGGGTATCAGTTTTGTTTCCCATAAAAAATAAAATACCAAAATCCTGCACTGAGCTAACAGATAACTGCCAGCATATCATGACATGCTTGCCTTAAAAGACATGTTCCTGTTCTCTGATCCCTCATTTTATGCTTTTCATCACAGCGATGCTGATGTGCTGCAGCCCACAGGAGTGAGGACGTATGACATTTGTGCTGGACTTCCTTCGGAGGGTTTTGTGGAGGAAGGAGGAGGGTGTCATGGTTTTTCCCCCAAGTGCAGGAGGCTTCAAGCTCTCAGAGTGACACACTGCAGCCAATCAATCAGATTGCATTGTGTGACTCTAGTCATCTACCTCTCACCTCCCATCTGCTCATTTCCCTCTAATTCTCTTCCCATTTCACCAGCACCTCAGGGCTGTTCATCTCCCAATTATTCATTCCCTTTACAGAACATAATAAGCATTTTTTTTAAAATCACACCCATGAATTTTTGTATGGACAAGGTCTGAGGGGCATTTCTTTCTCCGCCCTCCTCCCTCCCCATCAGGCTGCAGAGAAGGGTGCAGCACCCCAGAGTGTGCTCTGCAACACACCTCAAGAGTATGTCTTCATCAGGTGGGAAAAACAAGGGTTTTTTTCCCCGGTACAGGGGAATGTAGATGTGCAGGTGTGAAGTAATTGTGGTAAAAGGTACTCTTTTAGTATTTGAAGCACTTGAAAATGAAATGCATGGGCAAGGCAGCTTGAAAGACATGTATGCTCCCGCAGGTGGTGCAGGCAGATGCAGTAAAGCTCTGCTCAGCAGTGCACAACTCCAGCACGGAAGCCATGAAGTGTGGCTCTCTGCCCAGGCTAATAAGCCTGCTGAAATCTCTTGCTAATGCAAGTCTGCAGCTTCTGCACTTGCGCTGGCTCACAGCTCTGCGTTAAGGTAGCACATCGTTGTGCTGCAGAGACCTGCCCGGAGGGGCAGCTTTGATACACCAGCTGCAGCATTTCAAAGAGATGAAGCAGCATCCGTGTCTAGGAGCACAGCTGAGCTGGTTAAGTGATCCACCAACGTGATGAGTCAGGGGGAAAAGCAGCATGAAAACTCTGGCTTAACCTTATTGCCAGCCCAGTGCTTAGCCCACAGGACACCGGTGACAAGCTGCTGCACTTCCCAAACAGGAGCTGGCTTTGTGGCCACCGTGGCAGCAGTAACCATCTTTCTCCCTGATGGTTAGCACATCCTAGGGAGAGGTCTCTGAGTAGTGCCTTGGCACATCAAAGCCAGGGGGGACCATGGCCCAGATCTGTGCTTAAATGCATGTGTGAAGAAGTCTCTGTGAGTGCATCTACACCGCGAAAGAGGCAACTGCCACAGAGTGACCCCCAGCATGAGACTCCTTGTCCTCCCGGTGCCTGCCAGCTCTCTCCACGCCCCTCCTTTCCCGGCAGCTGGCCCCAGCTGCTTCTCCCCACCGCAAACCCTGGGCACAGCTCACTGCAGGGTCTGCACCAAAGAGCAGTATGGGTGACACGGCACCACATTTGGCTTTAACCATGGCCCGGCCAGCTGTGCACCCTGTCCCAACCCGTCCCTTAGCCCACACCCCAGGGGATGCAGCACATACCCTTTGGCATTTGCTGTAAAAACAGTTCTCTGGTGGGCTATGACAGCTCTCAGCTTACTGCAGACACTCTGAACTGCAAAAACATACGGAAACGCTTAAGTATTTGGCATAGCACATACAGCCTTAAGGCCACTGAGACCCAGAGAAGAGCAAGAGCCAGGTCCTTTGCAGGGCACATTCAGCCAGACTCCTCTAGCAGAGGCTATCCCTGAGCAATACAGACAGGAGTCGGTCTGTGCCACTAACCTTGGAATTAGGGTGCACACCTTGGTCTTTTTTGATTTATCAGTGTGGATGTGCCTGATATCTCCTGCTCCTAAGTGCTTCTGACTTTCTGTGCCAAGGTCTTGCCTCCGTTACATCCTAAGTCCAGGGCAGGGGAAAGGCTTAAGCCCCTGGGGTGCAGTAAGTCACCCATCAAAAGGTAAGCCTAGTCATGAGGCCAAACAGAGACAACACTGCAGCAGCAGTAAGCACCAATTTACAGCAGATTCAGTGAGACTGTGCAGAATATGATATCCAAACAAAAGAAATACAGGCCAAGTAATGACGAAAATTTTCTTCTCCCACTTTATGAATATCACACACACACACACTCCTGTCATCACCATTCATGCTTTTCCTGCTCATCCCCATTTCCTTGCACACCAAGCGCTCTTCCTAGCCCAACAGCTTCCAGCCCCTTTGCTCAGGCACTCTAGTCCTTTATGCCTGCCTCATCCTTCAGTCTGCCTCTTTTGGTCCCATCCCAGTGACCCCAGTTCCGAGTATCCCAACCAGGTTTGCCACTGAATCATAGTCTCTTCACTTCTGTGTGGTGATAACAGGGAAGATGCAGCCCCAAGAGCAAAGGGTGTCAGTCTTCTTACTCCTCCATCCTACATCAGAAGTTTCCTGTCCTTAGCAAGAACAGCACTGCAGCATGAAAACAACCCTGCAGATGTACTATTTAGGCTGGAAAGTCAAACGCCGCCACAGCAGGAAAAGCCAAAATGTAGGTTGTGGGAGCAGCAGTCTCTCGGCTGGGAGCCTGGGGGCGTTGTGACCCCCGCATTGCGCCCCAGCCCCAGGAACACGCACTGTTCTTTCTTGGAGGGCTCTTTCCTCGCGCAGTGCTCAGGGTAGATAGTGCCGAGCTAATAAGTGGCTATTTATTTTGCTTTCTTCTAGCAGTTCAGCATGTGGCTCTGTGACACATTTGCTGCATACTATTCCAAGCCTGTTCTGAAGATAGCTTTTGTTAATTCCCTCCTGAGCTTTTCTGTGGAGTTCATCAATGCAGTACTCATGTGCCTCTTACATGCTAATTCATTTACTGCCACAGCACGACTGTGAGGGTTTTTTTAATTTCCATTTTGCATGTGGAGAGCTGAAGCACAGTGAGATTAGGGTCCAAGTATTCCTCTAATGTGGGGTGTCCATTTCCCAGTGCTGAAAGTCTGATTTTGCAGAGCGCTCAACATTACATGGCAGCTTGTGTGTTCAAAGCACATGTCCCATTGATTTCTGTTGCAGGTGAGCGCTGAGTATTTCTGGAAATTAGACCCCAGAGTCTATAGCTTGGCAGGCTGAAAATAAGCAATGCGCAACCTCACCATCTGTGTGAAGTTTGGTTTAAGTGACTTGCCAGGCTGACACAGGGCCTTGGGGAGAGAGGGAGAGCAGGATCTGCTTCTCTAGGGCTACACCCAACAGGCTTAACCAAAGGATCATTCCTGGTCTCCATCAGCCCTCCCCCTAAGCATCCCCATTTGCTTGCCCACTAGGTGTGCTTCCTAGCCCAGCTGCTTCCAGTCCTTTATGTCTGCCTCATCCTTCAGTCCACCCTGGGGCTCCCATCCCAGTGACCCCAGTTCCTAGTATCCCAGCTGGATTCACTGCTGAATCCTCATCTCTCCAATTCTCCTGCCAACGGCGGGGAGGATGCAGCCCTGAGAGCATGGGGTGTCAGTCTTCCAAATCCTGGCTCCATATCTTGCTACAGCCTGGCTTAGTGCAGGGAAAGTTGTTGTGATCACAAGTAAAAGTTGTAATTACAAAAGCCCTCTGCACCCCACGGCCTAGACAGGAGATGCGCATTGTGAGCGCTGAACCATCAACTCGAGCTGAACAAGTTTATTTATGCTGGGAGGCCATGCTAAAGCATGAGGCAATCCTTGGGGTCATTAAATGCTAAAATTAAATATGTTTCTACAGAGCATGTGTGAATTGCCTTTTCAAAGGCTTGTAACTCAGCCAGATGTAGGTGGATTTTTCACAGGGCAGCAAAAGACATAAGCGGTGTAAAACCATTTGTTTTATTAAGTGTCATGTCTCTAATCTAAACTACTAAACTTTTGGCAAATTTATAGCCAGCTGAAGACATAATTTACAATGCAATATTTTAGACAGCCTGAACAGCACCGGTTCTGCCATTCCCACCTTCAGCCTGTGTTTGTGCACCCGTGCACTGGTAATTGAGTGCTGTAAACAGATGAAACCCACACTGTCGACACCCTCAGAGAGCAACCAATTTCCTGCGCTGCCCCAGGGGACCCCCAGCACCAAGCTACCCATCCCTCTTGTCCTCGGTTCAGCCATGGCTTCTGAACTCTGATCTCCCCCTCGGCTTCTCTCGCTCCCGGCTTCTGCGGGTATTCTGTACCATCTCCCCTGCAGCCTCCCCAGGACCTGCTGACGTGCTGAGTAAGGTCAGGTCCAACAGCTCCTTTCCATTTCTCTCTGATGGATTAGCAGAATTCCGGTCAAAAGCTATAAAACTGTTCAACAGCTAATAATCTGCATTACTAGATAATGCATACATTACGTGATATGCATGCCCCTGGGACACCTGCTTTACTATCAAGATGTCTCATTCATAATCTGTATGGGGGAAGCATTTCCACAGAAGCATTCAGAAATTCTCCATCGTTTGAAATAATTCCTAATCCAGTAGTGAATATAAGTCTTGCACCATAGGTCTCGCATGTTCTAGAGCTACTTTAACTGAAAGCTTACATGGAGTCTTTCCTTTTTTCCCCAGCACATGTGGAAATGCACCCCAGCTACAAGCAGAGCAACCCAGGTGCCATCCATGGGCAATGAGAAGTTTTCACCCATTTTCATACTGATTTTTATTTGCTGGTATTTTACTACTTCTGCAGTAAATTGGTGCTGACTGTGAACGGGCATAAAACATGACCCATAAAAGCAGAAACATATGGTGAAGGAACATTAAGGTCACACCAAGGATAACAACTAGAAAGGTCTGCCTCGCACAGCCCAGCGGGGCATATGGAGGAACCAGTCTGAATAAATAAAAACCTTACATAAGTCACCCCCACAAACGGCCCCTTTCGGATCTAAAACTGTTCCAGTTGGCATTAGTGTACACCAGTTGGGATACCCTTCTTTCTGGGAGCAGGATCCCTTTTCTGAGAACCAACAATTAGTTTCAGCAACAAGTTCATCTGAAGATCAGTCCTTTTGAAAATGCACACATCAGGAGACAATAATGGCAAACCCTAATCTGTACTTTAAAATCCTTTCACTCTAATCTAGGACATAAAAATCCATGTGCTCTGACACAACAAAGTGGGGCAACGCATTCCAACAGGTTTTTTAGCTGCAATTTCAACATGGCTGATATGGGGGCTTTTGATGAACCATTAGGCAGGTCATCGCATCTTCAGGTGGTCAAATTTCTACTTCAGAGCAGGAAAAGTTAATGGTGTCTTGATGCATAAATTATACATTTTCACAATTAACTTGCTTGGCTCTACTTTAAAAGTTTTACCCCAACTCTGAATTCCCTGAGTCTCTAATGAGCTTGACTTGGTGATGGTAATGCTCCTGCAACCCATGTTATCCTAAGAAAAATTTTTAACCCCAAATTTTATTAAAGTTATCCTTAATTAGACTTTGATTAAATAAATTCGATTAAAAAGCACAGGCTGTTTGGTCAGAATATATATGTAGCTGTTAGGTAAAATTTCTTTTCTCTGCAGGGCCATTTTAAATTGCACTAGGATTTCAGACCTGTTTGCACTGGTAGCAGGTTAAAAGCGAGCACTCTTTTGATGCTTGGGAGAGAGAAGGAACAGTCATCTCCCAGGCTGTACTTGGTGACTGCACAGGGAACAGGCAAAGGCAGAGAACAGTCTTTGTCACTTGGACTGAAGATCAAGTTCAGACATCAGGAAGTGACCCAGATGTAGCTGCAGAAAGGCAGATCTTGTAAAGAAAAGCAAGTCACAGGGAGGCAACTTGCTGCTGCTGGACCCAAGCGTAAGAGTAAGATGACACTGGAGAAAAAGGTAACTCTTCAAAGAGCTGAGCTCCTTCATGTGTTCCCCTTCACTGAATCCATCTCTCCAATTGGGGCTGCTCGCTCACCGAGGTTGGGTACCCGAATAGATGCAGGCATGCTTCTCCCACTGTGGCTGGCCAAAAGACTATGCCCTATTGGCACAGTGATATGTTGAGAGCAGTCTCTGAGTCTTTAACTGCTAGGCTTAACCATCCACCATAACTATTCATTACATTGCACACCCAGATAAAACCTCCAGCTGTTCCCAAAAACAACAGCTCATCAACAAAAGCCAGCATGAGCGCCTCAGGCAAATGCTTTGCTTTTGTGTTAGCTCCCTGTTGACTAAAGCAACCCAAGGCCCCTTTCTGACCATCAGGGCTTACAGAAGGTTTGGCCACAGCTGAAAGGGAGGTGATTTTCTTCCCTGTGCTCCAAATTTTCACACCATTTACATTGCTCTCAAATCCCACAGCTCATAAGTGACAGGCTCTCTACATGGATGCAGACCGTTCAGAAGAGATGGCCCAAGACAGGAGAAGTGTCTGTTGCCATTGCTGCTCCCAGGATTATCAAACGGATGCAGCCAAGCTCTTGGATTGAACTGACTTTGCTATTATTGTATTAATGCTGGTTTGCATGTTTACTACCTTGCCCATTTCAAACTTCACTGAGCTGAATCTTAATAAACAGATATATTCTGAATGGATTTTTGTTATTGTTGCTTTTTTATTATTTTTTTTTCCCCTGGCCATTAAGACTCATTATGTGGAGTCATCAGCTGTTTTGCTTTGTTTCCCATCTGTTCATACAGTACTTTGGTTCTGGGACTTCTCCCAGTGTGTGAGATAATACTGCAGATGGGAGTGCAATTTCCACTGTTTTGATTTTGCCCCAGTGGGGCTTCGTGTGGCCACTGGTGGAAAAATGACAATTGCAATGGTTTTGATCAAAGATTTTCCATATTATAGAAACTTGTCAAATCTCAAGATTTTCAAGATCATGTTGCCAACTAGAGTCAGTGGCACTTCTTTTTCTAAGAGGATTTTCAATCCTTTCCCCATCTAAAATGCCTCCATTCTCTGAAGTAAACAAGGACTCTTTTTTGAGAACAAATCTTGTGCAATTTCCAGTCACAGGAAAAACCACCCCTGCCTGTGGCTGGGGAGAAGATAACGTTCTGGTCCCATTACTGTTAAGGGGAGCAGAAACTGGAACCTAATGAGACTTTGAGGGGCAAGTCTAGTCTCCTGTGACCGCTGGTAACCACCTTATATCAGACTTTTCACTCTTGTATCAGTTAGGTTGTCATATTGACAAGCTGCTTCAGTAACTCACTCCTCTGATGACTAGCAAACCTACTCCTCTAATTTGCAGTCAAGGTATACTTCAGTCAGCTTATATCCATTTGATCTTATGCCTAAGTTGTCCTTTTTCTCAAATACCTGTTCTCTCTCCCCAGTTTTTATTCCCTCCTGTATTTGTAGAGAATGATCATATCCATTTCAACCTTTGCTCTGCAAGGCTGAACAAACCACTGTTTTCCATAGTTTCTTGCTGGAAAAATATGCTCTCTGCTCTCCTCACCCTCCTCGCAACTCTCAGGTGAACTGGTTTCAGTTTATATGCATCTGCCCTGGTGACAGGAGCCAAAGCACTGCTGTCAGTCCTGAAGCCAACGTACGGGCACGTACCTGCTCCAGCTTCACTCCCTCCCACTGCTGCTTGGTGCCGCATTTTCTCCTGGTCTGCATTTTGAGATTTATTTTAATTTTCAGGTGATGATTTCAGTTTGGTCTCAGGCACATCTTGAAAATGCCCTCTTTGTCCCCCTCTGCGTTCATTTTCTAACATAGATTAAGTGGCTACAAAAGTATTTTGGTCAGATATTCTCTGATTCCATTTCCTGGCATTTTTCTTCCAGATCTATAATTCCTGTGTAATTTCTCAGCATCTCTGCCACTAAAATTGCTAGACGCTATATTTGGAGTAGGTTGTGCCCAGGGAGAGCTTCTCTCTAGGCGTAGGATGGCGGTATTACATTTCACAGGGACATTTCTCTGTGGTCACAGTGCAAGACTCCAAGCTATTCTAGCAGCATTGGGCTCCAAGATTAAGAAAGCTTTAACACAGCACTGGTCCAGTGGCAGCTCTAGCGAGGACGTGCTTGTATGGCTTTACAGCCAGTGGCCGCAGAGCCAGGAGGGGCAACCTGCAACCCTGCACCTTGTCACGCAGCAGGACAGTGCTCCAGGGGTGGGAACAACCACTGTCCCCCCAGCCTCCGGGGTAAATCCACCTCTCATAAGCACTGCTCTCCCCTGCAGCTAATTACTGGGCAGGTAAACCTGCAGTGATATCTGGGAAGTCAGAGAGGAGAAGACCCATAATTGTTCAGCAAGGCTTTTCATCCTTAAATTACAGATACCCAAGAAGGCTCAGTCTTCATATATTTACCCCTTTCAGAGGAACATAAGTGCTAAAGAAAAGGTCAGCCACCTTTTTTTTGTTAAACCCAACATTTCAGCATAGAAACGTTTACAAAATTACCATGTTTACTCAAGGGTTTAAAGATTTTTACGCTGTGAGTGGAGCAGGAGAGGAGAGTTTTTTAATGAAACTGCAAAAATTGCTTTAATAAGGGAAAAAATTATAGGGCAATTGTGAGGGAATTCTATTTAAGATGACAACTAATGCCAGGAGATCACCTACGCCTGGTGTAAACCTCCCTGGAGTATCCAGGAATCTCAGCCATGGCCTGAGACTCTCGTTGTATAAGAGATGTATGA
Source organism: Aptenodytes patagonicus (assembly GCF_965638725.1). Taxonomy (NCBI): domain Eukaryota; kingdom Metazoa; phylum Chordata; class Aves; order Sphenisciformes; family Spheniscidae; genus Aptenodytes; species Aptenodytes patagonicus. Next base: position 41,225,083 of record NC_134950.1, read on the forward strand.
ACCTAAAGAGGCAAGGAGGGGGGATATATAAAGACAAGTAATGCTGGTAGAAGTCTGTGGACCTTTTAGTAGGCCTTAGATATAAATCTGGTCTAATAAATCTAATAAAGCACACAATTATGCTTCCTAAGCGCAGGCTTTTACCTCAAGTTAGGCCAAACTGTAATTTCAGGGGAAGAAGAATCAAAGCAAATACTCATAGGAGAAAATCTGTCGAAGCAGTGAACTTTTCACCTCTAATAGCTAGTAATGACCACGGGCTACAAGATCAGATGGTTCACTTAACTGCCAAGTAACGAAATTAGGCTAAAAGTTAGATCTAGTCTGCCCAGAGGCAACATGACAAATTAGATTCATCCACTCGCCATATTTGTATTAATGCACTTTTGTATTAGTGAACAGATTATAAAAGAAGGCTTTGCCTTGAGGCAGGGTTTTCTGGCACTGAACTCATTTTCAAGCTGAGGTCCTCCCCTGAGGGCATGATAAGACTCTCCCTTCTTTGCAGCCAAGGATCTGATCCTCAGCAACGATTTACCTGTGAACAGCTCTTAACACTTTGGAGCTTTAAAAACTGCAGATTTCTTTCTATAAAGCTACATAAATTGTACACTCTTGCTATATGTTTTAATAATAATGGAATATTTAGTTAGCATCTTTCTAAAATCATTCAGTGTGTTCCACTGCTAATATTAAAAAAAAAAAAAAAAAAAGTTGTTTTAAAATCAGCTCTCTGGGACAGGCTCTGCAAACTCATCCTGGCCCCCAGTCTTGGCTGGCAGTCAGTAGTGAGAACTGCTGACTATGCCGATGGCCACCTCTCTTCATGCTGTGGCTGCGACCCTGCAAAGGGTTGTAGCCCTGTGGTCTCGCGGCCCCGTGATTCGTGGGACTCACAGCACTTCATGTCAGTTGTACGTGTGCGTGTTTCTAGCACGAGGCTACACTTTGCAGCCGCAGCAGCGTGGCATCCCTCTGACCTGGGAGGGACCTGTGAATCAAGAACGCATTTCTTTTTCCTCTGAAGATGAAAGACTTTTAAAATTAATTGCATGACATTATGGCTTGTCTGTGTTGTCAGCTTTGATTTTGCTGTGACAAAATGATGGCCTCTCCCTGTCATACAAAGTGATGCCATGTCTGTGAGCACCGCGCTCATCAAGTGGCAGCAGCGAGATAAAGCATCACTGCCATCTGCATTGAAAATAGTTTTGAGGAGTGTGGCATGGAGGGTGAGGCAAGGGCAGACGTTACACTCCTGCAGGGGAGCCAACCCGGCCATCGCTTGCTGCAGCTGGTGTTGGCTCTGCCGTACCACCCACAAACCTATGTCTGGTATCCAACCCTCCTCACCCCATCCCCACAACCAGTGCAAATTACTGAGGGTGATACTCTCGAGAGGTGTAATTTTAAGCATTCAGAGCTGAATGCACAACCACTAGCTCTAAAATTGGAGGTCTTAAAAGAGCAGCTCTGCTGCCTTAGCAGGGCTGGACGAAGAAAGCGGAAGCAGAAGCAGCGGGAGGAGACTAACCCATTTTCCCTTTAGAGGGCAGTGGTGTTCATCGTACAAAAGCTGCATTTCCGAGGAGGTGAAACCCTTATCGTTAATAACTGGGGTCACCGGCACCACAGCAGCAAGTAATAGGAACCAGCACTGAAGTGGTGCTGCTGGCCACACTACACCGTACAGAAGAGCATCTCACTCTGATATATTTTCTATAATGCTCTGTGCAGGGGCTTATTAATTTCGCCTTGTTTTCCTTCACAGTAATCAGACGAGTAATTACGGTTCCACAGAGAGGCTTCCTTTCTCCCACCACACCGCGAACACAGTCCAGGGTGAAGCGCTCCTTACTGTCAATGTTTGCCAACTTACAGCCTCTGTCCGAGCCAGATGAGCCCTTCCTGTTAGATTTATGCCAAGCCAGTTTGGAAAGCCAAATAAGAGTTGATTTCAAAGGCAGTACTAACCTTTTCATGGGTTTGGGTGAGGTGTCCCGCTCCAGGTTGGAGGACGCATGCTTCACGTGCATGGCATTGTAGGAGGTGTGGGTGTACTCGTTTTCATCACTGTAGTCGGGACCGAGTAATGTTCGAGCCCACGTCCCCATGTCGTACGGAGGAAGAGTCCCCCCGAATTCAGAGGGCAGGCATTCAGGGTGTATTAGCTGGTGAAGGCTGTTCAGGTTGTTACCATGAAGAAAGATCTTTAACAAATAAAAAGAAAGTTCAAAGTCATCATCGATTCCTTACTTCATTAAGTACAATAATAACAGCACTAATGAGGTGTGGAGCATCATTAGTTGACGCTGCAGTTTCAGGTGGGAATTTCTGAAGGACTCAGGGCTAGTGTGGGTGGGCGGGAGGAGGGGGATTAGCTTTGGGGTGCGCAGCTGAAGAATTAGGCTGGCATCATAAATACTTCTGAAAATCCTGATTTGCTTACTTTTGGCACATGACACTTTCACTTTCCTAAGTACCAGATCAGGGAAAGTTCAAGTCAGGAATAATGACTGATTATTGCTACTGTAAGAGGATAGAGGCTTGTACGAAGAGCGGTGAGAAGAAAAGGGAGATAGTGGAGCTTACTGAACGAAGATGTGAAGAGTAGGTCCTCAGCGTTTGAGAGGGCAACCCAGCCCTGCACCCCGGGACTGACGTTTCCCAGGGGTGTAAGTCTGTCGCCCCTTTGCACTGCTTCAGTGACATTTGTCTCTCTAATCTTTCTTTGCTTTCAGGCTGGTACTACCCATGTCCTGCCTGGTCAGACACACCCCAGGGTGGGTTCTGGGGCCTTCTGAGAAATGATCCAGTGGTGATTTGATAGACTGCAGAGGACAAATGGCCAAGATGACTGCAGGACCACAGTTCACATGGGTTTCGGTGGGGAAGACCTGCCTCTTCTGCAGTGTGAGCAAACAGCCCTCAGGCACAGGCATTTTTTGTGGAAACAAGTGAGTTACCACCATGTGAAAACGGTCCACTTGCTGAAGGAATGAAATAGGAAATTTTACTCCAACAAAAAGAGCTGAGCTGAAGTTTCCCTCACTGCAGGTGACTTCAGCCAGGCCTGATAATCCCTTCACATTGCCAATTCTCTCTATCCCTGATCATGTCCCATTAAAATGTGTCTACACTTTGTCAGTGATAACAGCTTTCTGGGCCCTGGCTGAGTTATTGATTCAATACAGACCATTGCAAACTCTAAGTTTTAATAACAGCAGCAATTCTCTGAGGCCATATGAAAAATGCAGAGAGAAAAAGAAGGAAGAAAAGAAAGCAGGCACCTACTCAGTTACTCCGGCTCTGCAGCTTCCTACCCCCGCCCCCGGCCCCATCTAATTACCCTTTTCCTTGTCTTGTCTTTGAGGAAGGGTTTGATTAGCGTGTACAGGGCATGGATGTACCAGGGCTGGTTGACAAAATGGACTCCTCCAAAACGGGCAGGAAAGCTGTCCTACAGAAAGAAAGAAAAGGAAGGCAGTTAATAGTTGCAGTGCTTTAGCCCGGCAGTCAATAGGATGAAAGTCAGAGGAAGAAGTCTGCCTCTTTCCATCTGCGGACGAGCACTGGGCTTGCTGGAAGGGGGGCAGGAGGGAGATGGAGAAAGAAAGACGCCTGGAAACGTTTGCATCAGTTTCTTCTGTTAGCAGACACAGTCCCTTCTCCCCTCCACACACTAACGCATCAATTGCTGATGATTTAAAGTAGGCTCTCCAGACACTTCGCCTGAACATTTTTTAACTCCATCAGGGCATCTGACTTGGCTGGGATGGGAAGTGAGAGGGGGCTGATGAGCACCGCTCCCTCGAGGGGAAGCTTTCTAATTTCTCATTGTGTGGCGTAAGGCAAGCCCCCGGTTCCCACGCACATCGCTGCACACAGCTCACCTTTTCACCCTTCGGCCTCCCTGCCTCCCCCCTGTTAAAATCATCATTACAATGGCTGACCTTTCGGGGTGAGCGAGCAGCATATTATGGGGAGGAGGATGGGTGGGAAATGCTGATAAGTGAAGGTGTAGGGAGAGCGCACCATGACGGCACCATGGAAACTGCCGGAGCCCAGCGCTGGCTGCCAGGCTGTGCACAAACACCCTCGGCATTAGCATGCAGGTAGCGTCCCACCAGGGAGGTGTTTGCAATAGCGTCCTACTCCGCTCAGCCTGTGTGGCACGCTTAATAAAAGAGGAGGTTGCTGGCGTGTCTTTAAAGGTTATTGTATATTGTGATGGGCATTTTGTACCTACACTCTCATCTAACAAATGTCAGTCAGTCAGGGAAAAGCCTAGGATTTTTTCGCCTGCATAAACAGTGGGACGACCGCTGCTCCTGCGTGCAAATACGCTTCCAGCGAGAGGAGAGGTGTCTATCTCTCCCCCGTGATGGGAGATCCTGATGAAGCCGTCCTCATCCTGCCTGTGCTCCTAACCCCTACAGCTCAGCATATAAAGACAGAGCATAATCAGGTCTCTTCCTTCAGGGCTTTGGCTTCAGGACTCAGGCAGGTTCATTCCCCCCCACAATTAGCGTGGGGTATCCTGGGGCTTTCTCTCACCTTTCTCCAGAGCATCAGAGATTGAGCGCAGCTGGTGAGAATAAGGGGTGGATCTGCGAGATGATATGGAAAATCCCCTTATACACCTGCTTGGTATAGCTTCTGCGCCACTTCAAGGTCAAATTATTTCCCAGATTTAGCACTGTGTAGGCATCCCACCACCTCCTACCACCCAAGGCAGATTGGCAGGACTCTATGCTATTTAACACTGGCCATGGATTGCCCTGGCAGTCATCTTAAACCATACTCGGGTAACGTTTGTGAGCAGCCACAGGCATTAAGTGATACCTTTTTCTTTTGCTAAACAGTAGTATAAGCCGCTTACACCTTGGACATGTCAGTTTATCTGAAATCATTACAAATCTCAATATTGGATGCTCTGTGCAAGACTAGTGGGTAGTCAGGCCAGCACGCAGGGAGGCCAAGCAGTGCAACATAACAGGTTATCCCATTTTAAATCCCAATAAGCTATGAGCTGAGCTTTTTAAGAATGGCACACGTTCTGTGGAGGTGTTCATTCACTATAAAGACAACTGTATTTCCATTGCTGCTGGAATATTCATTAGAGTTTAGGAATGCAGCTCTGACTGGTATAAACTACTGCAGTGCTACAGGTTGCAGTGAATTCAACTGGGCTGTGCTGAGAAACAGCTGCAGAGAATCTGAGTCCACCTAGAAAAAACATTGACCGACAGAAGTGTGAAGTGAAGCCAAAAGTGATTTTCTACCCTGTGATAACCTAACATTGGGTTTTAGAGCAGACCAGAGCCAAAAATACCCATCTCATGCAAAATTCACATATTCAGTTGCTTTCCTCCCACATGGGAATGAAAATTTGAAGATCTGAAACTTTCACAGAATATTGTAAAAAAAAATTAAGAGATATTGGATATTGGAATGTTCCACATTTGCCTTTTTTTTTTAATTCTATATTTGTCAAGGCCACTGCCATCACACAAGTTGTATCGCTAAGGGAGAAGTTCTGGACCCCTTTGCTCTTTGGGGCTGAGCTGCTACAGCTGTCACAGGTTGTACCATACACAGCATAGGTCAGTGTAGAAGATACAGTCTGAGTCTGAAGCAAAGGACAGAAAAGAAATGAGAGATGGGAAGCAGGGAAATAACTTTAAGACACAGAGATTTATACTGACCCGCAAAAGAAAAATTGTTTTTCCTTCTCACTGGAATGCACAGATGATATTAATCACAATCTTCAGCGAGAAATGTCAGTCAGACTTCATTTCCAAGGGGGAATGTGGTTTTTTTAGAACATGTTGACCATTACCAATGTGATAATGATACCACATTACCCAGAAAGGTCTGAATGCTGAGAATTATAGGAACCAGCCAGAGGTTTAAACTGGCAGACTGCCTCTGGAAAAGGTCGTCTAAGGAGAAGGATGTACTTTCCTATATAGAAAATGAATTTTATGTCCACCCAACATAGATTGTTGAGTCCATAAACTAGATTCTGTCTGGTACATCAGTAGATTAAGTGTTACAGGAAATCCCCCCATATAACAGTTTTATTTAAAGGCAATTGCTTTCTTTTCATTCTGAAGGTACACCCGAAAATGCACAAAGACCCTTGAAAAGGCAGCATGATGGCCAGGAAAAAAACAACCAAAGAACATTTTTTTGTGTGTAACTTTCCGCTAATTTTTGTTCCTTACCCTATTAAGCACAATAAGCTCTATTTGACCTTCATCCCTCAGTCCACCTGCATTTGTAAGGCTGTCAATTAGAGCAAGGACAAAGACATAATTTTTTTTTTAAACCAAAGAAATTTGATATGGGAATCATCCAGACACTGTTTGGAACTGCAACATACTAATTTTGCAGAAGTCCCTAATTAGAGCAGAGCTGTCTTGGAAAGAAAAGCTCCCGTCTGGAGGTCTGCCTTGCGGAGTTCCAGGAAGATGTATGAGACCTTTCCCACACCCCACTTAGTGTCTCTGCTGCTTTCCCTGGGGCAAGGTGAAAGTAGCTGAAATTGATTTTCTGCTGGAGAGCTTTTGCTTTTAGGAATTCTCTTTTGATTTCTCATGTCTTGTGATTCCTTGGGAAGGTGTATTTTATAATGAGGTGCATTTTTTGGAGCCTACTGTGAAAAGGACCCTGGGATCATGGAGCCTTTTCTTAACCTGATTCCTTGTTAAAAATACCTAATCCTGAGGATATATTTACATTTTATTCCAATGGCATAAATAAAATATAGCACGCAGGAATTGGTCTAATTATTTGTGGGCACTACTGTCATTTTATCTGAAAACCAGGCTGGACATATTAGCAGGTTGCTCAGAGATGCAATTGCAGCGTGAACAAATACATCCAACCCAGTGCTAATCTAGCTAACTTGCTACTCAGAAATACCGGGAAAGAAACAGTGAAAGGACTCCAGATACCTGCTTGGGCAGCTAGCTCACTCCAGAGTCAAACCAGGTCTTCTTCATTGGGACCCGAAGTGAACTAAGCCAAGGAATGTATCTAACCATGCTGCAGTGGCACCTTTCCCAAACTGTAAAGGTAAACCTAGAGAGACAAAATTGTCCAAACACAGGGTTTTAGTTGTTCCTGTTGATTGAATGAAACTGGTGCCCAAGATGAGTCTTTTCTTTTGCCTGATTTGTCTTTTTGTAATTTTATATATTCTTTTCTTTACTGTTTTCAGTTATTGCCCTCCGCATCATCCCCAAAGAAGAGAAAGAAATGAACACTGGAGCTGCCACAGACACCCCAAAATCCATACAGGCCTCAACACATCTTTCATTTCAGATTGGAGAAGTGTCTCCAAGCTTGCAGATCAGAGGAAAATGTTACGGAGAACACTGTTTCCCTTCTCCGCTCAGACCTCCTGTGCAGGGAAATTTCTGAACTGAAATGAGTCTGGGACTGAAAACCCTCAGTACATAATGTTCCGCTAAATAGCTCAGGAACGATAGCTACGAGGTGAATGAGAGGCAATTTTTCACTCTTTCTGCCCGTTCTTGCCTTCACAACATCTATTTCTTTTGGCATGAGTATGCATCAGAAACCTTTTACTGTGGTGTTGTTCTGAACTGCCTGAAGGCTAAAAATCAAGATGATGTCCCAGCATCTCCTCACACCAAAGTGTGGCAGGAAAAGCAGAACAATCTGTGGAATACCAAAATTAGGTATAAATCCAGCCTGATGCTCAGGGCCAATCTTTTTGAACTGCACAAATTGGCTACATAGACCAATGATCTGAGCTCAAAAACCAAGTTACGGCATTTTTCTGGGTTATGGGACATCTGAATTTTGTGACACAAACATTTTTAAAATGCTTTCATAACTTCTACCCTTTGCAATCAGAAAAACAAACACACATCTTGCCAACCAAATGCACTTTAATCTCGACCATACTTGCCAGTTTACTGCAAATCAAAATATAATCCCCTTTGAAAGAAAATAATTTCCCATAGATTCAGGAAGATTTTGATCATAAACAAAACTGTTTAAACCAAAAGGTCATTTAAACTGAGGATAAAAACAGCATCTTCATGCCTGTGCACTTACATAATCAGTCCCCGCAGTGGATTAAAGCTCTCACAGACCATATTAATAGTTCAGGAAGATTTTATTAATAGTTTGGTGATAGTTTCTCCACAGAGAGTTTCCGCGAGTGTGTGATTTTAATGGATTGGCACGATAAGGGAAGGAGGCTTTCCGCTCTCCAGTTCTGGATCCAAATTCAGCCTCTGAAACAGTGGCTGTGGTTGAAAGTTGTTGTACCCTGATTTTATGACTTTGTCAGGTATTGGATAGGTTGTGTTTATCAAAAACACGTTCCTGAGCACGTTTGAATGAACGCCGTGTTACGCCCTTGGTGTGGACAGAGCAGGCTGTCGTATAGTGCGTGCTAGGAGAGAAGGTAAAGTGTCCCCCCCATCGCTACAGCTTCAGCTTCTAATTTTAATGCAGCTCCTAAGAGTTGAACGCTTAGTTCAGGAAATCCCGTGGGCAGGAGGAGGTGGGAGGCAGCGGCAGGGCCGGGGGCCACGAGGACCCTGGGACCCGGCTGCTCCCGCACCTCTCCGAGCAGTCCCTGGGGCTGCGGGAGCCAGGCCTGCTCCTGCTCACCTGCTGCAGTGACTGCTCTGAGCCCAGGCACGTTTCAAACCTCCGTCTGGACAAGTTGCTCGTCTTTCCGTTATCTTTTTTTGCTCCCCTGTGTTTTTGAAGAGACGGGAATGCAAAATTAATGTTGCCGGTGGCAATAATTGCAAACTGGTTTGCTTCTACCTTGGCATGCCCTCAGAGTACACAGGGCTTGGAAATAGCTGCAGAGTAGGGGAAAACCGTTAAAAAAAAGACATTAGTGCTAGCAATATGACAATGTTGACCTGCTCAAATATCACCGTAAAAAGAATTCTTGCAGTTGGGAAGAACTCATTGATTTGGGGTAAGCTGTGACTGTTAACTGCTCACACCGAAACGCTCTCTTTCCTCTGAAGCATACAGTAGCAAAGGACTGGAGCAAAATCACAGGAAAATATGAGTGCTTGGTTTATTTTTACACTGCATACCCACATATGTAGATGAGTACACTCTGAAGTACTGCTGTCACAGAAATGGAACTGAAAAATGAACACTGGGATGCATTCTCCTAGACATTTTTCATTATGTTTGTTATCTCTCCTGCTACACTCGATAACTTTTAAAATTCAGTCGTTTGCAGTGGGTTTCTCCCGGTCATTATTGCACATTAGTGAGGTCCTACAGAGCATCTGTTCATGGGTGTTGGCAGATGGCACCAATAAATCAGGTTATAGAACACAGATTTGCTCAGTAAACTTTGATTTGTCCTGATAGAATCATGCTGTCATATCATCCGGTCTAACAAAATAACTTGTAACCTTGGGGCAAAAAAAGGATTTCTTCACTACCTTTTTAGAAGAAACCCTTTGCTGAACCAGCTCAGAATAATTTAGGAACGGAAAATTTCTCAGAAGCAGTGACTTCACTGGATTGACACCATACGCCTGTGCTGCTTTTTTGCTTGGCATGTGCCCCTGTTGATGTCAAAGTGTTTCACACACTTAAGGTACAGCCTGAGGCTCCCTCCAGAAAAAAAGGTGAATAAATTATATTGATAGAGAAACAGCAGGTTCATTCAGGGGCTTGGTTGAGGAGGTACACAGAGAAGAGAGGAATTCAAAAGGTGATTAAAAAATAATAATACAAACAGCACTGACACACTGATTTGGAAGTAGCCCACACGTGTGTGACTGGGCTGCCACAGTTTGCTCTAGATTAAGTCAGATTAGGCAAGGCCAGATCAGGGAGCTGCTGGCGGAGCAGGAAGAGTGAAAGTCACATGCTAAGCTAAGGAGGGGTAGATTGGGTAACAGGAACAGGCGGCAGCGTGGGAAGGGACATGAATTTGACAGAGGCTATTTTTCAGAGTTAGTTTAGGAACTTGTTATGATCTTTGCAGCCAGCTGTAGCAAACTGGGCTAAATTGTCTCCAATGTCCTGATTTTTGGTGTAAACTGTAGCTCAGAAACACTTTCATATCCAGCTTTCTTAAGTGAGGGTGACTGCAAGCTGAGTCACTTCTATTCCCGTATCTCACTGAACATGAATGTCTAAAATTAGTTGTGAGGGAAGGGAAAAGCATCAGGAAGATCATCAAAGCTGAAAGTAGTTTAGGGCTTAATTAGAAACTGCAAAATGCACTGGGCACAGTGCAAGCCTGGCCTGGAGGCTTGCTGGATGTACGCAGGTGCTGCTGGCACCTGTGTGACCACAGGTCGGCTGTGATGCTTCTCTCTCCTTAGGTGCCAAGCCCTTGGCTGGCTGTGACCTACGAGCTTTGGTTGCTCACTCGAAATCATCGTCAGAAGAAAGTCTCCGTGCAAACGTCACGTTTCTGAGAGAAGTGACGTCCCTCCAATCCTTTCCCTGACACCAAGAGTTAAAGCGATGCTGTTCATCTCTGAGCCATTGGTGGATTGTGTGGGTGTGAGTTGCTCTCAGTTTTGGGCGTCTGATAAACAAGTGTTTTTTTCCTGTAGCCAGATTTTAATGCAGAACCTTCTGAGGCAAAATGGCCACCAACAGAATGAGCAGGCCCAGCAGTGAAAGTAAAAGTCAGCATTAAGACATCTTTAAGGAAAGACCACCCTAATTTCCTTGCACCTAGAAAAGGATCCACCCAGGGAGCACTGGGGTTAAAAAGTTTGGCATGGAAAACTTGACCTGAAAAATATTCTATTTTTAATATAAATTTTTTGAAAAATAATAACTTAAAGATTTTTTTGAAAGTAATTTTTTAAAGTTAAGATCTAAACAAAATTAGTTAGCGCTATTAACCACTGTAGCCAAAATCCACAATTTTCCTCAGCTGACCTGATTTAAACCTCTCTCTCCCTAGCTATTTCTATTTCCATAGACAGGCCTTGCACCCATCCAGAGGGGCAGTAGATCTGTGGGACACTGTGGTTGAAAGCACAGGGAATGAAGGAGTTAGGGCAGAGAAGAAGACGACCCTGAGCCAATTGCACTAGGATTTAGAAGGCTGTTGAAAGGAAAGAATAAAGTGCATGCAGAAAGCCAGTCCTGAAAAGGACAAAGTAAAGCACCTTATTTCTTGTCCAGCACTATTAGAATTTTAAACAAAAAAACCCGTCCAAAGTCCACTTCTTTAGATATGCATTGTTATGCTGAGAATCTACATCATGTGAAACATTTATTCTATATTTTCTTCACATCGCCACTTGCTGTATCTATGTATCTGCTCCCTGCCAAAATAGCCCTGTGTCTGAGTGAAGGGGCAATGAAGGCCAAACTGTCACGGTGAGGACAATTGCCCACAGCATTAGTTAAAGTCAGCCAAAGAAAAGCAATTAAAAAAGGTCTTGTGGCACTTGCCTTTCTTCTCAGAAGACCTACTGACTTTGCAGAAAAGCTTTCCACCTTGCCTATGAAAGCGCCAAGGTGTTACACAGAAATCATACAGTCATATTACACTTGTGATTGAAAGCTGATGATGGAGAAAAGGAGATTTTGTTATTTATAGTGCTAGGCAACCTATTTGGCACCGAACAGAAGTCTGCTGTAGCTTGGTTTGAACAAAGCCTGGAATCATCTTAAAGCTTTTGCATGTGCATTTAAATATAGAGTGGCATGTAAAGGAGATTATAAACTATTATTGTGATGAGATTATAACCTAGAAAGAAAAATGTTTTTTCTAACCTAGGTCAGAAAAAAAAAGATCAAGCAATTTTTTTATTAGCATTTGTTGACTGACTGAAACAAACTCTTTGACAGAGACTATTCCTTTTCCAGTAAATTTCTCTGCATCTAGCAAGAAGTTAAGAAAATCCTTTGTGCTGACTTCTCCATACAGCTCCTTGAAGGTATCATAGCCTTCTAGCACCCATTTTCTCAAGGCTATCTGCTAAACAGAAGCTAGATTCCCATCTTATTTCACTAGGAATTTCAGTTTTTACCCTAATTTGTTTGAGATTGGAACCTCATTTTAAAATGGAAGGTTTCCCTTCACCTAGCTCTCGCACAAACCCTTTTTAAAACAATTTCTATGGTCTCTGTCATCCTTGACGAATGTACCCTGATGAGTGTCCCCCGGTGAAGATATTTTTCCAATTCTTTTTTCTCTTTGAAGAAAATGAAATTTTCAGATTAACATAATAGTGGGTGTGGGGGGGTGTGTGTGTGAGAGTGGGTGAGAAAACCCTGTGACCTACTCTGTTTTAAAGGGAGTCAAAATGCTAAATGCCTCTGCAGTGGTGGAAACCCAACTCTGGAGGGATTCGATACGAGGCAACTCACACTGCATTAGATAAACACCTGACAGCAGCAGCACCTTTGCTTCATGTACAACCTCTTATTCTTCAAAACAATAGAAGCCTAGGGAAAAAAAAAATCTTTTATTATTTGCATGATTCAGTCTCTGTCCTTGTTCTAATATCTTAGTGAGATTGCTTAGCTTTCTTATCCCTCCATGCTGAAGAGAAACTTTTTTCATGTATTTGTGTCTCACAAAGTCCCACATAGTTGCAGGCCTGAATTGACAGGAACAGACCAACGTGTTGGCTCTGCAGTAAAATATAATCTCTTCGTGTCTGCCCTTTTGTGATCTCTTTCTCTTTTTTAATTTTTTTTTTTAATAATGGAGCAGTGCCTTGGTAATGAGAAACCTGACCATAATTGAACGTCCTTGAAATAAGTTTTGAGAACAAAAAAAAAAAAGTGAGTAATACTAAAGATACATGTGAAAAGATGTAAAGATACATTGTGGAAAACATTTTTAGGAAAGCTGTTTTTACAGTGGCAGACAGCATTTTACGTTTCATGACATTTTCTACACCCTGCATTTAAGAAACAAGTTATGAAGACCATTTTGCAGTGAAGAGCCTTGTACTGTGCAGTACAGAGAACACTGATATTTTTCCCCTGTGGTGATAAAAGTAGGCATTGCTAATAGCACCACCAATAGCTAAGATTGTCTGATGCTCCATTTGCATTTTGTTATAACTTTGCAAGAGTTTTACATGTTGGGCTCAAATGTTTCAACAGGAAGCTAGACACATTTTTTATGGGGACAGTTTTGGGGGCTGGAGGGTGGGGGTGAGGAAGTGATTTGAGTGTTTCTCAATGGGCTTGGGGGGGCAAATATTGTTTTCTGCACTTCAAAAATATTTCTATGACTACTGGAAGGTGGAGATTTAAAGCTCAAAGCCTTTGGGGCATGGACCCAACCTTTCACATAAGGTTTTCCCAGTGCACATGGTTTTACTGCCGCAGTGAGAATTTGCAGCTCCGTGTGTGCATATGCCAGAACACATTCAGGGAAGTTTGGAGGTTGAGAGGTTTCATAAGCTGGACTAGTCATAGTGATACCCTCTTGCCTTAAAGGCTATGATCAGTCAAAATCCTTACAGTTCATTAGCTACATTCTCCCAACAGAACGGCTGCAGCCCTGACCTGCGGGTGGGAGGCAGAGCTCTCCCTGCAGTGGTTGCTCCTAGAGGTATCGTGAGACACAGGTGGAGTCAGGGCCCCATGAAGCTGTGCTTTGATACTGTGATTTCTCCTTTTCTAAGTGCGTGACTTTGCCATTTTAATGTTCTTTTTGTGCCATGTTCACCACCTAAAGCAATGCTAGGTGACAGGCAGTGCTGCTCATCACATAGTAACTCAGAACCCAGGGTTTTTATCAGTCTGGCAGCGTTAAATACTGCATAAACTTTGTACTCTTTGTTACACAAAATACATGCTTATACTCTCTGCAACAGCTCTCTCATTTCCACAACACAACTGCCCTTCAGTTCACACTTCTTATTCCTCACTACCTTGCTTTACTGCAACCTTAACTCTGACTTCAAAACAACTTTAAAAGATAGCCATAGGAAAATTATATCTGCTGTCTGTGCAGGTGCAAGGAAAGCAGGGCACTAATCAGTGCAGCTTCCCAGCCTTTTCATTATCATCAGCAAAACATGGATATCAGACTGTGGGGATAATTCCAGGACTGTTTCAGTCCTTTGACCTCTTCTATATTATCACCTGCTCCCACTACAGTCCTTGAACAAGAGGAGTCTGAGGGTTACCAGTTAAGTTTACTGCCCGAGTAGTGCTTGCACTGCCTACCCCAAAAGGTTATTCTTAATTGTGTTTTCAGGCAGCAGAGTGTCAGTCTGCAAGCTAATGATTTCTCCATTCTCCTGTTCTACTCTTAACAATTTGTTCTGATTATTTTTCCTAAGGCCAAGAGCAGAAGAAAAAGATTTCTCTGAATTTGCTAAAACTACAGCTAGCAGGAAGGTGTGACCCCATTTCTCACCCACCTCAGATTAAAAAGCCATACAAATTTTCCTCTTCTTGCTTCTTATATTGGATTAAAGTCACACATTAAGCATTGCTACAAGAAGTCTTAAATGAATTAGACTTTTTCCACCCAGAGACTGGGAGTATGCCAGTCGTATGCCTGGATGTCATTAAATTTGCTAGGTAGATACAGGGCAATCAGTCTGTACCTTCTCCTTTGAAGGCTTCCAATCGAGAATTCTTTTCACCTGAAGGCATGCAGCAGCATATCCTCCCTGTTAAACTCCAAGCTTTTGATTGCTGCTCCCTGCCTGAGTACCAAGGTATTTGCAAATCACTGGGTGCCATTTACCTTGAGTTTAACACGGCTTTAGGCACGGTGGCCCATACTGTCCCTCTAGGAAATTGGAGAGACTTTGTTTGGAGAGGTGGAATACAATGTGGGTGAAAAATTGATCAGATTGCTGGGATTCAAGCGCTGAGATCAGAGGTACAAAGTCTGCCTCATGGTCATTTACTAATGTTTTTTCTCTGGGGTTGATACTGGAGCCAGTACAGCTTAATGTCTTTATAAATGACTTGGGTGGTGGTAGGGAGTAACTAACCCTCAGAAGCTTTGCTGATGGTACCAGGCTGTGAAGGACAGCGGATATGCTGGAGGTTAAGGCAGAGAGTCCCTATTCAGAGGGATCTTGACAGGCTGGAGAGATGAGTTGCTGGGAACCACATCAACAAATGCAAATTGTTTTATCTTAGGATAACCCCAAGCAGCAGGACAGGTCAGGCACTGAGCAACTAGAAAGCAGCTTTGCAGAAGAGGACCTGGGCATCCTGGTGGGCAAGTTGAATGCGAGCCAGCAGCGTAGTGTGTTCTTGTGGCAAAGGTGTCCAACCGTGTCCTGGGCTACACTAGCAAGTACATAACCAGTGGGTGAGGGAGGTGATCCTTCACCTCTATTCAGCAACTGTGAGACCACATCTGGAGCGCTGTGTCCATTTCTGGGCTCCCCACTGCAGGAGAGGCTGACATACTGGAGTGAGTCCATCAGAGGCTGTCAAGATGGCCAGGGGCTGAAGCAAGCGATGTATGAGGAGAGGCTCAGACAACAGGGTCTGTTCAGCCTGCAGAAGAGGAGGTTAAGGGGGAATTGCACTGCTCCCTGCAACTAATTAATGGATGCCTGTGGAGATGACAGCCAGACTTTTCTCAGGGAGAAGACAAGGTAATTTACATGAGTTGCAGTTGTGGTGGAAAGCCAAACCTCGTATCAGGAAAAGCTTTCATGGCAGGCAGTCAAACACAGGAACATGTTTCCTGGAGAGGCTGTGGAAACCCCATCTGTGGAGATGTTCATATCTCAGCTGAACAAGACCCTGAGTGACCTGATCTAAACTCAAAGCTGGATCTAACTTCAAAGTTTTCTCCCCTTTAAGCCATGAATGGGATCAGATGACTTTTGGAGATCCCTTCCAGCCTTAATTATCCCATGATCCTGTGGTATTTTATATGTGCGGGTATGCATACATCTGAAGTTGTCAGACTGTTCCAGCTCTGTAATTTACTTAGTCATGTTCCACACTTATCACTGACTGATCTCTAGTTACTCAGGGCTTCAGGTTGCAGTTTCCATTTAAAGCTGAAGCTTTTATCATCTTTAAAATATGCCACAGAATTTATTATAGACTAATGGGCAGGAAGGTAAGGCTTATTTAAGATATGCTTTGCCGCAAAACCCATATTATGAGCACAAATGACAGCAATAAACAAAAGAAAATAATCTGTTCAGACCAGAGGAAAATCTGTATCACTAACTCCCTGCATTGAACTGTTGTTCCAAGAATGAAGGATTTCCTTGTTATCAGGAATGTGCTGGGTGAACAGAAGTAATCAGAAAAGCTGCATTCCCTATTAGTGCTACAGTATTTCACACATGCCCCAATGCATATTAATCCCACTTACGTCCATCAACTTAAAACCTCTTGGTTATTGAAATCTATAACTGGCATAGAAAGGTATCAGACCTTAGGAAGGAGTGTTCATTTATATTGTTCACTGGACAGCTTTCCAGTAATGCTAGGTTATTTCTGGTAGGAAATAAAAAATTTCTGCTGGAAATCCAGCAATTTGGAAAACATTTGGAGATGCAACCAAAGGCAATATTTGTTTGCAAGCATTAGTGAGAAATTAATAGTACGTCTGAACGCTTTGCAGATGTTTGACCTGGGATTCTTTTTTTTTTCCTTTTCTTTTGGCAGTGACACACTTTTATCATATATACACAGTAGTGTGCATGTACAGTACATCTTTGCACAAAAATTCAAGATAAGGGCCACTGACAACACACTTATAATGCAGAGGTTACACTAATATCTTGCTTCCCCACTCCTATTATGGGTCTGTCTGGGAAAGTCAGTTCACTGCTTATTGGTACCATCTTCTCCAAAATTTTAAGCCAAACCGTTAGCAAACTACTTTCTTTTTCTCCCCTAATTCTCTGCTCCAGGCACTATGCTGTTTCAATTTTGAGCGTAAAACAAATCTTAGGCACACTGTGTTGTACAATCTGGGAGAGACTACTCTGTTAAATAGGCTCTGCTATTTGGACTGGTTGAGTTGTGAAGGGGTTCAGGTTATGAAAGCCTGCTCAGTGTGAAATCCATCACTGAACACGGCAAATTCTTCACTCAAGGTGATTACTGAACAACTAATTTTCCCAAGAAGTAACAGCAAGGAAATATCCTAAACAGAAAAATAGAGAAGTTAAACGCCTTGCCAGCACCAAAATTCTTTCAGACTACAGAAGATAATTGGAGTTGTTTGCCTAGTACTTCAGTCTGTATCAATGATCCAGAAGTGCTACTGGAAAGGTAGCTTAATTTCTGACAGAGAAATTCTGAAGCACCTTGATTGTTAAAAAATATTTTCCCTTTAACTTAGGCAGAGGAGGCTAATTATGAAAGACTATTACAGCAATTTGAGCACTACTCTCAAGGTAAAGCGAAACATGTCAGATGTATGTTTTTAAACAGACATTACAAAGAAGGTGGTAAAAATAAAATTATATTTGTGACTGATAGAAAATTAAAAAAAGTTTTTCAATTTTTTGAATCAAATTCAGTTTGTGATAAGATCGTGATCTTATCACGTTAGATTCTGGGAAAAGCCATTCAAGGAAGTGTCTACTGAAATACCCAGAATCAACTTATGGCCAAGCAATTACCATTTCTAAAGCAACGAAGGACTTGTCTGAAGTTTGAGGAGGTTAGATGTTTCTTTGATGCTGTCGACATGAAAAGAAACCCACAATGTTTCTGCAAATGAGATTGGGGCAGGAAAGCATAACGTTGTCGGTGTGGGAGTCCACAGAGCCCAAGATTCTGAGAAACTCAGAGTGGACAAACAACCCATGCAAGATAATATCTGCCATTTGTAAAAGGATCGCAACACTAAGGCATTTACAAGCATCAGCAGAGATCTGTAGAGGAAGGAAGCAGATTTCTTCATGGCAGTCAAGGAAAACAGAATAGTAGAAGGTGAATGGACTGTCCACCTGAAGGCCCATGGGACGCAGACTGATTTTCCATGATGTTTAGGTGCACCAGGGACACCAATATCAGCAAAGACAAGTCACTGATGGTAGAAGTCAATGAATCTCTGGTCTTATAGAGGTAAATTTTATTCCATTATAGAATTATGTCAGTAAGTGTTTGCATAAAGAAAAATATTGAAAAAGATGGAAAAGTTAAAATTTACAATAGTACCAGAAGGAAAAAAGGTGCTTATTATTGAGATAAAAAGATGCCACCTTCTGGTTCTCAGTGAATTCATTCAACGGACGGACAATTGTTGGCAGCAACTGAAGAGGAAACTAAGGATGCTTTCAGGAAATACAGGAACTCTCAATAGAGTATGGAATAGAGATGAAAGTGTCAAGATGGTCCAGGGCTCATCTACCCAGGAAAGTTTCTCTTGCCATAACTCAGGCTACACTAAGAGAAGCCTATTGCTCTAGGGAGACAAATATAACTAAGAAGAACAAGTGAAGGTAGTGCTTTTACAGATCATGTAAAAAGCAAGCAAAAACATTGAAATATTTAATTTGCATATGAATGACCTAAAAATGGCATCTATTGCAATGTCTCTAATGAGAAAGTGAAAGGGCAGCAACACTCTGGGAGGTGACCTTATGAAACGGGTGCATCCAGTTGTGCATGATCATTATCTCTTTAGGAAACTATTTTCTCAGAATGCCATTGGGTTGCGCTCAGAGCCAGAAGTTTTTTGCTGGGAAATACAACACATTTGACAGTGTAAACAGTACTAAGTTATGCATAAATTATGTTAGATTTGGGGGAAAAGTGTAAAAAATCCTGTCTGTAGTCTTCAAGCAACCCAGAAAGCACAACAAACTGACATAAACTAAACAAATTAAGATGCAAACTGTACAGATATATTCCAGAGAACCCCATGGGAATGCCTCCCCCAGCAGACCCCTCAGATGGGGGAGCTGTAAGGAAATTTGTATCTAATCAAGCTGCCTGCATCAGCAGCTTGAGAGGGCTACTGAGAGGATACATGCAGGAGGGATAGGTCACAACCAGGTCTGTATTTAACATTGTGAAATTACTGTGGCACCAGTAATGCACTGGAGGTCACATGAACTCTGAAGGCAAGATGCCTGTGCTTGTCAGCCAGCTGTCAGAGTCACTTTGGCCTCACAGGTGTCTTGAGACAGATAGAGCAAAGCAGCAAGTCCAGTATGGTTTGTGAAATGATACTAGCAGTGATAAAGGTGGGAAGCAGTCACGGCAATGTGCAGTGGACTCATGCCGGATGCAAGCGACACTGCTGCACCAGATGGACACAAGCAGAGGTGGAGTAGGTGGAGTAGGTTTTCTCAGCTGAGGCAGCTGAGCCCCAGGACATGTGACAGCAGGAACTGAAGGACCTGGCCGTGGCAGAAATGGCAGCATGGATATTACAGCTGAGATCCAAGGGTCCACGTGACAGTATGGCACACCTCAGGAGTTAATTGAGCTCTGGTAACTGATGGTCTTTGAGATTCTGAATTGCATTAAAAATCAGTGATGCTGTGCCTAGGAAGGGAAGTTGTGAGAAAATAAAGAACTTGCAGGAGGACCTTAAAATAACCACTTGGTAATAAATGATTACTGATGCTTTCCCCTCTTCCATCAATCTAGCCATGATCAGTTTATTACCCCCACTGTTGCTGTGCTCACAACTTGGAGTGGAAATGTGAAACAGCACTTTCTTTGTATCTCCTTTAAAAGTGGCAGGAACAGCATCTTTCCCCTTGCAGGGGATAGGATAAGGTCTCCCACACTGCTTACGGAGACCAGAGCACTAGGAAGCAGCAGTAAGGAAGAGAAGACAAGAAGGAGGAAGAAGGTAGGAAATGTGTTCTTCCCAATAGCATACTCACAACTGGATAATTTCTCTGGCTTCAGATCCCCTGGTCATAATAGCAAACCACCTCCTCATGGAAAGAGCACAATTCAAGAAAGGATAGCTGGCTTAGTCATCCAGTCACATCACAGCTCTGCAGGGTTTCTCTTATTTTAGTAAACAGGGTTTCATTTTTACTCCCGTTTCTCCATTCTTTAAAAACCATTTTGATGTCATTTGTATAGTTTAACCTGTCCATTCTTCTAAAAAAAAGACATGAGACAAACAATCAAGCATCCTACAAAAGTATAAAGCTAGTAGTACCAGCAATTGCAGTAACAATAAAGCACAACTGCAGTTAAAATATTCTGGAATCAGATACTCTACAAGAGAGTTTAAAGCACTCATAGAGTCTTTACTATAAGAGTATCAGCCATGTTTAATACCAGTGACAGCCAGGGATACGCACAACCCTGGTGTTTACAGCAGGGGTGCAGGATTCAGCTCCCTGTGGCAAGTCCTACCCCTCTCCCGGATGCATCTCAAATTATGGACCCATGTTGGCTAAGTTCATAGGGCCAGCTCCACCCTGTGTGGCTGGACCTGTCCTGTGCTCATGGATGCATACACATGCATGTTACACAGTCCTACATTTTCTCTCTGACGTTCCCTCTGGTGTCTTCTGGCCTCTTCGCTCTGAGCTGCCAGTGTGATGTGGACGAGCTGGAGGCAGATGTGCAGGTTAGTGGGACACTAATGTTTCACTGCTCTGCCTTCTGCTGCCTTTTCCTACTCCTCCAAGAAAATCCCTGCCTAGTAGGTAAGGAATATTTGTTTCTGTTATGCTGCAAGGCTTGTCGCAAATTTCAGATTCAGACTGCAAGCCATGATCTGATGCTAACGTTCTTGAAGTGCCTTTTTTGTGCCTTTTTTTCCCCCCATTGTTGTCATTCCTTCACCCTTCCCATCATCCATAGTCCTCTCCTGGCCCAGCTAAGTTTGTTGAAGCAAAATCCTGGACAATATATTTCAGTGTGCATTCTGTCTTTCATTTTGATTGACTTCCCATGTGTTTTTAGAGCCACAGGCCAAAAGATTCGTTGCTCCCTGCT
Organism: Aptenodytes patagonicus; assembly: GCF_965638725.1. NCBI lineage: Eukaryota > Metazoa > Chordata > Aves > Sphenisciformes > Spheniscidae > Aptenodytes > Aptenodytes patagonicus. The sequence continues at coordinate 41,245,972 of NC_134950.1, forward strand.
GCTTTATAAAGTATTCTTCTAAATAAATAGTACATACCACAGAAATATCTGATCGTCCTAGCAAAACATGAAGCTAGCAGTGCCAGCTGGAAGCTGAAGAAAACAGCACCTGCCTGCGTGCAGCAATTCTGTGTAATTCTAAAGACAGAGACAAAATTAAAAGCCTTGCCTCTGCTGAGACACAAGGGAAAATTTACTGTGGAGTAAACTCACACATGAAAACAGGGGTGCAATGCTGAAAAAGCAAGAGAGGTTATTGTCCCATCACTGCTAATAACCTCCTTGAAGCTGCTGGTTACCATCCCTTGTGGTACCTGGCCTTGTGAGGCTCCCTATAATACTACAAATAAAACTTTCCAGGATGGCTCAGGTGAACCGGACGTGTTTGCCCTGAAAGATCAAAGAGTATTTCTGGTCCACAGCTGTGGAAAACTACAAGATGAAGGATGGATACTACTATGTGTCCATCTCTGGTACTCCTGCAAGTGTACACTCAGGAGGCTTGAGTTTCTTAAACTGATCTCTGCAGAATTGTGGTGGGTTAACAACAGGTACACTGTCATTTTTCACCTCCCCCAAATAAAATATGGTAACTTGTAAAGTCTTATTAATTTATACCCATTCAATCATATATTTATTCTCTAAGTTGTTTAGAAAATATCTTTTCATGGGTTTAAGTATTTTAGAAGCCAGATAACTGAAGAAAAGGTTAAAATCTAGCACTTGTACATTTTACATACAGAAGGTACGGGCAATGCTTTCTCTATTTAGAAGAGGACCTGAATATAGCACTTGTCAGTGCCTGAAGCACTGCAATTTGCTGTGTGTTGTTTTCTTTCTGCCTGATGAGTGTCTTGGTTTTATGGCAGATTCTAATGTCAGTAGAAAATGTAGCTCCAAAGTACAGTCCCAGCTCCAATGGCTTGAGGTTACAGAATTGTTTGTCAAAATGACAAACTCCTGAATAACTCTGGCCTCAAGTGTCTGACTCCACTGAGGAAAATTAGGAACTTTTCCTTCTAATTCTAATTTCCATCTGATTTTCCACACTAAGCTTTGGATCAGCCTTGTATCACATATGTATGTTGTAATACGTGATACAACCCAGGTGTGTTTTTGGTGGAACTGGCAGCATGACAAGAGGGAAGATTTCAGCCATGCATTTTTGCTATGCTATGCAGCATTGCATGCCTTGACTCCAGACATGCTCACATATGCAGCAAGTAGATGGGTTTGCAATAGTGAGCCAGGGGGGTGAAGAGACGGCAGATTCTACTTTGTATTTTAAATATATTGCAGTGGCTGTGTCTGCAAGACCTTCACGCGCACACCCATAAAGAACTTGATGTTTCTTTTCATACTTTGTGGTATTGGACTTTGAGGAAACCACTGCAATATCATGGCAGTGTATCTTAAAAGCTGCCTTCACTGTCATGGGTTTGGGATGATGAAATAATCTGACATTTAAATGGAATTAATACTGAATGCTGATTGTGTGTTATCTTGAAGGACTGCATTTATTGGTAGAAGCCCACAAAGGAGAGTTGGCAGTTCGCCTTGATGTGAGACCACCAGGGGGAATATTCATCACACAATATGAAAGGGCATCAAACATGCCTGACAGGTGAGTCTCATGGTGGCTTGCAAGCTTGGACATTTGCATGAGAATCTGCTCACCCTTTGCTTTCCTTTTCATTGAATAACATTGTACATTGAAAACTCTACCTTGCCATCTTTACAAGTTCAACCCCTCTCCATTGCACTCAGTGGTCTCATGCGAGGCCGTGTTTTGGAAGACTTCTCAGGGTATCTTCCTCTCTAAGGTTGCCTACCAGCTTCTTAGAATCATAGAATCATAGAATCATTAAGGTTGGAAAAGACCTCTAAGATCATCAAGTCCAACCGTCAAACCAACACCACCATGTCCACTAAACCAGGTCCCTAAGTGCCTCATCTACACGTCTTTTAAATACCTCCAGGGATGGGGACTCCACCACTTCCCTGGGCAGCCTCTTCCAATGTTTCACCACTCTTTCAGTAAAGAAATTTTTCCTCATGTCCAATCGAAACCTCCCCTGGTGCAACTTGAGGCCATTTCCTCTCGTCCTATCGCTAGTCACTTGGGAGAAGAGACCGACACCCACCTCGCTACAACCTCCTTTCAGGGAGTTGTAGAGAGCGATGAGGTCTCCCCTCAGCCTCCTTTTCTCCAGGCTAAACAACCCCAGTTCCCTCAGCCGCTCCTCAGAAGACTTGTTCTCCAGACCCCTCACCAGCCTCGTTGCCCTTCTCTGGACACGCTCCAGCACCTCGACGTCCTTCTTGTAGTGAGGGGCCCAAAACTGAACACAGTATTCGAGGTGCAGCCTCACCAGTGCCGAGTACAGGGGCACGATCACTTCCCTACTCCTGCTGGCCACACTATTTCTGATACAGGCCAGGATGCCATTGGCCTTCTTGGCCACCTGGGCACACTGCCGGCTCATGTTCAGCCGGCTGTCGACCAGCACTCCCAGGTCCTTTTCTGCCAGGCAGCTTTCCAGCCACTCTTCCCCAAGCCTGTAGCACTGCATGGGGGTGTTGTGGCCGAAGTGCAGGACCCGGCACTTGGCCTTGTTGAACCTCATACAGTTGGCCTGGGCCCATCGATCCAGCCTGTCCAGGTCCCTCTGCAGAGCCTTCCTACCCTCCAGCAGATCAACACTCCCGCCCAACTTGGTGTTGTCTGCAAACTTACTGAGGGTGCACTTGATCCCCTCATCCAGATCATTGATAAAGATATTGAACAAGACCGGCCCCAAAACTGAGCCCTGGGGAACACCGCTCGTGACCGGCCGCCAACTGGATGTAACTCCATTCACCACAACTCTCTGGGCCCGGTTGTGCAGCCAGTTTTTGACCCAGCGCAGAGTCCACCTGTCTAAGCCGTGAGCCGCCAGCTTCTCGAGGAGAATGCTGTGGGAGACGGTGTCAAAGGCCTTACTGAAGTCCAGGTAGACCACATCCCCAGCCTTTCCCTCATCCACTAGGCGGGTCACCTGGCCATAGAAGGAGATCAGGTTGGTCAAGCAGGACCTGCCTCTCATGGATCCGTGCTGGCTAGGCCTGATGCCCTGGTTGTCCCGCTCATGCCTTGTGAGCGCCCTCAAGATGAACCGCTCCATAATCTTCCCTGGCACCAAGGTCAGGCTGACAGGCCTGTAGTTCCCCGGATCCTCCTTCTGGCCCTTCTTGTAGATGGGCGTCACATTGGCAAGCCTCCAGTCATCCGGGACCTCCCCCGTTAACCAGGACTGCTGATAAATGATAGTGGCTTGGTGAGCTCCTCCACCAGCTCCCTCAGCACTCTCGGGTGGATCCCATCCGGCCCCATAGACTTGTGAGCATCCAGGTGGCATAGCAGGTCGTTGACTGCTTCCTCTTGGATTGTGGGGGGTTCATCCTGCTCGCCGTCCCTGTCTTCCAGCTCAGGGGGCCGAGTACCCTGAGGATAACTGGTCTGCCTGTTAAAGACTGAGGCAAAGAAGGCATTGAGTACCTCAGCCTTTTCCTCATCCTCGGTGACAATGTTCCCCCCCGCATCCAATAAAGGATGGAGATTCTCCTTGGCTCTCTTCTTGTCATTAATATATTGGTAAAAACATTTTTTGTTGTCTCTAACGACAGCGGCCAGATTGCGTTCTAGCTGGGCTTTTGCCTTTCTCATTTCCTCTCTGCACGACCTAACGAGATCCCTGTACTCTTCTTGAGTCGCCTGCCCCTTCTTCCACAAGCGGTAAACTCTCCTTTTTTTCCTGAGTCCCAGCAAAAGCTCCCCGTTCAGCCAGGCCGGTCGTCTTCCCCACCCGTTCTTCTTACAGCGTACAGGGACAGCCTGCTCCTGCGCCTTTAAGACTTCCTTCTTGAAGATTGTCCAGCCTTCCTGGACCCCTTTGCCCTTCAGGACTGTCTCCCAAGGGACTCTCTCAACTAGCGTCCTGAACAGGCCAAAGTCCACCCTCTGGAAGTCCATGGTTGCGGTTTTGCTGGCCCCCCTCCTTACTTCACCAAGAATGGAGAATTCTATCATTTCATGGTCGCTAAGCCCAAGACGGCCTCTGACCACCACATCTCCCACCAGTCCTTCTCTGTTTGTAAACAGCAGGTCGAGCGAGGCACCTCCCCTGGTAGGCTCACTTACCAGCTGTGTCAGGAAGTCTGTCCACACACTCCAGGAACCTCCTAGACTGCTTCCTCTCTGCCGTGTTGTATTTCCAGCAGATGTCTGGGAAGTTGAAGTCCCCCACGAGAACAAGGGCTAGCGATTGAGAGACTTCTGCCAGCCGCTTGTAGAATGCTTCATCTGCCCCTTCATCCTGGTTGGGTGGTCTATAACAGGCTCCCAGCAGGATATCTGCCTCGTTGGCCTTCCCCCTCATCCTTACCCGTAAACACTCGACCGTATCATCATCACAATTGTTGAGCTCTAGACAATCACAACACTCCCTAACTTACAGGACCATCCCACCGCCTCTCCTTCCTCGCCTGTCCCTTCTGAAGAGTTTATAGCCATCCATTGCAGCACTCCAATCATGAAAGTCACCCCACCATGTTTCTGTGATGGCGACTAAGTCATATCTATCCTGCTGCACAATGGCCACAGATGGTTACATTGCTTTATATAATAGATAACTTTGCAAGTCATCCTTGGAGCTGAGAGCCACTGAGCATATTTTGCAGTGTGACGATGACCTCGGGACCCATACGGCAGCAGATCTGCTTGGACTACCCAAGAACCTGACCTGGCTCAGCACTCTGGTGTTGAACACTTACAAGTACAACCGCGGGACTTTCCAAAACACTTGCTTATTTTTCATTAGGTTGACACTTCCTTTTTAGCTTCACCTCCAAGCCTGAGGCATGTGGGCTTTCTGAGGTGAAAAAGGGTTGAATAAAAAAAGGTAATGATTGATTGTAAGAAAACAATTTGCAAGGAAAGTGAAAACAACAGCACTTCATCCAGAAGCGTTTGCCATTTGAGAGCTCAGCACTTGCCATTCTGTGACGTTCTGCAGCAGTACTTCTGCATCTCCTGATATTGCCAAGCATTTAGCAGGACTCAGTGTAGAGTAAAAGGGATAAAAAGGGTATTAAAGCTATCTTAGTTCACCAAAATATGACATATTTAAGAACCCCTTACAATTTGTTATACTTAACTGTCTAGTTGCTAGGAGTGAAATGCTGACTCTGAAGAGGTCACGAGGACTACAGTATCTTCTAGAAGGTATAATACATCCCTTATTCTTCCTTACTTTTGTAGCTGTCTTTACTCCTGGGAATGCAATAAAGTGTATTTTCTAAAAACTCCACAGTGTCAGACTAATAAACACTGCGCGTTTACAGCTCCTCAACGTATTTTCTGTGCGGTACTAAAACAGGTGAAGATAGAAACAAGCAGTCATTAAAAGAATTCTATTCTTGTAAAACAGAATGTCTCATCCATAAAGCCCTTTGGTTTTAGGAAAAAAACAACCACCCATGAAATCCATAAAGTCTAATTCAGCCTCTTAGTGGAAGCAATTCACTGTGGCTATCCAGAATGCCGGAGGGTTGCAGTGCTTGTAAAGTCCCTGGCAAAAAAAATGGTTGAAATCAGCAAAGAGGTATGCTATCCTCTGCTTGCATAGGGCATACGGACCTCTGCACAGCCTTCCCTTAGAATCAAGATGTGAATATCCTCACCATAGGCCAAACCCCTGCCCCAGGATTTCTCTCTCTCTGTTGCCTGGCCTACAGGGAGCACTTAAATACTTCTCTCCACTGGCCCTGGGAACACCATCTGTTCTGCGAAGTAAACAAGCTCCTGACTGGGAAACCACAGGAAGCCCTTTATAAACACTTAACCATTCTTACATGATCATTTAATTGTTTAGATAGGTGAACAAGAAATGATCTTGCTGACAACATGACCAAATTGAAACCTTACATCCCTCAGTGAAGGATGTCCGCTCTTCCATCCAGTGCTATCTAGTTTTTAACACTGCAAGGTGATACAATTCAGTATCAATTTGTTTCAGGTACCACCACAACAAAAAAAATATTTCTGTGGGAGCACAATTTCTGACAACATCAAGCATTTGCTGTCTGAGTCAGAAGTTGTTGAGGAAAGCTGCACAGCTACACTGACACGATGACATGTCCAAAATAATGTATATACTCGCATCTCACTAGGGCTTTTTAGCTCAGGTGCTTGTCACCAGATTGGCCACCCAATTCTCAGGCTAGCACTAGCAAGTGGGGGTGACACAGCATCTGTCTGTACAGACAAGGCCCATGTGGCCAAAATTTGTCAGGAAAACAATTTATTCACTGAAGAAACAAAAGATTGACTGAAACTACTTGTATTTGTCTGATGAAGAGTCTTTCCAAAAAAGAATGAGGAAAAAAAATCTAGCAAATGTACAAACCAAAGCATTTTCAGCTTTTATTTTGAACTCTTGATTTCTTTTTGATATGTAGCTTCAGTGTGATATGAAAAGGGAGAAAGAAACATTCCAAAATGACAAGAAGCCTTTTTGCAAGTCAAAGAATAAACCGGATGTTTTCTGTTTTGGCTTGACCCACAACAATTGCTTTTCCAACTTTAATACTGGGACAACAACTTAGAAAATCAATTTGTTCATCTCTAGTTGTTCATCTCTCTAGATTACCCATCTGAAGTGGGTAATGAGGCATTCGGTGTGGTTCATGGCCACATCGAATAAACAACTTATTCAATGTCATTAACATTTTCAGCCTATGAACTCACGAACACCCAATAACGCTACTCATTGTGCAGGTGGGGCATCGTCAGCATTTCACAAATCAGTGTCAGAATTCAAGATAATCTTCTACTTTTGTACAGCATTTTAAATATTTCTTTATGGCAAAATCTTATCGAAACAGTCTGGACAAAGTGGTCTGGTGATCTACATGTCTTTCTATCAGTGGAGCATTTGCTGTCGAATTGTCCATTAAAGTAATGGTGGAAAAGCAGGTATACCAGGAGGGTGTGTGCATCATACTGTCAGTTATGTGATTTTGCTGCATTATGTAGATGTCTCCCATATTAAAATGTTGCAGGCATCTTATTGTCACCTTGAGTATGAATTTTAATTAGACACAGTATAGAATAATATGTTAATAATTAAACTCATGAGCATATATTTTACATGAAAACGGTGCTATGTACTGCATAAAATTATCATTCAATTTCCAGATCACCTTCTCCACAATAGCACAGAGGGACTTCGGACGGACCTGCGATCCATCTAGTCTGGTATTCTGTGATAAGCTCTCTCAATGATTTTAGCAATGATACAAAAAATACAGCTATTATTCACACCTGCATAGCTGATATGTATTGACAGTCTGGCCGGAAACCAGAAACCCTTAGCACAGTTCAGGCATATGACTTGAACGCATGTCAGAGCGTAAGTGCTGCTCCTGCCATTTAACACGGAGGAGCTGCAGGCTGTGAATTCCTGGTGCTAAGCAGACATGCCTAACCAAACACCTCTGAAATTGGAAAGCAATCCTATTCCTTCTTTTGTTTTCAGTGTTGTAAAATAAAGCATCAAACAAGAGCTGGCCCATATGAAGTGAGCGTGAATAGAAATTGAATAGAAAACACCTCTCTAGTTTGAAAACCAATCTGGAAACAGGTGAAAATGCATCCTGGGTGTGACTGAGAGGGCAGAGCCAGGGTCAGGTGTCAGTGGTTGACCCAAATCTTTTGGCTGAGCATTGAAATAAACAATCTTTCTAAATTATTTCCCACCCTCTCACATAACAGGGCTAAAGTCCTTCAAGCCCATTTGTAAATCATTACTGGAGACAGTATTTGCTTGGCCAAATGGAGCCAGATCGTCCTACCTGAGTAAAAAATATAAAACTCCCTTTATGCCATACATTCAGGCAGAGAGGGACCACAATGAAATCTGGGAATACTGTAAGGCTGGGGAAGACTCAATGCTCAAACGTTGCATTTATGTTAAGAAATTAGCTCCTACTGGAGAATCAACTATCATGTGGGTTCCAAATTATTGGAAGAAAAATGTATATCATGATGTGCCATGTTACCTCTATAGAGATACCAAAAGACTATAAGACCCATCCTTGTATTCGTTCTATGGCTAGAAGCACGGACATTATATGACCAAATGCCATATCCCCTTCTCATTCAGAAACGTAATAAAGGCGACTTCATTGTGCTCATGTGACAGGGACATATTGAGTCGCACAAAGGGAGGGAGAGACATCAGGACCCAGGGAATTAGGACATTAAAGAATAAATTGTCAGAAGATTTTTATCCCTATTTCCCTCATTTCTCTGAGAGGGCTATAGCATGGTTTGGTCTGAAGTTGGAGTTGTTCCTGGTTGGATGGTCCTACTTCTGTTTTAATATACAGTACTCCTGTGTGTAGAAGCAGCAAAGCTTTACTGTGTTACCTGGAGAAACTAACTTTGAAATGAACTGACATTCTTAAATTGGTCTATATTTCTAAATTGTTATTTCAGAGTTGCATAGTTGAATTGACTTGAGCAATCTCATAATCCCATTGGCAAATAACCTCGATTGGAAATAAATGCAAACCTACTCTTAAAAATCCATCATTCTCTGTTGATACCAGAATCACCTGCCTAGACATGTGCAGACATGGGATAAAATTTTGCTTTTGTTAACACTATTATCATAAGACTTTGAATTAATTGAGCTGGTTATTATCACTTAAAAATTATACCATCCCCTGTTGAGTTCAATTTCTGGTATAATGAACACATATCTAAACATTTTCATTTTCCTTCTTGTCATGGCTAGTTTTCTTTAAAAACTATTTTGCCTGGGAGACTTAATACATTCATAATAACTTTCCAGTCTGTATTTTACTTAAGGCACAAAGATCTAAAAACCCTGAGAAAAATCTAACAGAGGTGCTCGTTATAATGAACTGTTTGAGCATGAGTATTTTATAACTCAGCATTCTCACAGACAGCTCAACAAGGAATTTTTTCCTCAAACTTCACTAGGAAAAGGATGATACAGGACAGTACCATACACTTGATATTTAGAAAAATAGTTTGACTTGTAAAAGGGAAGGAAATGAGTCAACAAGACAAGACTAGAGTTACCAAAGTCATGCCTACACCTCACTGCAGAGTGCATCCCTTGGCTATGCACGACCTAAATTAGTAAGTCCACTTGATGCAGTGTGGATGTGCCACATCACATCTGAAGCAGTATTACTTCCTTCACATCTCTCTCAGTCAGCTCCCTACTAGTTCTTAAGTTGATTATCTTAGACATCTTCTGCCCTTCTCTTGCAGTATAGAAAAACTATACCATGCACCTCCTCTGACTCAGTCTGCAATCTTACATGACTTGTTCATCCCTCCGAGCATCTGAAGTTCCTTTAGCTGTGTCCTGTGCAGGCATGGGAAGACCTCTGGATGAAAGAAGTGCTGAGTGCTTTCACTCTGCATCATTATTTTCTGAATTAGTAGGCATAGTTTGCTCTGTGTCAGTTCAGTCACCTTCATGCTAGAATAATGGGGATTTTAATTACATGATGTTAAACCTCTCGCTCTGATGTAGCCATGTATTGGAAGGCTCATCGTCAATTCAGTACTCGATTGAGGAAACCTTGGATAATGATAGTTTATTAACCCAGGTTAATGAGCCTCAGGCAAAAAATGAGGGATTTTGTCCAGCTGAAGAGGAGCACTGAACACAAACGTGGCTACATGAGCAGAACTCAGCCCTCTCGAGATCTGCCCAGGAAATGACAGAGCATTTGGTAGAAATACCAGCAACTGGAGGCTGAAAGCAGAACATCTGTGTTCTCAGGAGTTACATTTTTTAATCACGTCCTCCAGATCTCTGAGGAGAGGTAGATATCCCAGCAAGTGCACTGGCAAAGGGGAAAATGGCTTGAGGAGGCAGTGAGCATGATGGGTGTCTCTCAAGAAGTCCCCTAGACACTTCCCTCAGGGTCTCCCTGAGGGGGGTCCTTCTGTTGCCCACCCTGGACCTGATAACACCTCTGCGCCCAGCAACGCACTCCCAGTCCTCCCTGGATCTCAAACCCTGTCCTAGGTGCAGAGAGCTGCCAAAAATTTAGATAGAATAGAATAGAATAGAATAGAATAGAATAGAATAGAATAGAAGAGAAGAGAAGAGAAGAGAAGAGAAGAGAAGAGAAGAGAACAGAAGAGAACAGAATAGAATAGACTATTTCAATTGGAAGGGACCTACAACGATCACCTAGTCCAACTGCCTGACCAGTTCAGGGCTGACCGAAAGTTAAAGCATATTGTTAAGGGCGTTGTCCAAATGCCTCTTAAACACAGACAGGCTTGGGGCATCAACCACCTCTCTAGGAAGCCTGTTCTAGTGTTTGACCACCCTCTCGGTAAAGAAATGCTTCCTAATGTCCAGTCTAAACCTCCCTTGGTGCAGCTTTGAACCATTCCCATGCATCCTATCACCAGATACCAGGAAGAAGAGATCAGCTAGGGAGAAGAGGTGTGTGGTGCTGCAACAAGCTATCTGCCTCCCCTGGAAGACAGCCCTCTGATAAAACACTGGTCGTATCACATAAATTCACACAGGTACATGTTCCCAGGGATAGGGAAAAGTGAAAAATCCCATGACATCTGAAACAACTATTTACAGCCGTACAACTCCTCCTTCACTTTGGTCTCTCATGCACATCCTCACCCCTGCTGTTCTACCCTGCCCTGGCCAGACATCAATAGATAAGGAAGTGAGAAGCAACACATCATTGCAGCAGTAAGGGCATTTATTTAATTAGAGCTATGCATTCTTAATTCATAAAAAAGTTTGGCTATGGAATTGCTTTGGTTTGGTTTGGGGTTTTTTCCATACCTTTTTGAATAGCTGTAAATGCAGCTAAAACAGCAATAATATTATTTCAGAAGTATTTGCTTATTTGCAAGTTGCAAGTAACTGTCATTCACAGCTAGAAAGACAGACAGGTATTAGCTAACAGGGGAAAAATGCGTGAACTTCATGAACTTCAGTGATGAGAAATGCTCCTCTTTCCTGTAATAAATGCATCACCCAATGAAATTATAAATGAGTATCTGCAGTTCAAAAACATGGTAGCAATAGTTTTCTGGATTCCCACTTTTGTGTCCAACCCCCTGTGATTACGAACTCTGAAAAGAGCAAATAGTTCAAAATGACTCACTAGGCTGAAATTCTTGGTTCTGAAGTCAGCAAAAGATTTGCCCTTGTTGTCAGTTCTGGGAATTCATGTAAGAGGTACATTTACTTGTCAGATCTTACTGTTGGCAAAATTCAAATGGATACCAAAGCTTTAATCTAGTGGACGGAAAAGAAAACGGCCCAAGAGAAAATGATCCTTGATTTTCTGAACTAAAAAATATGAAGTTTTTATTTCATATTTCTGCATCTATTGCAAAATACAGCTCATGAATTAAAGTATCTTACCTTCTTCCCTATAGGGTATCTTATCAATATTCAAAGAAGGAAAAAAGGACTGCCTAAAATATCAAGTGCTATGAAGTACCTGTAACTTTTGAAATGAAAACAGCTGGGAAATGACTGAATGAATTGTATATGGCCTGAAGAAAGTCGGGTGCATGTTATTCTTAGTTTCAATATATGTAAAATTGTGAAGTTGTGATTCAATGAAAATAATGGTAACTATGCCAAAAATTTATCTGAAATAGATTTGGGTAAGTTTATTGTAAAGTCTATTGCAATGCACTGTGCTTCTTCCTCAGAAGGCAAAATCTTGCAGTTATTAAAGTAAGACCTCTACTAAACAAACCATACATACATATATACATAGAAATGGTCCGCAGGTTTTGTCCCAAAATTAGAACCTTATTCAACTGGGAAAAAAACCCTTATACAGTTGATGACAAACAGAAGCTCCACAGGGCCACGGGTAAAACCTTGCCTGCACAAGGAAGTTCTCACTGCATATTTTTTCCCATAACGTCTATGCAAATATTACTATGACAAAAATGCATCAGTGTATTTGTGAGGATGTGCCACTTTCAAACGATAGCAGACCCCACAGGGCCTTGGGATCCTGGTGAGCATGAACTGAGGGGGCTGATCCACACCTCCTGGCAGTCACACAGCAATCCAAATAACACAGAGGACTGTGAAGAGCTCTTGAGCTACAGCAGGACATCAATGCTGGAAGAGACCTCCATCGAGCCACCATCAACTTACGTATATGCGTATATATGTATACATGCCTATATTTATAAAAATATCTAAACAGACTGGTGTTTGTAGCTCAATTACTGCTGTCAGGAAGGTGGCTTCTGCTATAGTGTCACTTCATGAGTCATGTGGGAAGGTTTAGAAATGCATGGGAGATTAATACTAGATTTGCAGTGTAGGGCTCCTGCAGCAGGACCGTGACTCCAAAAGGGGTCTTGCTTTTTACCCCTCACACTATTAATCCACAAGATGGAAAATGTGATTGCTCTCCAGTGTTGCAAGGCATGTCAAAAGCTTCACAAACCTCTGTGGTGACCATCTTTTCTGCAGTCTGGGGTATGTGTGCAGGTTGCAAAGTAATTTTCTAGCTCCCTGTGAAAGACCTCTGCAGTGAGTACAGCTGGGAGGTAGGGGGACTTCAGAGGTTTGAGCTGGAGGATATGAGGAGCAAAATAAATACAGTACTTGCTTGTAACACTAGAAGTAATATCTAGGTCTGGATTAAAATAGCCACTCATGGCTTCAAATCTGCTGATGAACTTCAAGAAATGTACCTGCGCCAGAATATTGACAATTCAATTTATAAAATCCAGAGGTAGATAAAGAGCTAAGGGTATTGATTAAACTATGAACCAGAATACCATTTCTATTTTTTATATCTGTAGCTACAATAAACATATGTCAGATTAAAGTTTTAACCTGCTTGTTACCACCACCTGGACCAGAAGGTGAGGAAAACTAAGAATTTAAGAATAGAGAAGCATATATAGGCAATTATTGTGGGGATTGAGACCTCAAAGGGGGAATCCTTTCAATCTTAGTAAGCAAAAAGGAAAATATAAAGAAATACTACTTCCTTAGTGCTTACATTACATTAAGTGGCTTACGAAGTTGTGGGCTTTTTAACTCTAAGAGACTGACTGGCAGAGAGGAGGGTACTGCAGCGGAGAGACACGCACACAGTTATCCTCAGAACTTGCTCTGGAGCTGACTCTGCTTTCAACTCCAATTAGCTAACTCAAAATCATAGCCCTGACATTTTTTTAAGAAGAACTGTCATGTATGAATACACATAAACTGTACTAAAAAAATGATGATTCAGTAAAATACGGTCCTGCGAGCTTTTGGTACTAGAAAAACACTCCCAGGAGTAACCGAGGCCAGCCAGCGCTAAGCACTCTTGCCGGAAAAAGCTCTGGGGAGTGAGAAGAAAAGACATGACTTTTCGTATGGATGCTGCCTACTTAAAATACTGCTGGTATTTTCCTTCTGATGTAGTGATAAGATCCTTTTGGCTTCACATGCTAATTGACAGAGTAAAAAAGGGAGGCTAACCCCCCCTGTTTTAAAAAATCCTATTTTCCATATTTAGGCCTATCAACGAGGTGTAGATATAGGCCTTGTGTAGTATTATGAATTATTAAAGCTGACTAAGTGCTTAATTGCATTTGCAGACTTCTTGCAGGTCACCTGACAGGACCTGGTGGTGCTGGTGATATGGAAAAAGGCAGGTTCCTTTGCTGAAGGATATAGGGTGGTATGGTAGACCTCTGTGTGTGCTCCCCATTCCAAACCAAGATCCCCACAAGAATGCCTGAGTGATGCTCCACGGCTATCCCTATCCAACCTCTTAAGCTTTCTCCGTCCTTTTTGGTCTAACAACCTTGGAGTCCCCTTGTCCCTTCTCCAACTGTACCACAGCCCACAGCTCTTACCACTCCAAAAATCTCATTCATGGTTATTTCTAATTCCACATATCTGTCTCAGATCAGAGCTTCCCAAAACCCATCTGGCATCCCAGCGCATGCCAGACCACCCACCCTCTTTGCCCCCAAAAGCCATCCAGATCACCACCCAACTCCAAATCTCCTCAGTACTTCCAACCTCCCGCCCCAAACCTCCTTCTGCCCAATCGCTCCAACTTCCCTGCTCTTCTGCCCCAGGATTTCCGCTGCCACCCCTCACTGCTCTGTGACCAGGACCCCCAAACTCTGATCTCCTGGCAGTGTTGGCTGCTCAGCTCTACACCTCTGGACCCATCACCTTTGCTTACACCATCTGCCAACATCCGCACCCACTACAATGAGCTGCCATGGCTGGCTGAGCCCACCATCCTCCACCACAGCACCTCCTCCCTCCCCGCCCCAGCCCAGGGAAAGACCCAGCTCCTGCCTCTCACAGGGATTTCTAAAACCTAGGTACAGGCCGCGGTTCACAGAAATGTGCCTTAAAAGGATGCAAAGAAAAAAAAAAGATCTATTTCAGGAAAAACAGGTGTATTTAGACCCTTTATTTCCTTACTTTTACTCTGCAACTAGATCTGGAACTTTGCTTTTTATAAGATTTGGAAAATAAAACTGGAGAAAAAGCACATGTAAATTTTTTCCTCTTTTTTTTCTTTTCCCCTTACCTCTGTTTGGCAAAGAGATTAACCCCAAAGAGAGCATTTTTACCTTCATCTCCCTCTCTTTAGCCCTGTATTTGAAAGGAAGGTGGGGGAGGTGAAAGGCGACTAAGATCCGAAGAATTAGAGGTTATTTGATCTTCTTTGTCAATAATTGCAGTACCATTGACTGAGTGCCCTGAAGCCCAGCTGCCTGCTGATAGACTGCTGCATCAGCAAAAATTTATCTTGTTTTGCTGGAGTCTTTAAAATCATCATGGGTTGAATACAAGGCAGAGTACAAAACAAACTCACTACCAATCCTTGATGGCACACAGTTGCTTTCCACCAAATTCGAACAATTTTTTTTTTCCTTTCCACTCACATCAGGGCTGTTACCTCTATGGTGCTTATCAGTTCTTCCTTTCTCAGGGAGGGTGGAGTGTTATTTGCTTCATTCTCACTGAACCATTTTTTTCCCATTGAGATTTCTCATTGCAACCAAAATGCAGGAGGTTATTTCATTAATCACTTTATTAGTCCTGTTTTCACCTTTGAAAAAGACACTTCATTCTCCTCCATTTATAGTGCACCAATTCCTACAAGGCACTGTGAAAGTACAGCTATGGATCAACACTCTTTATTAATCCTTTTTTATGATAAAACAGCTGGATGAGGAGGCACAAGGACAACCTGGATAACAAAACCCTGCTAGGTACCTCATTTAGACCTTTTCCTATTCAAAAACTCCTTGTACCGGTACAGGAACATGTGTGCTTCCTTGTAAATTATATGTTTGCCTCCCAGCCTCACACTGCTGTCAGTCTTAAAAAGGTGAACAAAAACCAGGGTACAAGGGAACTTACAGCAGTAAAAGTACGTTGTGAGTTTGAAAAGCTACTGAGTGGAACTGGACAAGTAGGAATCCTTGTTTTTCAGCCATGCAGAGCTTTAAAGGATAGAATGAAGCAAGGTGGAAACTTGGTCTGGACTATTGCTTAGCAAAAGCCACTAATTTTCAGCAAGTGATTGCTGCAAACTGCCCAGTAAATACGGCTAGGGATAGCGCACATCTTCAAGAAAGCCTTCAAGTCTTCACTAGCATAGCTCAGATGATGGAGGATTTACTGCACTCCTAGATAAGATGCTGTAGCGGTTGATAGCACACATCACTAGGTAGAGACCTGTTTTCTGGTCTGAACTGGTCTTTCAACAGCTAGATTAAAGGCTCTCTAATATCAGTGGAACAATTTTCTGAACTTATGGTCTCCAAATCAAACTGCACTCATTTTGCAAGGGACAAGATGAGGGTTTTTTTCCAGCTAAAGCTGGAATCAGCAGTAATGCCAGGCTCTTCCCTTCTTACTCATCCCCACTTCATGGGAGTTCAGGGAGTGTGCAAGTGGCAGTAAAATCAAGCTTGCTATCTCCTTTCTGGCTTGATTCTGCAGTGCTAGTGGCAGCAAATAGCAACACAGCACTTCATCTCCAAGGTAAGCCTTGTTACTCTGATTTGAAGAGGAAGAATATGATTTCTTAAATATTAACCCTTCACTCTGAGAAAAAAAACCAACACCCCACATTGTCACTGTGTAAAAGTAAGCAATGAGGGTCTCTGTACAAAGAATTCTTTTGACTGCATCCGAAGGAGGAAGGAGGTGGTCCTTAGTAATGAGCCATTTTAGCTGAAAATAAACAGCATTTCCATGGAAAACACTTAGGTGTGGACTTGGTGAGGAGGGAAGTGTTGGAGCTGCTCACAAAACCTTGCTTAGTACAACAGATGCTATGTATCATTTGGCTGAGAGAGGTTGTACCTCTCCATCCATCTCTCCTCCTTCATCCAACCTAACCATCCCATTGCCATCACAACCATATCCAATGCAGCTGTCTCTTCTGTAAGGCCAGCAGCGGCCAGGTCACAAGTGGGCCTTGCAAGGGAGTGAGGACATGTGTAAACCTCCTATTCTGTGGAGATACAGAAGCAGCACTGGCAATCAATCTTGTGATTTTCAAAGATTCCCTTAAAGTCTGAGCTGCTGTTCCTGTGGTATTGCATTAAAGCTTGGCTCTCATTAAAATGGGAAGAAAATGGTTTCAGCTTTCATGGCAGCAGACAAAATCTTGAAGACATTAACTGAATGCACCTCAGAGGCTCAAAAGCTAGACTGCAAATGCAAAGGAAGAGTCTTAAATTTTCTGTTTGTACTTACACCTCTATTTAAAAAAAAAAAAAAATCATGACACTAAGGAGATAAAAGAGGAGGAGTGTGAGTTTTTAGATGTTTTCAGAAGGAGCCTGTAACAGTACTATGGAGCGGCTGCCCTGACTGATAGTCTCTTGACCACCTGGAGGAGAGGACCTGCTGTGAGGTTTCTATGAGCTCCTCAAAGAGAGCCAGGTGGAGCGCAGCAGCAACAGCAGGGTTTTGGATGAAACTTTCTCCCTTTTGAGTCCTGTGGTTTGTGCAGGACTCCTGCAAAGAAGCTGAAAAGTGCTGGGAAAGACTGCGTGATTTTCTGCCAGAGCACAGCTGGGGAATTCAGGGGTCTTTTGCTCTTCCTGTGCTTCAGGCGCTCCATGGGACACTGGAGTAATAGTGCCACAGACCAGCTTTCATCTCATGATCACGGTCACCGCTTCATCTGGCCCCAGGACAGGGTAGGGGGGGTTTACTGGAGAGCGTGGAGGAAAAGGCTCTGCGGTTTCTCCCTCTCTGCCCTTCCCATCAGCGGTGCTCACTCCAGCATTATGAGAAGAGAAATAGACCTTCAGCTTGGCAGCTCCTGCCCCCACCCACCTTGGTCGGACCAGCAACCCACCAGGCCTTCACGCTGTCCTCTGCAAAAGAGGCCACCAGGATGGCAACAGTGCTGTTTAGGAGCAGGTGATGGATCAGTGGGGATGACTGAATGCTCCGTGCTTTTGATCCATCAAACTCTGCTGTGGTCATGCTTAGATAAGCACAGGGAGAAATACAATCAGCTTTCCACTAAATTTCAGAATTTACTACATTTTTACTAGCATCTTGTTTGCTTGAATATGTTTATTTTTATCCTTCAGGCAAATATTTCTGCCTCCTGTGAACCTTTTATGTAAATCAACAGAGGCATTTGGCAAGCCATATCAAAACCGCAGCTTTACATATCACTGAAGCAGAAAATAAATGAAAATAATTACTGATGCCTCCAAGTACAGATTTGTTTCAAAATGAAACATGTAGCTCGGAGAGGGTGGGCAGCATATATCTAATGATTTCCTGTTAGCTTACACAGCATTGGCTCAGACATTTTTATTTCATTCCGGGATATGGTTTTTCCCTCTTTTGGGGGAGATCGGGGGAGATGGTGGTTGTTTGTTTGCTCATTTTAGCCATATTGAACAGAATCAGATCTTTACTTATTTAGTAAACCCAGAAGATTATATCTGTAAATCCCTCCCTCATGCTAGAAATTGGAAATAAACTGATGTTTGAAGGAAAAAGGTATACACTGCCGTGCCAGTAACATTACTAACAGAGCCACTGATTGAGCAAACTGTAGTTTCTATATGATGGGCTTGATCAATATTCATAGGGGTCAATACTAATCTGTTTTCATGTATTTCAGTATAAACCAGTAATGCATGCCCTGACGCCACTGAGTTGCACTGACAAGAGGAGAGCCGAGTCCCTCAGTGCCAAGAGCTGCTCCTGAGCCATCACCACAGTCCATTGTCCTGACATTGGTTGCATCCCAGGGGAAAATTTAAGACCACTTCTGCTTAGTGTCTTTGGACTCTTGGAAACAAATGTTTTATGACTGTTACCATGACTAGGCAGTACTTGAAGGAATCACTGACAACAGATGCAAATTTTGCTGCTTCTGGAGCAGAAGGCGGCCATGCAAGCCAGACCAAAGACCCATCTGGCCCTGTATCATCTCTCTAGACCAGCTGCCCTACACAGCTGCTAAGGGAAGAGGAGGAACAGGTAAGCGTGTCTTCACCCAACACGCTCTCAGCCTTCAGTTATTCTCATTTTAGAGTCAGATGTGATTTCTGTCTCCTTAGTCACCCTCACTGGATTTCTCTCACATTAACCTGTCCAGTGTCTCTTGAAGTCAGGTGGCATCCACATATCCTTCGAGACAAGGACTTTCGGGTCTACAGCGCACTGCAGGAAGACATGCCTCCTTTTGTTTGTTCCAAACCTGGTTCCTAGTAGCTTCATTTGCTACCTTCTCGTCCTTGTATTAGTGACTAGTAACAGGTGCCACTAGTGGCAGTGGCAAAGTATCAGCCCTGTGTTCCTTTAGTTTTTCAGAGCAATAGTTCCCAGACTTCAGTTATTACAGCCCCACTGTTAACATCAAGCCCACAGAGAGGGGGGTTGCTGTGAATTCTGGTTCAAAGCTTTGCTTCTGCTGGATCTAGATTTTAAACACACCATCAACAACTGGACTTCTGTGGGGGTCACACCCCACCTGGAATTGCTATGGTTTCACAAACCCCAATTTGTTTATTGCTCCCCTGCCTGCAGCCCCAGGATATAAAAATATACAGACAGTTGTATTTTAAAGGTCAGCTCCAGTTTTATTTCATTTGTCCTCATTTTTATTTTATCTTTTACTGCAGGGTGAAAATGAATGGGTTTTTTGGAATACCACTTCTATTGCATTCCTATAGCATCTCAGCATGTGCTGATAGTACACAAGTCCTGGAAAAGTGTATAGTATGAAAAAATGACCATGCCTTCTACCCCTCCACATTACAACTCTTTTAAAGCTTATAAAGATAGTAAAAGTATTAAATACTGTCTGAGCTTTGCTTACTGTAGGTAGAAAATCTCCAAAGAGACAGTACCTTGAAGTTCAGGCAGAAATTATCTGAGAAAGGGCAGAACACCAAGAACATGGGAGATGTGGCAACAAAAGAAAAAGTGAAATGGCATGTTTTCTGATGTATTTAGCAAAGCAAACTACTGCAAATATCCTTCCAGTACCACCTCCTGACAGGAAGGTTATCAATGTTTGATGTGTTGCTGCTGAGCTTATTTACATAATTCTGATACTGAACAAAATAAAAAAAAAAAAAAGAAAGATATGGCACTAGGTGTTCTGCTTCATAAAACCTCCCATCATGGCAGTGTAACAATACTTCAGCTTGTAAAACACTGCTGTGCATTAGCAATTGGAGAAATGGAGGGGGGAAGTGAGCTCATGACTGAAGGGGCAGAAAAGTAGATAAAAAGAAAAAGATAAATCATTTTAAAGTTGGTAGTTTGCTGCATTTAGCATGTACAAACAGTATTTTGAAATGTTTAAAGGGTGCAAGATCTGCTTCACATGTGCCAACAGTTGAATGGCGAAGAAATCAGAAGGGTTCAAAGTCTTCACCTGTGTCACGTCTTCCAAGGCTGTCCCTACCGGTGGCAGATTTCTCAAAAGGCTGCAGTGTAGACAAAAATCAACAGATGTTTCATCTTTAGTGAAATGTTCCTGCCAAGAGTTATTCCACATCTTCTTTTAGTGTGCCAACCAGCCCAGATTCAAAGAGGTCTGCCTTGAAAACACAGCCTCCAGGGTCTGGGGAGAGATGGCATGAAGTTGCTCTCTGGGCTTGAACGCAACCTCCTAAATATACAAAATGAGGGACACATTGATTTTTGCCTGTGGTTACCACAGTCATGTTAGTAGCGCTGGTGACATGTTTGGGGATTCACTGTGCTGAAATTCTTGATCACTTGCCCCTGTTCATGTCAGTGGCATAGATACTTACTGACTGGTCCAGGGCAATTTGCAGAGAGCCAGTATCTGAGATACTACTGCTGAGGGAAAACTGCAGCCTGACAACTAACTGCATGGAAGTGCGTTTAAGCCAGGTATTTATTTTCAACAATGTGCATGCCCAACAAAGCATTGTGCTGTTAAAAGCAAATTTCTGAGAATCACATTCTGATATTATTACAGAATTTGTACTACGTAAAATTTCCAATTAAAAAAAAAAATCATCAAAGAGGACTAACTTGTAAAATCTCCTATAAGAATGCAAGATTATTTCTTGATTTTTTTTCTTTTGGTCTAAACCTGGAATCTTACAGATGTACTTTTTGCATTAGCCTTAAAGAAAAGGAATGCAGTACCACAAAGGGGACTTTTTTTCTTTTTCTTCCTATATACACACAAAGCTGGGCAATCCTTGGAGTTAGATACCACATAAATTTACTCAAGCTAATAGCAACATTCACTTATTTTCTTAGTTTAACAAACATTCCTGAGTTAATTTGCCTAGAATATCTTTGCAAAACAAACAACCTCAAAATGGTGTAAGCAGTCAAAGTAAAATACTTCAAATATTTGAATGAATTTTATCACAGATGGCAGGAATTTGCTAGTAAGGTTATTTATTCATTCTCCGGCAATACTGTTTGGGCATGTTAACTGGAACAGAGACAAATTTAAGTTATTTTCATTGTCTTTTAAGACAGTTCAAATGGAATTTATTTTCCTTCCTTACTCAGCAAACTGGATAAGAGGTCTAGCCCTTTAAAGGCTGTTGTTCCAGTTTTAGAGGAGAGAGGCTATAAAATGGGGGTGCATCATTAAAATACCATAGCTGGCACCTCTCAGAGGCACAGGAAAAGAATATTCACTGAGTAAGTAACACATTATAAATTATAATTGAGATTCAATTCTCCCAGGGAGAAGAGAAGGTAACTTGTCATTTGAAGTGTTGTGAGTTTCTGAGTGTGGACTAGGAGTTTAGAGGGTATAATGATATCATTAAGAAATGCCCTTGCAAAGCAAGCAAAATTACACTGTGCTGTTTCTTGAAAACCACAGGAACTCTTTATTGTTCTGTCAGCAGCAGTCCAAAGAGCTATGTGACCCCATTAACATTCACTCAGGCATGTGTAACAAATTGGAGGGGGGAAATTTCTTGAATAGTTAATTATATTTGGTGTGTTTGAATACCTAACGCTGTCAGCCATGTGGGCTCGGCATCACAAAATGCACACCTTGCACACCTGGTTTACCTCACTGCTTTATTTATCTTCTAATATTTAGAGGAGAAAGCAATATCAAAGGTAGAGAAAGAGCAGGGAGGCTGGGATGTGGAAAAGGCTAGATAACGGCCAGCTGATTTGATGGCCATGGCTGAACTGATCTAGTATT
The DNA here is from genome assembly GCF_965638725.1 of Aptenodytes patagonicus. Lineage (NCBI taxonomy): Eukaryota > Metazoa > Chordata > Aves > Sphenisciformes > Spheniscidae > Aptenodytes > Aptenodytes patagonicus. The sequence goes on from NC_134950.1 coordinate 41,267,755, forward strand.
TGCAGTAGTTCTGCTCTGAGCAGAAATTACTATTAGATGACCAGAAGACCCCTTGAACCCACATATCCGTGGCAGGGACTGGGTAGGAATATGTAGGGGTGATACGCTATAAGCTTAAGTTAGAATCTTGCAGAGAAACTGAGATGCTCTCAGTTTCAACAAGAGGCAGCTCTTCACACCAACCTATTTATTTATCTCTGTGTGAAAAGTTGTGGGCTTCTTCTAGAAAATATTGACTTTTCGTAAAAAAGCCTAATTGCAGAAATTCTGATGCAGTATCTGACCGGGACTTCAGCTTGGCTGTTTTCTGCTTCCTTAGTCCTTTGGCAGTCTGGTTGCTCTTGTGTAGTGTAGAAGTGGTTCTTCTACACATGATGCTAAATGACTACAGTCTCCATGCTGCAGTGATCATTGACTCAGCTTAAGCAAAGAGAGTGGCCAGCAACAGAACCTGAGGATGGTTTTGAGTGCAAATGTTCTCTTTTTGATAAAAAATATTTGGAATTTGTCTGAAAATATGGTGGGTTAATTTTTTTTGCATAGTAAAATGATTAACTTTTTTTTTTCAGAGAGAGTGAGTAGTAGATATTGTCTCCAATGTTAGCAGAAAGCCCTCTCATTTTGCTTAATTAAGTCCAAAGCTTTATCTGTACCAATTCATTAATTTCAGTTACAGTAGAGATTCAGGAATCCTTATCTCTTTAGAACTGTCCCCTCGCAGCTTTCCTCACACTTAGCAATAAGTTTGATAAAAGTTATCAAATGAAATGAAAAAGGAAAGGACCATCATAAGGAGGCTAATGCTGTTTGTGCTATACCGAGGAGATGTTATTTCCTGAGAAACCTTTAAATTCAGATTCTCTGTATTCGTTAATGAAGCCAAATAAAGTTAGGATTGCCAGTAGGACTTTTCATGAAACTTCACACAGAAGTTAAAGGAGGACATTTTGTAACTATGTTCATGTGAGCATTCCCACCAAACCATCTCTTCCAGACATTGAGCACATGTGCTACTAAGCACACTTCTACTAATTCAAAGCTGCTTCTAAATTCCCTTGGAAAATAGAATATGATTTATATTACCCTATAAGCCTAGGCAAGCCTCAATTCTATTTTCAGTTTATTAAAAGTTCTGCTGTTATCCTCTATAATTCTTAAACAGCGATCAAGTACTTTGTTCATCACATATATATTCATGCTTCTGCCTTTGTTCTGAAAAACTGTCAATTTGATGACATTCTAAATGTATCTGCTATTTCAAAAATATTTGCATTGTAATTGTATTTGTGTTAGCGATGCTTTTTCTTAGCTGCATTTTCATTGCATGTAGATTGGAGTTGATCAAAAAGCCCCCTCTGAAATGAAAGTTATTTTTATTACACTTCGGCTCTGCTTTAAACTGGTTCTACAGCAAACAGTTTGAAATAGTGGGAGTGTGCTCAGAGTGAAAAGCAGAATGCACATTCAGATGGTCTAATATGTGTCTAGCAGACAGGGGTGCAAAACACATCCTGAAAGAATCGTAGGAAGGTTTGAATTACAGGCCGATACAGCTACTGGAGGAATTTCCACTGAAACACTTTTTTCCTCAGAAAATGCCCATTTGTCGAAATCAAGGTTTAGCTGGGGACAAGGGGTAGAGAGGAGAGGAGAAGAAAGTTGGGAGTCTCAATGAATTTTTCACTCGATGTTTTCAACTTTCCTTGGAAGATTGTGATGTTTGAGATGCTTCAGGTTGACATTTTTGCATCAAGGAACCCCTGCTATTCAGGAATGCTTGTTTCAAGTGTTAAGCTCTACACTGTTAAGAAGTGACATAAAAATGTTTGAGAACAGAACTGAGTGTCTCAAGATTGCTAGACAAAAAGTTCTAATTGATGTGCAAAATTTCCAAGAAGTGCTGTGATGTCGAGGGACTCTTTCTGCAAGCCTGGAAAACTCTTATAAAGTGGAAAACCACTTCCTGCCAAGGTGTAACGGGGTGGAATTACAGCCTCCATCAAGGCAATGGCAAAAGTCCCATTCACATCAGTTGGGACTTCACCTCAAACTTACTGAAAACATTGAAGTCGCTTTTGACCATATTGACCATACACATATTGACCATACAAATATGTACAACCATACAAAATATTGAGGAATTTATAAGTTGCTTTGTTTAGAAGGAGATAATAATAATAATAGATGACGCTTTAAAGAGATTTGTTACGTGTGGTAGAAAAGTCCTGTTTTTCTGCACATAGCTGGAGTCGAACAACAAGCAGGCAACCGTTTCTCAAAATCATTGCCTTTCTGCAGAATTTTAAAATGTTACTCTTTGCAGCTTTTTGTTAAAAATTCACACCAGAAATTATTACCTTGCCTAGAGCAGCAGAGTGTATAGTGTGAACACAAAGTCCTGGTGTGAGCCCTCCCTGCAGCCGGGCGAGCCGAGCTGCTGGCTTTTGCATGGCAGCGGTCAGGGACCCACGGCCAGTTCCACTGGTGCAGCACATCCTTGAAGGCACGTGCTAAAAAGGGGACTGTGAGCCAGAGGTGTAAGGGGACAACTGATCTTACACTACCACAGCTGTTTTCCCAGGGGACATGGATTTCAGTCCTGCAGTTCTTAGTGAGGGTCCAGCATGAGTCGTCTCCTAGAGAGAGCCGAGTTCTTATCTACCTGTGCTCAGGGGGTAATCCATGCCACATATCACTGTGTACAGTCATATTGTCACTCCTCCTTTTGCTCTTCCTTCCTCCATCTCCCTACCCACGTGTACCTCTGTTGCCACCCCACATCTCAAACAAAATAGTACCCATTCCACCTCTGTTGGCACGTAGCTCTCACTGAAATGTCACTACTCTTGTATCTTTCTGGTCTAGTCTTGTATATGCAACCCCTTTTATATTTTTGCATAATTGCTTTATATGTTTCTCATAGCAAGAAGGTGTCTGTAGTAAATACCCTCTTCAGGAAGCTTCCACTCAGTTTCCACGCTAAAAAGGAAAAGGCTTTTGGGGTTGTAAAAGAAGTTAAACAGTTATTACATTCCTGAAGTTCTATGAAATTAATGAGGACAGGGATAATGTAAATTAATGCAAGTACATTTGACCACGTTCACATTTTATAAGAGGAAGAAAGGTTCAAGGTACAACGTGAGCTACTTATGCAAATGTTGGGGAGAAGGTTCGAGCATGACTGGTGTTAGCTCTAGCTGCTACTTTCTTACTGGCTACCAGTAAGAAACAGCTGCTTTCTGTTCTAACCAGACTTACTGCAATAAACTTTCCTGTTTCCTTGGCAGGGCGGAAAGAGTATTTGCTTCCTGTCTAGCTCTTATCAGCAACTCGATGAGACCTTTACTAAAATGTAATAACTGGCATTAAAAAAAAAGACTTTCCACTTAATGTATCCAGCCTCTCAGGCTGTCCACATTGCAGCTTATCCTTTACCTCACAGCCAAAAACTCCAAAGCCTCCAACTGGCAAACATGGCTGGGCTGATCAATTCTACTAAGCACTTAATTCCAATTTTCAAGTGACAAATGTGCATCTATAGCCTACTATGCTTTTCTTTTTCCTTGTTCCAGTCAACTCCCTAGAGATGATAGGCACACAATAAGCGTAGGCCTTCTCTTGCAGAGAGCAAAGTCTGTTTATCTACCTTTATTTTATATATAATGAGTCAATCCCTTTTCTCATCTCCTAAAATTTCCAAGGCACCCTCACTGACAGCTCAGAGAGTACTCACTCTACATATCACAACAGCTGTTGGAGACAGATAACATGAGTTTTTCTGGAACGATTCAAACTGACCTTCTTTCAATGGATACTAAGTGCTCATCATTAGCTGTGACTTCATGTTCAGCAGTTCAACAAAGGTCTCTAACAGGAAGCACATTCTAATATTGAGGAAGGAAAAAAATAACTAGGGAACAAATCTGGGAACTTTTGAGACAACATTTAATGGAAAAAATGGTATGCTCTTAATGTACATATATTGGAAATGGTTTCATCCAAATATCTGTGTAAATATGCAAACTTACATTTCATACAAATAGTGAATTTGAAATCAAGAAAGTTTTTTGCTACGGATCTTTGGGAAAGCCCATTGCATCTTATAGCACCTGTTAAATTGTGATCTGTAGCCACTTTCCAGATGCTGAATGTCATTAGATCTTGAAGCTGTCTCTTTTCAGAAACAGTTAAATAATTCTTACTGGGAGGAGTTCTCTATTGTCTTCACAGACCAGATTTGTCCCCCTCTGTAGGTAAAACCACGTTTATATAGCTAATCTTGTCTCTATGAACATAAGCTTGAGTTATTAGCAGGTCTTCTAGAGTTATTAGCAGGGACTCTAATTTGGGAAGCTACAACATGCCTTTTGGACATATCAACACACTATGATTATGACACAGAAACATCCTGGTTTTATACTCTGAGGAAATTGTCTGCCCTCTGGTAGGCCGCTACTAAAGAAATGGTTATCCATCCTCAAGAACCCAGCCTAAAATATCCCCTTTCCTTCAATTTCTCTCTCCTGAGAAAGATAATGACAAGGGTTTTGCACAAAATCCAAAATCTAAAGATCTCCTTAATTTTTTACAAATCTTTAAATCCTGGACTTAAAAAAAAGAAAAAACGGTCTGTCTTGAAGTAGGTTTCTTTCTAACAGCAGAAGAGCAAGAAGGACTGATTCTCAACTGCCATAAATCAGCATTACCCTGCAGATATGCACAGAGCCCCAGCCAATTATACTACCCCAGCAACTGGCCTCAGCTGCCTGCTGATTTTTGTCTTTGAGATTTGGAACCTGAAAGACTGAGGAACAGCAGAGCAAATGAATGAGTGACTTTTGAGTCTGCATTTAGTCTCCCAGAGATAAACACTAGGTGCTAAGGTTTTGTTACTTGTCCTTCTCCAAGCCAGTGTATACATGTGTCTATGTATGGTTTTACTTGCCTAGCTTCTATTACTGAGGATTTGATCTGTTCTGCCTTCAGTAGGCAATGACAGAGAGCTCTCTGTCTTTCTGTTATACTACCTGTTATAAATACCTGATGAGACATAACAGCATCATAGGATATTTATAGCATAGACAGACTTCTCCCTACACTACAGATTTCTACAGAAAGGCTGAGCTAGAACAAGCCTTTTCAGAGTGTTCTTCAGTGTGTTACGATGTGGATTCTCACTCACTTTAAACTTCCAAGTAACAGCAGTATTATGTTCAGAAACTCTATAGAAAGACTAGCGGTATCTTATACTCACTGTGTAAGGCATCTCATAGCCTGCATCCTTCACGTGACTCATAAAGAGTTCAACTGGAAGTACTGAGTCAAAGAGATCACACCTACCTCAGGTTTCAGAGTATAAATGTGTTTAAACAAGGAGAGAAGAGTCAGTTCTTTGTTCCAGGGTCCGGGCTGGTGAAGGAAAGACCAAGCCTGTAGGACAAAGGGTTTGGCAAAGTCTCCAGATGCATGAGGATTGCCCGGGCTCTGTTCAGATCCCCAGTTTGACCATAACAAAGATTCGGTCATACCCATTAACCCATGGGTCATGCTGATCTGAAATACTGTTCCATTATCTCAGCTTGATTTCAACTCTGAAAAAGCAAGAACTGATAATTAAGAAAGAAATCAAGTGGTTCTTACCGCTCATAATGAAATGGAATGTTAAGTATTTTGATTTTCCAGATGAAAATTTTTGAAACAAACATTTTTCCAGAGTTTTCCGTTTTCCAGAGAATTTCTGAAACATATTTCACTGTAATACTTCTATTCTGAAAAAATGGCATTGTTCCAGAAAAAAATGTTTTTCACTGGAAAACTTTTATCAGCTCTAAAAGCTCATATTTTTCACTAAGATTTGGGAAAACGAATAAACAAATTACACCTTTGCCATAATATTGGACTACACTTTTTTCCGACAAGCTCTACATTCAAGTCTGCATTTTGAGCATACTTTATATTTTAGCTCTTCCTTCTGAAGCACGACAGGAAAAATATTTGATTGTATAAGATAGTGTCAAGAGACAAGTAATCTGCTGCTATAATTTAACTGACATTAAGTTTCTCAATCCCACATAATTACAGTAGGAGGGAATTTAAAAAAAAAAAATTAACTTCTAAAAATCTATTTTAACTTATTTAAATCTATTGCTCATATTAAAGATAAAAAAGCTTCACATAATTCTAAGCAGGCTGAGTTTTCCCTAATGTGGTATTTCATTCCAGATTTCAAAGTGGGATAACCTGCAATAATGTCCAAACAAACCTCTTAGCTTGATTATCTGACTTGATCTCAGCATTGGTGCTATTCTGGACAAGTGTACCTTAAACAATTTTCTAAGACAAGCTTATACAAGTTTCCCTTATTTGAAGAATTTTTTCAGAATAATTTTATCAGTACCAGTATCTGATTAAGATGTTCTTAAGTCAAGCATCATTGATTTCCTTTCATTTCCCTCTCCTCCCAGAAATACCAGTTTCCAAATTCACTGGATGATGATAAACTGAAGATAATTTAAAAAAATGAAAGAGGTTTAATGGATGTCCTAATGGACATTGTTGGTCATAACTTCTGCCAGGCTATTAATAACCAATGAAAATCTGGGGACAAATCCCTGTTTGCTGATCTTGGTTGTTCCCTGTTGTTACTGCTGTTTGCTGCAATGATTGTGAAATTTGAATCAAAGCCCTCTTGAACCCTAAAGATCACTCCTGCAGTGATTCATCATTGTCACAAAGTAGGCACAGGGCTTTTTTTTTAAGAGTCACTGTCCTCGCATATGTAAGTACAATTGCAAGTTATAGAATTACAAGAGAAAAAAAGAATATGGCCAGGATATAACCATTCAGCCTACTTCTTTCAGTACCTGGAGACAGCTTGGGGCAAGTTAGCCTTTATGTAAGGCAGTACTAGGTATGCTGGAGTGCAAACCTGATCATCAGGTCAGTTTTGAATCCAGCTTGCTGTCTTGGGCCATAAGCCACTCAGCTGGGTCTTGGTAGACAGTGGCCTTCTGGCTTTGTTTTCACCAAAGCAATGGCAGGCGAGATCAGACCTTGTGCTGTTTTGAAAGTTTTCGAATATTTCTGGATGCTGTTGGAGAAGTTGCTGCATTTCAACTCAGAGTAATAGCTGGGGGAATTTCTAAATTAGTATGTGCATGCAGGTACACAAACTGCAGTACATAGCTCCGGTGCTGGATAAGGCAGAAGAAGCAAGCGGTGGTTCTCTATACTCATTGGTAGGAGCATCCTAAAATCAAAAGTCCTGTCTGGAGGCTAAGCAACTACATCCTCTGAGCAAAAACCAACAGCATTAAAAAGAAGGTCTGGGCTTCACTGGACACCCAGGCTACGTTCACTGTAACACTTACACTTCAGCCCTAATTCCCATGTTTCTTAGAGGTCTTCAAATGCAATGGTCAGTAGCAAATGTCCTGCATACTAAGAAGTGACCATTTTTTACGTGCTTTACCCGCTTCACAATTGCAACATGGGTTTCTTACCTTTGCCATTAGACTCTGATGCTTCTAAACTGTTATGCAAAATGCCAAAAGATCAGTCTCTGGTTAACTTCAGCCACAATTAAATTTTGTCTACCATCATAGGATAATTATAAGATCAGCGTGACACACAGAGAAGTATAACTTCACAGATGAAGAGAACAGAGGGGAGAAATATGCTGTGAAGGGGAAAAGCTGTTCACATTAAAAAGAATAAGGATCAGAAGTCAAAACTCATCAAGTTATTGGCAAAATAGATTGGTTTTATATACATCTCTTTCCCCACCTTTCCATCCACATGACAATCTTCTCTTTAATGTGTTAAAACTCAAAAGTTCAGTAAGGTCTAGGAAGAAGTATGGTATGAGCTCAGAGAACACAGTAGCAATTGCCTTGTGATAAAAGAGCAGAGCTCATTAAACAGGGATGGCTTAGACACTAAAAACACATTTGTCCCAGTGCTGCTGTGGCATGATGAGAATTGCCATACTGTACAAATACTTGTTTAGCATCCAAACAACTGTTGTTTAAAGTGGATTCATAAGGCTACATTTAGGTCATTAAATAACTGAGAAACAGAGTAGGTGCCCTGTTGAGTTACAATAAACTATCTTGCGTGATGCAATATATACAGAAATCCAGACAGAACAAAGAGTAGTATTGAGCAAAATGTGCTTTCAGCCATGTGGTGATGTAACTCGTACTGCATCTCCCTGAGCGTTTACAGACTTTACAGTATTTGGATCTAAGCATCCTAGATAATAGCAACATATTAATCTCTGCAGCTAAGTCTATTAGATTTGACTAGTGTTGGTCTTGCAACACAGGATGAATTAACATAGGCACCTGTGTAATGTTTGTTCTCTGCACTTAGAGATAATGCACTGCAGCAGCAATTTGAGGAAAAAAATAAATTGAATACAAATGCAAAAAAATGAACTGCCGATATATTAATTGGCTTAAAGAAACTTGAAAATAAGAAAAAAAAAACAATTGCATAAATTTAAATTATTAAATACACTACTGTTTATTTTTTAACAGCTCTATATTTCAGAAAGCGATGGTCTGAGATACGGAATCAGATGAGAGCTTAACAAAGCTATGGGAAAATGGTTCAGCTATGGCATTAGAATTACTGTTACAGACAGAAAGGCTAGAAGTTCTTGGCTCAGACACCAACACGTGAACATATGGGTTCAACCCCACCAGAAATTGTAAGAGAGAATTATTTTCCTTCCATCCACTTCATTAGAGTTACATAGTCTAAAAAGGATAGGACTTAATATGACCCAAAATCTCTTCTTAGAAAGGAGGACTGGGATAGCCATGTAATCTGCCTGTCTGAGCATCTGTACATGCACAAGCCTTAGCTGTGAGAAATAACAAGGAACTAAAACAATCTCGATTTTTTCCAGACATCATCATCTCATGAGAGTAGAACCTGACTTTTTCACTTTCAGTGACCTCCAATGCAACTCATATTGTGACTCCTCTTTTTCTGTATGTAGGTCTTGCCTGCATTTCAATTACATTTTACATAAATTTTACATTAGGATAACAGTAGTTCTTTTAAAATAATAATAGAACAAAGTCTTAATGAAGGTACTTCAACAGCAACGAGAGCCAAAAAAACCCCACCCCTAAAAAAACCTTACCAACATTGCTTGCTAAATATGTGCTTTATAAGCATGAATTACTTGCTTCTTCAGAATCTTCTGGTAAATTAGAGTGCAGCATTCACAACTCCTACAACTCGTCAAGCCCACCATTGGTTAGAAAAGTCTGGGACATATTATCCCAATTTATACTTTTTAGAGGCAGTTATATTTCTACTTATCGTGGAGAAGATGACAGTAACGTGACTTTAAATGCGAAATGAAATGCCCACCCACCAACAAGAAAGGCAGCCTCCTTAAATTGCCCAGCACAGGATGTCAGGCTAATGACACCATCATAAGATCAGCTTTGGTACTTCCAGGCTTTGGTACTTCCAGAAAAGTATTGTTGCCAACAACTGCAAATATACTGGGGGCTCCCTCCAGGTAACGGAGATGGCAAAGAAGAGCCTGTGAACAAGCACAGTAGGGGAAACTGGCTTCAAAAGGAATAACTTTCTTTTCATAGAATCATGGAATCATAGAATCATTAAGGTTGGAAAAGACCTCTAAGATCATCAAGTCCAACCGTCAAACCAACACCACCATGCCCACTAAACCAGGTCCCTAAGCGCCGCATCTACACGTCTTTTAAATACTTCCAGGGATGGTGACTCAACCACTTCCCTGGGCAGCCTGTTCCAATGTTTAACCACTCTTTCAGTAAAGAAATTTTTCCTTACATCCAATCTAAACCTCCCCTGGCGCAACTTGAGGCCATTTCCTCTCGTCCTATCGCTTGTTACTTGGGAGAAGAGACCGACACCCACCTCGCTACAACCTCCTTTCAGGGAGTTGTAGAGAGCGATGAGGTCTCCCCTCAGCCTCTTCTTCTCCAGGCTAAACAACCCCAGTTCCCTCAGCCGCTCCTCATAACACTTGTTCTCCAGACCCCTCACCAGCCTCGTTGCCCTTCTCTGGACATGCTCCAGCACCTCGATGTCCTTCTTGTAGTGAACTGAACACAGTATTCGAGGTGCGGCCTCACCAGTGCTGAGTACAGGGGCATGATTACTTCCCTACTCCTGCTGCCCACACTATTTCTGACACAGGCCAGGATTCCATTGGCCTCCTTGGCCACCTGGGCACACTGCCGGCTCATGTTCAGCCGGCTGTCAACCAGCACCTCCAGGTCCTTTTCCGCCAGGCAGCTTTCCAGCCACTCTTCCCCAAGCCTGTAGCGCTGCATGGGGTTGTTGTGGCCAAAGTGCAGGACCCGGCACTTGGTCTTGTTGAACCTCATACAGTTGGCCTCGGCCCATCGATCCAGCCTGTCCAGGTCCCTCTGCAGAGCCTTCCTACCCTCCAGCAGATCAACACTCCCACCCAACTTGGTGTCATCTGCAAACTTACTGAGCGTGCACTCAGTCCCCTCATCGAGATCATTGATAAAGGTATTGAACAAGACCGGCCCCAAAACTGAGCCCTGGGGAACACCGCTCGTGACCGGCCGCCAACTGGATGTAACTCCATTCACCACAAGTCTCTGGGCCCGGCCGTCCAGCCAGTTTTTGACCCAGTGCAGAGTCCACCTGTCTAAGCCGTGAGCCGCCAGCTTCTCTAGGAGAATGCTGTGGGAGACGGTGTCAAAGGCCTTACTGAAGTCCAGGCAGACCACATCCCCAGCCTTTCCCTCATCCACTAGGCGGGTCACCTGGTCATAGAAGGAGATCAGGTTGGTCCACCGCTCAAAGCTGGAGCTGCCATAAGGTGGACATGTCCCCTCATTCCCACACAGTAAGCAGAAAACTTGGCAGTGCTGTGGCCAGAAATCAGATGGGATGAAGGCTGGACTGGCCTCTTACTGGAGAGTTGGAAGTGCAAAATTTGGACATGCACAAGGACACCTTGCTGGAATTTGATTTCCTTATGAATGTCACTTGGCTTTCTCTTCCCTCTGACTGGAGGGGTTTTTTTGAACCACAGAATGTTATTCTGTGAAGGAAGGCAGATGAAGTGATAGTATCAGCAGGAGAAGATAAGGTATTGTCCTAGGGACTAATTGCGCAGCTTGACTTCCTAATTTGTTAGAATAGATGAAAATTCCCCACAAAGGGGAACACAGGCTTAAACCTGCTGGCAGATTTTTCTACCTCATTTTTGAATAATAACATAAAGTAGAAATAATCATGATCTAATTGTAGACAATTTGTTAGTCAAAAAAATCAGTTGAACAAATTGTTCTTTCTAGTATATGAGTTAAAATTAAGATACACACACACCAGGGAAGGTTATTCCTGAGGTATTTATGACTGCAGGACACCTGAAAAGTACTAAAAATAAAATGGAAAACCAGTGACTTATAAAATCTTTCCTTTTAAATATGGAGCTACATGAAACATGTGGTCCTTGAGCAACCTGGTCTAAGATTAAATCAGCTCTGCTTTGTGCAGGGGGTTGGACAAGGTGATCTCTAGAGGTCCTTCCAACCTAAATAGTCCCTGGATTCTGTCAAATGCCCACAATTAATAAGGTTGTGCAGACTACTTCAAACCTAAAAATCCATCTCAGGTCTAACAGCAGTGATGGGCTCAGACTCTAGTGGAAAGGACTGAAGTCCTCTCAGAGCACCACAGCTTAACCTCATCCTCAGGTTGCCCCATCAGTCCCTAGCTGCTTTGTCCTCACTTTCCACCTAACCCCGTAACAGCATATGGTTTTAGCTTGCTCCTATTTATTTGCAAGCACCAAGTGGATGCGCAGCCCCTGAACAGTCTGAACCATAATGTAACAGGATCCTGTGTGACAAATGAAGACAGTCAGAATGAGGACACAACAGGGAGCCTGTCCTCCTTCTTCCTCATTTCCCTCCGACACAAATGCATCCGCGTGAACACAACAGCACACTTCCATCTGCTGAGGGAGCTGCTCTCTTCTCTTGCCACCCTCCCTCTGCATACAGATGTGCTTGCATGTGGACTGCACACTCCAGAAGGCAGACGCTGCTGGTTTTTAATCCCCCTGAATTCTCTGATGGATTAAACCTCAAATCTCTAACTGTCCATCTAATGCTGCAGTAAGTAACACACATACTGGTTACGTTGATTTACAGCTTAAATAAAAGTGAAAGACAGTCAAAATTAAATGTCTGAAAATCAATCTATGCTGCGAGTAGATGGGACACTAAAGCGTTCTGGATTATTTTCTCCCACTACCCTTCACCCTGCCCAGTGCCTGCTGAGGCAAAAATCACTGGCTGCAGCAATAAAAGTTGCGGGTACATGTATTACTCTCTACCTACCTGTAACCCTTCAATGGCCAGTTTGAGGATCGATGGCGTAAGCTTGGAGGCTTGCTTGAAGGAGAAGTTGCTCCAGTCTATAATTAGAATGAAGCCATTTATCTGAAGTTCCTGATCTTCGATGAGCACTTCCAAGGACAGTAGGATAGCCCGAAGGATATCTATGAAGGAGTTCCTAAAGTCAAAGCAGAAAAAAAAAAGTCAATGGTTGCAGTTATCTTCAAAACTCAAGATACTCAGCTTTGCTGTGGATGGGACATGAGCAAGGGACGGGGATTTATTCTGGTAAAATTCTTCTGAAAAGAGAGTTGTTTCAGAGGTGTCACTAAAGTGCTCCCACTCTGAAACTCACATTCCTCTGCTTGATGTGATAAGTCCTGCTCACTGGTGGATAAAATAAACCCTGAATTAAATCTTTTCCATTCTTCTGGCATTCCTTACAATAGATTTTAGCTAAGCTACTTTGGGAAAATATTTATCTGTGGTGAAATGAAATGGATTCAGGCTATTAATTTAAATCCCTGCTCCTTTGGATATACGTTACCAGTTTTTTTGTTCAATTCCCCCCCCCCCCCCCCCCCCCCCCGCCCTTCTTTTCTTTCTATTATAAAGAGGAAAAGCAGAAAAGGAAATAAATCAGTCTGATATTAATATAAATGGTATGGTTACAAATAGGCTCCCTGGCTTCCTGCTTGAGTGGAGGGAATGATCCCAGGCTTTGCACAATAAAGTTTGACTGTTGCCTTATTTCTGCAAACCAAATGCAACATGGAAAATAGCTGCATCCACTCAAAATGGGAACTCTTTATTAATTAACAGCTACCAATAGGCTGGCTGCAAGGCTTCCTTCAGCTCTGGGAGAATAATTAGAAACCATGGAGGCCCTGAAGGAGATAGCAAGTGACAGAGAAGAAAATGTTGACGTGTTTTCTTTAATGTGAAAGTCCGTACTGGGAAGCCTGGGCTGCTCTCTACTTCCATCTCATGCATTTTGCAAAAGCGAGAGTTGGACTCTTTAATAACTTTTATCCATATTTACACCTGAGTAAGCTGAATCAGGCCCTCTTGTCACCTGTCCTTCCCATTAAGATGATTTACAAACAACAGATTCTTTTAGAGAGCAACAAGCAAAGAAAGCTTCAAAAGGTACATCTTAACCTTCTGTAAAATGAAATTGTAACATACTGCTATTGCAGTCTGCTTTACTTCTGCATAATTCTCAAATTTTGATGAGGCCTGAGGTTTGTTACAGAGAAGGCTTACACCATGTTCTCCCACAGAGATTTTCATTTAATCCTTTTCTGCTGTTTTCTTTAATTTAAAACAAGCCATCTAAGCCTACAAGAGCGTTGTTTCAAATTCTGCCTGTGAGAAAAAACCTATGTGCAGTCAAAACAAACTTCTCTACCATCAAGACCTCTACCCCTGAATGGCAGCAACACATGATAAATTTCTATAAGAAGTAAATGGTGAAGTGTTTTCTTATTCTTTCTCTTTTCTCTCAGCAGGTTATGAGTGAAAATGTACATTCCTTCTCTGAAGACATGATCCCTTGAAAAAGCTGTTCCTGAACTGTGTCTTTCTGCAAAAGTTAGAAGCTTCTCTGAAGTATAATTGCTGAGGCAACTTGCAATACATAGAGCTTAAAGATATTTAACTGTATTACTGCTGGGTACCGGACCACCCCTTCCTCATTTGCAGCAACAGGACAACCTTGACCTTTTCAAATTGTATGGGGAAGCTGTGCTAAACAGACAAACTGAAGGAGTACTTTCCTTAGCAACATAAGGTGAAGGAATACCTATTGGATTGGCAATTGACATTTCTTTTTAGTCTAAATTTATTTCAGAAAACTGTGATATGAATATACTACCCACTGCTCAGCTGAAATGGGTGATGGCTTTCAAGCAGCAGCATCAAATTACTAGATTTTCCGTGATGAAAAAAGCGATTGCAACTCTAGACCGTATCTACTTCATATATCCTACACTACTCTACCCCAGCATCCCTATTCAAGGAGGTCAGCCTTCCACAAGAACTGCCCCATGGAAGCTCCCAGAGGTGCGCAGTGGCTCCAAAAGTGTCCTCACACACATGCCAGCCTTCTCTACTCTCTTGTTGAGTAGATACAGAATGATATTATCATCCATGGATGGGCTTTCTGGCTAGATTGGGGAAGACGGACTAATCCAGAGCTCGATTTAACCCCACATTTGCAAATCTTAAAGTGAACTGAATACTTGTTTTATGAAGGTGTGAAAACAGGGTCACACTGTGATCAGAACAGGTTTCATCCCTTCATTTGTGAGAAGAAGTTTTCTTAATAGAACATTTAAACTCATATTCATGATCCTGCTACCTCTGACGCTTTTAAAGGTGGTGTAATGATTTCAATGGGGCTGTATGGAAATGGTGCATACAAGGTATTTTCTGTAATCCACTTAAACTCTAAATCACAATGAAATATTTCATTTGACTGAGTGCAAAATCTTCCTCTCGGACTCTATGCTGAGGAATTCCAATCTTAAATTCCTAATCCAAATTAACAGGTTATCAAGCAATTACTCACCTGTACTTCCCTGTACTTTCAGTAGAAGTTATTTGCCTGGGAGACACGGCACCCACTTTTCTTAGTGTGTAACTAATCTGGCTCTCCCCTGCCCAGATACCTCCCCCCTCTACGTATTTGCAGTTTTAAGACATGGTGTAGGAAATAACTCAAAGTGAACACAAAGGTGTTTTTCAGATGAGTACGAGGAGACATGAAAGCAGCACACAAGTCCTCCAGGTGGGCTCTTTGCAGGCACGCTGTTTTGTGAATGCAGGGTCTGGATAGAAATCAGACAGAGTGCCACTTGAGGCTGAAGCCCTCTGCTCCCTAATCTTGAGGCTTTGAGACAAATCAGTCAGCTGTGTGACTGATTTGCATCCAAATAATTTTCTATGCATGAACACAGAACCACTTTCTATTAGTCCATCTCTTTTGTTCCTTTGCTTAATGTTCCCTTTCCTCCTCCAACCCCCCTCCCCACCAGTTCAACCCTCTCACAAAAAAAAAAAAAAAAAAAAAAAAAAAAAGTGAAATAAATTACTATTGCACAAAGGGAAATGTGTAAGGTGCTGTAAGTATTCGGCATGGAGCCCACTGAAGTGAGCCACTAATGAGTTACAAAAGATTTGCACAAGCCCCAGAAAGACAAAAAGGAGGAGGGAGAGAGAGAGCCTATCTGCCTTGGCTGAATGGAAAGGTACCACAAAAGAGGCTCTTCAAATATCCTTTGGAAAATGGGAAGTTAGCCCAACAGAAGCTAGTGGTAAGGAACAATAATGTAAAACAAAAATGAAGATGGTTTAGCTGAGGGATTTGGTGGAGAGATTAGCCAAAGGCGTAACATGAAAATAAATAAGAAGAAATTACTTAATTATAAGAGGTGTAAGCAGGCTGTGAGAGAATCAAAAGGCTCAGTGGAGTACCAGGGTGCAATGGGAACAATTAAAGGAGATAAAGACATTGCAGGGAAATTAAATGATCTATTTGCATGTCTCTGCCACCAGTCATTTTGAAGAGATACATGGATAATAAAGCTGAGGGACTGTTGGAAAATAAAGGGTCAAATAAGTCACGCTGCAAGAAAGTGATACGTTTTGGAGAAGATAGCATCAGTAAAGGCTTTTGACATTACTGTCTCTGAACAGCTAAGCACAGGCTCTGTTTTAGGCATGCTAGTGAAATTAATTAGATTACTCAGTTAAAAGTATGAACATGCAGAAGTACTGGCAGCTGAAGCCATTAAGATTGTCTGGTAGTAAGCAAAAACAAACCGTCACTAAAAATCCTGACTGTCCCACAAGACAGCAGGCTAACAAAGTTTGGACCAGTGTCGTTATCTTGGCAGTTGCAGACAGCTCAGCTTAACATCCCTCAGTTAGTATGCTGTAAAAGCCTCTCTCCTGTAATACTTGAAAGGTGACTTAGTTAAATGCAGATGCAGATAAAAGGGATTTCTTTACTTGTTAAAAAAACAGCTCAGGATAACAAATCAATGAATTTACAACCTTTTAAATGTAACAAAGTGAACTTGCAACACCATCATATTTAACATAAGCTAACAAAAGACTAAGCAATATAAAACTGGTTTCACTGAGTCTGTTTGAACAACTAAGAAGAGAAGACAGTATAGTACACCTCACAAAAAAAGCTATGGCCAACGCTGAATAGCATTTAGCAAGCTGCAAACATGGCATAGATACAAATCGGGTAAGAGACCACATCTCGCTTTGTTCCCTCCCCACACAGTAAATCACCAACGGAGGGCAAAAATGCATGCTTAGCTTCTAGTGGGGGGAGAGCTGGCACTGCCCTGCAAGGAGGATTCCCACTGGGAGTAATGTGCAGAAAAGGAAGTGTAAAGAAGAAGGACGAGAAAAACATGCTCAGGTTGCTGCAAATTATTTGAGCTAATCGAAGCTGAAGAAGCTGTAAGGAAAGGCTTAGAAAGGGGGACATGAACAACAAGCAGATCGATGTTGCTGGAGGAGGGAGAACCCAGGAAGGAGCATTTTGAATTGCTCCCACACGCAGCCAAGGTACGGTGTTCATGGAAAAGCCCTTGGAATCCAGTCATTGAGTTTTGAACAGGTGCTCATAAATCATACGAAGTCATTTATTTCAGCAGATTAAATTCTCCTTTCTGCTCATGAAGTATGGATAAGAAAGCCCCAACTTCCGATAATGTGTTCTTAGAAAACATCTGGGGTTTTTTAATGCATGTATTTATTTTAGAAATTTTAAACTTACCTCTGCTGAAAAAAGCACTGGAAATTACTGACATATAGTCCTTAGGGATTCATGTCTTGATTCAAACTCATGACCATGAGTAGCTGCCCTGCCTCTCTGACATCAGAGGGAAGTGGCAGTCAATCCAACCACTGCAAGACCTGATCTTCACATTTTATGACCTTTTGGTGAGGAAAGGCCCCTCATATGAACCCTGCACAATGCTGGGCAGTCCTTGGCTGAAGAACAACCAGGAAGAATAACTGCAAAATGAAGAATCGTGAATAAACATGGTGACTTACTTGACTAATCCTGCACCAGAGAAGATGAACAGTTGAACAGAGGAGCTCACAGCTGACTCATGCGCTGAAAAGGGTTTGTTTGTCTCATCTGTCTGAGGTCTGAATACTGCATATGTGCACAGAAATTAGCAAGGCTTGTCTACGATTCACAGAGAAAATGGGTTGCATTCACAGTAAATGTTCACAACAAATATTTTGACCAGCCGTGGGTAACTTTCTTCGTAGAACAGTTCAAAGTCATTTAAACTCGTTAGCTGCAAAAATATGGATAATTCACCAGCATGCAAACTGGAGAAATTCTTACACAACAATCTGAGATTTGTTCTTATTTTGTGGGGTACCAACCCTTTCTTTGCCATGCCGAAGTTAAGTTACAGATTTTTTTTATTTCTCTGTAGAACCAGAATATATGCAGATAAAACTCCTACTGAGTAAGACACAGGTTGCATTAAGTTAATGTCATAGCTCCAAATTATTCTTCTGTCACATCCAGTGTAGCTATCTTAGGCTGCTCCAGTATGTCAGCTTCAGACAGGCATCGTTCCTGTTTTGTAATGAAAAGATAGCAAGTTTTTCCCACAGCATCTGTGTGAGTCTATAAATAAAATTCCAAAGTAAATTTACATCCAGGATAACAGACTGGATAGATAAGTGTACTGATTTTTTTCTTTGGAAACAGTTCGTCCAACAGTGCACTGGATACAAAGAATAGAGTAGACTAAGCTGAGACCTGACCTGTATTTAACAACATCAAAAATCCACTGCTTAGCTTGTAACTGAATGGAGGCCAATCACCCACAGATATCTGGCTGGCTTTGAACTCCTGCTTGGAGTGAGCTGGAAGCCTTTGCCATTGCCAGTGAAGGGGAAATGTACCAGCCTGCAGAAAGAAACTGCATCGGTTTATTCTTTTATCATGCAAAAATTGCCTCTCAGGGGCTTTCTTAAAGATATAAAAATATTCCCCGTGTTATGTTTCTGCTTGAGGTTTGTCTATATACCAGTTTTATAAGGTTTTTTTGCTGTTACTTTCCACTTCAGTTGAACTCCATAGCAACCAATAACCCCTGAATTACA
The DNA here is from genome assembly GCF_965638725.1 of Aptenodytes patagonicus. NCBI lineage: Eukaryota > Metazoa > Chordata > Aves > Sphenisciformes > Spheniscidae > Aptenodytes > Aptenodytes patagonicus. Next base: position 41,286,306 of record NC_134950.1, read on the forward strand.
CCCTCTGCGTTCAAGTCAGTGTTACGAATCTCCTCCTACATACACTCATTCATATTGTGGGCACCCTTACGAAGTGAATACTTTGTCCCTGATGTTAATGTGACCGTGCAAGGACCCTTTCTTACGTGTAATTTGGCTGAAAAACAGGAACCTTTGCAGCCTCTGTGCTAGGGGAGGGGGAGTGTTGGTGGTGGGGCTCTTTGGGCCCCTGGTGGGACCAGCTTCCACCAAAGAGACCTACACAGGGGAGTGGGGAGGTGACATCTGCTCTTCCCTTTGCCTCAGCCCAGGGACTTGTTACACCATCTAGCAGGGAATCAGTCCAAGACAAAGCATGAAATTGTTAGACTCCTGAGAGCTCAAAAAATCCCTCCCTGAGCTCTCCAGAAACTTGATCCCAAACAGAGCAGGCAACCGATTGCAACCCAGCACAGCACAAGCTTAGCGACCGCACATAAGGAGTCCACTTGGGTGCAGTAGGGCAGCCCAGCCATCAGGCTAATGGCTTGGCTGGGCTCCAGGCAGAGCACTCAGCGTTGTGCAGGGTGAAGCCTCTCAGGAGCAGTGCGCAGCTCTGCTTTGCAGCCTGCTGCTGAAAGGAAAGGCCAGAATTGAATCTCAGGTGTAATATGACTGTTCCTCTGGCTGTGGATTTGTTTTATTCCTTCAGGAGACAGTATTTCTGAGCTACACACTGGTGATTTTCTTGCCTTTTTAGTACCCAGAGCAAGGTCATACTTGCACACTGTGCAAATTTCTCTGTTGAGAAGGAATAAGTGACAATCACAGGCAGTGTGTTATGATACTATGGAAATTATTAAAGGTCCTATGCTACAACCCTTAAATGCAATCAATAAATCAATACTACAGAGCCAGTGCAGTAATTTGCCTGGATAGTCCCAAATGCAATATCCCCTGTGAGGAGCATGGGGAAGATGGGCAAAGAATACATTCCAGCATGAGCACAGTCAGGGAGTCTGTGGTGGTTTCAGGTTAGTGGTCTCCACTGGTAGAAATTTAGGAGATGACATGTGGGAACACACTGACAGTCACATCTCAGGATACTGTTTGAGAGGTAGTTTTTAATCTCCTATCATGATCTTACCGATGGTGTGATACTGTTCCCTTAAAGCACAGCTGTAGTAATAATGAACAAAACAAATGCTGGTACATGAATGGCTTATGGTTGGCAGCACTAGGACTGATGACCTCTGTTGTTTTATTTTATTCTGTGTGATTGCATAGCCTTTTCTTATTCCCTCTTGGCACTGCGATCCATCCTTGCATCACACTAAGCTATTTACTCAATTTCTTGCATCATTGTGTTCCACAAGTTAATTTTTCACTACAGAAAGGGAAAGCATTTTCTTTTAAACATTATGAAGCTACTGTTTAATCACAGAAAGCAGTTATACAGATCCTTTGTTCTGCTATTAGAAGAAGGTACAAATGGCATCACCCATTCAGTCTCCCTGCTATCGTGTTTTCTCTGTATGAATCCACTATATCTCCTCTAGCTATATCTCTACTGCATCTTCAACATCTTTCCATTTAAAATAGCCCTGGACTTTTTGCTCCCTTCTGATGCAATTACCTCACTTGTTCATAATGCTAATGAATTCCTTTCATTGCTCTTTTTTTTGGACAGTTACATTTTTTACATCCTCTTCTTTTTGAGATAGTACAATGTAAAGTGAATTCAGTATTCAAGGTGAGTTTGGAATATCAGCATACATAAAAGAATACGTTATCTTTTCCTATTTATTCTTCATCTCATTCTTAATGCGGCCTAACATCTAATTAACTCTTCTGACCACCACTGCACAATAAGTACACTTCTTAATTGTGTTGTCCATAATGACATGATGTTTTTCTTAAAAGGTTAAAAGTAATTGAAAACCCAGAAGAAACTGCATAGAGTTAAGAGAGGATAAAGGATCTGCATACAAGATGTGGCCACATATTAAAATCCAACATGTTCTTGCACTGCCCTTAGTCTTCTTTGCATAATAAATGCTGCTTTTCTAGGTCATTCTAGAGTTTTCCACAATTTTTGTTGATCTTCACTAACCTACACAGCTTTCCATTTACTTTTTTTCACATCACCACTTACGTCTCCTACATCTGCCAAAAGAATATTACTGCTAGGCATTATGATAACATAATTTTGCCACTTACAAATCCTACTCTCTGCCTGAAGTATCAGGGCCACTTTTATGTGCAAGGCAAGAATTCATCTGTATGTTTATTAACTTTTCTGAAAAGACTTTAATACAAACTTCACAGGAAGATTTTTGATTAGCTACCTAAATGGTATATTTACATATTTAACCTTAGACAATTCTAATAAAATTATCTAAGTGTCCCTTTGGTTGCAACCAGTCATTCTTACAGCAGACATCAATGATGACTAGATCAAATAGTAAAGTTAAAATCAAATAACTGCTCACTGAGGCATATATTCTGAGAGTGCTGAGTTCAGAACTACAAAAGTCATATTATCGCTTGTGGATATTCAAACAGCACCTGATTACTCACACAGCACTCATCAATCCAGAAAGCTTTGAAAAATATAGCAGAATGCCTGGAAGTTCATTCAGAAACTCACTTTTCTCTATCTCTGTTGGAAAGTTTGACTGTTCAGCTAAGAAGCAGACTCCTTCTGTGTGCTTGAAATTACAGTAATGAACTTTCAGCTGGTAATCATAAGCTGACAATGAACCCAAAAGGTATGCATGAAGTCACCTCTTTCCTTCTAGTACCTAGTCTGAAATCTCTATGAAGCTCTAAGGTCAGAGAAGAAATTTGGTCCATCTGAATGTCAGATTTTTAGAGCCACAGATGCTGTACAATCCGTGTGCTTGACAGATGAGAGTCAAAACTTGCCTGTGAAAGCAGCCCATATTTTGAAAAATATTCTGCTGAAGGGTCCCTTTTTCTTGTGTATGGAATTATGGAAGGTACATTTGATTCCACAGGCTGAAAAAAGTCAGAAAAAGTCATAGGAAAACTGGAAAAATAAGTGAGGCCAGATGGTCAGGAGCAGACTGCATCAGGCTTGAGAAATGATGATCTATCCAGTAGAAAGAGCAGAGCTGAGCTGATCATGGTGAAAAGCCACAGTAAACTGAGACCATTCAAGCATAACATGAAGAAGAAAAAGAAAAATACAGCATCCCAGTGGACTTCGGGAAGTCAGTGTGACATCCTCCTTGGCCTGTATGAAATGAGTGCACACACAGAGACAGACTGCTGCAGACTCCGCAGTAGTGGCATGTCTAGAAATGGTTCACATGAAGATGGTGGAAAATGGCCTGTGTACCTTCATTGGCAAGATCATCCTGTGGTAGTAATGTATATCTCCACATAAAGATTTATAAAGCAGTTTTGGTATCACCAGATGGTATAATGGAGAAACAGAGAGACCGTGTTTTATTCCTCCTTTCAGGAGGAATGAAAGAGAAAAGCAGAGCAGGTATGGGTAGTGAGCAACAATGCCACCAATGAAAACAAAGAAATAATTTGCAAAGAAAGCAATCAGAAACATCACAGTCTTACAACCTCTCTCCAGTAAAAATGGCATTTTAACTATCATAACATAGAGGAAGATACAAAAATGATGATGTTATTAAAAAGCTTGGAGAAGCTCAGCGGTCCCTATGCCTGTCTGGTGGAGAGCATATTAGGGTTTTTCTAGAACAGCAAGAACAGACTGATGAAGCCATGTGGGATGTCATCACCAAAGGCAAATGATCAAAGCTGAATCTCTTCAGAGATATTGGGTAAGAGGCTATCAAGACATAAGAAGAAGTGGTAAAAAATAGAAACACAAGTATATCTTAGTAAATGCCTAAAATGGCTATTAAATCAGTCAAATAAGCATATACCTATGCTTATGCCTGTACTTAAATCTGGGGAGTGAAAGTGGCAGACATTAAAAAGATGTACAGAAGTTATGTCAATCACAAAGAGGGTTATAAATTATTTTAGTTGGAGCCCTTCAGGGCCAATAAAAAACAGACATGAAAATATTCTAATCATTTCTTATAAGCAAATGAAAAGATGTGTCAAGCATTATATATCAAAGAGGTTTCCCACTGGAACAATAGGCAACTTTGATATAGCTGACAAGATGGAGGAACTTGATATTATTGATGTAGAAATGATCATTGGGGAACTCAAAACAGATGCTATAAAGATTCATAAGACAGCAGTCTAGGAAAAATTAACTGCAGATCTCTTCAGAAACAATGACGAAGAAAATTTGCTGTTATGATTCAACTGAGCAGGGGAGAAGGACCAGAAAAAAAGTGAACTTGTGTGTATTTATGAAATAGAGAAGACTGTTAAAAGTGTATGGGATCATGATGCTGCCAGCCACAAAGAAACTGCTTTGCACAGTTATGCTGAAAAGGTTATGCAGTGCCACGAAGCTCAAGAAAAATGAGCAGTTTTCACCCTAGCCACTTTTGGGTACATCATATTTCATGCAACATCGCTGAAGACAGTGAAGGAATGAATAGCAGCAACAATTCCCCCTAAGACAGCAGATTTTTTTTTTCCAGAAATCCACTGAAAGTGTAAACAAGAGATATCTGTAGAAGACTCCAGACTTTACAGAATCCTTAATAAGAAAAAACGTGATGTGATCCAACCAACAATGAGGAGTCTGGTCAAATGTTACCAGTGGAATTAGAAAAAGGTATGTCTTCTTAGTCATGTTTTCCAGGTTTGCCTCTGACTTCGTTGGGTATTGGACCTCCCATGTGGAAAGCAGCTGACAAGAAATTGCTTTGGGAGATCTGGTATTCCACGGACAGATGACTCCCCAGTATGTCAATCAACAGAAGACCGATAACCGAATGAATTTTATAACTACCAAGTAGAAAACAAAAGTTATGGAAGACACCATCAGTCTGAATCATACCACATTGTAGGAGAAACCTTAGGAACTAGTGTTGAATTTAATTCTATAGGCAGTATGAATGACAACTGCTTCTGTAATGGCTCCAGTGAGTGAACTGATTGCTCCTCTTGAAGGGGAATTACTGAATACAGAAATCAAGTATCATCAGCTCTATACTATGTATCATTGCTAGCCATTTACTAAGTATATTTTTGTAAGGATGACAGTAGTGGAGCAAAAGAGGTGTGCCTAAAGGAAGATAAATATCTTTTTCTGTGGATTTTGCTACCACTTATGCAGAATAAGTCACATAAGAGGAACAAAAAGTGTTCAGATCCAGAGACAGCTACAACCACCTGATGCTTTGCAAGTGAGGAAGTGAGCTTTCCTGGGATGTACGGGGTTTCTTTGATAAAATAGTTCTTTGGAAGGCTTTTTTTTTTTTTTTTTTTGCTTTGAAGTTGCAAAATACGGTTTTCTGAGAGAATTGCAAGACAATGGGAAAAGAGGTGAGCCTAGAAGGTCTCCCTGCAACACAAAAAGCCACGTGGAAATTTTTCTGAAGCAGCAACCTGAACAAATTAATGGGACTGGCCCAGCTCATTTAGAAATACAACAGTGTTTAGACTGGCTTTCTTGAAACAGATGAAGTAATTATGGAACAAAAATATTAAAATGCAGGCTGCAAACTGAAAATTAGAAACTGCCAGGGTTACAGTTGTTCTCAAAATGCCCCGTGCTGGATCAGTGGACAAAATAAGCTATAATCAATTTTTAAGTATGATTTCATATACTGTAATCACAAAGGGAAAAATTAAACATATTTTAAAACTCTAAGACCAGTACTTCGTAATTTCTGAGTACTTTATTTTCTGTGAATGCAGTGGCTTGGTACATAATTTCCCTATTTAAAAAAAAAAAAAGAAAAGAATGGGCAATCTACCTGAAGCATTTAATCAACGCTTTACTTGTATTTCATTATCAGGACTTAAAACCTTAAACTTCTGCAATAAACTCTGCCTTTTAACCAAGATTACTAATTCCATGATCTAGCAGCATGAAGGCTTTTTCCTGGATGGGACGGGATGGATCTTTGTGTCACATATTGACAGCAGTGCTGTGTAGTAACTGTTTAAGTTGAGATCCCAAAGAAGGCAGAAATAGGATTGTGGAGCCTTCTTTTGAATATATGGTAATGGTGAAAAGGAAGCCCAGCTTGCTATCCTCTATTCCCCTGAAGCCAGTACAATTTTTTTGGTACATGCCAGTTCCCAGCAGACTACCGATTAGTATTGCAGGTGCAGTGTTGTCCTTGCCTTGGAATAGTAATGTTATGTTATTATTTTGGCAGACTATCAAATTTTCTCAGGAATTACCAGTGAAAAACAATTTAAGTGGTTTATAAACTACTAAACTTCAGCTGGGTTGAAAACAGAATTCCATGTTAACTGCAATGTTAGGAATTTTGAAAGAAAAGTTTCATTAATTTCTTATTACACAGGTTATCAGCAACCTCCTAAATCATTCTAACCTCTGTACAGTAGGGTATACTTATATGTGTGGATGTTTAGTCTCTGCCTTCCGGCAGCCACTGTTTCAGGTTTTGCTGTTTCTGGGGGAAAGGGCTGCGCTTTAGGTTTTGTAAACAACTGGAAACTGTACATTGATGATGTAGTTCTATACTCTTCTATTTCTGTTTGTATTGCTTTTTATTGTGAAGCTAATATAATTAATTCAATTTTTTTTTCACACTTCTAATAAGAATTCTCACATAGTCAATACAGAGAATTACTGAAGAAGTGTGGTTAGTTGAAGTCACTACTCTACACTAATTCAGTTATAAATAATTGCTCATGGAGAAACATATGTAACAATTAAGTACAGAAAATAGTAGACAGCCAAAATTTTTGTGCTTTTGAACTCAATCATAGAATCATAGAATCATAGAATCATTGAGGTTGGAAAAGACCTCTAAGATCATCGAGTCCAACCATCGACCCAACACCACCACCCACTAAACCATGTACAATGTACAATGTACAATGACGTCCTGCCAGACCTCACATTGGTATTTGTAGGAGGCAGCTCTGGAACCAGTTAGCTGGAACAACCAGGATCTTTACTCCAAACACAAGCAGTAATGATCACTTCAATGTAGATACAGACAGCAAGGAGGCCCTGTTTTGTCAAAAGTCAGCAAAAAAGAGGCAGAAAAAGGATCAGCAGACATTGCCACAGCAAGTCTAGTTACATGGCCTTGAGAAAAATGCCAGAAGGAAAACTTCAGTGTTAGAGGTAAACGTGGAAGTCTTGAACAAATAAATCATCCCTTGTTCTTTATTTCCTCTTGTTTTCTGGAAAACAGTTGCATGCAGTCATTGGTACAAGCTTGTTTACAAAGAAACATCTGATTTTTTCATTTATTCCTTCCCGTAAAAAAACCTTTATGAAAACAGAAATTCACAACTAATTTTCCTTGAGATCTAACTGGTTTGATGTTAAGAAAGTAAGGGATTGGGTGTTACTATGAACATATTATGGTTCATTGGAATAGCTGCGCGTTGAAGTCTTTTTTAAAAGTAGCAAAGCCTACATTTCAGGAGATGGCGTTGGAGATGCTTACACCATAACAGGGAAGATATGGCCATTGGAAAATTTAATATATAAAAGCTGTAATTTGGTATCATGGGATGGCTTGTTAAAAGTACAGGGTTTGTTAATACTACATTGGGTGTCCTTTTTTGTATTCCCCTTTCACTGTATTGAAAGGGGAAAATTAGGCAGGGAGAGTTCATTCTTATAGATCTAAGCACAGTCTTACGACACATTTGTTACAACAGCAGAATCCTTAATTCATTTTTTTAAAAGCAACTGTAGTACATACTTCTCTTTTTTCTAGCCAATGCTTTGACTTCACAAAAATGTTACTAAAAAGGCCTTATGGCAATATCAGAGAAAAACTACAAGTGATCAAGTCTTTGCAAAATGAATCCCAATATGCTGCAGTTAGTTTTGCTCCACAAAAACACACAAAAAGCAGAGTGCTTCCAGCCTCTCCGTGTTGTTTTTTTCCCTGATCTGCCAGAACTCTTCATGTTTCCATTCCCTTGCATTCAGTTCACTTAGCCTTGGTTAATAATTTGCAATTTTAGTATTAATCAACAGTGCTTAACAGTCAAGGAAATGCACTGGTTTCATTTCTGCACGAGAAGTATGTTAAGCCATAAGGTACTTAAGCAAATGTTTAATGTAAAGCATATGAATAGTCTCATTGCTGCATTTTTGTCTCCATAGCTGAGTTTGTTGGGGTTGCTCACATGCATGTGAGTATATGCCTTGCTGAATCAGATGTTATGAAAAAACTTTTCTTTGTCTTCTTGCTCTGTGGAAATGCATGAAGCCTATATGCTTTTGAAAGAATTAGATAAGGAGGTTCCCTGGCTTTAGCCATGCAATCTTCTAACTCATAGTTTCATGAAAGTCAGAAAACAGACTTTTAGTTCACCTATTCTGACCTAGTCATGTGCACTAGTTTTATTAAGGGCCCCACAACATGACTGTAGGCATGAATTAGGCCATTTTTCATTCCCGAAGTAGGAAACCGCATGACAGAGTACAGCGTTGGCACAGTTGGACTTTCTGCGAGCAGGACATTGATGAACACCTTCCTCCCCTCTGCCTGGCTGCAGCACTTCACCCCTGTACTCTGCCGCTCCCCTGGTCCTGGCCAGAGTCTCTCCTCAGAGGACACAGCTAATCGAGGTGCTGAACTATAAATCACACCTGCTTTATGATGCTGGGCACTTCTTCCAGCATAACTATTTCAATTTTTTTCCTTTGTTTCGTTTTCTGTTATCCTGCCATACGCACACTGGAGCAATTTGCCACATGCAGAAATGAGTCTTGTCCATGGCTTGCGTGCCCTCCTTAATTGCTCGGTACCACCAGCCTGGCAAATGGTTGTTTTCTCAACATACCATTAGTATAGTTACACTTCTTATCTTTCTGGATACTTCAGGATAACAAAATAACCATTTTTTTTGTTGAAGATGTATTTGTAGACATTTATAGTGAGCCATAGCCTAGGCCAGGCTTAGATGGCAGCCAAGAGATTTATTTTCCACCATGCCTTTGGGAGATGTAGAGCTTCTTCAGGGGAGAAAAAGGTAGGCAAAGATGTTTGTCCTGCCCACCCTGGTGTAAGAGCTGGACCAGGACTGAAGTCTCTCTGTGGGTCAGGTGGGGGCCAGTTCAGGTTTCCTTCTGTATCAGGTTTCCTTCTGTATCTTTTGGGAAGCAGGATTAAAGAACACCTTGTCTTCAAGGCAGTGGTATGACAAGTAGGAAACATTGAGTTATTTCTTCCCTGTGCCACTGATTCATTGCCTGACTGCGTTCAATCCCTGCGAGCCCCTCCATTAGGCCTGGGGTGCACTCCTGCCCTGGGATGCAGCCGGCTGCAGGCTGCTTAGCCCTTCCCTGCTGCCCCAGGGAGCCACCAGCGCTCCCAGCCCCCAAGGAGCCCCCAACCCCCTGACACACTCTTCCTCATTTAGGGAAGGTATTCAATGGTGCTGGGGAGGTTTACACAGCACCGGGCCTGCTGGTGACAGATGGAGTCCAGCTATCTCACAGGGGGAAAAGGATCATCGCTCATGAATTGGCGGGGCACATCGAGAGGGCTTTAAACTAGGTTTGAAGGGGGAAGGGGATGAAACCAGGCTCACTAGAGATGAGACCAGGGGTGGCATGCTGATGCTGGGGGCGAAATCGATAGCCCAGCTCAAGTGCATCTACACCAATGCACGCAGCATGGGCGGCAAACAGGAGGAGCTGGAAGCCATTGTGCAGCGGGAGAGATATGACTTAGTTGCCATCACAGAAACATGGTGGGGTGACTCTCACGATTGGAGTGCTGCAATGGATGGCTATAGACTCTTCAGAAGGGACAGGCGAGGAAGGAGAGGCGGTGGGATGGTCCTGTAAGTTAGGGAGTGTTGCGATTGTCTAGAGCTCAACAATTGTGATGATGATACGGTTGAGTGTTTATGGGTAAGGATGAGGGGGAAGGCCAACGAGGCAGATATCCTGCTGGGAGTCTGTTATAGACCACCCAACCAGGATGAAGGGGCGGATGAAGCATTCTACAGGCGGCTGGCAGAAGTCTCTCAATCGCTAGCCCTTGTTCTCGTGGGGGACTTCAACTTCCCAGACATCTGCTGGAAATACAACACGGCAGAGAGGAAGCAGTCTAGGAGGTTCCTGGAGTGTGTGGACAGACTTCCTGACACAGCTGGTAAGTGAGCCTACCAGGGGAGGTGCCTCGCTCGACCTGCTGTTTACAAACAGAGAAGGACTGGTGGGAGATGTGGTGGTCAGAGGCCGTCTTGGGCTTAGCGACCATGAAATGATAGAATTCTCCATTCTTGGTGAAGTAAGGAGGGGGGCCAGCAAAACCGCAACCATGGACTTCCAGAGGGTGGACTTTGGCCTGTTCAGGACGCTAGTTGAGAGAGTCCCTTGGGAGACAGTCCTGAAGGGCAAAGGGGTCCAGGAAGGCTGGACAATCTTCAAGAAGGAAGTCTTAAAGGCGCAGGAGCAGGCTGTCCCTGTACGCTGTAAGAAGAACGGGTGGGGAAGACGACCGGCCTGGCTGAACGGGGAGCTTTTGCTGGGACTCAGGAAAAAAAGGAGAGTTTACCGCTTGTGGAAGAAGGGGCAGGCGACTCAAGAAGAGTACAGGGATCTCGTTAGGTCGTGCAGAGAGGAAATGAGAAAGGCAAAAGCCCAGCTAGAATGCAATCTGGCCGCTGTCGTTAGAGACAACAAAAAATGTTTTTACCAATATATTAATGACAAGAAGAGAGCCAAGGAGAATCTCCATCCTTTATTGGATGCGGGGGGGAACATTGTCACCGAGGATGAGGAAAAGGCTGAGGTACTCAATGCCTTCTTTGCCTCAGTCTTTAACAGGCAGACCAGTTATCCTCAGGGTACTCGGCCCCCTGAGCTGGAAGACAGGGACGGCGAGCAGGATGAACCCCCCACAACCCAAGAGGAAGCAGTCAACGACCTGCTACAGAGAAGGACTGGTGGGAGATGTGGTGGTCGGAGGCCGTCTTGGGCTTAGCAACCATGAAATGGTAGAATTCTCCATTCTTGGTGAAGTAAGGAGGGGGAGCAGCAAAACCGCAACCGTGGACTTCCAGAGGGTGGACTTTGGCCTGTTCAGGACGCTGGTTGAGAGAGTCCCTTGGGAGACAGTCCTGAAGGGCAAAGGGGTCCAGGAAGGCTGGACAATCTTCAAGAAGGAAGTCTTAAAGGCGCAGGAGCAGGCTGTCCCCATTATGGAGTGGTTCATCTTGAGGGCACTCACAAGGCATGAGCAGGACAACCAGGGCATCAGGCCCAGCCAGCACAGATCCATGAGAGGCAGGTCCTGCTTGACCAACCTGATCTCCTTCTATGGCCAGGTGACCCACCTAGTGGGTGAGGGAAAGGCTGGGGATGTGGTCTACCTGGACTTCAGTAAGGCCTTTGACACCGTCTCCCACAGCATTCTCCTCGAGAAGCTGGCGGCTCACGGCTTAGACAGGTGGACTCTGCGCTGGGTCAAAAACTGGCTGGACGGCCGGGCCCAGAGAGTTGTGGTGAATGGAGTTACATCCAGTTGGCGGCCGGTCACGAGCGGTGTTCCCCAGGGCTCAGTTTTGGGGCCGGTCTTGTTCAATATCTTTATCAATGATCTGGATGAGGGGATCAAGTGCACCCTCAGTAAGTTTGCAGACAACACCAAGTTGGGCGGGAGTGTTGATCTGCTCGAGGGTAGGAAGGCTCTGCAGAGGGACCTGGACAGGCTGGATCGATGGGCCCAGGCCAACTGTATGAGGTTCAACAAGGCCAAGTGCCGGGTCCTGCACTTCGGCCACAACAACCCCATGCAGCACTACAGGCTTGGGGAAGAGTGGCTGGAAAGCTGCCTGGCGGAAAAGGACCTGGGGGTGTTGGTTGACAGCCGGCTGAACATGAGCCGGCAGTGTGCCCAGGTGGCCAAGAAGGCCAATGGCATCCTGGCCTGTATCAGAAACAGTGTGGCCAGCAGGAGTAGGGAAGTGATCGTGCCCCTGTACTCAGCACTGGTGAGGCCGCACCTCGAATACTGTGTTCAGTTTTGGGCCCCTCACTACAAGAAGGACGTCGAGGTGCTGGAGCGTGTCCAGAGAAGGGCAACGAGGCTGGTGAGGGGTCTGGAGAACAAGTCTTATGAGGAGCGGCTGAGGGAACTGGGGTTGTTTAGCCTGGAGAAAAGGAGGCTGAGGGGAGACCTCATCGCTCTCTACAACTCCCTGAAAGGAGGTTGTAGCGAGGTGGGTGTTGGTCTCTTCTCCCAAGTGACTAGCGATAGGACGAGAGGAAATGGCCTCAAGTTGCACCAGGGGAGGTTTCGATTGGACATGAGGAAAAATTTCTTTACTGAAAGAGTGGTTAAACATTGGAACAGGCTGCCCAGGGAAGTGGTTGAGTCCCCATCCCTGGAGGTATTTAAAAGATGTGTAGATGAGGCACTTAGGGACCTGGTTTAGTGGACATGGTGGTGTTGGTTTGACGGTTGGACTTGATGATCTTAGAGGTCTTTTCCAACCTTAATGATTCTATGATTCTATGATTCTAATGCTTCTTTTCTCTTGTCCATTTAGATTGCAAACTTTCTAGGGTGGGGCTTAAGCCTTGCTTTATTTTTTCATCCTAGTGTGTTAAGACCGAGTTTAGGGCTGATATAGCAAAAAATGAACAAAATCACGTAGGAAATTGGTTGTTGGTGAGCACAACTGGCCAGCATGAGTGCAGTGTCCTTTATTTACCTCATGCAATAAGCAGTCACCCAGTTCAACAGCCATGGTCTGGATTGACTGGGCAAGAGTTTTGATGCAGCTGCATTTAAAGTCTGTGCATTTTATTACATTTGACAATTGCCTGTAGGTTACCTCCCTGCATTATATGTTAATATAACCTTTGCTATTCACTGTCTTTTCCTGACTCTAGTGTAGTTGAATGACATAACACAGTAAGCTCCTTAAAGTTTAAGCCCACTCTACTAAGACAATATTTTTGGCTTGGTAGGTCCAGTAGTATTCAAGAATAGAATTTAACATCCTGGAGACTAGATACTCACCTGTGCCAGAACCATAACACAGTGTATTTCAGAGTTAAGATGAAGGTGGTTTTACATTAATTAAATTTCCTTGGATGTAGGTATGTGGCTGCTGATTAGCAGGGCCGGCAAGAGCTCTGAAGGCCCTCCTTGTGCTATTCTCCTCGGCAGCAGCAAACAGGAAAGGCCATGTGGCTCCTGCATCAGCTGGAACATTCCCTTCATGAACATGTAGCCAACACTACGTCTGCACTGCGATGTTTCACAAACAGCCACACTCAGTACTTCAGATACTCCCTCCCATGGGAAAAGTCAACACCTCTGAAAGTAAGACAGACACAAGAAAATGCCATTCTCACTTACTGCATCTGCATACTCCTCCTGACAGAGTATTTGCTCACCGATACTTTCTTTAATTCTTAGAACTTCTTTTAGTGGGGTCATGTCAGAAAGCCGCCATTGGAGGACTATTTCCAGATGGGCTACCCTAACTAGGGATTCTGCAATTTTCCACATCACAGATAGGCATAGCAACCTTTTCACAAAGTTAGGATACCTGCATTATTTAGTGGTTTCAAACAGGTTCTTATCCAGCAAGAAGGCTGCAATAGACCTTGGAGACAAGTTTTGCAACCATTATCTCCCTTAGCATGGAGTGAGTGGGAGGCACAGTTCCATCATAGGAAACAATGACACTGGAACACCATAAAATATCAGAACGATCCATTTTCAAATATAATTGAGGCATAAAACACCCAGCATGTATTCAGAATCCCAGATGGAAAAACTGATTTACACAGCATTTCTTCTACACAAAGTTGTCTGTTGGACTTTTAGATACCAGAGCTTACTGATATAATGTTTATGTTCTTAAATTGCAAGATATCTTAAAGCACCTTCTGAGTTTATCCTCCTCAGAGGCTTTTGACGAAACAAAATTAATCCTAGAAATAGGGGATAGGAAGTTACGTGACAGTATCTCTTACATCTCCTGCACTGCATCATCATAAATACTCCTAGTTTGTCTCTGACTTCAGTAAAAAATCCAGTGATGAGGAGTCCACAGAGTGCCTCAGTTACCTGTTCAGGTCCTGAACCAGCTTAATCATTGCAAAATGTTTTCTAATTTTTGGAAATCTAATTCTGCTTAAGATTACTTAATTTGCTTTTATCTGTATTCCCATCCCCAAGGAAATGGGCAACTTTTCACTACCACCTTTTATTAAGGTAAACTTTTATATATAGGAAGATTCGTATCCCATCTGTTATTGTCCTCAACTTTTATCACATTGTCATAATTTCCAGACTTCTTGTTTTACTATTTTTGACTTAGCTCAGATTTGTCTCTCATGCTAGTACTTAGGTTACAGGGCAGTTGATGTGAGTAACGGTGAATAACTGCTGGTGTCCTGCAGACAACAGTCCTTTAATACAGCTCAGAGACATTGCTTCCTCAATGGTACAACCTTACTGTATCATTCCTTTTGTAGTCCATCCTTTACCCCTGTCGTGGTTTAATTTTCTTCAGGAAGAAAATTGACTCTATTGCAGCCGAAACCAGGACAACCCCCAAATCCTTCTGTGCCCAGTCAGCATTTTCTCCATTAATTGACCATGAATACCTTATTTAACAAACCAAGAGGTGAGAAAATCCCAGTAGAGACAAACGTGTCAGCCAGGACTAAACCAGTAATGGCAGGTATGTCTGGTGTCTCACAAGGCTCCTTGGCTTTTAACATGGAGTCTACATCTGATATACCTCTTTTTGAAATAAACCCCCCAATGATCCTGAATTACTTTTAAATGAATCATATAAAATGTTCTCTGAAAGAAAGTGAATGTACATGTACCTGTGTATACATTTTAGCTGAGAATAATAATAAGATGCTGGAAAAAGGAAAGGCATTCATTGGCAGCTACAGCATACAGAAATTGCCATTTTCCCCAGACTTTCAAAGCTCCTTTATTGAAACAGAATTGAAGGTTTTATCAGAGTGAAACTGAATTTGAATTGCAGTAGCCAGATAAAAGTGGCTTACATGTAAATGAGAACCTAAGAAATAGATTTCCTACCGTCTCTCCCTAGGTCAGAGTTTATTCCTCCTGCTTTTTTATCTCAGTTTTCAAATGAATATTGCAGTGCATTTGGAAGCAGGATTTTTCAGCAGTCTCTTTCTCTTTCAATATAAATCACATTTCTGCTTTTGTACTTACACAACAGACAGGTAGGATTATCCCTGGGAAAACAAGGCAATGCATTCTTATTCAGAAACCTCTCAAAGTGAGAACAGCTTAGAGGATCACAGGTCCAAGATAATAGGAGAGGATGGAGATGCCTTAGATAAGGTTATCACACTCTGGTGTGGATTTTCCTGGTCAGAAATACCTATACAAAAGAAATTCTGCGTGCTAACACATACCCTAGCACTCCAAAGGGTTATAGGTACCACATATAGTCTGTAGATTGATCTGTGCATAATTAATGTACATGACTAGCACATCTTGGATTTGCTGTGAAAGGAAGCCAGAAGGAAGGAAAGAGTGAAAGGTTTAGCACTGGCAAGGGGAGCGCATGCTCCTGATCACACCGTAGCAGTGGCCTTGTGCTTGTTACCACTTTTTTTCACCTTTATTACTTCATTCATATCCGAATGTATGGAGTTAAGTTCCTCTACTGATGGTATAAAACCAGAGGAGCTGAAATTATGGCTTTGTGGAAGGGAGGACAAGACTGTCTATGGGAAAGAACAAGGAAGGCGTGGAGATGGCTTGTAACTAGAACTCAACAAAGAAAACTATATTGGTCTATAAAAGGTAAAAAAAAAGTCTTGAGCTTCCTGCTTTGTTAATTCAGGCCATCAGCTGCATGTCTTGTAAAGTATGTGAGAGTACATGCCTTGTAAAGTACACATGAGAGTGGTTCTACTGGACCAGACCAAAGGTTCCTCTGGCCCCAAATCCTTGCTGTGATAGTGGCCAGCAGCAGGTCCCTAACAAGGGGTTTGATACACAGCAGGTTGGCAAGGTTAAAATAGAAAACATACTAATTTGCCTCTGAAAAACAAATATTTCTTCTTATGTATATTGATACGTTAACTTCAAAAATATGGTAGTCAGTAGCTTAGAATCTTACAATTTCAATCAAATCCTGAATTTTGACCCTCTAGAGATGTATTATGGGATATTATATAAATAATCCATATGTGTTCTTCAAATAGATTGTTATTGATCATATAGCATCATAACATTACTTGGTGCTGTGATTTATACTGCATGTATGAAAGATAACTGGCACCACGTGTTAACACATGCACAGACATGTGTCATCCACTGTGTGTCTGCAATGGAAAAGTGGAAAAGTGATACCATCTTTCTATAAAGAAAAAACACCAATGAAGATATTTGCATATTACCTTTCCCTTAAAAATTAATCTTTAGTGATGCAAGTTTGCTCAGCATGGGCAGAAAATAGGCAGTTACATAAGAAATAGTTCCAGCAGGAGGCTAACTGTCTGGCTTTGCCTTCCGTCCCCTGTTACAAATGGACCCTCCAGGAAGTTTCCAGGGCTGAGATTATCATGGTCTGGGAGCAAGGGATAGTTGCTTTTTACTGCCCTTGTGGTTGCTGCACTTATTAAAAATAAAAACTGTGAGAGTATAATCAGAATTTAAGACAAAAATTTCCTCTTCCTCAAGGAGTGATTCCATTTTCTTCTCTTTAGGAATCAAGTCTCCAGTCATGGCATATTAATTATGATGCTCCACTTGTTTTATTGGCTTACCCAAAAGAGGCAAAATGTCTTGTATGGAAGAGCTTTAACAACTCAATTTTTAGGCTAGTTTATTGGAATGTCTTTACTCCTCCAGCCTTTCCCTGGCCTCCACCTCTGTCCGGTCTGTTAAATTTTTAGGTGCCTGTAGCATATGGGTGCTTCTACCACTTCCTTCCTCATATTATCAAGACCATCCCAGGGATACATGGTTGGGACACTCTCATCAGTGCAACCATGGGAGCTGATGACTCCCTCCTCCTCCAGCCTTGCCAAGGTAGACAAGCACCCTGAAGCAGGGTGACCATGGTGGCAGGGTAGAATTTACCTCAACGTGCTGTTCAGCAGTTTCATGGAGCTCAGCACCCCCCACACCATGCACGTCTTGACCGAATTCATGCTGTCCACTGTAACTCCTCTGGGATCACCCAGCATGCTAACGGCAGCAGTTTCCAAGCATCCCTCATGCTGCTTTGAGGGTGCTGGAAGTGGAGAATGCTCAGTACCTACCAGGGTGTGGTGAAAAAAGCAACTATTTTTATGTAAAATGCAATTGATACAGAGGCTTAGAGTTCAGAGGAAAGAGTCTAAAATAAATCATGGCCTGGGGAAATAATGTATCAAGAAATTGTTAGAATTTAAAAATTTCAAATGTATTTAAGGATTCCAGCTCAATATCTCCACTCTTTTCTGACGCTTCTACTGCATGTAGCCTGTTAAATAGGTAGTCAGAGAATTACATTTTTTTCCTCCCCTGACTCTTTGCAGTCTGTTCGTACTGCAATGCATGAATTTGCCTTAGCTCCTTTTAATTAGGTTGGCAAGTTAGAAACGGATCGGAGTATCAGATATTTAGAAAACTTGATTTAGGAAAAGCTCTGACAAAAAGTATTCTGATCTCTTCCTATGAAGTCTCACCTCAAAACACTCCTGTTTATAAGAACATTCATTCATGGTTGCCAGCTGTTCCCAAAGGTCAAAGGGACAAAGAGCCAAGTGGGATGTCATATTGTTTGGCTTCATACTATTCTGTTGATATAACTCTGTTATAATGTTCTTTTGCAGAACCCAGCTGTGAGGACGACATATACAGCCCACGTAGGTGTATGGGTCATTTTCTAGGGACAAGGGACAAGTGCTATCACAACTGCATGCAGTTTCTCTTTTCTGCCACCCAGACATAAACCCTCACAACAAGATTTTGGTCTTTTGAGACAGTCTGGGAAGGAAGGAGGTGTTCGCGCATGTGTGCGTAGGTGTTTGCTGTGTGCGTTGTGTTTGCGTGTGTGTAATTTTCTTAATCAACTGTCCTTCTCTCCAGTTTATAAAGCTTGGGGATTGGATTTGGTTTATTTTCTCCACAGGAGGGAGGTGGCACGGACCCACTTTCCAGTCTGCCCTTCACTTCCCTTTGTTATCCCGCAGGCCAGCTCCCGCAACTATCTGTCTCACCCACTGGCACTGTCCTTCACAGATCTTCAGTCAGCCCTCAGCCCGACACCATCCGGTCACCTTCTCTTCCCTCTCAATATGTGTTTGATTGCCCTACCCTCCCTTCACTGATTTTTTTTTTCCCTTTCACTCAGGCTTGTCTCGATCTTCAACATATGCTTCATAACTTTCCCAGCTGTTGTTTTTCTTTCTCTTTTTCAGACATTTTCTCTCTCTTCTTTGATTCCCTTCTCAGCCCTATCCAGGACTGTCATTCGTGTGTGTCATCCTTCTGTCATTCATATGGACTACAACAGCCTTCCCAAACTCGGCTTCCATAGTAAATGGTATTAACTGAATTAAGTTGCCGCCTCCAAGCAAATTAAAACATTTCAAGACAAAGCTCCCTTTCGTCTTCTTTGTCCAACATTTAATATGCACGTCTGTTGCTCCCCAAAATGAGTATTCTGCTTATGCTACGCTTCCTTCCTCTATTACTATGAATTCTGCTACCATTTCAGACCTCACTAATGTAATAATGTAATACAAACTATTTTTAAAACAGTGTGCTTCTAGGCTATTTATTGGTCAATGCAACACTTGAACCACAACCTCAATCTGCATTACTGTAAGCATCTCCCAAAACAGAAGCACTATCTCTTAACCAAACCCAAAGACTTGCTGTGTAAAAATCATTCTGGTGTTAGGGCTGGCCATATTTCAGCCATAATCTCTCATAATAAACAGCTATGAGGCTGAGTTACTGCCACAGTTTGCCTGTGTCTATAAATCAGTCTCAACAGATGTTTATTCCTTCATATTCTATTAAGCATCTGAGATTATCCTTGGAATATATTGGAATAATCAGCATTTGAGACATATTCATTTATACCAGCAGGATCTGCTGATGATAATATCCTTGTAATTACACCACTATGAGCATTCTCAGCAAGGACATCATTTTTTCTATCGTGATCCTTTAAAATATTTATAGCTGTCAATTTACCATTATGTCAGAGTATTTCCTTGCCCTTTCACCTCTCTCAATACACTTTCCTACAGAATGGTAAGTATCTGACATTTGAGGCTCCTTGGATAATAAAAGAGAATTTATGGCTAGCAGCTGACTAGGGAATGTATGTCGTAAACAAAGCAGCAGTTTTTTCTGTCTGACTTACAGAATTTTTGGAGCTATGTGACAGCATCTAAGACACAACAGTCCAGACATGAAGACAGAAATTAATCACTATTTTGCTGCAAAAGACAATGGGCAACCTTTTGCCCCCCTACCCCAAGACCCTATTCACAGAGGATCATGATTGGAGATAGCCCTCGTGCTGGCTCTCTACACAGAAATAAATTTTACTCTGGCTGAACAACCTTGAAGGAAATATCTTTACTTGGAAGATTAATGAACACCTTCTGCTGAATTACTTGTTCGCCCAAACCCCCCATCTCCCCGGTGTACGAGCAGGATATATTAGAAGGCAGTAGCAGACCTAGGAACAGCTGCGGTAGTTAGTGAAGGCTTTCCTCCATCCAACAGCCAAAAAGGCACTCTTATCTGACTTCTTTAAAAGCTTCAGATTCACTAGAGGTGCATCAGAGGAGTGAGGGCTTAGGTTTGGTGAGACTGATGAAATGAAAAAGTGTGAGAAAGAGTATTCGTAATCCAGCACATGGCGCATTTGTTTTTATGTGAAATCCTGGTTCGGGTCTCATCAAAACTGTATGTTTGTATGTAGCATGTATTTGTTTTACAAACTGGGATTTTTTATGATGCAAATTACTTCATCAGAAAAGTTCCTGACAAGATCAGTTTGACATCCTTACCTGTCTTTATTACTCCATGATTTGCATTTAAAAATAAGGTGCTCTGTAAGCAATGGTATATGTGAAGCCTTTGTGGGTTTTGGGTGAGTTCACACCTTGTAGTTGGATTATTCTGCACCTCTGAGGACTGAGCTCTGATCAAAGTGAACGATGGCCCTCCCCTGCATGGATTCTCTAGTGTACAGTAATATAGCTCGACATTTTTCTTCTCCCTCAGTGTGGAACTAATCTGATCTCTTTCTTTTCTATCCATCTGCTCATTTTCACTTATTCAATACCTCTGAAGTTTTCTGTTCTGTATCATATGTGATTAACATTAACTAACAGATCCAAAATATACTATGCAGGACATAAAAAGAAAGTGATGACATCATCTCTAAGAAACCTGTCTAAAAAATAGAGTAAAATCAAACCAATGCAGCACATGCTAAATGAATGAAAACCTGGCACCATGATAGATCTCAACTAGTGATTTGGAGATAAGAATTATCATTCCTTGTGTTTATTTCCTAGTCATCAAGGAGGTTTTGGTCAAAACAAAAATAACCATCTTTTTCAACGATGTGGAAGCAAAAATAAAACTCTTGCCCGTGAACTTTGCAGATGACACAAAACCCATGCAATGATAATTGATGAGGAGGATGGGTTTAGCTCTGCAGAAAAGCGTGAATCACATGCTAGACTGTGCCCACATTGTGGATGAGAATGTATGACACATTTACCAGTGGTGTTTGTATTTTAGGAAACAGTGACTGGGAGGCAGATTTGAGCTGAACATGAGCTCAAAATGTGATAGAGTAGCTAAGAAAACAGTGACAAACTTATATCTAAAAGGAGGGAACTACTGAGCAGATGATATGGTGTTACCACATGATGGTTTATTAGTGAAAGTTTGTATTCAGTTCATCCATCTGCACATTAGCAACAACGCTAAAATGATAGGAAAGGTCCAGAAAATAATGGTGAAGAGTATTAGCAACCTGGAAAATCTTCCTAATTCTGCAAGTAAAGAAGTTCAATCTATTTATGCTTTGGCAGCATAAATATATTGCAAGACATTAAGCTAGTGCAATACTTTGCAGAACATTATCTTTGCTGTGCTGGCTGCCCACAAGTATGTTCTTTACCTTGTAGACAACACAAGGTTGTTTTGCTTTCAAGGAAAAGAGGGCTAGCTGTTTTACATTCACCATGGTTAAAAGTGAACACAAGAACCGCTGCTGTAGAGTAGCTAATGTACTATCTTCTTGTTGGCTGACAGTGACTCACCCTACAGTGCCGCATCCTCAGTCAATTCAAAAGTAGGTTAAGAGATGACATGGTCAGGACACAAAAGTACAAACATGGGAAGCTGTCATGTTGTTGTGGTCCCTTTAAACTAACACAATCCAGCAGCTGGAACCTGAAGCTGGAAACATTGAGACTGGAAATGAAAACCTAGTTTTCTAGAGATGTTAGATCTATCAATTACATTCTTGAAGCTAAAATTACAAATGTTTCCAAATGATCACATAATTTTATCTTCAACACAGGAAATCCCTTCAGAATAGCTTGGATCCGATTTGTCCAAGCAGTCACATTACACACATAATGACATTTCCTTTTAAAAATCAATATATTTGTAAGATCAAAAAGTTATGAGGCTGCTTCTCCCTCCTTGACATGTGATCCATACAGCCACCATACTGCCAGGAGTATAAATGGTAAGAATGTCTGGACTGAAAATCGGTTTGCGGATTATAGCAATGCTGACTTTAAATGATCCTTTATAAATTACAATTTCTTTATAAATGACCCCTTATCATTATGATTTAATGATAAAGAAAGAGAAAACACAGACAGTTGCAAATGAGATTAAAGTTAGGAAAGGCATGCTGAAGGCTGAGCTCTTACTCTTGCCTATCAGCATCACAGCATCATATGAATTGATTGCATTAACATTCAGCTGAAGTGTAAGCTTGTAAACATCTTGCCATCACTGAAGACATGTCTATAGAAAGGTTGCCCAAGGTATATGTTTGTAAGATATACACAATGCCTGCTTGTTTGGGGTTTTTTTTGTGAAATATATATGAATATATATTTCTTCTGGTCAATAACCTGCTTCCCCTCTGCTTAACAGGACATTGCACTCATCATTTCTCATTCCTCAACAGCTTTTGGTCCTGTTGATTTAGACAGTAAAAAAGGAGGAGGTCATCCCTCTGTTTACTTACAGCCTAAATCCTGTCCCAAATCCCTGCAACACTTGCAGTGCTACAAAAGCCCACAGAAATGACACTTCTTGTCATTTAAATCCATAGAGGAGCTGAGCTTCAGTGGCTGCAGAGCGGTAAAATTTTTAATTTCACTGAGGAGTTTTAGGAAAGTATATCCTATCCTATTAGCCTCAGCCTTTCTTCTTTGAAGGTTAAAATTACATTTTCAGAAACAAGGTATCTTGCATGCAGGATCACTTTGGGTTTTGCACACACATATATATACACATATACATGGATGCATATTAAAAGACCTGCAGAAAATTTGAGGCAAAACCTGACAGGAATCAATGTTCTGTCAAAATCCCAATGCAGGAGCCTTAGACAGCAGCACTCTCAGCTTTCCCAGGGCAGGACTTGATGTACGAGGTTAATCGCAAGGATTCATTTTGTTGAGGGATCAGAAACCAAAAGCTGGCTCTATATAATACCTAAATCCCTTAATGCAACCAGTAGAGCCACAGTGCTTCTGTCCGCTAAAGCTGATACTTTCTATTATTTCAAGATACCTGTTCATTCATCTTTCTTTCCAGGCCAATTGCTAAAAGAAGGTTTTTGTGGTTGGAAGAAAGGCAAGCTCACAGTTCAGAAAGACAGGAGATGATAAACTGCTGACCCCTTTGTAGTCAATAGGACTTTTATCACTGTCTTCAGTTCTGGATTTCACCAAATACTTTTGTATATGCAAAGTTACATTTCTGTAACTTTTTCTGTACATTTTTTTACAAGAGCTTTACATGCAAAAGAAAATTAAAAACACTTCTGAACTCTGTTTTCACATGCAGATGAAAGGTTTTCTCAGAAAACAACTAGCATGAAAAATTTCAGGCATATGTGTATTGTTCTCTAATAATTTCTATAACATAAATTCAAAGCTCCAATCTATTGACTCCTAAGGATGAGACACTTTCATGGACAACTTTAGACAGTGCCAAGTCAAAATCCTACCTGGAACTCATCAGAATTTATGATACTCAAAACCTGAATCTGAATTTTGTTCTTTGGTCTGATTTTTATCAAAAATCAGAAGAACACATGGCAATCCTACAGCTGACTACATTTCTCCATCTCACTGTGAAGGCAGGTAAAATGGAATGGAATGACTTCCGATGAAGAGGACAATGTGAACATGATATTCCTGGACTAGCCCCTTTTCTCCGTATCACTTCAAATAGGTAGTGAAAGCTGACTAATCGCATTAACATTTAAGGACATCATTTTATAATAATGGCTGGGAGATGTCTTTGTTCATACTATTCTGTAAAGAAATGACCTGAAGAGAAAATACGCTTTGCATAGATCTCCCATTTATCAGAGATCATTATCATTAACAAGCATACAGTAACCAGAGTGTGTAGAAATTACAATGCAGTTTGCGGAAATCTTGTAACACAGGCTGTAATTTGTGAAATGGTTAAAACAAAAAAAATGATCTGTTAAGAAGTCTGGAGACAGAATAAATATGGTCAGTTCCTTCTGCACCAGAAGAGCTACAAGAACGCCCATATGTTTTGAGACATTTGCTTTCTGTCAACCTGTTTGGCTAGTCTATGATATTACTCAAGTGATTATATAACAGGCATTAATGTGTTTATAGCAGACAGACACTATCTGGCTAAAACCTGGAAATATTTATGGAAAAAAACATGAGCTACTTATCTAACACACTGATATACCCTTATCTCTCAGTGGTGTTATGTCTGAAGAATGAGAGGTGATCAGATCAGATGAAAGTTTCTGTGAAATGGACTCATGGTTATAAAATATTTTACTGAAAACGGCCTTGCTGCTTCAAGTATGGTCACAAATATTCTGTTACAAGTTGAGCGTGAGTGTATGTAGAAAGATAAGGACACTATCTACATTTACCTACTCTGATCCCAGTTGGCTGCAAAAAGCAGAAGAATCTTCCTGCCACAGTGGTCACGATTTTCCAGTACTCCTGGGAACCCATCTGTCAGAGCCCGTTTGATTCCTGGATCATCAGCCTTGAAGTTTTTGAACATATCCAGATTTAATTGGCGGTACTGGAAGTACTGAGCCAGCAGTCTGAAGGCCTCAGTTTGGTGAAACTTTCTGGCTCGGAGAAATCTCAAGATGAAGGCATCATCTGTACGTAAAAACCCAATGTCAGGCCTTGTGATGATCATGTCCCTGACTTGCTGGATATCCTGATGCAAAATGTCTGGGTTTTCATTCAGTTCCAGGCGAGCTTTCTCTATAGTCTCTGGACTAAGTCCAGCTTGTAAGTGGGTCATCTCTGCTTTCCAAATCCTTAACTTCAGATATTTTAGTAGGAGAAGTGCTGATCCCATTCAATTGATGGTCTGCTGTGAGCGTGAGCCATTCAGAAGCTTTTTGCTATCAAGCTGTTATTTAACAAATGATAGCAAAGGGCTTTTCTTATTCTTGCAGAAAGAGTAACAGGCAGTTCACATATAGTATAATCCATCCAAATGAATGTTGTTTATTCCATCACTTGCTAAAAGAAAAAGCAAATATATAAAAGAAAGATTAAATATGTGTATAAAGCTTACAGAAATGCATTTCTGAAATTTATATAGCAATAAAATTGCTTTGTGTGCTTCATATGTAAGAGGATAGCAGTCAAATAATTTCAAAATGGGTGCATTTAAGATAAGGTAGTCACCGACATCTTGAATGTATATATTCAAGCTTTCAGAAAGTCATCTGATTAATTGACAATTAATACTAAGCTGTATCAACTTACTATTAGAATACACTTTGCAAAGTTGTCTTATAAAAGTGTGGGAGTTCCAGCATCCCATAACTTCAAGCCCAGGATGACAAAAGCAAAAATAATAGTAATTTTTTTTCCACCCCTAACAGAAGCTACATTTCAGCTTCCTAAGTATGCAGATTTACGCTTATCACAAGTATAACAACTGTTCGATTTGGTTTTATCACCCGTACTATCAGCTTGAAGTTTTCCTTGAATTAGTCCCTGAGCTGATTGTAAAACCGATTAAAAAAAATCCCAAAACTCCACCAACATCAGGAGTATTTTCTACTTGGTAAAACCTCACTGAAAATATTTCCCATCGAGACTTAATACATCTTCATAGGAAACTTCCCATGAATAAAGTGTTTGATGAATCTAATCCAACAGGGTTGGTGTTTTAGTTGAAGAGATGCATTTTATTCCAAATTCTTTTTTTTAGTGTCTTGTAGCTTTCCTGTATACCTAGTTCTGAATTTCATTTTCATTCCTGTACTTTACCTACAATTTGTTTTTACAAGTGTTAGAAGAAAAGCTGCTTAAACTGTTATGTATGAGCAAAATGGTACAGTGAATCTCTTACATTTCAGTGACATAATTAGCAAGAGGCTGTCATCGAAGTCTGTGTAGTTACATTGTGTGAAATAAGATCAAGGTCTGTTCCAATGTGAAATGTGTGTGAAGAAAGATCAAGATCCATCCAATTTTTCAGCCATCACAAAAACAGACAAGCAAACAAAAACCCCACTGCTTAACTGATCTCTTTCTCCTTCTGATTTCTGAAAAAGAAAAATTGGTTTAAAAATTAAAAGGGAATCCCTCAGTGAAAGACATACTTTATTGTATTTGAAGAAAGCTGTTTGGAAAGTTATGAATTATTTATAGCAAAACAACCATTTCACTCAGCTACTCCCCTGGGTTCAGCATTCTCCTATCAAACAAAGGGAACAGCGGCAGCCAGAGCATTTCTTCGTCCAGGGACTGCTCAAAGTTAGACTGCAGGACCTGGAAGTCAATCAGCACAAGGGATGCCGGAGTCCCCAGTTTTGTGAGCTTGCCTGTCATTGATAAAAACTACATTTTAGATGCCACAGCTGCAGCCCTGGGATGAGATCCGTAAATTTGAATACAGAGAGTTTCTGCATATTTGCTTAAACGACATTTGTGGTGGGAGATAAGCTTTTCATTCAACAGCAATGTGCATTAGACTTGTCTGTGGGTGATACAAAGGAGAGTTTGTTAAGCAGTCTCTTTCTGTATTCACTGTGGTGCTGGAGTTAAGAAAAGCTACCTGCAGGGCAGAGTATCCGGTGATTCATCAGCTTGGGAAAACTTGGGAAAAGGCAGAGCTGGGAGGAAAGAAGGCTGGCTGCCTTTTACAAGTCACTATGGAGTGCAAATGACTCTAGAAAAACACGCCCTGAAGTTTTGAGGGCGTAATCTATGGGTCCAGGTTATTCAATTCTTAAAGAAATGAGAGTTGTATTAAAGGTGGATGGCACACAGAGAAATAAAGTAACAGTTATTTGCTTTCCTCTTGCCTTTAGTAGACCAAATTAGGATAACTCCGACGGTATCAACTGAATTCCACTGATGTAGGCCATGGGAAAATCAGGCCAATATCTTGTGCTTAAGATCTCAAATTAATGGTGGCATTAGCATTTTCTTGCATAAATCATGTTTTTAGTTACAATTGCCTCCATGAGCTAGTTAGGGGAGCTCAGTGGGTTTAAGTGTGACACTGTCACTGGGGGAGCGTAGTGTAAGGATCGGTTCTTTTCCTAGTTTTAACAGCAAGTTGTACCTTAAGGAAGCTGTTTGTGCTCAAGGATGCTCAAGGGGTGGAAGCAAGGAGCTTATTTGGGGTCTGTGACAGCTCTGGCTCAGGGCTCAGTATGAATTCGAACACCTTTGGAGCTCCTGTGACTTAGACTTACAGAATCATAGAATCACAGAATGATTTGGTTTGGAAGGGACATTTAAAGATCATCTAGTCCAACCCCCTTGCTTTAGACAGGAACATCTTTCACTGGATGAGGTTGTTCAAAGCCCCATCCAACCTGACCTTCAACACTTCCAGGGATGGGACATCCACTACTTCTCTGGGCAACCTGTTCCAGTGTCTCACCACCCTCATCATAAAGAATTTCTTCTCTATATCCAATCTAAACCTACCCTCTTTCAGTTTAAAACCATTAGCCCTTGACCTATTACTTCAGGCCCTAGTAAAAAGTCTCTCTCCATCTTTCTTATAGGCTCCCTTGAAGTACTGATAGGCTGCAATAAGGTCTCCCTGCAGCCTTCTTTTCTCCAGGCTGAACAACCCCAACTCTCTCAGCCTTTCTTCATAGGAAAGGTGTTCCAGCCCTCTGATCATTTTTGTGGCCCTCCTCTGGACTTGCTCTAAGAGATCCAAGGACTTGTTGTGGCAGTTAAATGTGACCTCCCAGTGGGTTCATCCATTTTCTGAGAGTTTATGGGAGTAGAACTGTCCCTTCCTCTGCTCCTTTTCTGAGTCCCATCTCCACCAAGATGCTTCTTTGGAAATAAGGCAAATTCTTTAAAGGTCACCTGCAGTCTACTCCAGAAGAAAATGGGGTTAGACCAAGGAGAGAAAGTCTGGCCCTTCAGATTTCCTTATAGAATCCCCAAGCATTTAGTGTCGAAAATTATGCTACTTAGTATCATTAAAGTTTCCTACTGTTTTTACTTTTCCGCTTTAAATGCATTAGCACCCTTGATGCCCAGGATGATCCCAAGGTGAGGGAGATACGATCCTCTCCTGTCAGATGTTGTTGCCAAAAAGCAACTTACAAATACTCAGTCTAACAAAAGATACATTTTTAAATGCATTTCAGAGTTTTCTCATAGTGAGCTGAGCTATAGCCATGGGTTACAGCTTACAGGAGAGCCTCTATAGATTATCCCAATTATCAGCCAGAATAGACTTTGCACTAAAATACTTTGTTGGCATAATGTTATATATTGCAAAATAATCCAAAAATCCTAAATATGTATGAACAATGTTGTTGCTATCTGAATCATAACACAAGTCTTGGGGTTAGTAGTAATCCACTCTAGCACCATTGACTTCAGGAAGTCTGATTTATATCAGTGGATGATTTGATTCTCCCACTGCTTACCTTGACAATAAATTTAATGCTTCATAGCTACCCAGTTTAATTGTCATTGTGCTTTCTCAAATGGTACTGATTTATTCTGATTCCCAAAGGTATAACAGAAGCACCTTCTCCATTTTCACCCCCTCCCACACATGGCAATTTCTCCTTCTCTTCCGGTGTTGTGCACAGCTCTGATCCATCTGCCAATTTTTCAGATGTTTACATCTTTGTTCTGCTTTTTTTTTTTTCCACCCAAATGAAGATGCTGGCCTTTTTTTCCCTATCTTGAATATTGTTGCTGCATCTTGGCACACTAGACTCTTTGTTATAGTCTCAACAGCTGTTTTTCTGTGTTGTGACTCTTTGTTCCCAAAGGACTATTTGCTTTCCTAATATCTTTTCACAGCCACTTACAATAAATCATCCCTCCAAAGGAACAAAACCCAGCTTTCAACAAGGAAAAATAATTAACAGAGGTTTGAAACATAACATATTAATACAGAAAAAAAAGGGAAATTTCCACCAAAATTGTGGTGTCACATACCATTTCAGCTTATTCATTTTCATTCCCAATAAGAGAATGACAAAGGACAGAGAGTGGCTTTAGGATGGGTAAAATACTGAAAGTGGGATAGAGTCTTCAGACAAACAGCTTATATTTTTGCCTGACCCTCAAAAATAAAATTTAGTTAATAATAAAATGTATAGTAATACTTAATAATTAACTAAAATGAAAACAGTATCTTAAGGAAGTATATATAGCACTTTCCATCCAAAGATCTTAATATGCTTTACTGCTCTCTCGTCAATGACAGCTTCTGGATCGGCATTCAACCCCTATTTGCTCTACATCCCCTGGAAAACTGGCCAAAACCTGCTCTCAGTGATGATGATGCTTGTCTGGATCATTTTGTTCCTGCCCGTTTAGCTGTCCCTGCAACACCATTTGCCTCCTTAAGCACTGTCCTCGTGTCCATTTGGCCCTTCCCCATCCACTTCAGTTCCAGAAAGATTTTAGTTGCCTCTGTCTACCAAGTGTTTTCCATTCAGTCCAAAGCTATATGCCATGTGAAATTTCATTACCACAGCTTTCAAACGGGGAAGGCACTAGGGTTTGATCCTCACCTGGTATTAATAGGCATCACTGTTATGATTTGTCTCATTATATAATTCTTAACTCCTAGCATTCATACAGATATTAGCTGCTAAAATCATGCCAGAAAAGAAGGGAGTGGGCAGGGAGGGAGGGAAAATGGTAATCTAGAATGATTTCATCTCAGAGTGTGGGTGTCATCTCATTAAATTGCTTTTTAAAAAATATTTTGATGTTAACTGTGGAAAACATCTTGGGGCTATATTCTGCTAAGCAGGGATTGCTCCGTAAGGGAAGGGGAGGATGAATCCATAGCTGTACTTATAAGAATGGCTCCTGTGGCACTTTGTGGCCTTGTGGTACCTTAGTAGAAACCTGCACTGGAAATTGAGAGCTCAGACATAGAAAGGGACCCCAGCTCCGTAAACTAACTTCAAAAAAGTGATGAGAAAAACTGACTCTCTCTTGTCCTTGGTTGCTGGATCCTGACATCCTCCACAGACAGTGGAGAGAAGTACAGCCCTGAGTGATTGGCCTGAGGTCACGGAGGATACATTTCACAGAGCTGGAAACAGACCATATGTCTCTTGAGCCGCAAGCTTACACGTTAACATCTGGGCAATCTTTCCCCCCTGTGTGTAATTGCATTTCTCATAATGCATCATGAGAAAAATGTGAAGCCGTGTTGCACACAAGGAAATGGAGAGGTAGACTGCAATGTCCCCAGTGTCCCCAGTGTAATCCCCCTAGGCTTCAATGGCACAGTCAGGATCCCAGAAGTGTACCATGCCTTTATATTTTTGTCAAAAGCAACCCCCCTATGGGAGATCCAGACAGGTCTATCTCACATCCCAAGTCCATAGCCTGACTGCTGTTCAGATTATCACAGAATCACAGAATGGCTGAGACTGGAGGTCATCTTGTCCAATCCCCCTGCTCAAGCAGGGCCACCCAGAGCAGGTTGCCCAGGGCTGTGTCCAGACGGTTTTTGAATATCTCCAAGGAAGGAGACTCTACAACCTCTCTGGGTAGCCTGTGCCAGTGCTTGGTCACTCTCACAGTAAAAGTGTTTCCTGATGTCCAGAGGGAACCTCCTGTGTTTCAGTTTGTGCCCGTTGCCTCTGGTCCTGTCACTGGGCACCACTGAAAAGAGCCTGGCTCCGTTCTCTTTGCACCCTCCTTTCAGGTATTTGTACACATTGATGAGGTCCTCCTGAGCCTGCTGTTCTCCAGGCTGAACAGTCCCAGATCTCTCAGCCTTTCCTCACAGGAGAGATGCTCCAGTCACTTAATCATCTTTGTGACCCTTCATTGGACTTTCTCCAGTATGTCCATGTCTCTCTTGTACTGGGGAGCCCAGAACTGGATACAGTATTCCGGGTGTGGCCTCCCCAGTCCTGACTGTTATGAACATCCCCTGCTTCCCTGTAGCTCTTCCCTAAGGGACTAGATTCTCCCAGTCAACCTAGACGAGTTAAATATTGCAAACCTTTCCCCTGCAAGTCCTAGTGCTCCTGTAAACCTTCACTAGGGAATTGTTGCTTCTCTTCAATATGAAGATAGGGAACGTTTGTGACTGTAACAGCTGTATGGGGAATTTGATGGTTTCTCACACTTTCCTGGGAAGTGATCTCCTCGCTCTGGTACAAAAACAAACATTTCTTTCAGTTCAGTAAAAACAGTACATCACAGATTCCTATTCCCCTCATATTACAGTCTCCTTATCAGCTTAAGTCAGTACCAGGTTACCCTCAGGCCACATCTCTCTGTCCAGTGGTCATAATTTAGCCATGGCACAGCACAAAACACAGCAGCAACTCGGCTGATCTTTGTAGCTCTCTGCACGGTACGTAGGGCAGGCACGTCTGCAATACCGACCTGCAGTTGTCCTGCTGTTGCTACAAGCTGACGGGCATGAAGAGAGACTGACAAGGTTGTCCAATAGACATAAAATAAAAAAATTGCCTCATTATCTTTTGACCTGAAATGTCCAAAACTTATTGCCTACCTGAATATTAAGGAATAAGACCACAAGAACTTAAACAACTTGTAAATAAAAAAGTTAAACAAAACACCTGTGAACCTAATGAGATTGAGTCAATCTTTTTCCAAATCATAGTTTTAAAGTTATAAGTATTCACCAACCACAGATAAACTGCAAATCCCTATGGGAATGAGAGGCCCGACCTGTGGCATGTCAAAGAAGCAGCAGGCTCTGAGGGACTTCCATGTCAGTCATGAACTACTCCAAGTGTCACCGTACAAAAAGCATCCTGGCCGCTATTGGACAAAGAGGTCACTTTCTCCAATACTATAGAAACCTCTTGCAGCTGAAATTATCGGCAGTATGCAAAACATGAATTCTGACCCCCAAGCCTGATAATTAAGCTATGTGCAGAAATCTGATAGCATGGGATCATAATATTGGTGCCTGAAAATCCCTAAATGCACTATAGAAGTTGTGTCACAACGTCTGCACAAAGATATACAGAAGAAGGAACAAAACATATTATCGAGACATTTAGTCCTATATCTTTAATAACATGAAGTTTATCTAATTTTACAGTTCTTTTGCTCCACATTTTAAAAATTAAGTTCCTTTAAAAAATATGAAATGCAATGGTGATGTATTATTGCCCTATTAGTGGCTGACTTAGTTCTGCTTTATACATTATGCCAGAGAAAGGCATCCATCATTCTGTGGGGTGGCAGTAGGGGAAGGAAGGGAAGGAGGGAAAGGTGGGGCAGAGAGGAAGGAAGGAGGGAAGGAAGGCAGGAAGGCAGGAGGGAAGGAGGGAGGCAAGGAAGGAAGGAAGGAAAGGAGGGAAGGAAGAAGGGAGGAAGGGGAGAAAGGAGAGAAGGAGGGATTTCTACACCCAGGAATTCATGCAATTCTGTTTTTTTCTCTCACTCTTATTGAAGTTTGAGCACAAACACAAAGATCTGCACACAGATACTTCTCCCAAAATTGTAGAAATGAAGTTTATTATAATTTGATATCACCTTGTGGGTTTGTTTTCTCAGTGGAGGAACATATCAGACTTAAGGAGTTTATTTTTATAAATCCTATTGAAGGAAAAAAAACCCACAAAAACCCCAAAACTGTTTGGAAATTCTCAAACTAAATCCTCAGAGCAGCGTTAGCATCAAGAGGGAAAGGACTTACAACTAATCTGCCAAAAACTATGTGAACTTCTGTTCACTGAACTTCCCACTCCATAGAAGACTGATGTTCCTTCTTTTTTTTTACTAGTAGGACCCAATTGTCATATCTTGTTTGTGTATGTGCCAGACACCACAGCAATGGGCTGTGAGAGAAAATAATACTCACTTGCCAAACAATAGCACAATTGCTTCACTTAAATCAACAATTGTATTAGTTTACAGTCTTAGTTTGAAGGAAATATTCTCCATCCTTTTATGAGGCTGATCATTTGTATTTTAACTGACATGGTCCTCTTTTGGAAGACGAGTAGGCTTCTGTTACATGTTTCAATGAAACAACCTCTGTGTTCAAAGCACACAGAGTTTAAGAAATTATGACCCAGTGCTATGGGGTGGATTCTGCAGTTCCTCCATTGCTGAACTCAATTAAACTGCTTACACTACTACTCAGCAGCACTCAGTGCTACTCAGTATAAGAGCATCTGGTCTCCGCACCAGATTTTAAGTTATAAATGACAATACAATAAAGTAAGAAGGCTTTTGGAAAAGGTTTCCAAAAGGTTTCTTTCATTGTTTTCATATGCCTTACAAGAGTTTAATTTTTAGAAAATACTCAATGGTTTTCAGAGCTGGATGAGTCAACAGAATTCTTAAAATAATTGGCAGCATTTTATAAAAGATACATATCAGACCTGATTATGCTGACAACACAAGCTGCCCCTGTAAATTTCAAGCTGGGATACAGACTGCAAACCGGGGAAAGCTCTATAAGGTTGTCTGACTTATCATTATATGAAAAAGTAAACCCTTACCTTTGCTATGCAGTGCATGGCATAATACTGTTACATAATATGTCACTTAGATGTTGGCATTGCATTAACTTTTAGTACTGGAGAAAATCCATGTTATCATCTGATTACAGAAAGCACATGAAAGCAGCCTTTCTGTAATTTAATTTTTCCTTCCAAATATGATCCAGTCACTGATTAGTGATGGACAACAAGTAGCCATCTGCCTCTTAACTTCATTATTCCTGGAGCTTGTTTAGATTAAGGAATCAGCATTTTGAAAAGGGAAAGCTCCCTTTCTCCTATGACCTTCCCCACCCTCCCAGGATTAAACCACTGCAAACAGAATTAAAGTCAGGCCAGTAGCACGCATGCAGTTTCTCCAGCCATTATTTGCTTTGTGTTTCTTTTCTGTATGAAGCCCTCTCTGAACACCCTCACTGCTTGCAGAGACCACAGCTTAATTCTTGACTTCCTGCAGCAAAGGATCCACGGGGTAGGCGAGATTCACCTCACTTCTTCCCTGCATCCATTATTCATCACTCTTTGCCATTGGGAAAGCAGAACATTTGACTGACCCGGCACATTCCCTCCTCCCTTTAATCCCTCATCCCCCTTTGGGTTGAATATACCTGGTCAAAACAGGCATCAATTTGCTGAGGAGCAAACAGGTGTCTGCTGCTGTTTGGCAAGCTCCTCTGTCGGCACTTGGCTGGAGTCCTTACTTGGTCCTTACTTGGTCCCTTAACTCCCAGTTTTAACCCTTTCCCCTCCACCCCTCTCACCAGCTCTCAAATTGGATCTGGAGTTTCCCTTCCAACTTGTGCTCTTTCCCCTGCTTGCCCAGATCCTGGGCTGCTAAGCTGACTTTTCCAGCCCCCATGCCCTCTTTCAGGAAGGATTGAGGCTGGTGATGGAGAAGGAAGACAGGAGGGGAAGGAGGGGCAGGAAAGTGAGGAACGGGGGGAAACAGACAGGGAGAAAAGGAGGCAAGAGAGCAGGGCAGGGAGGAGAGTAGACACAGGGAAGGCAGAAAACAGGAAGGCAGGAGGCAGAGAAGCAGGGCAAGGAGGACTGAGGACAGAAGAGGCAGGGTAGATAGGAGGTAGGAAGCAGGAAGCAGGACAGGGAGGAGAGGCAGGGGAGGCAGGGGAAGCAGAGGAGGAAGGGGAGGTAAGGGAATTAGGGCAGGCAGGGCAGGGAAGAGAAGCAGGGCAGGCAGGGGAAGTAGGACAGGCAGGGAAGGCAGGGATCAGGGCAAGAAAAGGAGGCAGGGCAGACAGGGAGCAGGGGAAGGAGGCAGGGAGGTAGAGAGCAGTGTGGTAGGACAGGCAGGAGAGGCAGCCAGGGGAGGCAGGGAGCAGGATAAGGAGGCAGGGGTGGAGCAGGCCAGGTAAGAGGCAGACGAGGCAGGGAGCAGGGCAGGAAGGGAGGAGGGAGTCAGGACAGGCAGGGGAGGCAAGCAGGGGAGGCAAGCAGTGGAGACAGGGGACATGGAGACAGGGGAGGCAGTGAGCAGGGGAAGGAGGCATGCAGGACAAGCAGAGCAGGCGGGAGGCAGGGAAACAGAGGCAGGACAGGCAGGAGAGGCAGGGAGCAGGAGGCAGGACAGGCAGGAGGCCGGGCAGGGAGCAGGGCAGGCAGGGCAGGCGGCCGGCAGGAGGCCGGGCGGGGAGCGGCCCCCGCCCGCAGCGCGGCGGGGCTGCGGCCGGAGCTGTCCGCCCGGCGGTGCTGAAACGCCGCAGCCCGGGCCCGGCGGCGCGGGGGAGGGACGGGGAGCGCGGAGAGCCGCCCTGCTGCAAACCGAGAAAAGACAAATCCAAATACCTGCACAGCGCCAGGCAGCCTGCCGTGGGGCGGCGGGGGGCTGCGTGGGATGATTTTTTTTTTCCCCCTGCAGGTGTCCTTGCTGTTGAGCTGGGTGGGTCAGAAAGATCTCCCGGCTCCCAGGTTCAGGCTCAGATCTCTCTAGAAAACTGTGAATGAGCGAGCGCCAGCTCCACGGGGCTAGGATTTTTTTTTTTTTTTTTTTTTTTGGCAGGAGGCGTGTGCGCCAAAGCCTGGGTCCTTCCACGCGGCGGCTGCCGTCCCCCTGGGTCCTAAGCCCTCCTGCCGCCCGCCCGGCTGCCTCCCGGCGATCCCGGCGCTCCCAGGCTGCGGGCTGGGCGCACCGCCACCGCCGAGGGAGTGGTGACAAAGGAGCTGCGGGCTGCTGACAGCCGGGAAAGCAGCAGCACAGCCGGTCACTGCGAGCTTAGCAGCGCGGGCTTTCACCTGGTGGCACGGTCTTCGCCGCCTTTTTTCTCGCATCGCCCCTTTCCCAGCGAAACTCGGGGAGAGCTCAACCTCCGGCGGCATTTACAGCAGCCACAGAAAGGGCGATCTTAATGGGCCATGTGTTATAGATGGGCTGCCTTAATGAACGTGGCAGCCTGGGTTTATAAGAGAAGTTCGTCTGGGTCAGGCTACAGGTACATTTAGCCCAGGGTGCTGTCACCACCAGCAGCCACAGCAAATGTCTAGTGAAGAATATAAAAATGGGACAAGCTTCACCCCTGCACTCTCCCAGCCCCTCTCCCAAGCATTTTAAGTTTAGGGATTTCTCCAGCAATGTGGTGCCCATGCTTTTAGGATGAATTTGTCCTCCTTGAACTTTCTCAGTGTCTCCTAGAACACCTATACATTTCTAGAACATCCTTCCAAAATGTCCTTTAACAAGGAGCTCCACTGACCATCTGACTACTTCACAAACTATCACCTCTTACGTTATAGGGATCTGTAAGCTTTAGGTAGCGTTGTAGAAAGCATAGGAGAGGGGAACTTCTCTCATTAAATTAGGTCCTGAAAATCACTTTCTGTATGAGCCTCATAAGACCTGTGCTAAACTGTACTTGAAAGACCTGGGGTGATCTAATGGTCTTGGCAACCAAATTCACACTCAACTGCTCTTATCAACACAGTAAGCCCAACCAAATGTACCAGCAAAGTGCATTTCTTCTTCTGCTACCCCTGTACCTTGTGGACTATAATTCCTGGGAAGTGGTGGATTAAAGTCAGATGACTGTCTTGGTCTCTTTACTTTGGACATCTCTTCTGTGTCATCTACTGAAGGATCTTGTATACTGAAGAACTGGGTGATAAATGATAAAGATAGGGAACAACTTCTGCATAAGAAATGGCTAAACCGAGTAGGATTCTTCAGCATGGAAAAAAAGAGATGACTAAGTGTAGATAAAATAGTGGTGTTTTTTTCATCATTTATAATATTTCATAGTAATAAGAAGCATGGGGAAGATAAATTGGAACAGTATCTCAGTATCATTTCCAGTTTAAGGAGCAGGAGAAATTAAACCCACTAGGGGCTAGTTTTGAATCAAACCAAAGGACATACTTCTTCACAAAATATTTAGTGAAGCTGTAGAACTCATTTCCACAGGAATTCAGGCTTCTGAAAATTGTTGGACATATCCACAGAAGAAAAATCCATTAAGGGCTTTTAAACACGAAGTCATAACCTCTGGCTCAGGAAGTGCCTGTTCCACAAATTGCTGAAGGCTGGGGTAATATTTGAGAAAGAGTGACGATATCCTTGCTCTGCTCTTATTCTTTTCCTTAGCCATCCACTGCTGATCACTGTTGGAGATAGGCATTGGGCTAGATGGACCTTTGATCTGACCCAGTACTGGCTGCTCTTATGTTCTTATTGTGGTGGGTTGACCCTGGCTGGACACCAGGTGCCCACCAAAGCTGCTCTATCACTCCCCCTCCTCAGGTGGACAGGGGAGAGAAAATATAATGAATGGCTCATGGGTCAAGATAAGGACAGGGAGATCACTCAGCAATTACCGTCACGGGCAAAACATACTCAACTTGGGGAAAAAAATTGATTTATTACCAATCAAATCAGAGTAGGACAATAAGAAATAAAACCAAATCTTAAAAACACCTTTCCCCCCACCCCTCCCTTCTTCCCAGGCTTAAGTTTACTCCTGAGTTCTCTACCTCCTCCCCCCCCAGCAGCACAGGGGGATGGGGAATGGGGGTTGTGATCAGTTCATCACATGTTGTCTCTGCCGTTCCTCAGGGGGAGGACTCCTCACACTCTTCCCCTACTCCAGCATGAGGTCCCTCCCACAGGAGACAGTTCTCCATGAACTTCTCCAACATGAGTCCTTCCACAGGCTGCAGTTCTTCACAAACTGCTCCAGCGTGAGTCCCTTCCACGGGGTACAGTCCTTCAGGAACAGACTGCTCCAGCGTGGGTCCCCCGCAGGGTCACAAGTCCTGCCAGCAAACCTGCTCCAGTGTGGGCTCCTCTGTCCACGGGGCCACAGGTCCTGCCAGAAGCCTGCTCCAGCACGGGCTTCCCAGGGGGTCACAGCCTCCTTCGGGCATCCACCTGCTCCGTGGATCCACCCCCACACCATGGGGTCCTCCACGGACTGCAGGTGGATATCTGCTCCACTGTTAACCTCCACGGGCTGCAGGGGAACAGCCTACCTCACCATGGTCTTCACCACAGGCTGCAGGGGAATCTCTGCTCTGGAGCCTGAAGCACCTCCTCCCCCTCCTTCTTCACTGACCTTGGTGTCTGCAGAGTTGTTTCTCTCACATATTCTCACTCCTCTCTTCTCCAGCTGCAGTTGCTGTTGCACAGCAACTTTTTCCCTGTCTTAAATATGTTATCATAGAGGTGCTGCCACCACCGCTGATTGGCTTGGCCTTGGCCAGTGGCGGGTCCGTATTGGAGCCGGCTGGCATTGACTCTATCGGACATAGGAGAAGCTTCTAGCAGCTTCTCACAGAAACCAACCCTGTAGCCCCCATCAACTACCAAAACCTTGCCATGCAAACCCAATACACTTATATACAAAGTAGACTTTGAGAATGTGAACACAGCAGGAGCACTCTCAGCTTTGCTTTCCCTCGAAAGGGGAAGAGCCAGTGGTTTTGTTCTATTTGAAAGAGTGTACATCCAGACAGAGTCATTTGCTTTTTAGAGGAAATGACACAATATTCATGAGCAAAGACAAAAGGAATCTGTGGGTTAGATGCCTTGTGCTTTTAGAATGATTTCCATGCCCAACCATTAGTTTAACCCACAGCATGTTTAAAATTGGAGTATGAAGTATTTGCATCCTGTGACCCAATCGGATTGACTGGAAGAGATGAAGCAGCAGCTCAAAGGCAGAGAGCTCAAAATTCTCACAAGAGCATTTGTCCCAGCACTTGATGGGAGAGCATTTCTAGCCCCAGGAAAGTTAGTAGTCAGTTAGTAAGTAGTCTCATTAGATCATTATTTTCTGCATAGAGATCAGTTTGGAAATAAAACAATAAGCACTCTGTTTTCATAATCCTTTTGCAAGCTTCCACTCTTGCACATATGATAAAGATTAATGCACTAGCTACTGTAACTATGCAGTACTTCCCTGGGAATTGTTAATAATATTAAGTGGAATGAACATGACTCTAAACCAACTGCCTTAGGCAGTCAAATGAGTTGCCAAATTTGACGTATGTTTAATATTTAGGGATTTAATATTATTATTTGGTTTGTTAATTGAGGTTGCTTTTTTCCCCCCCTTAGTGTTGCTGTTAGGTGACCAGTGCCTGCTGATCCACCGGATGATTGACATGTAGCACAATGCTATGGTAGAAGCAAGTCTCTAAACATATTACTGCAGGGTCTTATATTGATCCCACTGCAAATATTCTCAGGTTTCTTTCTCATCACCACTTCATCGCTTCCGCATCACTTTCTTTCTGCAAAGTCTACGCTGTACTCTGAGAGCATGCCTCAGGTCTTCTCAGTCTTTGCATTGTTCCAGTCATTACACTTCAACTGAAGTTATGACTTCAGAAACAGCTATGTTGAAGGTATAAAACCTTCAGTTTCGTAAAGGTATGTCTGGGACATTAGGAAGTCCCTTGCTGATGTGCACAGGCTGGAGCTGCATCCTTTTCTCATTTGCAGTATTGAATATGCAGAGCTATGGGGAGAAAAATGTGCCAGTAATCACAGTTTGTCACTGAAGGCATTAGAACTGACTGAACACGTGGAGGGAACAGAACAGTTTGGAAGGGGGAGGATATTTTATGCAGCCTTTTCTGAAAGTAAAACAGAACTTTGATATTAAATTTATTCTAACCTGGCCTTCCCTGTCATCACACATATTGATTCTCTGTTTTAATGAAGAGCAATGAAATAACAAACTTGAAAAGAGAAAGTATATTTTCAGCACTAGTGGAAAGGATCCATGTACATGAACTAAAAAGGAAGTCATGGAAGGGCAGAGCAGCTCCATGGTCTAGGTATGATAAATAGTTTCTACTGGATCTACTCTGTTTGCCGCAAAACATTTTGTCTTCACTCAGTGACATTAAATACACAGCCTATTGCTGTATTTTTGACTCCCAAAAAGTGCCATGAAGCTAGGAGCTAGTTTGCACATTTTTGCAACTCTGATATTACATTCTCATCCATGCAAAGCCCAAAACCATTGTAATATTTTCATTCATCACATTAAGGAATGGATTTTTTTTTTAATCCTCAGAAAATTCCAAGGAACTGGAAAACTGCTCTCACTCTGCTTTCAAACTGAAACACAGATATATATCTATATTACACAAAGACATTGATATTCAGCATCTTACAGGGTTAGTGTTTGTGAATGGTGGGCATATATAAGGAGGGGAACAGATCTTTGATGTAATTCAGTATATACCTTGTGTCATTCACTTTTTCAATATGATTTCTCAATTATTTGAAATGTTCTTTACAGCTTGTGAGTAGTGAATTTGAGAAATGATATCATATAGGATGTCCCTGTATCTTTAAATTTTCTTTTACGAACAATTTGCTGCAAGTTTCTAAAATTAACAGTCAATTTTAATAATTAATTGGGAGCTCATTCTTTCTCCCTAATCTACAATTACCATCTGGTTTTATTTCCTTTGAAAGTAACTTCATTGAAAGCCCCAGTAGATTAAAAAATAATAATGCTAAAACTGCTTAGACCCAATAAATCATTATTCCTAAGGGAGAAGTAATTCTTAGATCACAGTTCAGAGGGATTTGTGTTATAAATCCTCCCAGGTTTCCTGAACCTTTAAAATATTTAAAAATTTATACCCAAGAATGCAGAACATATGCAAATGGATTGTTCATATGATTTATTTAATGCGAAGTGTCCGGTTTTTGCCATTTTTACTCTTGATGAAGACAATTCACTCTTTTGCTGAGTTCACATGCAGTTGCTTCTTCTGCCAATCTCAGAATAGTGTATAACTGGGACATGAGCAAAGTTTTGGACTCAAGCATGTAGAGGGGTGAAGCTGGAATGTCCCTGACTCCATGGGAAGTCCGGGAGCTAGTGGGGATATCCAACACAGAGCTGGAGGCCAGCAGCAGAAGTCAGGTAAAGTCGAGATCTCAGAACTGCGATCCAGAATTTCCCCCCTCAGCTCTTGCCTAACTCCGAACCGGGCTAAATCCCATAGCTGGCTTATTTTGGGATTGTGAAGTTCCTGATGTAGATCCAGGCTGAGTAGCTTGGTACCAAAGATCAACCAGCATTCAAAACATTACAAGTGTCTCTCTGACGGCCTAATCATTTGGGTGCTGGAAACGTTGACTTTAGGCCCAGATGTGCTGTATAAGTTGGGTGCAGATTTGGCCTCACGTCTTTAGTCGGTTTAACTTGGCAACACTGACTGTGCTGACTTAAGTGAGATACCTGTGATTTAAATCACCTGGGGACCTGCCCCTACTGAGTTCAATTACTCACCAAGTCAGCGCTACTCTGTCTAAACAATAATGGCACTGTCTTGCTAAACCATTAAGTGTCCTTTTGCAGAGGGAAATAAATTAGGAGATGTCAAGTTTTGCACAGCTGGTACCTCAATGATATAACCTTTAAAGAACAGCATAGCAAAACTTAGCCTTACTGCCTAAGAAAGTGAAGATCGGAGCTAATGTTCTTCCTGATCCAAGAGTAAGACAATCTAAGGTAGGCAGGCATGACAAAAAAAGCTCACAGGGAGGCAAGTGGTCCAGCAAGTATATGAGTCCAGCAAGAAGGTTTAGGATGGCTGTTACAGAATTAATTCAGAAAAATCCTCTTAGGAAAAACCTGGCTGCTTTCTGGTGCCTTACTACATTGGGATCAGTTTGCACATAGGCAACACTTCAGTCTGAATTCTAACATACTGGTCTCAGATATGATTTGTTAAAAGCTTGAAATATGTATGCTGTTTACTGTTAATTCTCCAGTGTGTTAAGTTAAGGGTTCCTTAACTTCCCAAAGTCTACCGTATATTTTCCAATTGCAACTTGCTCTTATGCATCTGTCCGAAACAGTTTTAACTGTTGACCTCAAAGTGCAAGAATATGACTTCTGAAGTGATAAAAAAGGATTTGAAGGTTGGTAGTTTGACTGGAATAGTTAGAGATGAGGGGAACAACAGGATACTCATCTGATTGCTTAGTTTGTTATGTGATGATTTATTTCTGAAATATTTTAAAATGAATGATGCACATAAATGCATGCAGCTTTGTATGGGAATAACGTAAATCAACAATAGTAATAATGACTGTGAGCTCTTCTATGTGTAAACAAGCATATGTGCAATATAAATTCAATTATCTGAATGTCACTGAGGATATAGAATAATTTCACATTTGTGACTGAATAGCTGCAGAGCTTTTTGTTGGAAATAAAAACAGATGGAGGACACAATCTTATTCTGGATAGCTGAAGTCTGTCTGTAGCAAAGTGAAGTCTGAATGTATATGCATACATATACAAAAATAGAGGCAAGCACTATGGCTGGCAATCCTCAGCAGATATAAATCAACATAACTCCCCTGACTCTGGTGGAGGTGTGCTAATTTACACTAGCCAGCACGAGGGTAAGTGTGTGTATATAAAACAACTATTACACCTGTCAGCAGTCTGACGTTTTACATTACCACTTCATACAGAAACGTAAAGGATGAAATGATCTGCTGAAGCCACTCTGCAGTACGGTTTTATCCCTCCTGGGATGCAGCACTGGAATCAGGGTCTAAACAGCATCAACATCATCTTGCAAACACTGGGTATGCTTTAATGTCATCGGAGAGCCCCAGCACAATCCATCTAGAATATATATCAAGCAGAGGGGCATACAGCAATCATGTACTTTTTAACAGGCAGGAGGCTTTTTGCTTGTCATAGCTAGTGAGCCCCTAGGGAGGTGAGGCTGCTGCCATCCTGATTCCCAATATATGCTGATTCAGTCATTAAAATGTGCATTCATCTTCCTTCTCCCAAGACCTAGCTGTGCACAGCAGGTTTAACTAAATTGCCAATAAGAAAACCTCTTAAATCATCTGCAGTCCTGACCGGCAGCCTCACAAGCAAATGCAGCAACCGATCCTGAGGCAAACGGAGTCTGTTCAGCAGTAGCTTGGCACTTCTGTGTGTACCAGCTAGGTTTTTTTGTAATCATTAATGAGCAAGTACATTGAAGATGGAGGGAGGAGGGGCAGAGGAAGAGTGAGAAAAACAGTTGGGAAGGGGAAGGTGAGACTATTGGAAAATTCTCATTACCTTGTCTGTGGCGATACCCTCTCTGCAGCTGTCAGATGAAAGGAACAACCCCTTCCCTTAAGTTCCCCTAGCTTCAGGGTACGGAAAACTGTTAATCAGCTTGTTCTCATGCAGCAGGACCTGCAGGAGGGCTGGCTGGAGAAGTGCCAAAGACTGTCACTTCACACATCCCGAGAAATCTCCCCCCTTCGGCTGAGATTTTAATGGCTTTGGGACATGTCTCTGTGTGTGTGTGTGTGCGTGTGTGCATGTGTGTGTATGCACGTGTATGTATGTATAAGAGAGAGAGAAAATGTATTCCCTTGTCACACTTCCATGTCTCACACATACTACTGCGAATACCTACTTTTCCCTATGTGTACACATGAAAGGTGGTTTCAGTAACTGTTTGCAAAAGTGCTAGAAAGGAGACCTGATTCTGGCAGCAAGCCCTCTCTGTCAGATATTGTTGGAGTCTATCATGGCTGCCAGATCGTCTCTGGAGAGGCATAAAGTCCTAGAAACTCTTTAACCAGATGTTCAAGCTCAGTTATTGCCTAACTAGCTGGGCACAATTAGCCTCCTTCCCCTCAGTAAAAGGTCAAGATTTAACTTTGGGCTGTGATTTTCTAGAGAGGACTGTGTCTGGCC
Organism: Aptenodytes patagonicus; assembly: GCF_965638725.1. Lineage (NCBI taxonomy): Eukaryota > Metazoa > Chordata > Aves > Sphenisciformes > Spheniscidae > Aptenodytes > Aptenodytes patagonicus. Next base: position 41,329,787 of record NC_134950.1, read on the forward strand.
CTTCCCAATACAGGACTTATGATTGATACCATGAAAGCGTGCAGCAGTTTGCTCCACACTAATGCTAAGGTTAGATCATTGGTCTGTCACTCTTCCTATGATGTGGTGCACACTATGTCTGCATTGGACAAAAGTCCAGAAACTCCCTAAAGGGTGCTGCAGGTCTGCGGCACTTAACACTCAATGGCAGGACCTGCAACAAGATATCCAATATATGGAGAGAGCCAATTCAATTTTTCCTCTCTCCTGTATTTTTTTCCTATAGAACTGCAGTATAACGTGAAGAGATGGCAAGTGTCTACTTGTCCTAGACGTTGCTGACAACCATGTGCTTCTCAGCATCTCTGAAAAGCTATAGACAAATGCAAAATCCTGGGAAAAACAGCCAGCATGTAGGACTCAAAATATATTTTTTAAAAAATCCCTCCTTGAATTCCAAACTAATCTCCATAATCACATACAACTGTGAGAGCTGGAAAACATTAAAAAAAAAAAAAAATCAAATGTCTTCAAAAAGAAGTGCTCAGGGACTTTAGATATAGGGACTTTGCTAGCAGAGTTACAAATTGCCAGCCAGTAACTTGTCTCTAGCAGGATCAGAAGGAAGACAAGTACTTTAGATCTCCAAAGAAACTACTCCACTCTAAGCCACTGAGAGGGAGACAACTGGTGAAATGTATGTGCCCAAAAGAGACCTCATGAAAAACATTTGTCAGTATAATTGGTGTCCTAGTGACGAAAGCATCAATAGTTGACAGTGGTTAGTGGAAAAATTGTTTTGCCTCTTTTACACCATCTTTAGTGTGAAAAGATTAGGCCATTTAGGGAGAAAATATTTCTACGCACACCAGAAATTAGCACCGCATTTCTGAATGCCCAGTTCAGTTTGCTGACTTTTCTTCCTAAAGACAAATATTCACCAAATACACTGGCAGATCACTCCCTGTAAAGGAAGCAGAAACTACAAAACAACTCCAGTAATTTAATTTTATTTTCTACAATGAAAGTTCTGTGCCAAGTTTTCTTTAAAAAATCACTGACACCCAAAACTTGAATTGAATATGTATTTTTTCCATAAAGAATTGATGAGATAACTTGTTAAAAATTAGCACATTCCCTAAGTAGTAAATTTAAACCAAGAAGTTGATGCTTTGCTGTTACAGAACAAATCAGAGACTGAGGGCTTTTTCTGGGTCCATTTTGGGAAAGAATGTGAGTAGAGGATGCTAAAGAATTTGAGCTCCATCTTAAAGCAAGTTTATTTTCCACCATAATTTCACAGCTAAATCTCTTTTCTGTTGCTTACAAAGCTCTCTTTATTTTCAGCCTAAGATTATTTGATTTTCTCCCTGTTTGTTTGTTTTTTTCCTTAACATTGCCCTTCTGGGGGACAGGACAGCTACAAAACCCAGTGTTTATTTATAGAGAGTGATCAAGTTTCTAGCTGATTTTACTTTTTTAGGCCAAGAAAACTAACTCTGGGAGGACACATCTCTCTTGCACGATGGGCTTGCACTGTCTGGGGCTGATGAATCCACCAGGTAGGGCACAGCACTGTGCAGGGAACCAGTCCAGGCCCATGGGCAGGACAGGGACGTTTGCGTGGCTATATTGCCTTTGCACTCACACAGAAGAAAATTCCTGTCTCCAGCTGTATGAAAATCCCAGTAGCTGATTTGACATCTATTCCCATCTGAAACTGTCCTTTTCAAATAAGGGAAATAGGTGATATTTCACATGATTTCTGATTAGTCTCGCACAGTGAAACAAACACATCCCTGGCTTTACTGGCTGTACAAGGAAAGGTATTTTCCAGTTGTGGCACTTGCTTTTTGCATGACCACACTAGACTGTGTGGTCACACACAGGATTGTGGCTCACAATCCTCCTGTAATCAGCAAGTGCCCCAGGGTCTCCCTCCTTCTCTGCCATTTTCATCTGAAACTCCCAATTTGCAGAAGTTCACGTTATAAGCTCGTTAAGTGCATGACTTTGCAATTAAATTTCATCCCATTCCTAATACTCTACTCTCAAGGTCATTTAGTTTTTCCTGTACGATATTACAGTCTGCCTCTCTGTTGAGCTTTGTGCCATCACCAGACTTCATTAGTACACTCCAACTTCTTATCCCAGAGTCATTAATGAAGATGTTAAAAAATCAATCCCAAATGTTTAAGGATTTCCACTAATGGCAGTTCTTTCCAGATCAATTATTGTTTCTCTTCTTTTACCAATTCTGAACTCATATTTCTTGCTATTTTCTTCATATAACCTCTATAAATAATAATTTCCTATAAAGCATCGGTAGTTAGCTACAATACGGATAGATGAGATTTAGCTTTGGGTTTGGTGGGGGTTTTTTTTGTATTTAGTAAAGATTTTGTCATTCTTTGGTATCAAAAAGTGTAATAACCATCTGGCCAATCTAACACTACTAAATGCATATTATATTTTATCCTGGTTTCTATTTAATTTCCTGCTTTTAAATATTCACCACTTCAAAATATGTGTTAATCTCACATCCAGTTCAGATTAAATTCTTGATTCTGGATTATTTTCCTCCCCCTTTCGTATATATGGGTAGCGTGCTTGCTGTTTCCTGGTCAGATGGTACTCCTCCATGCTTCATTAAAAATTCAGAATGTTTTTCAGATTGCAGTGTGTACATTACCTTGTTTCTCAAAAGAGCATATTGAGTATTCTTACACCCCAGATGTGGTCGTTTCTTTCTCTATGCATTCACTTCCATTAGCCATTTAGCCTTTGCTTCCATCCCATCAACGTCATCTTTCTTACTGAAAAATGAGGCAAAATATTAGGTTGGATCTGGAGCCATATCATTATTATGTTTCATATTTAGCCCATCCTCACTACACAGTGGACTAATTGCCTTATTTATTTGTGTGACAAGAGATTTTCACTACTTGTTGTAATTTTATTTGCAAAGTCAAACCTTAGTTTTTTGTCAATTCATGCACCTCGTGCTTTATTTTTTGCAAAAAGTGTGGATTACTGTCCTTTGCCAGTTCCAAATGGTATACAGTGCTTCCCTCCACTGTTACTTCTAGTGCACGTTCTCCATCACTTTTTTTAATAATCGTCAATGAGATCAATGGTCCGTGGCGCTTTGTTCATGCGACTAGAACTCTGAAGGCGTATGAAAACCTGCTTGGTCTCAGAAACAGCTGTAGCTGCCTTGGCAGGACAGAGAGCAGGGAACTGCAGATTCCTCCGTTCGCCGTGTGTCATCCTGTGGCTTCCAGAGGGGGGCAGAGCGAGCAAGCGTTTCTGGATAAGGATGGGGTGACATAAATGTGGTCTCATTAAAATCGGTCAAAACCTTTTCAAACGTGCACTGGCATGGCTGAGGTTTGCAAAGTCGGTCCCAGAATCAACATGTTCCCTCTGCTGTTCTTGGTATTAAGATACTTAGAGCAAGCATATCACCACAGGGCATGAGAACATGTTATGTACAACAACTACTACGTACCCATTTGGAAACTGCTGGGGGAACCCATTGGTGTGACACATTTGAAGCAACAAAACTAAATCCCTAGTTTATATTCAAGGCTCAGAGGGATGACTGAACATACGCCATGAACATATAAAGTTGCCACCTCTCAGCAGAGAAACCCTAGCATACGGGATATGAATATACTCACTACTAATTTAGCTTGCTTCCTCTGACTTTAAAGCTCAATGGAAGAGCAACACTTCACGGATGAAGCGCTCTGAGAATGCACGAATGACCGGTTATTCCAATATCCTGTTACCTTGCCATAGCCTGATGAAGTGTGTGAGTCCTCGGTGTAGTTTCTGTTAATTCAGTGCCTGTTGTTACTACTTCCAATAGTAAAAGGAGAATCCTGCGGTACTAACACCCCAGTCCTGGGGCTGAGGAGGTCTGTATCTTGTTCCCATTTGTCTCACATATCTGCTAAATGACAGTGAACAAAATCATTACTCTGACTGCCTTAAATTTCCTGCACCATAGTTTGAGGATAGTAATACTAGCCTAGAGCGCAGAGATGTTATAGGTCCTAATTCTTTAATATGGGTAATGTGATTTCCGAATCATCAAAAGAAGGTGTAAAAGAAAACCAGAATATTATTATGGCAAATAGGCTACAAATCTTTGAGGATTCAATTATATTTAACTGTTTTGAAAGCCAGTGTTTTAAATGTTAAAGAACCATTTTTCTAAAGCAAATGCTGTTGTGTCTTATAATAGTCATAAGTGACACCACAAAACAAGAGTTTGAGACAGAGCCAAGATCTTTTATAATGCTTTAAACCAGAAAGAGAATTTCTCAGCCTTGAAGCGTGACAGCCATTCACGAGTTTATTTTTCTGGCTTTGAAATCTGAGTTGTACTTAGCTATGGGATCTGACAACTTTCTGCTGCCTTACATCATCCCTGCTCACCTGGCAGCACAGAAGAAGATGTCTCACGCTAATGCTGTCAAGCTAAACCTCCACTTAGAGGACAGAGATGAATGCTACTTCAAGTCTATTGAGCTTGTGTTGGGTGGACAATAGATAGAGGCCAGATATATGAAGCAGCAAGAATTATAATCTGAAATGAAAGCCTCCATTGCATATAGTCTAGTTCTTCACGTAGTCAAGATGAGGTTGTTTCTTGACAAAACAGTGATCTTTCCTGAATCAGCTTTTCCCCACAAGCCCACATACCAATAAGGAGTTTGTTTCCTTGAATTACTGGCCCTGGCAGACAGTGCCATTCCTCTGGTAGGAGGAATATGGTCCTGAGAAAATTATAATAATTCTGCAAGAAAACAATCATCCTTTGACTTATATATCCCTATGCCCCACTGACTGATCTCCAGCTATGCATGCAGGCTCAGTGTATCATTCCTTAGGCGAACAAATTTCAACCTCAAAAAGATGAGCACAGCCGACACCGTAATTGCTCAGTGAGTGATTTTTAAACACTTAATGCCGCCAAATCAAAAGCAATTTCCTCCAGAACAAGGCTGCTCATCGATGCCCCTTGAAAGATATTTTCATGACGTTTAGGAGTAGGTTGTGGATCAATACAGTTGTACTCTGTGGGAATATTTTAGTTCATCACATGGTATAATTATCCATGACCACAAATACACAAAGCCAGCAATCACTGGCCAACTGAACATGTGTTAATTGGAAGTCTGAATGCTCTAAAACAACCAACAGCACCAGTTCCTTAGATAATCACTGTTTTTGGATTGCCTTCTTGTTGTGGATGCTTTTTTATTGTGGATGCAGCTAGGATGCAGGGTTTTATTCCCTACCTCCAGTTTTGAGGCATTGCTCGTATTCCATGTGCTGCAAGACACAACCTTTCCTCTAGATCTCATCAGCCTCTTTCAGTAAAGGGCGGTGCAATGGCTGTGTGTTACTGTGTTTCAGCTCCCTCTTGTTGTCTTTACTCACTGTGCTTGAAGACCCACAGGATTGCACCCCTGTGGATGCCAGCTGCTGGATACTGTGACACTCCCAGTACAGGACACCCTAAAAAAAAGCATAAAAAAGGAGGGGGGAGGGTGTTTCATTAAAGCAGCCTGATAACCATTTCTTCATTGTGTTATTTATGTTAAGCATGTATAGAAAGCCAAGTATGTATTAAATAATAATACATGTTTTAAATAATAATATATGATGTATTGCAAAGCCAGAGAAGCTCTCCTCTCCAGCTTTAGGCTCTGGGCTGTTGATCTCTGGGTAGGAATCCCTTGGTGTCAGGGTCCTGAGCATACTCCCCCCCACTTGTATGAGCCTATTTGACCGAGTTAAGGAGTCTAATTGACTGAGTCCAAAGTCAGCTCCCTCGCTAATAAGAACTATTGTGAAGAAAGCTAGAAGCAATGTCCTGCTGTCCAAGCCTTCCCTTGGGAGCTGTGTGTCCAGTCCAAATACCTCCTCGGTCCTGACCCTGATCCTGACCGACTGACCTGACTTCCTGGCTTGACCCTGGACCAGCCTGATCACGATGGACTTACAGGACTGTCATTGGACTAAGGCTGACCCTGATCACTGTCCCTGGACCTAAGCCTGACCCTGGCTGTCTAAACTTCCTGACTTCTTGTTGGGGAGGTCACAGACCCTGCCTGCCTTGCCATCCCCCTCTGCTCCTAGCCCCCCTTCCTTTGCAGAGCAGCTTGCCCTTGCTGATCCCTCACATCTGGAAACCGTAAACCCACGTTCCTTTCTGCAGCGAATAGGTGGCTAAAAGACACTTCATGGGTCTAAACATATCCCAAAGCATCCCAGATGTCACTATCTAAGGCTCTGTGTCTGATTCATGAGAACAGTAATGCAGCAGAGTATCACAGACTCACAAAAGCATTGTTTGGGAAGGACTTCTGGAGACGTCTAGTCCAGTCTCCTGTTCAAAGTGGCACCATTGCTATGATCAGGTCGAGTCAGCTGTGGCTTTGTCTATCTCAGTTTTGAAAACCTCCAAGAATAAGAGTCTTTGTTTCAGTGGTGCACTACCCCCCTAGTGACTTTCTTCTCTTAACCTCAACCTCCCAAGCTGCAATTTGTGGTCATTTATGGTTGCGGTTGGCACAATACTCAAATTTCTCAGGTCCCCCTGGACTGAACACTGCTATTTATCACGTCAGCCACTGTATCTAATCTAATGTCATCCACAGATTGGCTGAGAGTACATTTATATCACCATCCAAGTCTTTGATGCAGATGATCATATTATGCCTCAGTATCAGCCCCTAGGTTACTCTGGTTATTTTTTAGTCTTCATCTTGACATTAAGCTTTTGACCACTACTCTTTGAGCCTGATGACCCAGCCAATTTTTAACCCACCTAACAGTCCATCCAACAATCCCTTCCCTCCAGCCCATACTGCTTCATCTTCCAAAGAAGTAGGCTGTGGGGGATGGTGCCAAAAGTCTTAATAAATCATTCTCCACTCATCTACCTAGCAAGAGGATGCCAAGTGATAAACCACAGAGAGTGACTTTATTCTCCTGGTCAACTGTCCCACAGTTGCTCACTTACATGGCTATCTATGGTTACTCCCTTCTCCATAGTGCCCTGGCTCAATTACTGTCCCATAGGTATTTGTGCCCACAGATCTGTGTCTAGTCACCCACAGCCTCTCTAAAACACAGACACTACTTGTCTGCTTTGAGTTGGTTTTCATCACGATTCACTTTTAGTCTTTCTAATTTTGAGCTACACAGCCTGGTTTGAGCCTCAAACCTCTTACCATGAAGCCACACTGCTGCTCCCCCTGGGTAAACAGGGAAATTCTTCCAGTCCCTCATTTCTGGGATTGCTTAAGTACTCCCACTACAAAAGTCTGAGTTCTCCTTTGGGCAATGTCAAGCCTCTCTTTTGTCCTGGACACTTCACTGTTGTTCGTTTGGTTTGATTTGTTTTTAACTTCTAAAAAAGATTTATCATTTCTTTTTGAATATGCTTGGAAAATGAGACACCTGCAGTACATTTATACCTTTCCAGCAGACTGCTGAGAGTGTGGGCTGTGTATAGCAGGCTACAATATTACAACACATTAAAAGGTCCATTATACTGGGTACCTGCTGCAGGCCTGAGCTGGATAGAGAGACAGGTGTAGCCCTGGCCATAACACCTACTGGAACTGCCTTTGATCGATCTAAGCATCAAACCACTCGTGGGTTTTGTTTGAGAGATACCCAGTTGTTCCTCTCCAGAAGAGATCCCAAGACAAATCTAGCCTGCATGCTGTGCTGCTGGTCAGGGAAACGGGACCCTGGAGTGAAACAATGAGTAATCCAAGCTGACAGGCTAGTGACCTGTTGACCCTTAGATAAAGAGCTCATTGTTGACACTGTTAACACAGGGAAAAGAGTGATCCAAATCTTCTTAAGTATTTTCAGTAGATGGACAGTCTGACAGGGAGCAAGACATCTTGATTGACATCTCTTGGTGAGTGAAGAGAAAAGACTGCATTGGCCAAGTGTCACTTGTATTTCTGTCATAGGACACTTAAGGCATACTTTGCCAATTTGTCGTTGCAGTATTTTGCTCAAATGCTCCATTAAGTGTTAAGTAAAAGAAATAACATAATGCTGCTTATTCTTTTGGAGTCAAACGGAGTCAGAGAACTGCAGAGTTTACTTTTGATGAGGGCTTACTGCAGACTGGTATGGCTGAGTTTTGGAGCATGGGAAAAATAGTAAGAGGAAAAAAAAGTGGAAGTGTTCCCGTACAGTATTTCTCATGTAAAAACCCTGGGTAGAATCCTCCATGCCACTTTCTTTCTGAAAACTTTGTGACACATTTTAATAATGCAGACATGGCTTTTGCTGAAGCTGTAGGACCTCATCAACATAGCTGAAGAACTTGACGAGGGACTGTCAAGTCAGCAATCAAGCTTACAACTGCTCTTTCAGGAAGAGACAGCATTGCTTGGAAGAAAATCAGGTAAACTGCTCTGAGGGGCTAGTGGCAATCCTTCTCAAACTCTGGGTTCTGGCAACACTGAATACCAAACCAACACTGAATACCAAACAGCGAGTGATGCAGTTGTGGAAGGGGAATAGAAAAAGACAAAGTGCTACTGCAGAAATGCAGTGTCATATAGGGCACTTCAGACTATGACAGTCAGACTGTTGCTAGGAGTGAGAAACTGCTAAAAATCTTATATAATAGACATGTACAACTAATATTATCACTGGATTTCCCAAATGTAGGCTGTGTTCTTTTCAGTCAAGCACATTCAGTTTCCACCTTATTTCTTGCACTCAATGAATCATAAATACCGATTCAGAGATGTGAAATGCTTGATAGCTATTTCTCTTCTGCATTTGGAATAAAGCAGGAGCTTGTTTCCGTCCCATCTGATATGCTGGATAAAGAACATGTCTGTGATAAAAAAGGATGAGAAATCTGCTAAAGAAGCCCAGGTAATGTAAATTAAAGAGGAAGTGGGCAAGGATCTTCCTGAACACACTAATGGTTAAACAACTCAAAGAACGCAGCACTACAAAAGATGGAAGGATTATTAGTCAAATCCTCATATTTAAAAGGGGTTTGAAGATTTCAGCATCTATAATCTGGTTAGTGTAACATTACCACCACGCAAAGCAATGGAGTTCATTTGAAGCAATACATGGCAATATATAATAAAAACTTTGAATAGAAAACCACATATTTTAAAAGACCACAGTAAAAATTTCTCTTTTTTTCTTTTTTTTTTGGGGGGGAATAAGAAAAAAAAGAGGTTCATTGGTTGATAAAGGCCCTGTGTTGAGTATCTCAGGGCACTGATTTAATGCCATGCTACATCTTGACTAAAACTTTACACCCTGAGAATGAGGCTTCCTCTTATGACATGATGCTTTGTTACCTGTCCGTGTCCCCAGGAGACATCTCTTTGAATGGATCTGCACTTTCTGTCTGGACTTGAAGAAAGTATAGAGAAGAATAAAAACACCTTTAACAATAACATATGCCTTCCTATTCTACACAGGAAAGGAGATGAAAAATTAGGGAAGAGCTGTGCAGGTTCTAACAGAAGGCTGCTATTCAGCTCAGCTCAGTTCAGCTCAGCTCAGCAGTGCCTCTTTGCAGTGACAACATTCTGCTTGCACTTATGTGTATTTGAATCTCCTACCCATATTTATCAAACAAGCCTTTTGTTTATGTGTCAATAGAGCTGGAATCTTGCCTCAGGATTATTTTACTTTATTGCTATAGCACCTGCTACAGCAGCTAAACATAACCCATAGTTAGGTCTGATTCAGCTGCTCTTGTTGGACTGCTTTTCCTACCAGCCTGACTGCTGAACTCCAGGACAATTTTTGGAAGAACTGAGAAATCTTCAAACCAAATGGCAGGCAGTGGTTTAAGGTTGACAACACACTTAGAAATGGCAGAAATGCAAGATTCTTATAAATGACAAATTCATGCAAACAATGCAGCTTATTTAGGAAAAAGACTTCTGAAGTGGAGACTAGAAGTCAGCCGTAGATTTTACTGGCCCTTAAGAGCTGGTGATGTTTCTGAAAGACGGGTGGTCACTCTGGAGGCACTGCCTTTTTTTGGAAGTCTGAATGGAGGTAACGTGAGACTTCAGATGGGGACTGCTCAGCAATGCGTCCCCACAACTCACTTTAAAAACAGTGGCCAAATCCTGCATTTCTCAAATGTCTAGGGAATCATTTGATTAAGACTTACCCTTCAAGGCCTCTTAAGATCCAGTGTAGAGAGGGACAAGCAGGGATGTGCTGATATGGCCTCTGGATCTATTCCTGGAAGAACATAACCCCATATAGTTTTTTCTTAGGAGCATGGAAAAATATGTGAGGAGAAGTTGGCAGTGTATTCACAAAGGGAACAGCAGGTTCTGAAATTAAACTAGGTGATAAGCTTTCAGCTCAGAAAATCAAAAATCTCCTGTGAGGTACCATTAAAAACTGCTACAGCACCAGTTAGCGCGGTGTCATCCAATGATCAAATGAACTGTAGGACATGAACATAGCAAAAAGCTGGATCATATAACCAGCCTGCTCAGGACTGCTTCCTTCTGTTACAAAAATACGTGCTTTATCCCACTACTTTCCTGACATTGTCATGGCACAACACGTAAATGGATTGGACAAAGAAGAAATACTTTGTTCCCTTCCTGTGTGCCACAAAAGGCTTTGCTTTGTTAAAGACAGAAAACACTGCACGTTAATGTGCCGTTCCCCACCTGATGCCTGTCCAACAGCCTTATTCGCAGCAGCTAAAAAGCAGCTGCATCTGTCTGTATCTGCGGTGTATCTTTGTTGAAAGGATTTCAGATGACTGTGTTGGCAAATACTGGGTCAACCCAACGTAGCTGTCAGCGTGAGGTAATAATTGATATGTAATTCAGAATATTAAAGCATATATACCTTAGCAGCAGCCATGAAGGTAAGACTTAGCTACAGAAATAAACAGCTTGAATGATTAGATGAAACACATTTATGAAATTCTGGATGCCTCTACCTCTGTCTTAAATATAAGAAAATCGAACTTAATGAGTTCTGACAGCTTTCACAAGTTAAGTCTGACAGGAAGCAGACTAGAAATTTCTATCTTATATTAAACATAGAAGAATGATAACGCCCTATTAACTGCTCCAGGCTTATTCTTCTCAGTTTTCTTCCACGTTAAACATTGTCAGTAAATTCCAGTATGAGCAGCTTGCTGCCACTTTGGGTTAACACCAAAGTGACTATAAGAAATAGTCACAAGTATATCATTATATAGTTATAACTATTTCATAATAGTCAAATAACCGGCCAGTATGGCATGTATTATACAGAGGTGCTGCTTGTTCAATATGGCGTAAACTTGCACAACCCCCAGAAGAGCACTGAGGAGGGATGTGCATAGCAGTGCATGCAAAACCATGCATCAGCTGAGACACTGAAAACTACGTACACATTTAAGCTGAGATAAATTACAATCCTCTGAATGCTGCTTGTCGGTCCTCAATCACCGTGAATGATAACCAAAGAGAAAGAACTATCATTCTTCTAACAGTTACAGTAAGAGACGTTCTGGTGTGTTGTGCTAAAATATCAATGTGCCGGGATGTTTTCAACACAGTTTATTATTACTGGTGGCCTCACAGCCAGGTGAGGAAAAGAAATGACTTACTTATCACAGGCTGCTCCAAAGAACTGCCCGACTGCTTGTAGCAGCAGTGAACACCCTCTGCTCCCTGGGTTTCAGAGTGGCTGCTATGAACTCTGAGTTTCACAGGACAACGCACAAACCCTTAGGCCACAGTACCTTGTACCAAAGGTACAAGAAGAACTGGATATAGAAGTGGGGTTTCAAAGACAACTTTTCTTTGCATTAATTAATCTGTTTATATTGAGAGAGACCAGGTTTCTTCTTATCTATGATAAGACTGCTTACTAGATCTTGATTTCTTGTGAGCATTACATCAATTTGATTTATTATGCAAGCTCTTTGGGATAATGTAAATAATTTCAAAACAAAACAAACACAAACAAACAAGAAAAGAGGAACCGGAATACTTCAGGTTGGTTCCTTTCTGTATTGTTCCAGTTTTACACTTGTGGTTGATTAATTTGATCACGAATCTGGAGTGAATGGTAACTCAAAGATGAGGATGTCCGTTCCATTTTTTCATACTGGTTATTTGCAGACTCTATATGTTAAAAGAGAAAGGGAGACATATTACTTTATGTTACCACACTAACATTTATCTCTCTTTATAGAAATTTTTCAGTCATTAATTATCATGGAAAGATGACTTTTATAGTGAGGTTATTAGAAAGAGTAATTTGAGCATGCTTCATGTCATAAATTTAGTACATTGTAAATGAGTAGTTATATACATATTAACATTTAAAAGAATCATTACTACTTAGCAATAACAGAGGAGGTGCAGGACAGGTTCAATGAATTGATGGAGAAGTGGGCAGAGTTGATACTTGATGCAAAGGCCACTTATCCCAGTCAGCCACTAATCCCCAGGAAGTACCCTGTGCCAAGATTGTTAATATAATTACCATATTTTAAAAGACATAAGAATGATTTTCACTTTTGGGTAAGTGAATCTTGCATCTTGAACACGTTGAAGAATAGATGCATGTTGTCACATAAAGACACTGACAATTTTTCTTGTTTTTACATTTATGTACTATTGGATAGAGCTGGCTGAATACTAGCTGATGTTTAAGATATCCACTTACTAAGTTCCAAGATTTCCACCATTTTGGAAAGGCAAAATATATGTTTGCTTAAAGGTTGCAAAGCATTTGAGTAAGAATCAATAACCGGTTTTGATCCAGAGATCATTTGTGGTGCTCTGTAGATTAGTTCTGCGAGTTCATTGCTAAACATCTGCAGAATGGGAATCAATAAATGCAGAAAGAGAAATTTAACAAATATCAGTCATTACTTAAATTAGCAGACAGTTACAGAGGATTATGCAATCCCTAGAAAAGGAAATATAGAGTAAATAACCAGATAAGATGAAAGCAGACAAATGCAGTTTCAATGAATACACAGTTATTTATGTCAAAGCCCTGTTGAAGTCAATGGCAATTTTTAGAACAGTATTGCATGAATAGAGCTTTATGGTAAATATCATAATCCCTGTTGATCACTTTTGTCTCAGAAAGGACCTAGTAAATGCTGAAAAGCTCTATGGTAGGATAATGCAAAGGTTAAAGCTATGAGGAGGACTAGGCACATTTTGAAAGGAAAAGCTACAGCTAAAAGAGGCAATGTGATGAGTATATAAAATACAAAAGATATCATGAAAAACAGATGTTTGATCCTGGTTTGGCCTTTAGATTACCACAAAGACAAGAAATATCCATACTGAAAGGCAACAGATATAAAATAGTACAAGTACTCCATTTTCTACTATTTACAATTAACCTGTGTGGTTCGTTGCCACAGGATGCTACTGAAGGAAGGAGCCTCATAAATTCCTGAAAAGAGCAGCATCTGCAGCTCAGCCTGAGATGACAACGTGATAAAAACTACGAATCCTCGTGCTTCAAGGTATCAAGCCAGGGCCAGCTGGGTCTCGGGAAAAGCTCCCCTTTTGTGGTCCAATAGAGAAGGGAGCAGACGCGCTACTGTCGAAGGGCAGATGTTACAACAGAAGAACTGCTGCTTTGTAATGCCATCGCAGCTTTTGTCTCTGGTTTTACAAATCTGGAGGACAGGATTTGGTATTTACTGGGAAATGTTGTATTAAAATGTCAGCACGCATGTCACGCCTTCTTAGTGCTTGTGATTCATATTCCTATAAATCACTAGAAAGACAGGAATATCTTTAGCTTTTTATTTATCATCTCAGGCAGTTGAACAACTGAATGGCAATGAGGATTTTGCATTGAAATCAAGTTAGCTATGTATCGTAAGTTGAATTGAGTTTGTATCTTTTAATCCAAAAGCAAAAAGTATTTTAAAACAGATTGTAGGTTAGTGGTTAAAAAGAAGATGAGACCTTGGTTATCCTAAATTATAGTTTCAGCTCTGAGTCAGAACTCCTGTGTGAATTCAGACAAGTTATTTAACTTCTATGCATCTAAACTTCCCCACACCTGCAAAATGGATCTGCCTAACAAAGATGCTGCTAAATCATTAAGTGCATTCGGTATTCCAGACATGAAAAAATGTTATGTAAATGCAAGGTGTTATTACTGAGCTTTGTTCTGAAGCTCCTACAAATGAGTCAGATTTCTCTAGCTGTCACCCCACATCAAATAAATGTAATTATACAGTGACACCATAGCTAGGGACATTTATCTGAGTGAAATTCTCCTAGAGAGCTGTCACCTGGTATCCCAGATACAGCTTGGCATACTTACCCAGGTTAATAGTGGGAATTATGGTGGACTGTTCCTTGAAGTTCTCCATTTGTTTGGGTTTTTTTCTGTCTCTCTCTCTTAATCTCTCTCTCAGGTCATCTACAAACAGTCCTCAAGGATCACTGGGCCAGTCATGAGGTGCTGTTTTCATGTTGCACGAAACAGCACCATGGATGCTAGCTGAGCTCAGCCCAGGAGCTGCATTCCTACGCTGTCTTCCCTTTCCCATCAACAGCCAATGCAGGTCCTTAATAGTGAGTCATATTATGTCAGTGCTGATGATTTTAGCAGTGTGCATCACGCAAAGGTGTTCTGCAACATGTCTGCTCCTAATTACGAAAAAGGGAATTGAAATAATAATCCTCTGTGTTACTCGGCAGATTTGATTATGCCTTGCTGCCATGCCTTTTGAATCCATGCTGGTTCTTTTTCTCCTTAGAGAGAAATCTTTGACTGCCACCTCACAGGTGCTGGATGATGTTGGAGGGTGCATTTGGGCAACCAGGAGGAGACTCACAAAGCTTGGGATTACAGCTGGGAGCCAACTTACTTCTATCCGCCCAGGCTTGCTGCAGGGTAAAGGACAGGATGAAGGTTGCAAGCAAGAGATAATTAGAATAAATGCTCCCAGCAACAGTACCAACAGGAACAGATTGTGTAGAAAGTACAAACACAGGGACACTTCAGGCAACGTGCATGGTGACTTTATGCCTGCAACTGCAGATCACCGTGCTATTCTCTGTGAGCAATGCCACCTCCTTGTGTCCTGGATCAGGCTCAGGAGAAAGAACTTTCGCACAATAGATGAAAGAAATAACAAAATGCATTGAAAACCACCCGGATACAAGAACCACTTCCTGCTTGTGGTGAATGGTATGATCCAAGGAGAAGTGTTTTCTTATTTCTAGGTTCCTCTTTTCATTTCTATAAACTGAACAACCCTCTTGAGCATCAGTGAAGTCACTGGGTATTGTAGGTGCCTTACTCCAATTTGTGAAAGAAATGCCAGATGTAAGTCTCAGTTCTGCGATTTTGGTTCCAGCTTCTCGTGCAGGCTCCGGGGTTGATGGGCGTGGAATTGCATAGTTTCCTTCTAGCACAACGGTCATAACATAGGAACCCCAGCACAACCTCGCTGTTAACATGGTTCAACCTCAGCCTGAACAGTACTGCTGCTGGGGGGAAATAGTTCAGATTCTCGTAGATCATTCAGACGCTGAGAGAGCTGGAAATGTTGTTGGTGTTACAAAGTGGACAGCAGAATAGATTCCCTCATCTATTTCACACAGCTGACAAACAATAATGCACTTCAGTCTCTTCCCAGCTGGCCCAGGTTCAGATGACCAGCACAGTAAGGAAAGTCTCCATATCCTATTAGCAGTTCTCAGGCCATCCATAGTTCATTGAAGAAATGTCTGCTCTGAGTTGAGATGGATGGCTTCCTCTGTAATGAAAATAGAGTGAGAAGTAAGACTGCATGAGGAAGACCTGCTTCTATTTCATCCCTATGCAGGGGGAATGATACTTGGAAGGGGGGGTGAGACTTTTGTTAAGTATCTGGTACCTTTGTTTCATGTAACAAAGGAAAGACAAATGGTAACACATTCATAATTCTAGCACCAGTTTTGACATAATAGGACAAAATGGTGCCTGAGGATTCCTGTGTATCAAGCAGATGGGCCATCCATTATTTTCCTTCGGGTCAGGGGTCATCCTAAAACGAGAGTCAGCAATCATTTTGCAGGGTGTAACAAAACCATTTTTTTGCCTGCTTCTTAATCCCAGAAAGCACTACTGTCCTCTACTTTTGTCCACATACATTATCATTTTTGTCTATTATCTGCGTCCCCAGAGACCTAATAGTCTTTTCTTCAGTGCGGCTTGATCTGGAGCAGCTGTAAGCTTTGCTGCAGGCAGTGTCTGACAACCGCTTGCCTCTTGGTCAGTGTCAGTTCCCTGGGGGAGGGCAGGCATTCACTTCATTATTAGAAGCATGGAAAAAAATCCTATATTCATTTAGATCCAGAATAAATACGTAATATTTGGAACAAAGGACCCATGTTCCAGTCCAGCTGGCACTGCTTTTACCATTGCCATTCTTCAAGGCCAGCTCCTGCTTAACACATGCATTAAGGTCATTTATTTAAAAATAATGGAATGTGCCGCAAAAGCCTTTTTTTCCCTCTGTCAGTCTAAATTTCACCTTCCAGCATCTCTCATTGATCCTCAAGCACTAAGAGCTTGTGTGAAACAGCATTTTTGTAAAAATAAAGATTGTTCAATTACAGTACTTGGGAGAAGAGAGCAATAGCAAAGAACAAGCCCAGTGTTTTTTCGGAGAACAGGCCTGAGTCTTATTTTGTCATATAACATTGTGCTCTTATGCAGGTGTAAGGTGGACATGAATTTTGTCTATAAATTACCTCCTCCATTACTGGAGTAAAAATGGGTGTCAATAAAAGGCTTTATTGTTAGCTTACTACAGGACATCCTTGTACTTTACATGATTACCCAAAGCAAGAAGGTGCCCTTCAAACCATGTTCACATTCTTTTTGCTGCAGTTGTCCAGCACGGCTGTTTATGTTCTCTTCTATTTAAGACACACAAGAAATGGGCTCTGAACCAGATGGCTCCTCTTTGTTTCAAGAAGGAGCTAACCCTGCAAAGGTGCAGCATTGTACAGGTTTAGGATAAAATCATGGCCTTATTGATGTTAACAGACATGATCTTCAACAAGATAAGAATCGCACCAGTAATATACAGCAACTATTTAAGTCAGATTGTCTTTTTAGTGGACTCCAAAGTGAGGAAGCATGTGGAAGCATGCAGAAAGGCTAACCAAGATTAAAGTGAAATGCGCTTCAAGGGTAAAATCAAATGTGTGTGGATACTTTGATACCAACTTCCAAAAATTCAGGCTGCGATTTGTCTGAAGCAATGGTAGCAACTAAAAGCTAAGCATGAATTGTGAGTTAACATGTCCAGAGGGTGATTTATCCTTCCATCCTTACCTTAGATGGCAGGATTATCCTTACCCTTATCCTTACCCTTACCCTTACCCTTATCCTTATCCTTATCCTTATCCTTAACTTCATTTTCTTCCTCATCCTCATCATAACTTATGTTGGAATAAAACCACATCTGTGACTTTTTTTTAGCTGATTAATGTCAAGCTGACTTTTGAATTAAGTTTCTTCAGCTTTTTAGAGAGATCTTGTGAAATAAGCTAATCCTGTTGTAGGAAGATTGGAAGTTTTGTCTATGCTACTATTTTTTATATGATCATTTTGGTAACAGAAGCAGTAATTTGGGGAAAAAATCCAATGAAAATGTTTACTGGTATCTGTTTTAAAATTTGTATTTGTGCAGGTATCATGAACCTTTTGTATAAGAAATACTTTTTCTCTACTTTCAGACATGTAAGATAACATTGTCATAAATAGGACCAATAGCAAACTTGTAGTAAAAATGCTGTAAAAGAGAGAACTTTGCTATCAATGTGCTAAGTATTCTCCATCATGTAGGTGTCCTCTCTTTTCTAAACATTTTATTGTAAGTTGAGAAAAGCTGGGGCTTGAGAAGAGGATGAGAGTGTGGAGAGGACAAAAAAGCATCTTGAGGATCCTTCCGTGAAGCCTCCAGCATCTTTCCTGTTCCTAGCTATCTTCCACACCACATGTTGGCCTTGAATAGAAATTTTTACTCAGAGCAGCAGAAATTTTTCCTCGTGTTTGGAGTAATGGAATAAGCCATTTTTGTAGTGCCTTGAAAAAAGAAAAAGGAAAATATTATGTTTTCTGTCATACTATGGTTCATAACTGTCATAAAGTTAGTAAAGGCTACTCAACCTTTTTATTATTTGGCTAACATTGACAAGTTCTAATGATAACAATAGAAATGTTAGTAGTGTTTTACTGGAGTTGCCTTTAAAAAATAGTTACTAATTAAGATCTTTCAGAGAACTGCAACTACAATGGCCAAAAATGAAACATATTTTCAGATTTATCTCATATTTTCTTCTTGCCGAACTTTGTGGGCTTGGGCTGATTCCAAGTGAGAAACAAGGACATCATTTTGCACTGACAATCAATAAACACCACTGAGCTATTATCAAGTCATAATTAAATTTCCTAAGTAAAAATTTCAAACATGCCCCACTTTTAAATATTTCTGAGGAAAGAAATCCCTACCACCCTTCAGAGAAATGTGACCCCTAAATGTGCACCCTGCATTTACAGAGGTGTTAAAGAAGCTGAAATACAGCTTTGTAGTATGACTTCTAGAAGTTCCCCGAACAATTAAGTCCCCATCTTGTTTCTGACTACTTTTGAAGTCATGCAGTCTCAGTACTTAGATCAACCTTGTGATCCTACTTTGTGGCTTCCAAAAATGGATTTTCTGCTATGCAGGGGCTTTTAACTTTTTTTGTTTATTTATGATGACATATTCTGAAGATTCTGTTGGATCTAGTATAGCCAGTCAGTTCAAATGTCCTGCAACAACTGACGTATCAATTCTTTTAAGTTTTTCCCTCTTAAAGGCAAGTTCCAAACCCTTTTGAAAATATTTTGTAGGTAGATACTTCAAGCTGCAAGGTGAAGATAACTATTTGGGAGGGATTGAGACCAGGCTTGCCATCTCTTCATCATTTACAGCTGTTTTCCCTCAATGCACATACTTCACTCTAATTACTGTTAATAGGAGTTGTTTGTGCAGTCTGAGGAAGTCTGAATTAGTTGCTGTTCATTCAGCAGAGATTAAGATGTTTGTGACTAAATAAAACCCTGCCATTCTGTATGCCTAGCACATAGCACTAATTGGACTGCCACCTTGACAATACTGAAAGGGCATGGAGGGGGGGCAATTTTGTCTTTCTTTTGTACAGTCCACATGAAGGTCAAGAAGACTTGCAGCTCCTTCACTCTGGGAAACAAACACAAGAGTGGCTTCCTTCCCTCTTCCTGCTTCTGTCCTTCCTTTCCCCTTCACCTTCCACTTTCAACAGCAAGACAGGGAAAAAAAAACAAACCAAACAAACAAACAGGAAAGGAAATTTGGAAGCGAAATCTCTCAATGGCTTTAACTGCTATGCATTATGCCCCTGGGGGAAATAAAGCTCATCCCAAAGAGCTGCAGCCCTGAAGATACGTGGTCTTATGCACGGGTGTTTGTTTCTGCCAGCTCGGTTTCAGAGTTCAGGCACATACATAACTGAGTTACAGCAGGAGTGTGTATTGGCAGAGCTATAGTGGCTGTTGAGGTGGGCTGCTGTAGCAATAGGTTGTAAGTTGGTATGCCATCATACGTCAATCATGTGTCTAAGTCCTAATTTAATGCAATATTTAAATCTTGTTTGGATATTTGTTTCAATCTCAGCTTAGTGGTTTGGGTTTTTTTTAGTATGAATGGCTTGTATATCAACTTCGGCTATGTCTACAAAACCTCATGATAAACAGAACAGAGGGTGCTTATACAAACCTTAGCTCTGGTTTAACTAAACTGATGTACAGTCTGGCCTGAAATTAAATCAGTCAGTTTGCTGAAAGAGATAAGATCTGAGACAGTATGTCTGTGCTTCCCTTGGAAACATAGGATCACTGTTAATGTGCAGCTATGGAGAGCACCACATCATTTCCTTTTTCCAGCCTAATATGATATTGCAGTTATTACCTAGGAGTTCTCCAGAATAATACATATATAATGCATTTACCTCAGGTTTTTTAAAAGGTATTTGTTTTTTCTTGCCTTATTCCTTATCTGTTCCCCTAGCGTCCTTCCCTTTTAATTTCTGTGGAAGAAAATAAGCTTTCCTGTCAGCAGTCCTATTTCTCTTTGATAAAAGGTTACCTATTGTTAATGCCTTGACTAAGTTCTTAATAAAAAAGTACAAACAAATGTTGCTAACAAAACAGAAGAAACCATTATTACCAAAAAGGTAATCATGTTACGGCTGGCTCCTCTGTAAACTGCTAACTTCCCATAACATGAAATACCCTACTAATCTACATCACTTTTCCCAAAATGCCCTCTGTTAGAAATAAATAGCCACTTTCATATGAATAACAAAGCATCCTGAGCATTTCAGAGCATGTAGTCACTATGTTTAACTGGCTCGTTTCTTCGCTCTTCATAGCTTTTGTATCATATACTCATCTTTCTGGCATAAATATGTAGTGACCTCAAAACAAAGTCAGCTTTCCTTCAGTCAGACTTCCTCCAGCTCCACACAAAGCCTCCTGAAGAGCCACTGTCTCCCTGCCAGCTCTGAGGACTGTCCTGAAGGTTATGCCTCTCACCAAGCCCCTAGCAGGCACAACGCCCTGGCAGAGCTGGCTCCTAAAGGGTATCCTTCGTCCTGACTGGAAGCACCCTCTTAAATTGGCCGGGGACATATAGGTTTGTCTATACTGTGAAACGAAAAAGAGCCAGGGCACAGGCTCAAGCTATGTCCATGATAACCTGTAATGTTTAATAGCATGCTCCCCACCACGTATGGCTCTGGCTCATGAGAATTGCAGTCTCCATACAACGCTGAAATGCTTTGCAGGGTGACACAGACCATGGGATACTCCGTAGTTATATACAGAGGAAGATTCCCTGCAGTTTCCTTGTTTTAATTCTGGGGTGAAAGATGGAAGGCGAGCTACAGAGATGTGACCCGTGCACTTGCTCTCAGGGTCAGAAAATGGCTCTTGGACCTGTTCAGTTTAATATGGACCTTGTCTGGGGACAGGAATGGGAAATATAGTGAACATACCACTCTCTAGTCAACTATGTATTTCACAAGGGGGACTGAAGAGTTATTTAGTCTTTCTTCTTTCCATCTACCTCCTAGCACCCTAAAGTCACCTGCAGTTTACAGTCCTGTAACATACCCAGCGATCCCACCACCATCTGCACTTCTCTGCTGGCTTTTACAGCTCAGTGGGACCCAGGCTGTGGCCAGCTCTAGGCTGTCTTCATTTGTTTCAGGAAGATTTAAAACACAGTGTTTTGCTGGGGACAACATTACCATAGGGAGTTGTTTTGATATTTTATCTGAAATAAAACCAACCGAAGCATCACTTTGAAATGTGACAAAAAATCACAACTGTTCAGTTTATTAGAAAGCTGGGTTTTTTTCAAATGCCATTATATTGGATTTTTCAGTTGTATATATACTACCATTGAATTCAAATGTTCAAATAAATGTATTTCTCACAAAATGAAAATATGGATCTCTGTGCTGCACAATGAACAGATACAAGAATACAGTCACTGATGTGGTCACACTTATGCTAATGATGCAGGGGGAAAATAGTAGGCACATGGTGCCTACTATTATAATCAGGTAACCAGTTCTTTTTGCCTAAAATCTATCTAGAATCTTATTGTTTTTATTTTGTTTCCCTTCAGAGTGATTAAACTGCATAATTTAGGCTATGGTGTCTGGAAAAGAAACAATTACACAATGTGCCTGCAATTTTGACACCGATGTACCCTCCCTGGAGCTGGCATCTGCTACAAGAAACGCTGTGGAGAAAAGGGCAAAAGTAGGTGGTGAAATGTCATTATTCTGTAACCATTTTTGTAGTACCTGACCAAATTCTTGAAGTAGCCAGTGACCTTATGGAAAAATACTGTGTTTCAGAGAAGGCATTACATACTATGTTTGGTCAACTCTGCTTACGCTTAGTGAAATGAAACACTTCCAAGGCCCAGATGACCGTGGACATCAGGGGTCCAGCCCTACCTCTGAATCAGACTAAAGCACATAGGAGACCCTTCCCCTCTCCTATGCCCTGGTTTTCATCTGAAGGAGTGCCCAGCACATGGTCTGGAAGGAATTGGAGGTGCAAACTCTATCCAGGACCGTGATGTGGTCACTTTGAAGAGGCCAGAATCACCATGTGTTCCCACCACTCCATCTAGCTGCAACCTTTCAATTCATCCAGAAAGTCAGGATCCCCATTACTGCATGATTTTAGATTTTTTCCTGTTCTAGCATATTTTAAAGTAGAAATGGTCGCACGAATGGTCATACCTATGGTGACATATTACTTAAGGTCATTTATGTTAGAAAGGACTTGCAAGTATTGAGTAATACTTGGAAGAAGTAGGTTCTAAAGACAAGCTGAAGAGAGATCCGATCAGCAGATAGGTCTTACCTGTCTTCTGAGTTCATGCTCTGGCTTTTATCACAAAGATAAGAAATTTCTGTCTGTTCTACTGCCACCAGCTGCCAATCCCCTGAGCTGCTGCAGGCTAATCCACCTGCTCCATGTTCCTTCTCACCAGCTAGATGTACAAAACACCACTGGGAAAATGATGCTTTCATGCTACAGAAACCAGCAAACCAGAAGTAAAGCAAGGCACAGCTGCTGCCTTGAGAAGCCCCAGCCTGAACTCCAGGCTGAGCACTCGTCTTAGCCACAGGCTGCAGAGCAAAACAGAAGCAACAAAAGTGAATTGCTCAAGGGAGAGCAAAAGTTTGAACGTGAGGCAAATGAAGCATGAAAAACGAAGCAGTGAACCAAACAATTATTCACCACTACAAGAAAATCCATTAAAGAAAAACAAAGCCATTTACAATAGCACAGCTGAGGGAGGTAGAGATGAAAGCATGGAAAACAATCCCCCCTGAAAAGCTATCTTGAAATTCTTGGACTGAAGAAGAAAAGTAGAAGGGGAACGGAGGGGAAAAAAGGGATGGGGGAAGGAAAAATATCAAAATGCAAATTAGCAAGCTTCATTAGTGGCCTCATTCCAAAACATGCAAGGAAAAGACTAAACAAGAGCTATTGCCTTTCTGGGCATGGTGCCACCTCATCACGCATGAGGAGAGAATCTCAGATTACTGAGATGGGATACGAAAAGATCATGGAAATGGTAAAGTGAATGGTGAAAAAAGGTTTTTTTCCCTCTAATCATATTCAAGATACTGTACATTCATCACCACTCTGTAGTTCTGTGACTGGGTTCACTAACAATAAATGTAATTGAGGTGTGTGTTGGCTGTGGTACTCTGTTACTAAGTAAAATTTTGAACATGCTAATTCTGCCAAGTGGTTTATTCTGCAAAGAAGCTGCTGCCTACTGAATGGCAGCAGCACCACCAAAGACAGTTATGGGCACATCCAGTTTTCCAGAACTATCTCCTGTTGAGCCCCATTATTGACAGATTAAGTCTTATAGACGTTTTTTTTTCATGTGATGCTCACATATGAGAAGATGTTTGGGGCAATCCAGTCACCATTCCATGTACCATCAATCAGGGTACAAAACCCAGGGAAGTGTACACGGTGATGCTGAAATCATGTATGTAACATATTCCTGGATGCCATATTGTGCAGAAAAAAAGGGCAAAGGAAACAAACTGTCTGTGATCCTTGGATATATAGTATTGCCAGTCTAGAACACAAAAAACATCCAGTATCTATTATGCATAAGCATGAGGTTGTTTCAAATGCCAGGAGGTCTACACTTTATGCCTATTATGTTTGTTGAATCCTTCTGATTTCTGAACACATGTATTCATAATTTGAAACTTTGCTGTCTGACTAGGAGAGAGAGAATATTTTCTGTGTGGCCTAAATGGTAGCTAAAGCACAATGATGTGGATTCGGGAGCTGGGGCTTTTCCTATAACCCCAGGTAGCATGACACTTGCAAAAAATGGTGAGAGTCAACAACATATAGGTTACTGTATAGGGGACCTGGATATTTATCCCTATTGCAGAACAGTGCTGCAGGGGTAACTGCTTGCAGCATGCTATATCTAAAAAGTGAAAGGACAGGCTTTAAATACAACATGGGAGATTTAGAGGTAGCGAGTATGATTTGGGTTCATTTTTCTGAAGAAAATTTCCATTTTCTAAAGTTTGGGAAAGACCAGTTTGCAGAAATAACATCAGGCTAGGCTGTTTGCAAGGGTTAAATACTATTAGTTGCTATGAATGCTAGCCTAAGATTAACACATGTGAAAGCAAAATCTATATTCGGAGCCAGCTACTAGTTAAAAAATCATTTAAAATTTGATTTGAACATAGGACTTCACCATCTCCCTACTAATAGAGGCAACATAACTTATCTAAAACATATTCAAATCCAACTAAGGAAACAGATCAAAGAGATCTGAAATGCATTAAGCACTCAGATATTTTAACATCTTTTTAAAAATAGAGATTTTAACTTCTGCCATTACTAATTCACTTCTACTCCGACTCATTCTCCTTTTTTTCTTCTCTTTAGATGCCACACATGCTGCTTCTATTCAGGATGTTTCTTCTGCAAGCCCTATCAGCCTCTTTCTCTGATACAGTGCCAGCAGAGCATTTATGTATTCATCTTTTTCATATTAGGAAACATGGTCAGTGTTGCTGGCCACAGGCAAATTCTGTAGCATATCTATGCAGAACATTTTTTTTAGAATTCGTTGTCACATTTGGCCCCAGATTCCTGACACAGTTTACTGAAGCATCCCTGGAGCAGACAAGAGCACAAAAACTGCTGTGGTAGATGAGACACATGGTCCATCTAGCACAGCATCCTGTTTCCAACAGGGAAAAGCCTGGCTGCTTCCAAGAAGTGTCTGTCAGGACTATGTATTCAGAGGAACCTGCAGGGAGCATTTGACTAGCTGAATGTGTCCTCATCCTCATCCTGATGCACAAGGTTGTCTTAAACTTTGATGCAAGAGACTTCACTCCCTCATTCTTTTTGTGATGTTAATTTAAATATTTCTTAGAATCAAAGATAAGAAAAAGCTCAGAAAAAATTCAAAGCTGGTTCTGGAGGGCATCAAGCATGTGTCACGTGCTAGCATACCCTACAGGTGTCCCCACTGGGCTCTCTGATCCTCCAGCAGCCCTGTGAAGAATGTCTGCTTTGTCTTCTCTCTAATTACAGTAAAAGCAGGAAAAAAGTAGACTACCAGTGTCAGGAACACAAAGTTTTAGAGCTGCTACTGATGAAATCGCTTTTATCTTAGACTGTAGAAAGTAGACAAAATTTATCAAGGTTGGAAATAGCAGGTGCTGCCAGACAGGCTTCAGCCTCTTCAGCCCAGACTGAGCGAAGCTGCTGGGTTCAAGCTGCTGCTGGTGATCTCTTAGCGGGGATGCTCCATGCATTTAAGTTGGACTCTGCCTTAAAACTCAGCCTGTTAGTGTACATATATCCTGCTTGTTTACTAATTCTTTTCAATACTTTTTATTTTGTAGGGAAAAAGGAGTATATTCACCTTGCTTTGTTTCCAAAACTACTTGAGGATACAGGTCACGAAGGATGATAGAAAACCGCATTACATACTGCATGCTTTTCCTTTCCATATCCCCCATACTAGAAAAATGATGTCGACACTCTGATAATTATATCTGGCTTTCATATATCAAGATTTAGCTATGTCCTACAGCTAATAGTAATTTCTAGAATTTAGCTCACCAGGTGAATATGAATAGTTATGTATAGTCAAAGTTTCAATCACTCTTACTTTTGCATACAGGGTTTCTCTCTTTATTATATCTGTAGAGGCTCTTACCTGAAGACACTTCCTAACACCACCAATAAATATATGTATTTATGCTAATATAATGTTTACTCAACATATTTAGATGCAAAAATTTATGTATGTGTATGATATTCATCATGGAATATGGTTTGGTTTTCCAACTGTATTAAGAAAACACAAGTCATACTACTTGTTATTTTTAAGGTAAAAATCAATTCACTTGGCTAAAGCCCAGCATATCTACTTTATTATTGATTTCTTTTAAGACATAGCCCCATGGACTATTTAGGAACTAGGTTCAATATTTATTTCAATAGTATTTCATCAGTTGATTTTTATTGAACTGGCTGAATGATGTTACATTCTCTCATATGTCCTGAGAGACAGTGCATTAGGAACATCACCTTAGTTTCTAAAGCTAAAAGGAGTTGCACATCACGTACCACAAAAAACGAAGGAGCCTGTGAGATTAATCATTTGTATACAGCCCATTGAAATATTGATAGCTTTGAATACAGCATGTGACATTTTTTTTTAGAAATTATGATGTAAGAAAACCCACTGTATATTCATGAATTACAAGGTTGTACAGAATTCCCTGAGCTGAATGTCTGGCCCCACAAAACCAACATCTGCTAGAACAGGAGCTCCAGGACCTGCAGCAGAAGGAACCCAAATTGTGAGCAGTTCAAGGCTGATACAACAAAACTTGCTCTGCCCTTCTCTGACAAGGCCAGATAAGAGGCATTTCTCATTGGGAAACCAAGGAAGCGAGCGCATTGTTCAGACACAGCACTGACCTAGCTAGCTCAGCATGCTGCTGAGGGGTCTGCCTGTACTTGGCCGCACAGGTGTATCCTCATGTGTGACTAGAGAGCACTGCAACTTGCTTGGCTTTTGGCTAAACCTTTGCTTGACCAAGGATGCTAGGGGTCCAGTATATCCTTATTACCACCTCCTAAATCCAGAGCTGGGCACAGAGATACTCATGCTGATGGCTGATGTGTTACATCAGCATCTCCAGCAAACGAAGTGTAAAGGAGGAGACTGTGGGAAGGACACAGAGTTACTTTGTGGATCAACAAAGCAGAAGTGTTGCTGAGCTGGGATGGGCTGCGGAGCCATGCTAGGGATCGAAGAAGCATGAGTGTGGGGTGCTTGGGAATTTCCTTTTCTTTCCCACATAATCTTGCTCTACTCCTCTCCTGTTTCTTGAAAAGAAATGGTTGCCTTTGATTCAAGACCCTCTTATATTCAGGCCAATACAGGCACAGAGGATTTCAGCTGAAGATTCTAGAAAGAAAAAACAGGCAGTTCTCCTATGCTCCACTCATATCATCTTGGCAATGCGACTTCCAAGTCATCCTTTTCTCTTTGAAACAGGAGATTCAACTCCAATACATGCTTCCCCATAGATTACTATGTCTTGAGAAAGAAAATGCCTCCTTGTGTCCTCCTCCCAAGCCGGGGGCCTCTTTCATTTTGATGCCTGCAGAGCTCTCCCATGGAGCACTGCTGTAGCAGAGAAAAGCTTTTTCCCTTTACACAGCTCCTTCCTTACCCTGTTCTGCCAAACGACCACAAAGGTAAGGGGAAAGACACGTTTAACCCTTGAACATACTCTCTAGTGGCATTTGGAGCTTGTTAGTGTGTGCTTAAGGGTTGCTATATTTTCTTAAATTGCCTTAAAACTCTAAAAAAGCCTTGAAAGGGACTTTCCTGTCTTTTTCAGATAGGTGCTCTCTTCCACAGGCTTCCAGGAGGCTGCAAGAAAGGTCCCCTTCTGTGCTCCCAACAACAATAGATTCTGTATGGCTTTCTTTTCAATACAGTATACTGTGCAATTTCTCAGCACCGAAAATCCAATCCTGCTATCAAATGCATTAGTTCACATATTCAAGAGGGTTGAAAGACACCCAGGTTTTTCTTCATAGTTGAGAGAAAACTGTTTATCTGTAAGGGTTATCATATGTTCCAGCAAAGTCAATTAACTCAGTTAACCAAGGTGTAGAAAAAAAAAAATTGAAACAAATTAAAGTAGGTTTGAACGAAAACAACAATTTATATCTAAAAACACTTCCTTCACAATGAGGGACTAAGTAACCCCCGGAAACTTCATTCAAGATAGCTTGTCACTGGAGAGCAAATCAGAAGTATTAAAATCAGGAGCTAAAAATGGCCAGCTCATTCCTTAACAGAATAAAAATCAACATCTTCAATTATTAAAAAAAGAAAGATGAGTTCATGGCACTAGCTGTAGCATAGAAATTGATATAAAAGTCCTGACATCAGGAAATACCAGTGAATGCATACAAACACAACCATCTCAAAAATCTTCTGAATTTATGGAAGATAATAAAAACATAAGGTTTGATTTTTGACTTCCGAGAGCCATAGACAAGTACATAAAGGTGAATTTCCTTCTGTTGTCTCCTTGAGAAAGGCTGGGGGAGAGAACATGGACTGGTCTCTCTTCAGTAAATTAAGCATGTGAAGGTTTGGCTTGTTTTAGTTGATTTCAGCTTATGCCATAGCTGGTGGCATTTGTTGTGCCTGAAGAGGTATTTAACATTTTATAAACAATAACCTGATTAAAAAACCTGAGTTCATCCCCATATTAGGGATTGATTGGCAGCAAGGTTAGCCTGGGTTGGAGGTGAGCAGGCCAGTCCATCCCCTCTGCAGTGGGTGCCATGGTCGGTCACTGTGAGTCTGAACTCACGCTTGTCTTTCTTGCAGGTCTGCAGAGCTAAAAATTCTCTGCACTTGGGTTTGTCATTTGAAACAAAGCCAAAACCGAGGCAGCAGAATCTCATCTTTCAAACATGACCTTAATCCACTCCTGTAGTTCAAAGGGTTTAAAATTAAAGCTCTCCATTTAGATCACCTTTACTCAAAAGTAATTTTCATTCTTCTCTGAAGTTTAATGCCCTTAATAATTCAATCTAGCTAGCCACCCCACAAAAAACACAGTCACACCTTTGATCCCTGCTGCTGCCTTTCTTAGCAAAAACCTGCTACTAAAAATTCCAGTAGGTTCTCAAGCTTGGATTTTTAGACATATTTCAATATCTAGCTAGCCATCATTCCAGTACCATTCTGGTACTTAAATTATCTTTTAGGAGCTGTAGTATTGCCTCAGTTGAGCCTTGTGTTGTTTTCAGTATGGGTGTGTTGATTTGCAAAGGACAAAATTATTATCTGTAGTAACCTGTAGCACAGCAAACCTCTAGACCCACAGATCCATGAATCTATTCTAAATAGTTTTCTAATTTTTATCCTAAATATCCTGAAAGTTTCATTTTTACCCTGAATGTGCCTATCCTAAATAAAATCTAAACAAAAAATCCATTAATATTCTTTGCTTGCAAACTCTTCAGAGCTACCAGAGCACCACACCTAAAGCCTTAAAACTGAGCTGGAAAGCAGAGCTGGCAAGCAAAATTCTCAGTCCTATTATTCATCGGAATTAGCTAGTTCACCAAAATCAACCTGCATTATTTTAACCAAGCTCCGACAGGCTTTGAAGGGCAGGCAGGCCAGAGAGAGGGCACTTGCCAGTTTTTTCCCATATGTCCAGTTACTCGCAGCAGTACGAGCTCAGAGCCTAAGTCCTGGGCACCTCTCGCACCGGAGGCCTGGATGCCTTCACCAAGGATGCCATGGTGTCTGGGTCTCTGCATCCGCAGCCATCTGCTATCCTAATCCGGGACCTGGGAGGCCTTGGAGGCCTGGCAGCTCTGTATTGAAACCCACTTGTCTCCTGCCGGGTTGACAGGAGAACGATGGGGTAGGCGAGGATATCTTTTGTCCACCCATGGTGCTGCTGGTGGGACACTGAAATGGCAGGTGTCACACAGACTGCAGTCAGGAGTTCCTGGGGTGCCTGGCTCTATTTCACTCATACAGATGAAGTGGTTGAGATCCCAGGGAACACGTTTTATTTTGGAAACCAGAGTTTCCTGTCTTTCCAAAAGGAAATATCTTGGGATTTCTAGTCTGAGAACAGTTTTGAATTTTCAGGTTTCATTCTACTTCCAGGCAATAAAACTACCTCCCAGTCACCTTCACTGGTGACTTTTTTGAAGTTCACCCTTCAGCTCTGCTTGATATCGTAATACCATTAGCGCTAATGAGCTCTCCAGCAAACATTGCATTGTTGCTCCCTTACCTGCTTACTTGGGGAGGAATAAAGGACTGAAGATGCTGTGGCTATTAACTCAGAGCCCTGCATTCATTTACATTTTTACTTTAACTATCTTATTCACTGTAAATTCCCTTCACACTCTGTGGTGTCAAGAACGTATTATCAGTTTTTCACTGATCTCAGTTTCTCAGGTGCCTACCACTGCATGTGTTGTAAAATCAGCATCTGTGTATACATGTGGCCAGGCTTAGCAGGTGCTTTTACAGGATAAGCTGCGATATATATTCTGTATCAGAAATCAGATGAAGCCCCAAATCCATCAAACATTTTATTTTAAAGAAAGGCTATGATGCCATTTGCAGCAAACTTATTTCTTTATTAACAGTTTCACAGCATGCTCCCCAGCTCCAAATTTTCTGGATCTGGGATTACAATTCATTTGTTTGCTCTAAGAGAAACACTCATTCATTTTGTATTATGCCTGTTATATATAATGTTACTACACAATACTGCTACTGCCTGCAGCTCTCCAACTGTCAGGGAAAAGGAACCATCCTGGCAGGGCAGTCTGTCCTGCACCGGCCACCCTGGAGTCTTGCATTAGTGTCAGACTTTGCACAAGACTCTTCCTAACTTTCAGATCCCTGGTCAGATCTGAAGATGAACAGTCAAATGGTAATGTTTGTCCTCTGGCAAAGATCCCGTGGAAGTCAGAGAGTGCCCCTCCACAAAAGAGCTATCAATATTCGTTTTCTCCGCTGGTGCTAGAGAGAATGGCTCCAAAGAAGAATTAGGGTCCCCAAACTCCTAACCTAAGTGGAAAGCAAAAGGCAAGCTACCCATAAAATCAGCAGATGGTAAGAGGGAGATAATAATGAGTGGTGTCACAAGCAGCTGTTGCAGCTCAGCAGCCGCCGCAGCATTATCGAGTATTTGTTGTGGAGCAACCGGTGTGACGGTGAGCCCCTCCAAAAGGAGCCGTCAGCTCCCTGCAGGTCAGACTCCATGCCTCCCACAGCTGAGCCATAACTACAGCCCCCACAAGATAGGGCTTGCAATATTTTCTTCCCTCCCCCTTGACCTCCCTGGCTACTCAGAGATCAGCAACTGCAGTTCCAGGATTTCTGTAACCTCTGGCAAGATTCAACAGTGTGGGCCCGTAAACCCTCATCTGGCAAGTGTGGAAGTCAAAGGTGCTGGGATTTCGGGATAAGAGTTCAATGGTACTTTAAACCACACAGAAGAGCAGAAGAGAAAAGTAATACATCTAAATGGGGAAAGGAAAATGTGAAGAAAGAGGAATAATTCCCCAGCCTCCGTGCGGATATGACAAACACTGGAGAGCAGGACTGAAGTATAAAGCCTAAAAGAATTACTAGCTGGAGTTCTGTCAAGATTGTTCCCTTAGGCTTTTCCTGGGTCTTTCTCTCTACAGCTCTTAAAATGGCATTGATGAACGGAAGTACAAAACACTTTAAGACATATTTTGCTATCTACAGTCTTCCTTTCTTATCTTCTCAAGCTACACAGGAAAAGTGAACTGTTATATCTTAATAGGATTTAGGCTATAAGATTTCAAGTCATCTGTTCTTTCTCTAATTCATACTGGATGGTCAGTTCTGACAATGCTGTAGGTGGGATTTTCAAAAGTCCTCAGCACTGGCCTAATTCCTCTCTTGTTCAACTCATTGGAAAGATCTGTGCTAAAAATAAAAAGTTATGCAAACTGCTTGTATCAGGGACCAATATGAGGGCCTGTATGAAGGGTAGGTCACCCTTTCTCTGCTTCAATTACACTCTGTCTCTACCAGGTCTGACACTGATATCCTGAAACGGCATGCAGAGCTAAATCTGACCCTTTGGGGTATGGCTAACCCCGTGCTCCATGGCAGCCGTACTGGCATAGGTAAGTCCATTGCATTTTCTATATATGTTTTCATCAAGATATTTCAGAAAAATCAGGGAAGTCGGTTTGAGTGTTTCAGGAGGTGACAGGAATCCTGGAGACCAATCACATGCAATGCAAGTTGCAAAGGGCGGCAGGACTTCTGACAGAGGTGTGATTGCAGCTGGCTGGCTAAACTCCAGACCCACCATTGGGTGAAATCGCTAGCATTCACTGCTGCCACAGCCGACAACTCTTTGCAGCTGAAGTGGCCTGTCGGTTCCTGGGATCCAGTGGGTCTAGTCAGAAAACACCATGGACTCTGCTGGGCTTACCCAGCCGTTTTCCTCCCTCGGGAAAAAAAAGAAGGGCGGGCCCTGGTTTTTATTTTGTTTTCCTCCTAGTGTCAAGTTACATCCAGATTCAGGAGCTTGGAAGCTTTTATGTCACCCCTGGTTTAGAAACAATTTAGTAGCACCAGGAGCACTGCCCTACCTATGGACACTATCAGAGTACGCCTATAGACTCATGTCACTCACAAAACATCACTGGTTCAAAGGCAGATGGCAGCCAAAGCTGTGGTCCTGGGGCCACTGAAAGGGGTTGGAAATCCCAGAGGAGAAAGCCGGGAATAGATCAAATTAAATTACTATGAAAGAATATTGCATTTTCATTCACGTCTATTTTCTTCACTATTCTCTGACTATATTGACCTGCCAGTGGGCATGGATGGATACATGTATGCACAGGCAAGCAAAAATCCTCACTTCTGCACACAGACATCAAGCGATATATGAAAATTTTGAGATTAAATTCCCTGCTCAACAAAAATGAACGGCAGGGTTGGTCTGTTTGCAGAGCTCCAAACCAGAAGCACTAACACTGTTAAGCTTGTGGTGGGATGTGAACACATCCTTTAGAGCAAGGCCCTCCAACCAGAACTCTACCAGGGACGAAATGAAACCAAAGAGTCCAGCTGTTCCCTTCACAACTAGAGGGGAATGTGTAATATGTAACTTAATTACCTGAAAATAGAACGCTTGGTCATAAATCTTCCAAAAACATGTTATAGATCCAGGTTTTAACCATTTATCTATCTTCTGTGTTCATATGCTCTCAGTCAGGGGTGAATACTCTGAACTTAAGGCTGGGGGACCATTTACACTGAAAGGCTCCGCTTGTCTCCTGGTCCGTTCCTTCTTTGAGAGATTTCCTGGAAGATCCAAGATCTCCTTCTGTTTATGGTATGTAGAGAGTTAATCATCTACTCACAAAGGCTGTAGAAGAAGCCATTTATAAAAATTGCCCATATGTGTGGCTAATGCCTTTTTCAGAGACCTATTTCCCTGCATAAGTATGACACATCACTAATCAGATGGAAGATAATTGAAAGAGGGAATTCTTTCACCTTGTATTTTCTAAAAAATGCCATTGTTTTTTATGATGCCTTCCTTACTATTTAGCCTTCTACACCTGTCCTTTCACCATGAAGTCCCTTAAGGACTGCTAGGAAAAAAAATTTCTCCTTTAGCCTGTCTTCCTAGGGCAGAGAAACTTATGAGGTCCTGCTATCTGTCTGTCCTTTGCCCTCATAAAGACTGTTGAAACCTGTCTAGTTTCAACCCAATTTAAAAAAAGGGTAAAAGTCTCAAATATATTCATGTTCTCACAAGCTTTGTGAAAGTCAGCAGCTGAGTAAAGGCAAGACAGACAAATTGGTGCCATCAGTGAAGGAAAAGTTGCAGTGCAAATGTGCAACACTAGCTACTAAAAGCAGATGCAAAAAAGAGCCATATGAATGGGGAAAGCTTCAGTGAGAGCTAACACCCCACCACACAGGGAATAATTTAATTGTATAAGCCCCTTGTTTATACAGGCTTAGTTTAGTATCAACTAAAATAACTTGAAGGTAATTGTGAGAAATATTCTGGTTGCTCATGACTGGTCCTGGTGCAGGGCTTTACACTGATATATGGGGGGAAGTGGAATAACCTGAAAAACCCAACTGACCCAAAGCAGGAAGGGATCTTCGGTGCTCTGCATCAAATCAGGGGTTGAGCAAGGAAGGAAGGGAGAAAAGGGCTCCCCACAACAGCACTGGTGTTGCCTGAGACCACTGTGAACCAGGGCTCCAGACTTCCCTCACAGACCCTCTGGGCTACCCCAGCTACAAAGCTCCCCATCACGCCCAAGAGGCACCACGATAGCCGTCCTTTTCCCAGCATATTGGACAGCCACTACAGTCAGCAGTAGGATCTGTCCTCAGTGCATACTCAATGCTGTGGTCCTAAAGATAGACCCATCCCACACATTTTGGCCCCAGCAGAAAACAACAGCACATTAAGCTGTCCATCTTGGCCCTAACCACTGTCCTGCTGCAGTGGCACGGTAGGGTTGTCCATACCCACCCATCTCCATCCTGGGTGGTTGTCTGCATTGGGCGACTGGGGAAGTCCACCGGGGGATCTGGCAAAGCTCTAGGTACTGACATGAGGACTCACTGGCCATTCACCAAAGGGCCTTGTTTTAGCTGCTGTAACAGATGCTATGACTTCACCTGTCCCTAATCCACCCCCCACCTTTTCTTGAAGCATGGTGAGTCAGCAACGCCTTCCTGACTTAGCTGAGATGAAGCGGAACAAGTGACCTTGGATGTGCTGATAGCAGCAGGAAGAATAATCATCAGCGCAGTAGCTCAAGGGCATCTACATCCTAGTATGTGACTCAAATGCCGAAATCAGACAGACTTAAAAACACACCTTTCTTAAAGTGCATTTGGGAACTGTGTCCCTTTCTGTGGCTTTTGACTGCTTTTTGTCCTTTCTTTTAAGGGCTGGTTCTTGCTTACGCCATTGAATCATCCTTATGTTTTCACACTGGGTAATTCTAATATAGTTGTATTGTATACTGCTCACACACCAGATTGACTTTTCTCCACCTAGCAAAAGATGCTGTGATTTTATTCACACTTTCTGACCTTGGGTGGATGCATCAGACATCTGTTCAAAAACATATCTTGTGGGGACCCAGATCATGACACTTTCCTCATGCTGTGCAGTCCTTGGTTGTGTTTGAAGAGCAGACTCTAATGCCACTAAGGGACATAGGCATCTAACCACCTTTTTAAGATCTGAAATCTGAAAAATACCTCTCAGTTGCCTAGCATCTATGTTTCTGCCAAAGATATTTCCTGCTGCTAGACACAGAGAACTACCTAATTTAGAGGGTGACAAACAGATCCCGCAAAAGGCATGAGTACTGTGGTGACTAGTGCTGCAGGGCTGAACGCTTAGGTGCTTGTCTCAGGTGCAGAATGTATGGAGCTGAGTTACTTACAAGCCCAGAAATCCTGAAAAATGAGTGTGAGAGGATTCAGTGCTAACTCACCTGACTCATACCAAGCCACAGCAGTCACAAAGTAATAGCAATGCTTGCAGACCAAGATTGATAGGAATTCTCAGATCTGGTCTTACAGATGATGAAGAAAGAGACAGAGCCGATGAAAGTCCTTTTCACCCAAGTAGTTTGGTAGATAGTGGATTAGCCAGACACTGGGACACCATGGGTCAAAGGACACTTATTTTCAAACCCCTCTTTTGCCTGCAGATATCTGATACCTCTTCTCTCCTAAGCAAATGGTCTCATCACCAGACTACATAACACATTTGTGAATGTGACTCTCTGTCTTTCAATTGAAGTCCTTCCAGTCTGAACAGCATAAATAAATAGCCTTTGTGCTGGAACTGGAGCCAGTGGAAATACTCCACAGTCTAGAGGTTAGAGCACTCAGCTGGGAAGGAAAAGTCCTAGATGTGCAGCCCCGCTCCAATGAATATTTACATATTGTACACAAAATACAGCACTGTTGCCAAGAAAAAAGGAGAAAGCATCACTTTCTGGGCAGA
This sequence comes from Aptenodytes patagonicus, assembly GCF_965638725.1. Taxonomy (NCBI): domain Eukaryota; kingdom Metazoa; phylum Chordata; class Aves; order Sphenisciformes; family Spheniscidae; genus Aptenodytes; species Aptenodytes patagonicus. The sequence goes on from NC_134950.1 coordinate 41,365,552, forward strand.
CCACACCCCGCTAATTTGACTGAGTACCTAGAGGAATAGGGGGAGGGAGTGATTTGAGATGATCAAGTTCAAGTCTTCTCAGCTGTAGGTAGGATTTGAGCTTCAGGCACTCTAACCTCTTCAGGCTAAGCAACAAAACACTTACCAACTGCTGAGAGAGCTGGCTTTTACTGCTTTTATGCATTGGTTACTTACCCTGCAGCTATCTAAGGTCAGTCAGGGTGCCAAAATCTGCCTTAGGCTTTTTCTACAGTTCAGCATTGCACAGAAACCTTTTCCACTTAGATTCTGTCAGGCTCCGAATACTGTTTCCCGAGGAATCTAATCAGTTCCCAGAAACCTTTTTGTGGTGCATAAGCTATTGCCTATCATCAGCCAATGGTTCACTAGCACTTGTGAAAATAACAGCATTAGCAATAATAATATAATAATAGCAATTTAACATAGTCCATTCAATTTTTCATCCAGAGAAATGAGTCACATAATCAATACCAAATCTTTACAAGTGTACATAGTAAATTTTAGAAAGATTTGTAAGTTAACATACCAAAAACAATTAATTGTGACTCATTGGCAGCATATATTGCTGCAATGGAAATTTCAAGAATTTCTACTCATGAGATGCAAAACATTCAGTGGGTCTAAACCAGCAGAATGGATGCAGAGATCTGACCAGGTTAAAATGATTAAAAACAGGAAAAGGAAGAATTTGCAATGACTGTTTTAATCATTTGGCAAGGTGCCCCCATGGTAAACTACCATTGTTCTTAAAATGCGCATCCTCCTCTTCCTGGGATTCCTGTAGCAAACAAGGTAGCAAGATTGCCCCTGTTCTTCCTGAAAAAAACAACAGAAAAAGGTCGTGTGTGTACTGAACTGAAAGCAATAAAAGAGTGTTGAGTGAAGGTAGCTTTTTAAGTGCTCTTTGTGGACAGATGTAACCCTGTGGTCTGGGGAAAAGTTCTTTGTCACTATGTATGAATTGGAGGAAAAGGCTGAATGAGCAGCCGTCCTCTGCCTGGGAACATGCCCAGGGCAAATGTTATCATTTCGGTTAAAGCAAAAGTAGTACCTGCAACAGCACAATAAAACGTTATTATTCTCATTGTATAACTGCAGTTTGACAGATCTCATTCTAATATGTCCTGACTGAGGAGTTTGCCCAGCCAGCAGCTCAGCTACATATCCCAGGCAGCAAAATCTGAAGGAGACAGGAGATTTACTAGCTTAGGTGTTATTTAGAGCTGTTGGAAGTCATTAGTCATCTCCACAGGGTAAGAGCAGAGGTGAGATCCTGCACCTAACATGTCAATGGAGGGGGATAGCAACTCCTCTCTGACCCAACAAGGGCACTCAATAGGCGTTTTCCTTGTCAAACAGAGTTGATCACCACACCGGGGCAGGAGTCTCATGACTGAAAATGATTATTCAGCAAGAAGCAGGCCTGGTTTCCTACTGCAGTTGCTGCAATACAGCTGATGGACTCACATGAAGGATGCTTTGCCTAGCACCCAGAGAGTCAACATCATGGGGGTGATGCTTTCAAAGCACATTGTTTGGAAGCAAAGTTTGGAAGCAAAAGTGGTGGAAAAACATAGCCAGTAATGACAAGATGTTCCTTCACAGAAGCCCTGTAACACCTCCTTGGGGGGCTAGAGACAGGCATCTGAGAGAAACTCCCTGGGTCTTCACAAAACACCAGAAACCTCATAAGCATAAAGTATGCAGGAGAACACAAAAAGAGCATCCACAGGATGGTCACCCAGTGCAGGGGACTCGGTGTTTGTGAATGGGAAAGTGTTACATATCATGAAGTGACTTATGCTTTCCCATGTTTTGTACTTATGACGAACACCTATCTCCTGGACACAGCCCTAGTTTCTGCCGATATTGGATGCTGCACAGATGTGTCATCTTATTCCCATACATATGGTTCTAACTCCCATTAACTTCAGTGCAAACAGCAATAAAAAATTTCCTGTTTTGGAAAGTACTGCACAAGGTGAGTAATGAGTATCTGTAGCATTTTATAAACTCAAAGATTATCACACCAGATTGGAAGGCCTCTTTCCCACTAACCTTCATAATTCATGTGAAACTTTCCACATACACCTGGATACTGCAGTTTCCCTTTTTTGATGTTTTGTATCAAGCATTTGTACACACTAAGAGTTTGTATTTGTAAAGGCCAAGGCTTACCCATTGTCCTGGTTTCAGCAGGGATAGAGTTAATTTCCTTCCTAGTAGCTGGTACAGTGCTGTGTTTTGGATTTAGGGTGAGAACAATGTTGATAACACACCGATGTTTTAGTTGTTGCTAAGCAGTGCTTACACTAGTCAAGGACTTTTCAGCTTCCCATGTTCTACCGACTGAGAAGGCTGGAGGTGCACAAGAAGCTGGGAGGGGGCACAGCCAGGACAGCTGACCCAAACTGGCCAAAGGGACATTCCATACCATGTGACGTCATGCTCAGCATATAAAGCTGGGGGAAGAAGAAGGAAGGGGGGACATGTTTGGAGTGATGGCATTTGTCTTCCCAAGTAACCATTACGCGTGATGGAGCCCTGCTTTCCTGGAGATGGCTGAACACCTGCCTGCCCATGGGAAGGAGTGAATGAATTCCTTGTTTTGCTTTGCTTGCGTGCGCGGCTTTTGCTTTCCCTATTAAACTGTCTTTATCTCAACCCACGAGTTTTCTCACTTTTCCCCTTCCGATTCTCTCCCCCATCCCACCGGGGGGGAGTGAGCGAGCGGCTGTGTGGTGCTTAGTTGCTGGCTGAGGTTAAACCACGACACCCATATAACTACATGAGCAGCTATAAGGATTTTCAGAGGAATATATCCTGTACTAGGATTGGGTTAGATGTCCCTTCGCTATCTTCTTGTAAGAAGCTGTCTATTTGATAAATCAGTTATCCTGGATGCTGATCGTGACCTGTTACATGAATCTCTAGGCGTATCAGGTTTTTTTTCTCTTTTAATTCTCAGATACTTTCAGTCTGCCATGTTTGCTGGTGTCCTTAAATGCCTTTTCTGTCTCAAATACTGAATAATCTAGAGTTACCTCTCACTTGCCATTTCTTCCTCCTTGGATTTTGTACTTTTGAAACTGGTATTTCAAAAACTGTTCAGGATACAAAAATTGATTTTAGCAATTTCTTTTCTCCTTTTTCTCCTACAATAGAGAATGTTCATTCTTTTTTTAAATAGCATCAGAAGTCTGGTCTTGCCTTGTCTCAAATATGCTCTTCTGACATATACTGAGCCCTGTTAAGAAGGCATGGGTTTGGATGATTTATGTTTCAGAAGAGCTTGTTAATTTGGGGATTGCTGTTATTTCCCTTGTTTTTCTTCACTAATGGCAAGCTTTGGATCTCACCTTGCTGGGGCCCAGAGTTGGCTGCTGGTGCTATGCACCTCACAGACTGTGAGCCAGGGGACAGTTTGATAACTACCTTGTGTTTCAACCTCATGAAGAGCTCAGACTCTCAGGGACAAGAGGTTAATTGGAACAGATGTTATTTCAGAAATTGCGTGATGCCCAGAGATCACATCTTCGCCTCCCTAAGCCTTTTCTATGGTGTTGGACTGCGTGATCTCTCTTGTTTTTCTCACACTGGGCTCCTTTTCATCTTTTGAATCACTCCAAACAATGGCAATCTTTACAAATACGACCAGCCCTCCTCTTTATATCAGGCATTCTTCCCTCTAGGGATACAAGTGATCTGAGCTGAAGCAAGTAATTAAGGGCATTTTTAAAAGCTGTGTGTTTCCCGCTGTATAGCCTTAGCAAAAGTTGTGTCTAATTTATACTTTGGTGGTGTATTCGTGCTCTCTGCTGGTTTTGACCTCTTCCTTTGAAAGACGCTTGTACAACTTCAAAGAGGTCTCAGATTTACTTTAAGTGTCCCCAAAAGGGATGATGTAAAAACTTTTTGACTTCAGTCCATTCTGCCTCTCTCAGAGTGGAAAATAAATAGGGACTTCCTCATATCTTTGAAAATCTGCTCTTTGCTGGTTTGAAAGGATGCAGCAGAAGCACCTCTGAGATTACATGCACAATTATGTCCCAGTACTACTTCTGTTAGTGGGAATGAGCAAAAAAATGTTAAGGGCTCCCCCTCCTCCCAGTGAATCATGTCCCAGAGCTCATTATTATGAACAGCAGATAGAGAGGTAAGAGATGGAAACTAAATCTGAAATCATAAACTCATTAACAGATATCTATGACCATCTCCCACATGGCCATGAATGTGGGCCATCAGGTATTTCTGAATAACTGTTGAGGTCTGAAGTGTACCATAGGGAAAACAAACATTTCTTCACTGAATACTCCTTCTCAGCAGCTTCACAGTGAGGTCGAAGTTATACCAAGGAGTAGGTGTAAGCAAAGGAATAGAGTTGAAATATTTGTGGTTTGTCCCTCTTAGGAAAAGGCTTAGGTGTTGGCCAAACCATCCATTACTGGCCGTAAGGTACTATTACTGCAGTGCACGTTTTGTGTGACCTCTTCCTTGCCCGTGGGCATCAACTGAGCTTTGGGTTTATGTGTTGCTGGAAAGTCGAAGCCAAGCTACAACCTATATAAAACCAGAGGAATTTCCTCTGTCATTTGTCACAAACTTTCAGCCAATATGTGAATGCACCTTGTCACCACATCTCTTCCAGCTGTTCCACAGGTGACTGTAACAAATCATGACTTATCTCCAAGCAGCTCTCAAAGTTAGTGGGAGATCTTCTTTACCCTCAGACTAGGGGGGGGGGGGGAATCTCTAAGTGTTCAAGACAAATCTCTCAAATGCAACTCATTGGGACAGAGATATCGAGTGACAGTTTTTTAGTATGATTGCCTTAATATAAACCCTGAATTACTCTGCTGGCTTCAATGAGAGTAAGAACCAGAACTTCATAGAACCTATTCAACTTGTGATCTGACCTTCATATTTTCTTGCAAACCTGCTGGACTTGGACAAATCCTCAGGTTTCTTGGAAACCCTGGGACTCTTTCAAAGGATCATTTGCAGTCATCACTTGAATCAGTTTGAAGTCATGTACCTAGAAACAGAACCTAGGCATAAATAATAATGTGTCCTTCAATTAGGAGTCAGAAGACCTAAATAAAAAGAAGATAGATAGAAACCATATAAAATCAGAAAAAATCTTATAAAGTCAGAATTCCTGTATCACAGATAATTTTGACATTAGGAAAAAGTTACATTTCATTTTGAAATAATGACTGTAAGTCTTACAACTTGAAAGAATATACCTCTTCAGAAAAATTACAAACCAGCTGTGCTCATAAAGCTATCTCATTGGAACCCAACTCCATAGCTTATATTTGAATAGGAGAAGGAAAACTGGATCCCTTTCACTGTTTTATGTCAGAGGAATCCAACTTCGCACACCACTGAATTTCCCAATCAACTCCATTACTTTTTGTACTTATGTGACACCACAATGAATGCATTCCTGCACAACAGAAAAATCAAGCATCATAAATACAGAAATGGGACTCTGCCACACAGATCACTTGAGCTTATGACTTATCACTAGGCCCTTGCATCATTGAAAAGCAGAGTATTACTATGTGTTGCTTTGTATCAAAGAAGTACCTTGGTGCAGTGCAACCAAGAAGACTTTGGAACACATTTATGAAGATTTTCCTTTGTTCACATAACTTTGGGTTAGCAAATACACTGTCAGAGGGACTGTTACAGAGACCTTTTGAGGAAGACCAACTCCTTTGTGATGAGAATGATCACAGACTGAAATGGAAGAAAAGGGTACTCAGTATCTTACTACTCCTAGTAATAACAGCGGTTAGGTTGGCTTCTTTTAGGAGTCTTCCTAGTCTGTGAGACAATGCTATCAATATGTGACCTATATGTCCTTCCAAGACTTGAGAGAGGCTAACACCATGTCTTATTGTGACGGACTACAGTTTCCAGTGTACTTTGTAACTCCAGGTTTCAGAAAGACTATCTGAGATCTACCAACAGGCAGCACTGAGGTGAGAAAGAGTTGAAGCCTCTTCTGAGGTTGTAAATCCAACCAAGAGACATAAACCAGGATCACCAAAAAAGGCTCTTTAATCTCTTACTGTCACATACTCTCTCACACACACCATTGTCCTTTTTCTTGACACTATTCTCTCTTTGCAGTGAAAGTGATTTTCCTTGTAATATTGACATTCTAGGCAAATTTATGATAACAATCCTAAATTCCCCTTGTAGGAATCCTTCATGGGTTCTTAGTAATGTGCAGTATTCCTTATTTCTGTGCAACAAGATGTGTCACAATAGTTGCAAAGTAATCTGTGGCACCAGGGTAGAAAAAGAGAAAGAAAAAAAATGTTTGCGGAAAACTCCTCTAATATGGAAGAATATTTGTGCATAAGCATGCATATCTTCAAAATACATATATTTATTGTGTAGGTAAGGCTTCAAGATCCAGCCTTGATCTAAAATCCAACAGTGAAGGGCAGATGCATCCTTATCAAAACTAGTAATGTTCAAGTTCTGCTGTTATTTTGCTGCTGCCAATAAAAAAATCAGTCTATGAATGGCAAAGTCAGTGATATTTTGGATATACAATGGAAAGAAAAGAAAAAAATGAGTTGTTACAAATTCTTGTCCATATTCATTGGAAATCTCTTGGAAGATAAGTAAATTATAAACACTGTCAAAAGATCTGTTGCAGCATTGAGACTGACAGCTGTTACTGAAAGTAGTTTGCTGTGGTGCAGGCATTAACACACCAATATTATGGCTTTTACTTCTTATAAAAGGTTTTATTGTGTAAAATAGCAGATGAGGAAGAGGTTTCCTGTAGTTATTTAAAGTGAAAGCCTGGAGGGATTTTAAACGCAAACAGAATATACGTACTACAAACTCTTGGAGTTAAAAGAAACTGCATCATTAATAGTATATTTCAGGGTTGATTTTTACAGATGTCGTCAACACTCAGACTAACAATGTTTTTAAATACTCTGCTTCTGCTTGAGAGTTGTATTTGTGGGTTTGCTAACACTGCAAAAACGTTGCCTTAGTGGACAGAAAGGAAAGCCACTTCCATGGCCTGCAGATGCTTCAGCATCTTCGGTGTTGGCAAGTGTTCTTGTAAGTGACCACTCCTGTCTTGGTATATCTTTACAAGCCTCATGCCGTGGGAGATAGGTACTATGCCCAGCCCAGGACTTTATTGACACAAGAACTTAGTGGACTCCAGAGGATGATGGTTAATTGCAACAGAAGTCTAAACCATTTGAAGGGTAAATTGTTGCACGCTATCTGAAAGGAACTATTGGCGGTCATAATGGATGGGTTGACCCCAACAGCCAAACGTCACTATGTGGATGGGAAGATTGTTATGGTCACGCCAGACCCTGTGTCCCTAGAAGAGTTCTGTGGATTGAGGGATTCTGAAGGGGAACTTGCTCAAAAACAACTGCAAAACCCACAGTACCACAATTTCACAGCTAAGTACAGCACAGTAACACTGATGACTCCTTCTCATGGGGTAGCTGGCAGGTTAGCTGCAAATAACTAGGATCTGGTTGTTCACATGACTATATTAAGTCTGGAAGAGATGTCAGGAAATAATTCTGGTTTACCTGGTGCAGAAATGAAAATAAAACTTTCCAGAGAGAAAATCTTCCTTTCAGAATAGCACATGACTAAAAATGGCACTTGAAATCACTTTTGAATCCCCTTGCTATCTATCATGGGGAAGCTTCACATTTGAAACATCTCATGTATGATATGGGGAAAAAAAAGGTGGATGATGAGTACAGACATGAATTGTACTGAGTGTACTGGCAAAAGATGTTTTGAGTTTATGGGATGATTTTAAATCTGCTGGTCATTCTACAGTTTCAAAAATTTTCAAAAAGTTTAACATGGCCCAAAAAAAAGTATAGTGCAAGAAGAATTTGAACTGTTTGAAGACTATGTGATGTTTGCTTTAGAGAGAGATAAAAATAAATCTAGGAAATAAAACTTCAGAGGTCATGTAGTCGAAACCTTATGCCTAAGGGCAGCACCAGCTTTTTCTTAAAAGACTTATTATAGAGACATTTTCTCATGAACAGACTCTTCCCATGTGCCACTATCTTTATGTCTAGAAAGCTTTCCCTAGTGTTACATTGACTTTCTCTTGCTGCAGGGTCAGTGTATTACATACCCTGTTCACTGCAGACATGGACATCAGATTATTCTCATCTTCACTAGAGTCTTTAACGTACTGGAAGACTGTTATCATTAGACCCTAGGATTTTTTTCTTCCCTTAGGGTAAACAACCCCCGTCCTTTCAATCTTTCCCATAGGCCATGAGTTCCTATTATTACGAAGAAAGCCTTGGTGAGCTCTGGGGACACGTATCTCTCAAAGGAACCAACATATAGCAGTGTCCTCATTCCGCAAACCGGAGCTGAAGACCTCAATCACATGCAGCTTGGCCCCTGGAAGGCCATGCGGTCATAGGGGCTTTCTAAAGAAAGAAACCTAAAAGTGTCGAATAGAAGGAAGGAAGCTAGGAACAGAAAGCAGAAAAAAACTGTTCCTATGTTCTGGGCAACATGACTCCTGTGCCCTATCAGCATGGCAAGATTACATGGTAGAATTAGAAAATGCCATCATCAGCTACACCTCTGGTAGAACTAACCAAGAGTGTGTAACTCAGCTAACTGTTTAGACTGAGAGAGGGTAACAATAATAAATTATTTAACTAACATTTGTAACTAAAAAATGGCATGCTTTTTATTCCTATGCTATTCTAGCTAAGGATGTGAAATATTAATATTTCCCCCAGTCCAGGTTGCTCACTTCCAGGCTGCGTTCCCATGATGTTAAGTGGTGTGAAAAATTTACCTTTCCTCAATATTAAACAAAATCATGAGGTAGCATTTCTTTAGTGTAATGTGTGGTGGCATCTCCCTCTGGCAATGTAATTTATTATACCCACTCTACATTTCGCAGAATGATGCATGTGGCCAAGTATCTTTAATAAAAAGTGATGCCTGGAGAAATGTTTCCCTGGAATAAAGAGTATAAAAAGCAACTGCTGACCTCTCCCCATCTACCATGATGCATGAGTTTCTCCAACACCCAGTGAAGCATGGAGTTACGTTTTCCTTATGTAAATTGAACTAAGATTTTCAGAGATCCAGTGATACTTAATATCCATTTCTCACATCAGAATGAGAAACTTGAAGACAGAGTTCCTTGATATCAGATTATCAATGGTGCTACCATTTAATGATATATGTTTAGGCAAGAGAGACCAAAGATCATTGCCATGACACAAACATAAAGCTGAGTTTTATTCCTGGTCTTGCTTAAAGGCCTTGAAGAGGCAATATTTTTCTCAATAGAAGAGGACAGTTTTCTATACAGGAGTGGAGATGTTCATTCCTATATTTCTGATTTTAAAAAGAATTCAATCTGCCAGATCTGTACTGAACTCCAGTGCAAAGTTACCAGCTGATGAACTTCACTCCTGCACTTCACCTGCAGGTGCCATGGGCCCAGCCCACCAACTTCATACTGTGATATATCCATCCCTGCTGAACTGCCCACTAATAAATGAAACCAGCTTCCCTCAAAGTAAAGTGAAATGTAGCCTGGTATCTACCTATGTAAACCACAGCTGAAACAAATGTCGGGTTTGCATTGTGGTTGTCTGTGAGCGTGCAAGAGGTGAATATCGCACCCCATAGACCGACAGACCTCATTACAACTATCTAACAAAGCAGTGAGACTCAAGGACCCAGCACCAAAACTCCCACAGAGTGGTAAGAAGTTTGTCCCATTTTAGAAAGACATATTCTTTGGCTGTGTGCTGGTTTTCTCTTCCAAGTGTGGGAAATCGCTCCACTGGAGTCTCTTTTATTCAACTCAGTATATGTGCTCACTAAACATGTATTTAATGAAATAAAATGAAGAATGAGAGAAAAACACCTTTTTTACCAAATACAATATTCCTCCCATTTACAATGTATTTCCTCATCTGTTTTTCTCCAGGACCATGTTGATCCTTCTACTACAAGCAATCATTTGAGCTCTGAAGCCCTATTGCTGACATGAGCAAGGTCTGCCAGATGTTTGAACATCAGCTTCTACATGCTCCTGCTTTTCTCTAAGATGAGCGAAGTTGAATGTCTCCAACATAAAATTTAAGCCTGAAATTCTTTTATGGCAGGTACTAAGCAGGAATGAGTTTTCCTGCCTCTGTTCAAAACAGGAACGATGCAGTTAGATAAATTTATTCTCAGAGGTTTTGTGCCAAGTAAAATGAATCTTGTGGTGCTGTGTGGCACACGTGGTGAAGCATCTTGTTTCTAGGTACAATATGAAGAAAAGGCTCTCCTTTCTAGCAGTGAGGAATTTTTTAACTCTCACAAAAGGGGAGGAGAAATCCCTTGGCATACACTGAGGACGGGCTATGGAATTTTCTTTGATCTGAACTAATGTCTGTATCTGCATTCATCTAAATTAAGTGATCCAACTTGGTGCATTTTTACTGAAATGATGCGATACAACTAAGCCCAAGCTCCCTTCATGGACAGCATTGTTTCAGGCAATGCTTACAGTCTAATAAGACATAATTGTCTTGAGCCTCATCCACCCTTTTTGCCTTAAAAATATTTCCAAGACTATCTGACACCCAATTGCAATTACAGTAATCTCTTACTTACTACTGTTTGAGGGAACAGTAATATGCTTTATTTTCAAAGCCCTTACTGATATTCTTCTTAGATTACAAAAGCAAACATTAGGTAAATAATAGGTTGGATGTTTTTCCTCCACAAACACAAACATGAGGCAAAATTTCTTTGCTGAATGAAAGTAAAGAATCTCTCTGCTGGAGGATATTTGATATTGTTTCTCTAGAAAGGTTCCCAACCTCAATATCATTTATCACTGCATCATTGTAGTCAACATATGGAGACAACATCAAGGTTATTTAAAATGGATTGTATGTTTAGTGTTTGTGCAGGATTGTTATGGTAGCTTTTTGTCTACGTAGGGCTGTCAGCTGCACATTCCATTACATTTACTTTGCAGTGCAATAAAGCAGATTTTCCTGTCCTCCAGTGGTTTCCTGATCTCCAATCAGAATTCCCACACTAAAGGTTTATCCTGATCATAAAGTGAATATACACAGGGTGATTTCTGCTGTACGGAGACTTTATTCATCTTGGGAAAGATAATGCATATAATACTAAAATATGAATGCAATGCAGTATCTAAAGATATATATCCCCAGGAGGCAATTTATCTGAAGGGCTGTTTTTCTGGTGTTCATTCATTTGTGGGAAAATGGTATTCCCAGACTGAAAATGAAGCAAATGAAGGGACTTCCCTGGTGCAAAGTGATGGATGATGATTTTGTTGCTACTGTCGAGAGATGCATTAGACTAGGTTTCTCATTCTGAAAATGCTAGATGAGAAGGGATTAATTTCATGACCATTTGGGAAACTGAATTTCCATTCTTAATTATAAAATGGTGCCCTATTATAATTTTCTCTGAGGTACCTTGATGACTGAAGCTGAGTTACTTGACTCAGGGACACAAAGAGGTTCCAGAAGGCCCAAAGGCAAACCTATGATTTACATAGCAGGATGTACCATACTATGAAAATCCAAGCTCCTTTCATGACAGGAACCCAAGGCAGACTGCCACCCTGGCCCTCCGCCTCCCCACCTGTCCTGGTAAGAATGGATTTTTGCAAAACAGCTGCATGTTGGGAATCGGAAAATGAGTGCCGTGATCCAAAAATATAATCCACCTGAGAAACTATGGACTAAAACTTCCCAAGTCTTTCCTTGATGTGTGACCCTGTACTTTTCCAAGACTGACATATGTTTTTATATGAAAAATTTTATATACAGCATCACTAATTTTTCTACCCAAGACAGCTGGTTTGCATTGTTAATCTGTTAACCCTTTGCTCAGAAAAGGGCTGATGCCCAGGTCAAAGTTCTCTGAAATCAGGCAAGACATCAATGGTGGGACTTGACTGAATAAATACAGTATTATTTCAGAGACACTAAGCTATCCTCTGTGGCCTCCAGCTGCAGCCCTAGCAGGTTGCAGACCCATGGGCCCAGTGCCATCCCTGCCAGGACTCTGAGGATTTAAAATGATATGAGACATGCCTGTCTGAATGCAACTGAGTCCAGTTCTCATAAAGATAGTGATGGGTTTGAGCCAGGGGTGGTGTTGAAGGGGGGAAAGTTCAGCCTTTTGTCATTGTCATTCCATGTCACTGCATTGGCATCATCAGAAACATACTCTGCCTATGTGATATTCCCTGATGAGAAGCGCTGGTGAGATCTAAGGCTGCAACTCATAAATATGTCCTGACTGACAGCTATTTTGTGGTTTTGAGGTTTGGTTTTTTTCGTTGGCATTAGCTTGTGTAACAGGATTGTCTGAGTGGTAAGTGACAGTTGTGTTGATTTTAGCAGGAGTAAATTATACTAACTTATCACACCGAGTTTCTCTTTAATGTAATATGATGCGATGCAAGGATTACCTAATATAAACTGATGCTCAGGTCTGGATTTTCATGAAACTAATGGATACGGCTACGCTTCCCTGATAGCCAGTGATGGATGAGGTCAGGTTTCACTAATGTTCTCTGATGCATGGTGCTACATTTCTTTAATATAAACTAATCCATGTCAAGGAGTATCCTTGACTCCATTTGATATATGAGACTGGGTTTTCCCTTTTTCGACATAATGGGAATACGTAGGCACCTTTTTTAGCTGTGCAGCCACAAGTGATGCTGTATTTCTCTGTGTTCAGAGAAACTCATTCTCATGCATCACTATATATTAAAGAGTTGCAGGTTTTTTGTACTACGGTAAACCCCAGCTACGCGCATAAATAGCTATCAGTAAAAATGAGGTTGCCCTGTCATTTATATTGGTAACACCAGCTCACAGGCAACATCTTTTGTCAAGTGGGCCAGTCTCATGCAGGCCTAAATAATAGAGGAAAAAGTCATTTTATTAATCTTTTTACTGTACATTAGCAGTTTTCTTGGATACCCAGAAATAACGTCATATGTTTCTTCTTAGGTTAGAAGGAGAGAGCCCTACCATTATATAGTAGTTATTCTCTGCAGCCTCCAGTCTTATTCATCATCTGCTACTGGTAAATCTCTGTCATTTAGGATGTTTTACATTACCAGACAAATGCTGATTCTGTTTATATCACAGAAAAAAAGCATTGTGCATTACTGATTTCAGGCAAAAAGAAAACTAATGGCAATAAGCTGCATTATTTTTCCCTGTCTCAGACTTAAATGGCTTCTTCAAAATGCAGTTTTCTTTGTTCAACTCCTATCAGGGAATTGAGGCCTCAAACATCATTTGGCATCAAAGAAATCCAGCTCCATGTGTTTCTTTTCACATAAAGGGGCAAGTGACGCATTTTATACACACAATTTGGTTTCAGCTGTTGTGACCTCCACTCTCTGGGTCTGCCAACAATTACCTTGAATAATGGAATTTTTACAGGAAAACTGAGGAAAAGTGAGTCAAAGTTAAGTAGTCCAAAACCATTTCTGTGCCTGGGTAATCCCCAGGATCTTACTGTTGTTAGGGTTTCTTATGGATTTAACCTACAGTAAAAGCTTTTGAATAAATTTTTGTGGTTACAACTCCAACTGACACCTTCCTCTGTCCCTCAAGGCCTGGGTCTCACCAGCATCTGATGGTGACATCTTCATGCTCTGTCTCAGCCTTTTGACTACATAGCTGTGGAAGCCCTACTCCCATAGGACTTCTACTCAGACCTCTCTATGCAATGAATACTGAGTACAAACTATACACACATCCTTACATTTCTGCTGCTAGATCTCTTTCCACTGGGTGTTTTAGGCTGACCAATATTTAAAATAATAGTAGACAGTCTTCCATTTCATGTTAGTCCACAAGAATCCTCTGAGTTCAAAAATGGTGCACAAAGTAGATGCCCATATCCATTTTGCTGTTACCTCAGCCTTATAAGAAATTATATTTCTTTAGATGCTGGTAACTTCTGTTCTCTGGGGCCTCAAGTGAGGGAGATGCCCATACTGTGCAATACAGTGGCTGGCAAAGTTACCTAAGCTAGTGCCATGCAAGCTAGTTCTGGAACAGCAAGCAATTTAGTCATGTAGATATCACATGCTTAAATAACTCTGCTGAGGGCTGGTTAACATTAAATGAGATGGAAAACACAGTTAAAATAGCTCTACTGCTTCCAGGCCCATGTTAGTACCTCTTTCCAGTGCTGCATCATGCCATGCTGGTGTGGCAGCAGGTACAGAGTTACCCCAGGTGTCTTTGCACAGAATTCATGCTGGGTATATGTCTCTTTCCTGTCCTTGCATGAGACACCAGTGATCATACTCATCACTCTAAAGTTACCCAATTCTATAATTATGCCTACTGGGATGAAATATAATTTCACTTAGAATCACAGAATCATTAAGGTTGGAAAAGACCTCTAAGATCATCGAGTCCAACTGTCAACCCAACACCACCATGCCCACTAAACCAGGTCCCTAAGCGCCGCATCTACACGTCTTTTAAATACCTCCAGGGATGGTGACTCAACCACTTCCCTGGGCAGCCTCTTCCAATGTTTCACCACTCTTCCAGTAAAGACATTTTTCCTCACATCCAATCTAAACCTCCCCTGGTGCAACTTGAGGCCATTTCCTCTCGTCCTATCGCTAGTCACTTGGGAGAAGAGACCGACACCCACCTCGCTACAACCTCCTTTCAGGGAGTTGTAGAGAGCAATGAGGTCTCCCCTCAGCCTCCTTTTCTCCAGGCTAAACAAGCCCAGTTCCCTCAGCCGCTCCTCATAACACTTGTTCTCCAGACCCCTCACCAGCCTCGTTGCCCTTCTCTGGACACGCTCCAGCACCTCAACGTCCTTCTTGTAGTGAGGGGCCCAAAACTGAACACAGTAGTCGAGGTGCGGCCTTACCAGTGCCGAGTACAGGGGCACGATCACTTCCCTACTCCTGCTGGCCACACTATTTCTGATACAGGCCAGGATGCCATTGGCCTTCTTGGCCACCTGGGCACACTGCCGGCTCATGTTCAGCCGGCTGTCAGCCAGCACCCCCAGGTCCTTTTCCGCCAGGCAGCTTTCCAGCCGCTCTTCCCCAAGCCTGTAGCGTTGCATGGGGTTGTTGTGGCCGAAGTGCAGGACCCGGCACTTGGTCTTGTTGAAGCTCATACAGTTGGCCTCGGCCCATCGATCCAGCCTGTCCAGGTCCCTCTGCAGAGCCTTCCTACCCTCCAACAGATCAACACTCCCGCCCAACTTGGTGTCGCCTGCAAACTTACTGAGGGTGCACTCAATCCCCTCATGCAGATCATTGATAAAGATATTGAACAAGACCGGCCCCAGTACTGAGCCCTGGGGAACACCGCTCGTGACCGGCTGCCAACTGGATTGAACTCCATTCACCACAACTGTCTGGGCCCGGCCGTCCAGCCAGTTTTTGACCCAGCGCAGAGTCCACCTGTCTAAGCTGTGAGCCGCCAGCTTCTCTAGGAGAATGCTGTGGGAGACGGTGTCAAAGGCCTTACTGAAGTCCAGGTAGACCACATCCACAGCCTTTCCCTCATCCACTAGGCAGGTCACCTGGTCATAGAAGGAGATCAGGTTGGTCAAGCAGGACCTGCCTTTCATGAACCCAACTGATAAGAACTTGGATGTTCTTATCAGTTCTTCAGAAAATCCCAGCCTCATACAACACATACTATAGAAAATAACTGTGTCTCACACTTTATCTTGCAGAAACACAGATCTAATTTTCCATTCATAGTGTGAATATGGGATATTAGAGAAACCTAACCTTTTTGGATCTGGAAAAGGATCCACATGATTTTAAGCAAAGCAGTCAATCAGCTGCAGTTCTTTTCAGCCAGGAAATCACTGGCATGATATCAATGGCATTACTTTAAGCTGTGCAACCTTATGGTTATTAATTATTTCATAACTCAGTAACCTCAAGCTTACACAACCCTGCTACATACCAAGGTTCTCTTACCTGCTCTGTTCTACTTCAGAAGGATATGAAGCAAGCTCTGTGTATGTTTCTGCATCTCACCTCCTTACACCTCAATTTTTATTGGGTATTTTGGCATTTGCCATCATTTGATCTGAAACGAATCCAAGTTTCAGTGTTGTTCTCAGGAGAAACAGATGTGATGTATCACCTTACATTAGGGAAATCCAGTTTCCTGCAATAGCTTTAAATCAAGGAATCCAGATATAAAATGATTCATGAAACAGAGCTTTCCTGGAACAAACAGCTCCATGAAGGAGGATTTTACTGATTAAGTCTGATGAATGGTGTTCTGGCTTTTATGTCTACAATGATCTGTGAGAGCTGGTGTTGTGAAAGAAAAAGGTGCATCAAGCTGGGCTTCTTAACAGACAGTGATAAACGCGATTTCTTCCATATTATATGAATTGTAGAGAAAGTTTTATTGCTGTGAAAGAATTGAGGTGGTATTTTTCTCATATAAGGTGCTATGTCAAGCTACATTTCTTGAATTTGAAAAGCACATATGAGGTCGGAATAAAGAAACTACCAGTATTGCTGCTGGTTTGTCCCAGAACGTATGGTAACACGTGCTGTTACGCACTTAGCAGAACGTAACTCCAAACTCCTTCTCGACGTGACGGAGCAGCGTGGAAAGGGCCGCGCCACCGGCCCTCCCCTCGGCGGCGGCGGCAGCATCCCGGGGGCGGCGGTGGCAGCATCCCGGGGGGGGCGGCGGCAGCATCCCGGGGGGGCGGTGGCAGCATCCCGGGGGCGGCGGTGGCAGCATCCCGGGGGGGGCGGCGGCAGCATCCCGGGGGCGGCGGTGGCAGCATCCCGGGGGCGGGGCGCGCTGCTCCATTCGCCCGGCTGTGCTGACCTCTGCTGGTGCTTCCCCGAGGTGCGACGTTTTCCCGTTCTCGCTCATTTTCGAGCATCTCGCGTCATAATAAAGCAGCGGTGCTTTTCTTTCACGAATCCGTTCAGGTTTTTCGAAAGCGTTTGGTCCACGATGAGAAGAAGTGATGAATTCAGCTTCTGTTGTTGGCGTGCTCTGAGGGGCAGAAGCACATCCTGAAGTTCAAGTCTTTGCTCTTCTTCATTGCTCTGCTCCTCAATCGTGGGCCAAAAGCAAGGAAACTTCCTGCTCTCCTTTCCCCAAAAAGCCATCGTCCCACGTGCTCTGTGATACTTCGAGGCAGGGAAGCAGGGCTTGGGCTCTGCTGTGAGCCAGGCCCTCCCTCCTTATGCTCGCGTCCATTCCTATGCCATTTCACTCTATCTTTAATTTTGAGAGTTATGCTTGCTGTATAATGATTTGGTCATCCGTGTTGACTGCTGTGTTATCACAGTCTCTAGACTTTCCCAGTTACTCCAGTATAACCCTTCCTATTCTTAACAGAGCAGCTTTATTCGGTTGAACAGGCTTACTGTTTATTCTGGCCTTTTCATTCATGCGATAGTTCAAATGTTCAAAAGAACAAGGTTCATCCCTGGCGAATGGTTCCTGTCTGGCAAAATACTGCAAAGCTCTGCATAGATACATTCAGTGTGTCAAGCATTTTCCAGGGTCCATTTCAGCACGATTCTTGTCATTTTCTCTCCGAGTACACAAAGAACTGCCTTTCAATGTCTGAAGAATGACTCCTGATGCTTCACTGGGAATTCTGCATGTGTAAGGCTCAAATGAAGCCTGAGCAAGGGCTGCAGGTTAAACCTAGGAAGGACTTAGAGACCTCTACATGGACCTAGTTTGTGAGTGTGTGTTGTCTCCCACCTCTCTCTTCTGAGCAAGGCGCCTTTACCATTTCAGGGGATATGACTCAGTATTTTGGACACAGTTCCTGTAGGTGCCTCCTGCAAAACCAAACTCACTTCCTTCCTTCACCTGGGAAACTGAAATCCTCATCTCCCTTCAGCACAGCCCAGTGAGGAGCTGGGTGCCAGGTCTCAGCACCTTTTCTGCCAAGGTTGTTCAGTGGTGCAAAGAAGAATTGAAGAGTCACTGTGCAAAACAAAGCAGTATCTTGTAATCTAGTGGTTATCCGTTAGGTAATGCCTACATTTTTTTAATGAATTTAGTGCTTCAGGATTTGACCTCTAATTAACATCACTGTCCTTTGCTGTTACCTTTGAGTGTTCTGTTTTATTTTTGGTTATTCTCTTTGGGCCTTTCTTCACAAGGAAACAAGGAGCATTATTAGCATGTGTTAGTATCTCCAAAAAAAGAGAAGACCTTAATTTTTTTCATTTTGGTCATTAATGATAGGATAAAAGTAGAATTACAACCCAAACACTAATAATTATCAAATAGCATTTGTATAATGAGCTGTTCCTAAATTATAACCTTGTTTGTCTTTTGGCCATACAATTGCTCTTTCATTTCAGTTTCCCAGAAAGAATGATCTTTCTCCTTATCCCTTGTTTTAAGTGGCCATCCCTTCATTCATTTGTCACATGAGTAAGGAGAAGGCTGAATCAATTAATCAAAGGCTTGCAGAGCAACACTGAGCAATGTAATGGTTGGTTAAACCTTGCTTTTAACGTAGAATTCAGCTTTAGAAATTCCAAAGTAGGTGTTTTCTTTTTACAAAAACAGCCTCGAGGCTGAAAAACAATTTTATTCTTTTAATTTTCTTTTGGCGTCACCCTTACTCTGGATCAAACTGAAGAGCTGCAATAAAAATCATGTCTGTAATCTCACTTTTTGAGGCTTGCCTGTTAAAACATGATACTACCACAGGCTTCTGTTTTTGTATTTGTAATATAGTGCAAGAATAAGGAAAGGGCAAGAAAGAAGAAAACTTCTAGAAGGGTTAATTAATGGTTATGTAAATAGCAAATCCTTGTCACAGCTTTGCACTAATGCTCTATTACAATGGTTTAGTGTCTACCGTAGCAAGGTCCAGGTCTGGAAAATGGTAGCAAGCCAGCTCCTTACCAGATTTCTAGTTAGAGACTTTACTAGATCTTGAGAAATTTCATCTTGAATGAGTAACATAAAGGACACTGCAGTCAGAGAGTGCTGAACAACTGAAGACAGTGTTGGCACCTGGGAGGATGGGAGGCAGAAATGGGCCCTCCTTGAGCCTAGAGCTAGAGGAAGGAAGTTTTGGGCAAGAGATGAGATGGAAAACTTCTTCAAAAAATGGGACAGTCTGATTACTACACTGAACTCGGTGCTTGAGGACTAGAAATGTATACAGAAAAAGACCAGAAAGCAACTGAGAGGAATATCTTGAGTAGTATTCCCTCTCCCAGAAGGACTTCCAAATGGATGAATCTGCAATATCTTCTAAAGATTTCATTGGAATTAATCTCCCCTATATTATGCATTTGATCTCAAGCAACAGCACTTTACATTTAAAACCAAAAAATCTCGATTTCTTTATAGTCTGAATGCAGGAAATTACTTCAGCTGCCACTGACATGCAAAGTTATGTTCTTAAAATGCATTTCAAGAGCTGCATTAGTCTACTTCAAAAAAATTGTGTCTACTCAATTTAATGGTATCTGATTTCAATTTTCTTATGTATAGTTATCAGGAGCTAAATACCCTATGTACCTGAATCCATTGGCCCAAATCACAGAGAGGACAGAGCATACAGACTGATCACAATATCACAGTCTAAAGCTGAGTGTGAATATTATTTCTGTATTTTTAGATGGGCCATGCTTATATTTAGCCAATAGTGTTCATCAACAAGTCATGATACACAGTAAAAGCAAGAATGGTCTTTACGCTGATTTGCTTTCTGGAATTAGAGAGAAAATGATTTTTCATGGCTCAGTAAAGGTAGTAATAATTACTGACAGGTTTGTAACAGTTCACAGAGAAGACATTTTCTGGTAGTTGATTGTCAAATGTAGGACCACATGCAAATGAATTGAATCAGCATAATAATTCTTGTGTTGTTTTTAAGAAATTTGAAAACAGAGAAAGTGGCAAGGTGATTGCTGTGCGAGGAACAAAGAAGTGCCATAAAATCAAATTAGTTTGGAAAGCATCTCAAGGAGTGGCCGTCTACTGTTCTGCCTCAAGACTGGATCAAGCACTCAGTCATTCCTGACAGACGTCCATCTTACCCGTTTGTAAAAGACTTTCAGTGATGCATACTCCATAACCAGGAAACCTATTCTTGGGCTTTAGCAGGTTAAAGGTTTCTCTAAAATCTAACCTAAAGCTCCCTTGCTGTATTCAGGCACTCTACTCCTTCTCCCTACCCACCTTTGAGATGAAGAACAGATTTTTTTTTCTTTTTTGCACTGATATTTTATATTTTCAAAACTGTTATAATATCCTGTCCCATTTTTTCCCCACCCCTCATCATCTTCTCTTTAGGCTGTCAGTCTCACTTCACCTTATCTTCCATGTTTCACAGACTTTTGACCATTCTTGTTGCTCTTCTCTGAGCTTTCTCCAGTTAGCCCAGATTTCCCTTGGAGTGCAATACCTGAATCTGGACGCAGTGCTCCAGCTGAGGTCTTAGTACAGAAAAAAATCATAGTTCCTACATCCTGCAGACTTTTCTCTAGTTTGCAATGCATGTATGCCTTTTCTGTGATAACACGCCAATGCTGAATCATAGTCAGCTCACAAACCCAGACCCTTTTCTAGAGAACTAATACTTAACCAATCAAGGTTAAAGTAGTTAATCTTACACTATAAACACCTTTTAAACTACTTGTATCTAAATGCAGTATTTTGCACTTTTTTCTATTGTTTTTATTCTGTTTTCACTTCTTTTCTCCAATCTATTAAGACAATTTTTCCAGTCAGTTTCTTCCTTCCCCTAGTGCTTCCCATCTTGACGTTATCTGAAAGCTTAAAAACCCCTATGTTATTCCTTATTGGATCATCCAAACTATTAATGAAAATATTGAATAATACCATACCCTGGCAGAAACAAACTCTATATATCCTTGGCTTTTGGCAGGGAATTGCTCAGCTAACTAAACTCTAAATAGCATGTTTTCTGGGCAGTGTTGTATCCACTCTTGTTGTGGTTTAACCCCAGCTGGCAACTAAGCACCACACAGCCGCTCGCTCACTCCACCCCCGGCGGGATGGAGGAGAGAATCGGAAGGGTTAAAGTGAGAAAACTCATGGGTTGAGATAAAGACAGTTTAATAGGGAAAGCAAAAGCCGCGCACGCAAGCAAAGCAAAACAAGGAATTCATTCACTCCTTCCCATGGGCAGGCAGGTGTTCAGCCATCTCCAGGAAAGCAGGGCTCCATCACGCGTAACGGTTACTTGGGAAGACAAACGCCATCACTCCAAACGTCCCCCCCTTCCTTCTTCTTCCCCCAGCTTTATATGCTGAGCATGACGTCATATGGTATGGAATATCCCTTCGGTCGGTTGGGGTCAGCTGTCCCGGCTGTGTCCCCTCCCAACTTCTTGTGCACCCCCAGCCTCCTCGCTGGTGGGGTGGTGTGAGGAGCAGAAAAGGCCTTGACTCTGTGTAAGCGCTGCTCAGCAGTAACGAGAACACCCCTGTATCATCAACACTGTTTCCAGCACAAATCCAAAACACAGCCCCGTACTAGCTGCTATGAAGAAAATTAACTCTATCCCAGCCAAAACCAGCACAACTCTATACTACATACATGTAAATCTTGTTTCCTTAAAATTACATGAGAATCAATGTCAAAAGTTTTGCCAAAGTCACTGTATATGATATCCACCATTTCCACTTACTTATAAGGCCTGGTGTCCTCCAGTAAGGTAAATGAGATGAGTTTGATATGATTGGTTAATGACAAATCCATGTGGATTGTTCCTTGTCTTCTTCTTATGTTCCAAGCACTAATAAATATCCTGTTTGAATATTTGTTCCAGTATTTGTAAGGAAGTCAAAATTAGGCTAATCCTTTTCTCATTTTTTAAAGCTCTGTGCTCTGGTGTTACATCATCATAGTCATCTTCACAAATTCTCAAGGAGCTGTAGCTGGGAGATCCCATGAGTCAGTTCTGTAGGTACTCTAGTATGCAGCTCACAGGGCCCTCTAGTTTGAAAACACCCAGATCTCTAAGTACTAACCACTCTGCTCTAGTATTGCTCAAAGTTATGTGTATACAGCAACATGACAGAAAATTATGTATTATATATTTTCAAAATTTCATCATATGATCTCAGTAGGATAAAAGTTTCGTGCATTATCAGTAACATTACAGATTCTCTTTCAACTAAGAAAACAATGAAAGATTTGGTTTTAAAAGGACTACTTTTCTCCATGGCCATTGATTTCAATCTGTTTCTGTTAGATGTATATTATTTTACAACTACAAAGAGAATAGCTCCTTTTCCACCTGTCTGTTTTCATTACATTAATGGGATTGTATTAAGAACATTTTAAAATTTTCCATGTAAGCTTCAATCTAATGTTCCAAACTTCGATAACATAACATCAATTGCAGCACATATTTTCAATCAGATTTCCTCAGCTGCCAAAGAGTTTCAGAATTACTAGAGATATTTAATTTTGTTAACTCTGAAAACAAGGAGGTGTAGATGCCTGTTCTCACAAGATGACTGTCTCCACACCCCGCAGATGAAAGGGTCACAGCACATTTTCCAGTTACTATGAGTCACTACATATGCCAGGTGAAGATTTCCCAGATGCTGTTCTTAAAGACAATGAAGATACGGGCTATACTTTGGGAGCCTGAATGCTGTATAGAAATACATGCCTCTCACAATGTGTCAGCAGTTTTTTACAGTGTGACCATTAAAACTGGAGCGATCTGATCATGTACGTGTTGACGCTTTTGACGAAAAGCTTTAATTATAAGACAAGTTGAAACAAAGAACTGACAAATTCTTTGGTTATAAATGCATTTCTTCTCTAAAAAACCAGACAGTTGGGATATGTTAGCGATCCAGCCTTTGTCTGGAAATCAAAATTATTCATGTTTGACTAACCCTGAAATGCTAAGGGCTAAATATAGGTTTCTTATTCCCTTTGAGACCATACTGCCCTCAATAACTTTAAGAATTTAGACCGCTGCCTGATTATCCCTTAACTTAGACAGAATAAGAAAATAGTATTACCTTTAAAGTCTGTTAACAATTTGGGATACGCAGAAATTAATAGCAAAAGCCTTTGATGAGGGCAGGGTTATAATAAATGCCTGATAGTGGAGCTAAACCAATATGAGAGAGAGAAAGATCATTGGTTTCGTTTCTCTGTCTGATGTTTTGGTAACATCATGGCATTAACTTCAGCAGAGCTGGGATTTGACACTGAATCACAACACTGGTCACTTGGGTTATTTACAATAAGCCAACAGGAACAAGTCACCCCATTAAGAAGCAGTGCTTATTGCTTCCAGTTGTTTTTTCACATTGCCTAAAGCTTCACACCCTGATTTTCCTTTCAGGCTTTCAGTGTTTGAAGTTTATGCCTGGAAGTATTCATAAAGCAAACCTGAAAATTTAAAAAAAAGTGTTTAAAATTTCAGCCAAGCAGAAGAAATGTGTGCGATGGGGGGAGGGAGAAGTATGAAAAGCTGCTCAAATAGTTGCTGCCATAAATGCAACTTCAGACCACATCTTCACTGCAAAAGGCCGGTGCTGCGAGGGGCAGAGGCCAGGTTTTGGGGTGGCTCCCTCTTGCACTACTGCAAGCTCAGGGCTAGTCTGCTCCAGAGCTGCCTGTGTCTGTGGTGTGTGTGATATGCTCTGGGCCACATGAGGCCCTGAGTTGTCTCCATGACTTTGGGGAGGAGGGGTTCAGTTCAAAGTGCTAAACTATACATGTAGAGTGTTCCCACAGCCCAGGGAGACACACAAGAATGTCCTGAGGACAATTCATCTGAATGTGTCCCAGCTTCCATGTAGTTTGTCCCACCCGCTGCCTGCACCCCAGAGTGAATGAGGAGGGAAGGCTGGCTTATCCCCCAACTTTGTCCCTGTGGGTCCAAGCTGGGCTTGTCACCAGAGAGCAGACAGCTCAGTCCTTGCCCATGAGGGGCTGGAAAACAGAGCACAGACCTATCTCCCTTCTGCAAGGGCAGGGGAGCCCAGCACAAACTAGTGCTCTTCCTTCCCCACACCGCATGGGACGAGATGCTGGTGAGTCAATAAAAAACAGACTTTTTTGCTCAATGGCCGTCTCAATTTTGCAAAGCAGTTGGCAGTGCTGTGCCATGCCAAAGAGTCTGTCTCTGAGCTCTGCCTACATGAAAGGTGGGTTAGTTCCTGCCCTGGAGGAAACTTGATGAAGGCAACCTTAAATGCCTTAAATACCAGCTCAGAGCTCAGGCACCATCTGGAAACAATGAGCTGGCAGAGGCTGAGGTGCCGATGCACTGAATTAACGCAGGACCCAGGTGCTGACATGTTACTTCCAGCTCTCCCTCAGCCTTGGCATGTCCCACACGTGGATTTCGGCAGCGGGAATGCTGCAGTCTCAGGGGCTGGGGACTGCTGTGCCGGCATGTTCACTGCAGCTGGAGCTGGGTGAGAAATGGTCAAGATTCAAAAGAGGACCTTGTTTTCCTTTTCTGTAATATATTTCTCCAAGATTTTTCAATTTCTAGGTCCTTTTCAGCATATCCCTTACTCTCATCAGTTTTCTTAGCTTTGTTCCTCTTAGACTACGTTTCCTTCTCATGTTTATTCTCTCTTTTGTTTCATTCAAATGTAAGATTTTTTCATTATTTTTGCCTTCCATTTGCTAATTGTATTTTATTCCATTTTGATTTTTTCCCTATTTTTTCTCTTGTTTCATCTCAGTCTTCCCCTCCTCCTTTCCATCACTGTATTTACATTTCTCTTTCAAGGCCCACTTTCTATAGCCCTCCTCACATAATCCCTGGACACACTCTCCAACCCCCATATCAATCCTTTTTCTTTTTCTACTTATAACCTTTTGTCCTTTTACTGTTTTTTTCCCTTCCAATGCATATTTTCTCCTCCTTCTCACATCCAGATGTTTTTCCCTCTCTATCTCCAGCTGTGCGAATAAATGACTTTTTTGTTTGTTTCAAGGAAGTTCGGTCAATCCTGAACAAAAGTACTCATATTTTTCAGGAAACCGAAACTGTGTGAATGATCATTTTGGGTGAATGTTTCAAGTAGGACAAACTGAAAAATTGATGAGTTGATCTTTGAGAAATTTTTAGTAAATAACAGTTGAAGTAAATTTGTAAATGCTAGAGTGACTAAAAAAAAAAAATCAAAGCATTTTAGATTTTGGGGGTGGAGATGAGGGCAGGGCAAGTAGCTTTCTAAAGGGAGGATTTCTAACCTAAATTACTCAGGCAGATCCTACTACACCTTTGAAGCATATTTCTGTTGATCAAAACTGATGTTTTGGGAGCAAAATCATTTTGGCTAAAGAATTTATTCTGGCCCTAATTTCCATCTCCTTCTTTTTCCCTGTCCAGTATGGTTAGGTGCAGACAACATGGAGGCATGCTGCGCCTTTTAGCTGATATTTGGATGTTACTTTAAAAAAAGAGTTGATCTCTTCCCAAGCAGGGAGCATCAGCTGTACTTTCTTGGGTATCCCAGTCCTTAGCTTCCTGGAACAGCAATTAAAATATATCCCAGCTGGCTTAAAAATCTTGCATCACATCAAAAGCACGGAAGATTTTTACTAACAACAGCAGTTTTTTAAAAAGGGGGCAAATGCGTTTCTTGCAAACATTCTCCTGCACTTAAATACACAGAGGCAAAGCATTAGTCTCAGATGAAGGCTGCAAAGTGAAAAACAGCAGCTGAGGATGGCCAGGCTCTGCCCTCAGACACGCAATACAATTTCTAGTGATTTGGATGGGAGCCACATCTGGGTACCTGGGGGAAGAATCCGGCCCAGGCACAGTCCCGAATGCCGTGTTTTTTCTGTCTATTGTGCCCAGATCACAATTAGCAAAAAGATTTTGTGGGAGAGGAGGGGAAAGAAGAGGAAACTGCCAATGAGAGGATATTCTTCGCTCATAAATCCCAATGCATTGAAACACAGATTAGACCCCTGCTTTCTTTTTAACCAGCCCCTGCCTAGAGTTCACTCAATCCTGAAATTTGCTGAACTGTTCAGCTCATGTCTTCCCTGAAGTAATGAATTGGCAGGCCTATTTCTAACAGTGATTAATGAAGCTTTTCAGAGGCAACCCATTATTTGATCCAAAGTTAAAACAGTGGTTCATCATTAATCACTACAAGACTCACAGATTCATAATTCTCAGCAAGCCCATTTCATTAATGGTCTCACTCTTTCTTTTGTTAACCCGGGGCTCCCCTGTCTCCCCACCCCTCGCAGCCGCCTTCCTGGCGCTCCTTTTCCAGGTCCATTCGAATAAAAAGTCACGCACTCTTGGGGATATTTTTCAGGCTCTGGAACTAAAACATCTTCTTCTAGATTTCAAAAATTCTTCTTCCCATAGAAAAATGTCTCCGATTATCAAATATGAGCCAACATTGGCACCCAGTGGCTGAACAGATTAATCACAGATACATATTCCCTTGAGCCCACCTTTTCTATTCTTCAAAGACATGTTTTCCTCTGGGATGTATGTGGTACTCTTACACAGCCTTCCAGCCCTAGGCCATCTAGTCACGGCTGTGAACTAGTTACACTAAGAAAAGAGAAGGAAAATGCATGTTGTGGCTGGTTCTCCCCTCTGCCAGGGCCCATCAAAGTCATGTCACAGAAGTCACCAGGTGGGACTAGCATCACCTAGGTGCATGGGGTGAGGAGCCCTACACTGACTCCTAGGAGGCCACGGCACCCACACGATGTCATTGGGCACCTGGCAGACATACTGGCTCTGCCCCTGCAGGTATCGCCTGCTCGGAGAAGGGCTGCACCTGAGTTTGCATGTCCTGCTGCCTCGCAGAGCTGGAAGACACTCATAATGGTATGACCGGTGGCCTTAGGAAAAGTCATATTGAGCCTTTTGTCCCTAAATTATCTTCCTGAACTTGCCAATGAAGCAATGACAGAAAAGCTGGATGGTGGCTGGCGTCTAAAGAAGGGGCAATCCCGAGCCATTACTGTTGCAGATGGTGCCAGTGAGGCACTGACTCTGCCTTATGGACATTCACTGGCAGCACTTTGTCATAGATCCTGAAACATATAAAGAGTACCTAATTCTTGGCTCTAGCCACCTTGCAAGCAGCAGGAGCATCAGCAAAGGGGGATCCAATACTTCCAAAGGTGTTTCAAAATCAGAAGGTAAAGGGCAGAAAGGAAGTTTCCAATAATTTTGTAAAAGCCACATTTAGCTCTGAGAAAGCTGAAACATTTCATTAGCAGACAGAAAAGTAGTTCACTGAATTAATGTAAAAATGTTAAGGCATGATATTAAAATGCTTTAATGCATACAGTGTATATAGCCTATATTCAATAATTCAATAGAATAGTATAGTAGGGTAATTTGTACATGAGTATAACACGAAATTAAAAGACAAAGTTCAAATAAATATTTTTTTGTCTTATAGAAATGGACAACTTGGCTTGATCCCATTAGAGGAACAGCTGTGGAATATTTCGTTTAGTCCTTCTAGCCAGAACCAACTTCTCCAGTCATTGAATTGAAAATGTTTCATCAGCTTTAATCATAATGTCTCTAATCAGATGTAAAAATTAAGGCACGGAGGAGTAAATGGCTTTTTGTTCAAGTCTACACAGAAAGCTATTTGAAGAATCATGAACTGCTCTCCGTGCAGGACAGTGCCCCTTCCAGCACTTATTATGACCACATCCATACAAGTGTAGTGTTAATTAATGAGAAGCAGTATTCAGGTTTTCAAACAGTGTTTTACAGTACCCTAGCCCATTTGAGAATCCATCTTTTATTTTCATTTCTATCCTGTTCTCTTTACCTCCAACCCATGTCGTGATTTAACCCCAGCCAGTAACTAAGCACCACACAGCCACTCGCTCACTCCACCCCTGGTGGGATGGGGGAGAGAATCAGAAGAGTAAAAGTGAGACAATTTGTGGGTTGAGATAAAGGCAGGTTAATAGGGAAAGCAAAAGCCGCGCACGCAAGCAAAGCAAAACAAGGAATTCATTCACTCCTTCCCATGGGCAGGCAGGTGTTCAGCCATCTCCAGGAAAGCAGGGCTCCACCACACATAACGGTTGCTTGGGAAGACAAACGCCATCACTCCAAACGTCCCCCCCTTCCTTCTTCTTCCCCCAGCTTTATATGCTGAGCATGACGTCATATGGTACGGAATATCCCTTCGGTCGGTTGGGGTCAGCTGTCCCGGCTGTGTCCCCTCCCAACTTCTTGTGCACCCTCAGCGTACTCGCTGGTGGGGTGAGGAGCAGAAAAGGCCTTGACTCTGTGGAAACACTGCTCAGCAATAACGAGAACATGCCTGTATTATCAACACTGTTTTCAGCACAAATCCAAAACATAGCCCCATACTAGCTACTATGAAGAAAATTAACTCTATCCCAGCCAAAACCAGCACACCCATTAAGCAATGTCATAGACATGGAAGAGAGCAAGTTGCTAGTGCCTTCCACTGGAAATGCAGATGCTACATGGGATTGAAAACTCTACCTCAACACAGATGTTCATTAGCTTACAAAATCGAATACACCTGTACATCAAAAGGAAAAAATGCATTTAGCTAATAAAATCCAAAGATAGTATTAAAAAATCCCTCAAACACAGATACATAATTTTGAAGAACTTATCACAAATAAAATTAAAGTTCTGTATGAAGAAAAGCCACGTTAATTAATTTTCCTTTCAGTCTGAGAAACTTGCTTCCCAGCGAGCACTTTCCATACTGCAACCAAGGCTGTGAGCTACGATGTAGAACAGCATGAACAATGAAAGACATTTCCTAAACCTGCTCCATGGGCACACTGAGTTGGGCTGCTGAGATCATGATCAGTTTTAAAAAGAAAACAATTAGCATAAGAGAAAACAATATTCATTCTGCCTGCCCATGACCTTGCATCTTGACTGGAGAGCTTTCCTGGAGCTGGGAGCTGGTAAGAGTTTGACCTCAGAGAACAGTGGCCCAGTGGCCCACCAGACCAGAAGTCCTCTCGCCAGGTGAGCTCCGAGTTGGAGGTTTGGGCTGGCCCTGCAGGAATCCCAGGAATGTGCTGGCTATGACCGCTCAGCGGGGTGCTGCTTTCTGCGCATAACCTCCTGCCTCTCCGGGACACCCTCCCTCCGGGACAGCAATGTGCAATGCCGAACGTTTGGGTGCAAGCAATTACTTGCAATCAGACATCAGGTAATGGACTACAGCCAGAACTTAGACATGAGGCACTATGTGTGTATAAGCCTGTCTATGGGCATGCACATAAAGAAACATTACTGCTCCTCAGAAGTGCCCCAAAACGCCAAAGCTTTGCCTTCGAACAGCCTGTGCTGTGCACACAGGCTCCCCTCACCTCAGCCCCCTCCTGCATAGGCTGCTTTTTAGCGTGCAGCTACACATGCCTCTGCACCTCTTCAGCCTTCGTTCCCTGGCTCAGCCTTTCAGCAACACCACATTACCAGCAGTTGTGGTGTTAAGGAGATATTGGCAGCTGCTTCGCTGGGAAATCGGCCGGCACTCCCAAACACGGAAAGTTCCCAAACTCACCCCTTTTTACTGCTGGTGATTTGGCACAGCATCTGCTCCGCTGCTGCTGGCCGACACGTTAGCCACACCTCAAGGACACGGCTCTGTGGCTCGGCGTTGCCTGAATGTGTTTGGAAGAGGTTCTTTCCTTTACGCCCCACAAGCTTGCAGAAGGCTGGGGGAAGATTTCCTTCCCCTCCCCCCCATCCCTTTATTTTCACAGGCTTTGCTCATGAACTGATTGGGAATCCTCGGTGGGAATATATTCTCTGTAAATAGTTTCTTCTTCTGCCTGCCTCCTCTGTGCAGCCAGGAATGCGGGATTTATGAAGCCAGAAAAAGACTATTCAAAAGAAGCCTGTCTCTTTAGCACCAGCAGTTAGGATATTCAGCCAAGCTGAAGCAGATCTCAGTCCTGTCCCCTTGGCATTTATGCAATCTAAATTAGATAATGAAGTAAAATCAGACATGATCTGAAGACCACCTACTCAGCTGCCACCCACCCTCCCCATCCACCTATTACTGAACTTTCTTCCCGTTCCCAGCTGGCCCTGCCACACAGGACCCGGCGGCAGCAGGAGCGGGAGCGATGCCACGGCCGTATGCCACAGCCCAGGTGGTGCTTTGCTCACAGGAGTCCCGCTCCCTGGCAGAGCCTTCCCCGAGCACTGCAGCTTTCCCCTGGCACACAGCCTGGCTGCACCTAATTCGTGGCCCTGCTACAGGACCCTGTACGCACACAAAGAAGTCGGGAAAACTTCGGAAGTTACCCAGTGCCCGCACTCAGGTGCTCGACCATCGCATTACTAGTCCTGCAGCAGAGAGTACGTGACGCTGGTGGGAGTTGTCCTGCTTTGCCAGTGAGAGAGCCCTTCGGAAGGCATCAGGGAGGCAGGCTGGGAAGAGCAAGTTAAGACTCTTTGTTTTAACAAGCTCTGACAGAGGCAAAGAGAGCAGCTTTCTGCTTTTTTTCTGAAGGTTTCTTTCCTTTAGGTGGCAGTATGTGTTTACAGCTCCTCGCAGCACCGCCTGTGCTCCCAGCCCTGCCGCGGAGCATCCTCTGCCTGTGCCCAACCATCGCTGGGTTAATTTTCCAGAAAATCCTGCACAAGCAATTAAAATGTTAATGTTGTGAGGGAAATGCCGCCGTTGAAGTAAACTCATTCGAGAGTCAGTTGTGCTCGGTGGAAGGGGAACAGTCTATTGATTTTGAACAAGGTCATATCTCATCAGGCTTGCCACCTGGATTATTTTTGTTTGCGCTGATCAGCTACCGAGTCCTTGATTTCACAGCGAGTTTGAAATCACCTTAATGAAGCAGAAATTTGAGGGGGGATGGTTTCCCTCCCAAGACTTTTCTTTATTACAGAAATGTGCTCCCTCACCTGTTTATCTCTGACCACCTGCTCACCTCTGTGCTTGTTAACCTTATTTCACTAAAGCAGCAATAACTGATGCAAAACTCTCCGTCCTGGCAGCAGCCAACCAAATTCACACCTTACGCTGGGATTTGTGCCACAGCCAGCCAGCAGTGCCTTCCCTCAGGAGGATGGGAATGCCTTGAAGTGAAATTCTGTTAAAAACCAACAAATTTATCAGTTTATAGAGCCTTCAAGCAACATTTGTGTGGGCATAGGATAGTTCTTTATTTATATAAGAAAGGACTTTAATAGAAGGAAAGTTGTCCACTTTTTTTACGGCAATTCCTGCTGATGGAGGCTGCCTTGCACGCAGAATAACTAACCCCATTAAGACAAGGTATGCTCAGTGACAGTGCGCTGGTATTTCATTATGAGCAAGAGACACCTGGGACAGAGAAGCAGAAGCACCTAAAGCCTGATTTCATCTGCAAATTCCTTGTGGCCTCCACCCAGAGCTTGTAGCCTTTCTTCCCCAAGCCAAAGGTCTTACAATGCTCTCTTTTCATGAGCGTGGTCACCCTGGAAAAGGTGGATGTGCTTTTTCATCATATTTAAAATAGGTTATGCTATTTCTAGTGATACAGGCTATGACTTTCTAACCCAAATGCTAGGGTATTTGCATGCTTAATTCACACGTCTAATTGCCATAATTGCACATGCTCATTAGGCAATTTTGTGTGCAAATGCTGAGTTAGGCACATAACTAGGCATAGTGTTTGCAGTGTGATTTGGTTCAACACTCATGGAAAATTTGTGAAGAAATTAGACATGCAATTGAATGCACATTTTCTACGCTAAGAAGTTGGGCAGGGCCTGGCACCAGGCAGACTACAGTCTAAACGAATGAGCAGAAAGTACTGCTCTTGTGAATCCCGGTGTAAGATTGAGTCCTTCATCCAGAGAAAAATCAGAGTTAAGCTGTCCTTCACATTATCCAAAGATTCACACCCTCTTTTCAGGCTGAGCTGGAATACTGGGAAACAAAATAAATTTAACGTTCATCTGGAAGAAAAAAAAAAAAAAAAAGACCAACAACAATCATGAAGCTTTAATTTTATGATCTGATTGCTGAGGACGAGTAGATACAGAGCCTCTCTGTCAGAAGGGAGACAAAGCCAGCCTGTGTCTTCCTATATTCCCATAGAAGACACAACAGTGAGTAACCCAAGTAGCTCAGTGTTAGCAATAAAGGATACTAGCACGGCTTTAAACCAGCACAGCTGATTTGAGTTAGAGCCCACCTGTGGAAGCATGACTATAAGAAACCCCAACTTTCATGGTCTAATGTTTGTAATTTCTCTCTCTTGCTGAAGATATATGTTCTTTTAATAAAAAGTACAGAGGGAAATACCCCAAAAGTAAGAATTCAAGGCACAGAAAGACCGAGTTATGGTTTCTTCAATCCTTCAATTTTACCCTTCTCGAGCCAGTCTGCAAACTCTCTTGCTCTGAATTTATGACAAGCAGGACTAAAGGGACTGTCTGTAGATTAACATTGACATTTCCTTTGTGCATTAATCCTTTGAATCTCATTTACCATACATTTCTGCTGAATGACATAAAAATGATGATTTTTTATTACTGAGTAGATTATGATGAGGCACATTTTAACCACCATTCAGGAAAATACCGAATGGGAGTCAGAGCTGTCTTTTTACCTTTGCCTGTATAGTGACAATGTGGGCTCCCTGTGAAGGACTGCCTTTTGGAGGACAACAAGGTGCAGCTCCATCCTGCAAACTCCCACGAGCCGAAAGCACAGGATGCCACAAGATCAGGGACACTACATAGGCTATAACACCACTGCAGCGATGAACCCTTGAGATGGAAACACTCACAAATGGGACGTCCTCAGTTTTACTGGGGCTGCACAGAGGCAGTCCTCCCTGCTCAGGACAGAGGCTGCAGCTCTGGGCATATGTCACCTAACACAGCTCCTTGCCCAAAGTTTTTTGGTAGAAAGCATGCTTGCTAGCTGTAGGTACGTGCCATAGCACTTACCCACCATGAGGCTTCATGGCCACCAACAGCATAACCTGACACATGCAGTTTCAGAGGAAAGAAAAGTTGTGATGGCCCTGTCTCTTGTAAACTGCAGATTTGCATTAAATCTCCTTAGGTTTAAAAATGTGAAAAAGCTTAAGCTGACATAAGAATACATACGATATAGATGATATAGGTATAGATGTAGATATATAGTTACAGACATAGATACATAAGTATGTAGGGAGTGTTTCGATTGTCTAGAGCTCAACGATTGTGATGATGATACGGTTGAGTGTTTATGGGTAAGGATGAGGGGGAAGGCCAACGAGGCAGATATCCTGCTGGGAGTCTGTTATAGACCACCCAACCAGGACGAAGAGGCGGATGAAGCGTTCTACAAGCGGCTGGCAGAAGTCTCTCAATCGCTAGCCCTTGTTCTCGTGGGGGACTTCAACTTCCCAGACATCTGCTGGAAATACAACACGGCAGAGAGGAAGCAGTCTAGGAGGTTCCTGGAGTGTGTGGACAGACTTCCTGACACAGCTGGTAAGTGAGCCTACCAGGGGAGGTGCCTCGCTCGACCTGCTGTTTACTAACAGAGAAGGACTGGTGGGAGATGTGGTGGTCAGAGGCCGTCTTGGGCTTAGCGACCATGAAATGGTAGAATTCTCCATTCTTGGTGAAGTAAGGAGGGGGAGCAGCAAAACCGCAACCGTGGACTTCCAGAGGGCAGACTTTGGCCTGTTCAGGACGCTGGTTGAGAGAGTCCCTTGGGAGACAGTCCTGAAGGGCAAAGGGGTCCAGGAAGGCTGGACAATCTTCAAGAAGGAAGTCTTAAAGGCGCAGGAGCAGGCTGTCCCTGTACGCCGTAAGAAGAACGGGCGGGGAAGACGACCGGCCTGGCTGAACGGGGAGCTCTTGCTGGGACTCAGGAAAAAAAGGAGAGTTTACCACTTGTGGAAGAAGGGGCAGGCGACTCAAGAAGAGTACAGGGATCTTGTTAGGTCATGCAGAGAAGAAATGAGAAAGGCAAAAGCCCAGCTAGAATGCAATCTGGCCACTGTCGTTAGAGACAACAAAAAATGTTTTTACCAATATATTAATGACAAGAAGAGAGCCAAGGAGAATCTCCATCCTTTATTGGATGCGGGGGGGAACATTGTCACCGAGGATGAGGAAAAGGCTGAGGTACTTAATGACCTCTTTGACTCAGTCTTTAACAGGCAGACCAGTTATCCTCAGGGTACTCAGCCTCCTAAGCTGGAAGACAGGGACAGCGAGCAGGATGAACCCCCCACAATCCAAGAGGAAGCAGTCAACGACCTGCTACGCCACCTGGATGCTCACAAGTCTATGGGGCCGGATGGGATCCACCCGAGAGTGCTGAGGGAGCTGGTGGAGGAGCTCACCAAGCCACTATCATTTATCAGCAGTCCTGGTTAACGGGGGAGGTCCCGGATGACTGGAGGCTTGCCAATGTGACGCCCATCTACAAGAAGGGCCGGAAGGAGGATCCGGGGAACTACAGGCCTGTCAGCCTGACCTTGGTGCCAGGGAAGATTATGGAGCGGTTCATCTTGAGGGCGCTCACAAGGCATGAGCGGGACAACCAGGGGATCAGGCCCAGCCAGCACGGATCCATGAGAGGCAGGTCCTGCTTGACCAACCTGATCTCCTACTATGACTTAGATTCTTGGAGAAGTAAGGAGGGGGGTCAGCAGAACTGCTACCTTGGACTTCTGGAGGGCGGACTTTGGCCTGTTAAGGAGACTGGTTGACAGAGTCCCTTGGGAGGCAGTTGTGAAGGGCAAAGGAGTCCAGGAAGGCTGGACATTCTTCAAGAAGGAAATCTTAAAGGTGCAGGAGCAGGCCATCCCCATGTGCCGAAAGACAAGCTGGCGAGGAAGACGACTGGCCTGGCTGAACAGAGAGCTCTGGCTGGAACTCAGGAAAAAAAAGAGAGTTATGACCTTTGGAAAAAGGGGCAGGCAACTCAGGAGGACTGCAAGGATGTCGTGAGGTTATACAGGGAGAAAATTAGAAGGGCCAAAGCCCAGCTAGGACTTAATCGCTACTGCCGTAAAAGACAATAAAAAAATGTTTCTATAAATACATTAGCAACAAAAGGACGGCTAAGGACAATCTTCATCTTTTATTGGATGTGGTGGGAAACATAGTGACAAAGGATGAGGAAAAGGCTGAGGTACTTAATGCCTTCTTTGCCTCAGTCTTTAATAGTAAGACAAGTTGTTCTCTGAGTACCCAGCCCCCTGAGCTGGAAGACAGGGACGGGGAGCAGAATGAAGCCCCCATAATCCAAGGGGAAGTGGTTAGCTACCTGATACATCCCTTAGATACACAAAAGTCTATGGGGCTGGGTGGGATCCACCCAAGGGTACTGAGGGAGCTGGCGGGAGTGCTCACCAAGCTACTTTCAATCCTTTATCAGCAGTCCTGGCTAACCGGGGAGGTCCCAGTTGACTAGAAGTTAGTAAATGTGATGCCCATCTGCAAGATGGGCCAGAAGGAGGATCTGGGGAACTACAGGCCTGTCAGTCTGACCTTGGTGCCGGGGAAGGTTATGGAGCAGATCATCTTGAGTGCCATCACGCTGCACATACAGGACAACCAGGTGATCAGGCCCAGTCAGCATGGATTTATGAAAGGCAGGTCCTGCTTGACCAACCTGATCTCCTTCTATGACCAGGTGACCCGCTTAGTGGATGAGGGAAAGGCTGGGGATGTGGTCTAGCTAGACTTTAGTAAAGCCTTTGACACTGTTTCCCATAGCATTCTCTTGGAGAAACTGGCTGCTCATGGCTTAGACAGGTGGACTCTGCGCTGGGTCAAAAACTGGCTGGACGGCCGGGCCCAGAGAGTTGTGGTGAATGGAGTTCAATCCGGTTGGCAGCCGGTCACGAGCGGTGTTCCCCAGGGCTCAGTACTGGGGCCGGTCTTGTTCAATATCTTTATCAATGATCTGCATGAGGGGATCAAGTGCACCCTCAGTAAGTTTGCAGATGACACCAAGTTGGGCGGGAGTGTTGATCTGCTGGAGGGTAGGAAGGCTCTGCAGAGGGACCTGGACAGGCTGGATCGATGGGCCCAGGCCAACTGTATGAGCTTCAACAAGGCCAAGTGCCGGGTCCTGCACTTCGGCCACAACAACCCCATGCAGCGCTATAGGCTTGGGGAAGAGTGGCTGGAAAGCTGCCCAGCAGAAAAGGACCTGGGGGTGCTGGTTGACAGCTGGCTGAACATGAGCCAGCAGTGTGCCCAGGTGGCCAAGAAGGCCAATGGCATCCTGGCCTGTATCAGAAATAGTGTGGCCAGCAGGAGTAGGGAAGTGATCGTGCCCCTGTACTCGGCACTGGTGAGGCCGCACCTCGAATACTGTGTTCAGTTTTGGGCCCCTCACTACAAGAAGGACGTTGAGGTGCTGGAGCGTGTCCAGAGAAGGGCAACGAGGCTGGTGAAGGGTCTGGAGAACAAGTCTTATGAGGAGCGGCTGAGGGAACTGGGGTTGTTTAGCCTGGAGAAGAGGAGGCTGAGGGGAGACCTCATCGCTCTCTACAACTCCCTGAAAGGAGGTTGTAGCGAGGTGGGTGTCGGTCTCTTCTCCCAAGTGACTAGCGATAGGACGAGAGGAAATGGCCTCAAGTTGCACCAGGGGAGGTTTAGATTGGATGTGAGGAAAAATGTCTTTACTGGAAGAGTGGTGAAACATTGGAAGAGGCTGCCCAGGGAAGTGGTTGAGTCCCCATCCCTGGAAGTATTTAAAAGACGTGTAGATGCGGCGCTTAGGGACATGGTTTAGTGGGCATGGTGGTGTTGGGCTGACGGTTGGACTCGATGATCTTAGAGGTCTTTTCCAACCTTAATGATTCTATGATCCTAAGTATTTCTAAGCTGTGAAGTTCTACTTAGGGTGTAGTTTCATGATACGAAGGCTTTGGTGAAAAGACCAACTTAAGAAGTTTGGCCTACAGCACTCCTGCCCACCCCACCTCATGGTCTTCCCCACAAGAAAGGGTATTTTTAACCCCGGCGAGTTCAGAGAACAGATGTACTGGCATGAATGAGCTCTGGTGCAGAGCTGGGAACAGAAGCAGAGGGGCTGAGGGAGGGTTACGTCCTCTTTGCCACCAAAACTACAATCTCACAAATCTAAGGAGAGGAGAGGAGAGGAGAGGAGAGGAGAGGAGAGGAGAGGAGAGGAGAGGAGAGGAGAGGAGAGGAGAGGAGAGGAGAGGAGAGGAGAGGAGAGGAGAGGAGAGGAGAGGAGAGGAGAGGAGAGGAGAGGAGAGGAGAGGAGAGGAGAGGAGAGGAGAGGAGAGGAGAGGAGAGGAAACTGCAGCTGCCGTATGAGCAAATGCAATGGTGCTTTCTTCACCCAGAGCCCAGCAGACCCTTCTGATGCTGCAGTTTGGCATTTTGTTCTGCAGCATCTTTAAATGGACACAATTACTCTGATATTATGTGGAGCTGACTGGGAACCTCCCTGTGTTCAAAGATTTAAACAAAGCCTGGAAAAATATATACAAAAAATTGTAACTGGCTGGGGGAGGAAGAAGGGAAGGAAGGAGGGAGAGAAGGAAAGAAGGGGGAGGGAAGGGACAAAACATGTCTGTATAATATTGCATGTGCCTATGGTGCTAGCAAACATTGACATTAAGATTCCACGGTTTATTAATATAAAATCCTCAATTTAAAAAAAAGCCTAAACCACACAGAACATATAGAAGTTGATATCGCACAGTAAACGAATGTGAACTGGAGAAAAAAACACCCAAGTGAAAATTCAGGGGCTAAATACCCCATCCTACTTTACAGCACACACAGCAGAGTAAGCCTAGGAAATATTCCTTAGGCTATAAAATTACACAAAGGACTAGAGTGTCCCATTTTTCTTTTTAATTTAAAGAAAATAGCCAGAGCCACTGAAGAGAGGGAATTGACCTCTTTGGATCTCTCACTTTCTCAGAGACGTTTCTGGTCAATCAAGCCTGCACATCGTTCCTGGAAGAATGACCACAGCCTCCACACTTCTGGCCTCTACCCTGGAACCCATTGCTTATATTTCCATTACCCCACTGTATGTCAGAGCTGTCCACAGCCTTCGTCAACAGCAAAAGGTCAGAAGTCTCCCAAACTTAGATATCGGCATATATTCTCCCATAAATTAGACACAGAAATTTGAAAATCCATATTCCTGAGTGATGGGGCATGTCATTCCCCCCTTTCTGCTTCTTTTCAAGGGGTTACATGCAGTTTGGCCTGTGCGGCTTTACAATCCATTCATTTTAAAAACAATTAAAATAATATAACATTGATTTTATGTTTTTTTAAGCACCGCAGCTTGCAGGAGTGTTGAGCGTGAATGGCTCCTTCCCATATAACATAGCATGTAATACCCTCCTGGGGTGGGGACCGCGGCCGCTGAGCATCCCTGCTTTGAAGGCATGCCCCGCTTTCAGGACACTGGGAATGGGAACAGACAATGGGTTTCTGAATGGGAGTAAAGAAACACTGCAAAGCCAAGCACTGTGCCCAAGCCGCTCAGAGACGTGGCTATGCCCAGCTGAGGCCGGGCTTATCCGGGAGGCATCTCCCAGTGCTGGCTGTGCCTCAGGTTATAAATCATTTTGATTTTCCTTTGCTAAGTGGTTTTTTTTTCTCTCTCTCATGGGGAAGACAAGCTCCCCTGTGAGGGTGGCACAGCACAATAAGAAAAAAGCTTCCTTTCGAATCCACCAGGATCCTGGGCGCGCTGAGGGCTGCACTTAGCCTCGGCTCTCAGAGCAATGAGGGTGCTTCAGAGCCAAGGCTGCTGGCTGGGGGGGGAGACAATTATCCACCGCGAAATATGGGGGAGAGGGGGACGACACACAACACACACAATGACAATGCAGGGCCTGATCTCCAGAAGTGCTGAACACTTGTGAGGCAGCAAACACCTCCGGCGCTCAACAGCAGGATTTAAGAGCATTCGGCACTTTAGGAGAGTTGCTAAGCATCCCAAGGAATCGGAAGACGGGGGTTTCTGCATGTGGGTTTCTACCTGCAGTCAGAGCCTTGGATACTGCAAGATCCCTTTACACCTAATTAAGATAAATCGCGGAGAAATATACAAAGATGCGTAATTTACCCGCTCTTCGACTGATTTAAGTGTATCCCTGCAGGGAACGACACCCATTTAACTAAAATCAAGTTAGAAATCAATTTAGTTACATTAGTGCATTTTTGGTATGGAATAGCCCTTAATTTGAATAGGAATAAAGACCCACTATGGGCCAATTGATTCTGTTAGGTGAAGGAAAAGCTTTTATTCTTGGTATAGCTACAAACGAAATCAGATTCAGAATGCTACGGGATATTATATATAGGAAACATTAGGATCTGTGGGTATAGGCTTGTCTTTTTTCACACAGCTCTGAACATCTTCATTCCTCCTGTGATTTCAGGCATTCCCACCCAGAGTTATCCCAGAAAACCTTGAAAAAGGGGGCAGTTTCCTTTCCAAGAACCACAGGGGCTCACTTTCAGTGGCAGAATATGTGTGTCTCAGAAAGGTCTTTCCAATTTAATGTGTGAGCTCAGGAGACATGGGAGAAAGGAAAAGCCTGCCCTCCAGGAGCATGCAGGGGGGAAACTGCATACACTGGGAGCGAAAGGAGTCAGGGTAAGAAACCCCATCTCAGCTGGCTGAGTGCCTCCCCAAGCAGGGACAGGGACCGAGCGTGGCTTTGCAGGGGGAAGGGGAAGGAGCCGACCTCCTGTTTGCATCCAGCAGGACCTGGCAAGGAGGAGGTGTCATGGGTAGAACAGCTTGAGCAGCACATGTCCCCAGAAGGAGGATTAAAATGTCCCTTCAGCTTCCTTAGCTCACTCACTTTCAGATCATTCAGAGGGGGCTGGTGGGTGCACTAGGGCAGCCTAGAGACACCGACTGGCCTCGAGGACCTGTTAGCAGCCACCTCTGGCTAACACACCTCTGGGTCCCATCTGCTGACCTGAGCACCCAAAGGAGACTCTGCAGCAGTTGTGCCCCACGGGCATTCCCATTTGACCCCATTGCCTGCCCGCATCTCTGTGTGTGAGGGAGAGATCAGGTGAGGGAGAGGGAACAGAAAACAGTGGTTTTCCAGTGATGATGGTCTGCTCATCCCAGTTACTTAATTTTCACTATTGTCATTTCTTAGACCACTGAAGATCGCTTGCTAATCTTGCCCCCACTATCCAGCTCCTGACCTTCAAACATGGTCCTAGGAGCAATGTTATAAAAGATATATGAAGTAAGACTCTAGGTGGCACTTCAGGCTGCATAACTGTGACCTTGTCTATCAAGACACGCAGCATTTAAATCATGAGTTTAATCAGGTAATCCTTAGGCAAGCAGGACGATCAGCAAAAGTACGTTAGCACTGTGTAGTCTCTGCAGCAATTCCCAGTATACCTTTCCTGTGTACCCAGACCTATAGTTCAGTTCCACTTCACCGGCAGAAATCAAGAGAAATCTCACTCAAGAAAACAAAACTACTCACTGGAATAAATCAGAAACAGGCCCGTGGAGCTCTTGCAAGACTGAAAGTTTGGCACCTAAACAGAAGCAAGCTTAAATATATGTGTGAGCCTAAAATACTAGAGATGAGTGCTATAGCAAAAACCACAGGAAATTCGGCAAAATGCTGCACCACTCCAATACCTGCAGATGGGATACACAGGGTGTATATCTTGGTTCTGTTGAAAGTGTTGCATTGTCTATTTTCTGTAGGTTTCATCAGTACAGAGCTAGCAATATTTACTTTTCTCCTCTCTCTAAGCCCCAATTTGGCAGCACATCACTAGTCAGTGGGTGCCTTGGACACGTGCTTGCTTGACAATTTACTGAGAATTAAGCAACAGAGCAGCAGTGAAGCATGCTCCTACATGCTTTTTGGAATTGGGGCCCAAATGCAGATGCGTTTCTCAGTGGACATCTGAAGGTGCTGTTCCGCACCACAATTATCTAATGGCAAAGCTGCCAAAGGAGGACCCTGCCTTTTCTCACCCACAGCTATTTGTTACTCTCTCTCCTCCCTCCCATTTATCACTCCTAAGTGTGCTGATACCCTTTAAACTAAATTAGTGAAATGGCCGGTATTAGCAAAACCAGAAAAAACCCGCTGATCTGTTTTAGACCGCGACACCAGAAATAGCTGCCTTAAAGTAACGGGGGGAGGGGACAGCAAACTGCAGTAGGGAATGGAGGAGAGAGGGAATGCACCGGGAAGGACAAGGACCTCTTCAAACTGCTTTCTTCCTACAGAAATGTTAATGGTGACTAAGTGGACCAAAAAACTTGCCTGCTTCTTCCTAGCTCCTCATCACTGGATCTGCGTTAGACTAGTTCACGATTCGTCATCGGGAAGTCCCGTAGGCTGTCTGGAAAAAGGCAGGGGATTCAGGACATGCAAGAGATGCAGGTCTCCCTCTGCATGGGGTCCTCTCCTTTGCCCACAGCACATCTGCAAGCCCTCAACTGCAACGCAGCCTTTACCTCGTCGTCCTTCCCATGCCTCACGTAAGGCTCTCAGGAGGGTTCATGTCCCTGCGAGGGGAAAGTCCAACCCTTTCCCCTCTGGGCAAAGCTGGGCCAGCTGCTCCAGCAGGTGTGTAACACCTTCTCCCACTGGGCCAAAACAGTCAACCCCTTCCCCATCGGCTGCTGAATAGGCAGCAACCAGTTGGCAGCTGCAGGGGACTGAGCAGCCTTGTGAAGGGTGAAAAGTAAAAACAATAAAGAAGGTGAATCCCAGCCAACTTGTTGAGGATTTATAAAATGAGGGTCAAGTTTTGACAAACATTTTTTTTCTTTCACAGTGAAACTGGTGGACTCGACTCAGAGTGGTTCCCATGACAAAGTTCCCTCCATTCTCTCCCAGGGAGAAGCAGCTGTACCCACTGAAGCTGGCACTGCCATGCACAGGTTAGATATTCCCAGGTAGACGGAAGTATGAATATACAGAGCG
Organism: Aptenodytes patagonicus; assembly: GCF_965638725.1. Taxonomy (NCBI): domain Eukaryota; kingdom Metazoa; phylum Chordata; class Aves; order Sphenisciformes; family Spheniscidae; genus Aptenodytes; species Aptenodytes patagonicus. Next base: position 41,407,587 of record NC_134950.1, read on the forward strand.
GAGGCAGAATGAAAGGGATGCTGTAATCATTTTTTATCGGGTTCTCTCCCTCTCTGTCTGACTCCAGCTTGCCATGGCTGCAGAATTATTCAAATAGTCATGGAATTGGGCAAAATGAGTTCACCTTTCAGCAATGGGGGCATCAGTCAGTCCTGTCCTCCCCACCTTAGCCTCTCTGTTGCAACAGCATCGGAACATTTCACCATTATTGTACTGCTCATTACCCTCAGTTTATTACCCTCGGTGTTTAACCTCAGTTTAACCCCGGGGATGAAGTGAAGGCATATTTCACCCATTGAGCAAAGCTATGGACAAACTTCACGGCAGCCTCAACAGGCATTTTGGTCCCTAATTCCCAATGAGGGCCAGGAAGGCTGGTGCTGAGTAACACTGGTGCATAGCCTATCTGACCTCCTTCTGGTCCTACAGATTGTGTGCACAGACCTGGTACTTTCTCACAGAGGGGTCCCGGCACCCCGGGGTCCCTTGGCCAGGTTTCTTCCAGAGAGCAGGAGCCCAAGGGGATGCAGTGTCACCTGTGTCACTCTGCCCACCCGGGAAGCAAGGCAGCCAGGGCAACCAACACTGATGCAGGCTGAAGGAAGGGGGGGCAACAGGCCCACAGGAGGGGCCCTGAGGTCACCCTTAGCACCCTAACTACTGCATCAAGGCCACTGAGGGAGCAGCACGCCGGTGCCCAGTTGATGAACCAGCTTGGCACAGCACAGCGTGCTCAACGCTGCGAGCAGGGAGCTGTCATTCCCAGGAAGAGGGGGAGAAACATAGACTGTATGAGGCAGGTATGAGACACCATGTGTGGGACCAGATCCTGCTTCACAGCACTGGGCTGGTGCAATACCCACCTGTGAGCTCCTGAGGCAGTCGGTCCCCTGCTCCTGCCTTTGGTACCTACAGAACAGCTCTTCCTTTAAATCTCTTATTCCTACCGTCTTCTCTTTGACCCTCAGTGATAAACTCAAACAACATTTTTTTTATGCTTGCTTTTATATATATGGAAGATGTAACCTAAAAATTAGGGGTTTGTGTCCTCTGGGCCAGCTCTGGACAGTCATGTCATAATGAGGAATGCAATAAATGTCAGTTTGTCTTAGAAGACACTCGGCAGGGGTTTAGGGTCACCATCCGCAAAGAGTATTATCTTCAGTGCCATAATCAGCCTGGAGGAGGAATGGGTTCCTGGGACCTTTGGCATTTCAAGTGAAGTAAAGTTATACAATTAAACTTCAGTTAGGAAATATCCATAACTTACCAACAGGGGAGAGAAGTTAAGAGCATTACCAGCTGTCAGCACCTGGGAAACTAAATTGAATGGCCAGAGCGCTGAGATATGAAAACCGAAGAGAAAAATCACATGTGCCTACTTTCTTTACGGCTGCAATGTCATAGGTCGTATGTTGTGCTAACCTGTAAGAAATAATAGGAACTTGGAGATAAAATATAGCTCCAAATGTGAACCGGGGCATGGCATAGAAGAAGTTAAGCAAGGACAAACAGATTACTAGTGCTCTGAAGTATAAAATCACTGTCTCAGAGACTGCTTTCTCTGCTCCTAGCAGCTTCATAAGCTAAACCAGCTGTTGCAAATAACACTGTTAGATTTTTAAAGACATCTATTTCCTTGACTGTAAATAGAAACACAATTTCTTTAAACTAAAAATACTCTCCCACTCTCCCATGTGAATTTGTTTTTTAAAAAAATTGAATTAGCAATATATGTAATGACAGCCTTTCAGCGATGTGTGATGCTTGTACAGCTATTCCTGAAAAATTTCCTATCACTCTTACAAATTTATCACTCCCTTCCTGAATATCGTAATGATTTGGGCAACGTACTGCAAAACAGAAAATAAAGAAATAACAACTAAAATGGTTTGGTGGACTTTATGTGCGAGGAACTGCGGCCTCTTACATAGGAGAGGAGATCTTTTAGTCCAGGCTTGTTGAAATGGGGATAAGCAGGAGCAGCAGGGATGGGTTCAACCTATATCTGAGGAGGAGGAGGATGAATGCACTGAAGCATCTCTTGACTGATTGACTGAGGAGCCATAAACACCTCCCACCCCTCCATGCAATGGAGCTACTTGCGTTCCCCTACAGCAGCACATGTGGGACATCTACTATCACGTGCGTAGGGGTGATGTACCATCACTGTGTGGCATCAACAGCCTGATTTGGAGAGTCGATGCAGGGGACAGCCATTTGGTGCCATGCAGTGAGAGGGGCCGGGCAGAGTACAGGAGCAGGTTTGGGGAAGGAGAGTGGTAGAGGAGAAGAGGCTGGTGGGAGCTAGGGTCAAGCCTAGTGTGGTGTGAATTAAGAGCCTGGCTAAAAGCAGAAAATCTTCACACTTCTCAGAAAGCTTTATGAGCAGTGATAATGAAATAGCAATCCCCGAAGCACTTACGTTCCCATTCGCTTTTCTAATGCATCCATTTGAACAGTAGCTCCTGTCACAGGCTGTTCCTGCGGAGCAATGGGCAGAGCATGCGTGTGGCCCAAGAGGAGCACAGTGACACTCTCACAGTGGCATACGCCAGCAGCAAGTACCAGCCTGTTTAATGAGGCCCTCCATCATTCCCTGCCCTGCTGACTGCACACTGTGGGTGGCACTGGCATGGATGCCTTCACCAAAACGCTTGCTTCATGTCAGGGAGGTACACCCATTTGTTACTCTGCTTCCCTGGCTCTGCGGGTGCCTCCAGCCACAGGCCACATTGAGGGGGAGGCAATGACGACGGCTACGATGGAGCCTTCAAGGGAATGCTGACTCACCCCCATCCAGAGGTTGCAAGAAGCACCCAGGAGTCTCCCTCAATGATTTGCAGCAGATGGGGAAACGTAGGCGACAGGCGCAATGCCTTCCCAGCCTGCCATAGCTTTGAAATGCCATGGCCTCGCATAACATTGCTAAAACAAATACAGCAATTAAAAACCTCTGTGTAACGAGTCCGGTTCTGCAAACACGCAAACAGGCAGCAGCCCGGTGGTGATGCCGAGCATTGCCTGGTAATCCATTTTCTCAGAGCTACGTAATGGCCACACCCATAAAGAAGCAGGGGAGGAAAGGGAGGGAAGCGCAGGAAATCCATTACTGCCATAAAGGGAAGGAAACGGAACAGGAGCCTGGACCAAATCTGGGTCCTCCTGGATTCCTGACCTCCTGCCAGGGTAAGATATTAGAAACCAATACCAGGGGCGGAGCGGCAGTAACCACTGCAGTGATTCATTCCCTTGTGAAAAGCAGAGCCACCCAGACAACTGGCACAGTGCCTTGCTGTGTGCGTGGCCTCGGAGAGCTCGCCCGGTCACGTAAGCAGCTGGCACGCTTCCTGCGATTAACAGAAAATGCAGATAATCTAGCCTGGCTACCTGAGCGCTACCCCTATTATTGCCTGATAGAAATGGAAACAGAGTCATCCTGACGTGACTTTTGATCCCGAAAAAGCATGTAGTACTACGTGAGATAGCCAGGAAACGAAAGTCCAGATGGAAAGCGATTAGGAATTGCTCTTTGAGTTGGTTAAAATCACAGCTGACCTTATTATTCGGTGTTCAAACAGAAGAAGAGAGAACTCCGAGACAGGGCAACATTCAGGCTTTCTCCTTCCCCCTGCCTATACTGCTGTCGCCCATACCCAATTCTGGTCATGTGCTGCGTTCTCACAGTTCCCACACAATCCCACCCTTGTGCTCCCAACTTGGGGACGAGGAAGCTGTTTATCACAGCATTCCATTTGTCACATTCATTTCAGACGATGATAATACCCAGTTGCAAGGAGCACGTTTTACATCAGCAAATATTGCAGCAGTTCTTCTCCAGATGGGGAAACGAAGTCTTAGGCGGGTAAAAAGACTTTCCTTTGGCCACCTAGCGAGTCACTGATCTCCCAAGTTCCAGTGCAAAATTAAACATCACTGCCCAGGCTTGCTTTTAGATTTAGCTTACCAGTATATCCCTCTGAAGTCCATACATGAGAACTGTGCCTAACAACTGCACCTAAAATTATCTTTTTCTTGCGGGGAGAAGGTGGGGGGAGAGGGCGGTTCATGCCTTGGTTTTGTGGTCGATCACTCAAAAGCCTGTGTGCTTTCAGCATTTGGCTAATCAAATTTCAGCAGAGTGCACAGTGCTGTATCCAATCTGTCTATTTGTAAAACTTGACAATTTTTTGACGTCAGCAATAGAGAAGCCCATTCACCACCATCTTCCCCAAACTGGGAATTCGCAGCCTGATCGGTGCAGCTTGCCTTCACGTGCCTCACATGTCTCGAGGGAACAGTTTTACCTGTAACTGCATCTCCAAACACCAATGGGGAAGGTCTTTGGTGTGATAGGCTATATCCTTCCTGCGCATCTTCTCTTTCTTCTTCTTTCTTCCATCCGCTACTGCTAGCCATAGGCAATGCTATAGAGATGAGTCTTGACATTGAGTGTTATAGGGGCTGATATTAGAGACAGAGTTCCTTCAGAGTTCAAGGCTGGCTTGCTTCGTGTTTTGTTTGCTTCTTGAACCTTCTTAAAGCCACAGCTGGGAATTTTAATAGCTTTCCCAGCTGCCCGTCTGTGATGGGGAAAGACCCAATGTGACCGAAGGCCCGGTATGACTGTGCTCTCACTCCCAGGTAAAATTAAAAAAACCTCCCTGAAAGTAAACGGGGATTTTGGATTTGAAACTACACAGTTGCCAAGATGAGCTGTTGTTTAATTTTGGTGGCATCCAGTAGTTCAGTGTGTCCTCTATTTAACCCATACCAGAACGGGGCAGTTTAGGAGGGCTGCTGTGGAAAGTCCCTTCCGACCTTGCTCCAGGCCCATGGGAATACAGCACATCCTCACCACCTCATAGCATCACTTCCTATTCCCCTAAGCCCCACAACTGCTCACCAGCCCTGACTGGAGTGTTTAGCCTGCACTTCACAGCTCCTGCACTCGCACTGAATGTCGACATGCTCTAGGTGTCCTGGGTCTGATGCTACAGTCTGCTGCAATATTATGATTATTGTGGATAGGACGATTATTAGTGTTTAACTATGGCTTTATTTTCTTGGCTTTTCATAGCAAACAAATAAGATGGTGATCTATGGCTGTTTCCATTTCGGTGCCTCTGCAGCTCTACTGCAGAATGCCATCATCCACACCTCTGATCCCTGTGAGTCCTGTTAGCGCATCTTGTTGGCAGCAGAAGTATTCTTCCACTGCAGGTTTGATCCAAAACAGCATATTCCACCATCTGCAGCTACCTGCTGGTGTCCAAGATGTAGCGAGGTGGTTGCTTTCTTTATCCAATAGCATTCGCCAATATTTACCTTTGGCACCAAGCGCTGAGGCTATTTTTGCTTCTGCCAAGTCAGGTAGCATGTCTTTCATTGCAGGCACTTGGTAATGAGCAGTTTGTCGTACTTTGATGGGTCACCCGGGCTTATGCGAATGAAGCGTTTGCCTGTGTGGAGGTTGGCTCCCAGGCCACGCACCCAACTGGGGATGCGGCAACTGCAGCACTGACGCCATCTCTCTCCGTTCACTGTATTGGCTGCTGCTTCTCCTTCGCCCTTGGTGCAGTGGTTACACAGGTGCCATCCTGGCTGAATCACTGTCTCTATTTCAAGGTGATATATGCCTGGAAAATATCCCAGTCCTTCGAAAATATCTTGATAACCTTTCAGCAGTCCTAGCTACAGCAGCAACACAGAGCAATGCCTGCTCTGACTCTTCATGGGCCAGCTTTTCTGCTTTGTCTGTGTGGTTCTTACCACAGCTATTGCACCTGGCCTCATGTGCACGTTATTTTCTATTAATGATTTTTTTCTACCTAGTATCTTCCTCTGGAGATTATTTCTTCCCTTTCTACTTGTCTTCTTGTACAAACATCAGTGCTTCTCCTTTTTTTCCCTCCTTCCATCCCAAAACCACAAGCTTTGGAGCAGCACTCCATCTATTTTGTGGCTGTGAATTGGTGTGCACTTGCTTTCTACATAGCCAGATCTCTCCCAACATCAGGATGGGCTCTTCAAGCAGCCTCACAGAAGCTATTGCTTCTTTCGAGCATACCACAAATTCCTTTTTTAAATATACAATCTGTTAACAAAGGAGTCAGCCATTTTCTTTGGGGGCAATATTCTGATCTATGCTTGCCTTAGGTTGAATTACGCTCTTTGCGGAGATTCTTTACTTGTGTTTTATTTAGGAGAGAGGAAAGGTTGGAAACTGTTGTGATTTTTTCTAGATCTTACGAGAGTCCTCCTGATGTGCCTGAAAGCCCCTGCAGTATGTCCATGACTGTTACTAGCGTGGCTGTTATTGGTTTGTTCTGTTTTGTTTCTCTCCCTTTTTGTCTCATTTTCCCACTATGATCTAAAAAGCATCCACTTGATAAATTCATCCCCTTCCATATCCATCTTTCCAAAGACAGGAATCTTGGATAACGTTCTTGTTCCTTCTTCCTCCTTTCTAACCCTTTTCCTTGTAAATAAGCATGATCACAGCCTTCACTTCTGATTACACGGATAGAGGAAGCAGATCACCTCTGAAACCATGCTCTCCATGGAAAGGAGATGAAAAGGCCTAACAAGCAAAAATGACCTGGAAAAAAGAAAATGGAGGAACTGTGGATTGCTGCCAGCAGCTCCGCTGAGGACCCAGCCTGCTTGTCAGCAACTGAAAAGCTGCTAGCAATTGTAGGTGACTAAACCTGGGACATTGTTTCAATGTCTGCCAAAATCAACAGTAGGCCAGAAGATGGCACATAGCGACTGCTGGACTTGTCTTCCAGTTCTGCTGACAAACTCCTAGCCAGTTCCCAATCCTGTGCCTCAGTTTCCCTGTCTCTGGAATGGGAAGAGCTGCTAACTTTTGTTACAAAAAAAGGAACACACTTTATGTACAAAAAAAGGAACATACTTTATGTATGTCGGGAAATTAGCAAACACAGCAGTGGGAAGGGATCAATAGAACAGATTGCAATGATGAAAGAGCTAAACTAAATGTCTCTTCCTTCACATGTCTCATGCACAGCCAAGGCTGGAGGTCGGCAGAAACCAAGGAAAAAAATCCCCTTCCTGTATACCAAAGCGTGTACCAAAAAGTACAAAGCATTCAAACCATTTGCATCTTATCAGTAAGAAGCGCGATTACATGATAGGGAACAGGTCCAGTTCCTGTTTCTGTAAGGTACTGTAAGCCTTGCCTCCTCCCTTTCCTTACAACAGAATGTAAAACTCTCGTACAGGGACAGTTTACAGGGACAACCTAGACACTGAATGCGAGAGCCTGGCCTGGACTCCGTCTGGGGCATGGGCAACTGCCTCTCCTTACTTGTTGGTCACCACGTCCTTTATTGGACCTAGTCTCAAGTACATGTAAATCCCTATTTAGCAAGCTACTTAAGTACTTTCCAGCTGTGTTTAAGCATACTTTGCTGAATTAAAGCATAGGACATTAAAAACTGTAACTATATATAGAAAAGAACATAAACCAAAATATATGTAGCACTCCAAACAGGTTTTACTGTACAACATGAACTTTTGGCTCTGCAGAGAGGTTCTTGTTTCTATCTCCAGCTGTTTAAAAACTAATCTTGTGTACTGCATTCAAAATTGTTCCTTTCAGTCCCATGCCTATACATGAGGAGCAGTGGGACCACAGGGCACCCTGCTGCGTTCACAGATCACACAAGACCACATCTGACCTTGGCCTTAGTACACTCATGACCTGACATGGCTCCATGTGTGTCTATGCTGGCTTTGCTACACACAGATATGGATCTTTGGCCCGATCCAAGGAGAACAAATCATGGACCAAAGCCATGTACTGTACAAACACTGGAAAGAAAGAGTACCTTGAGCCTAAAGAATAAATAGGAAACGTATGCCAAAAATGCTAAAGAGGATTCAATAATGTTAATGTTCCTTAGACCTTTCCACATGGCCTTTTATAAATTGAGACTTTTAGCCAGCCTTGAATCAAAAGAGGTATCAAGTGAAGATGAACTAAAGAATGGGCAAAGGGTGGTAAAAGGAATGTGTATTTTACCTTCCAGAGAGGAGATTCTTCTTGTTCTTACCACAGAACAAGATCAAACTGGTTTAATCACAGAGTATAAACAGTAGGCTAAAGAGTAGATCTAGCGTGCCTAGAAAGAGGGTAATAATTTAAGTACTCCCAATTACTGTATTTGTAATAAAGTAGCTTTATTTCAGATGATAAAAGACAGGCAGTGCCCCGAGGCACGGTTCCTCTGGAACTGAATCCATGCTCATGCTCAGGTTCAGACTTACAGGTGCAATGAGCCCCTTCCTTCTATGTAGTGAATGAAGTCTGGGCAAGAACTAGCCCTCACAGGCTGACCACTATTGCATTTTCTTACCGTTTTGAAACACTCATCAGGATTACTTTCTTTCTATTAAGTCTGCAAGACCATAGTATTTACTTCTTTCATTCACTAGATGTTTTGCTTCAGCTGTTGTATTCAGTAATTAACCTTTTCAGTAAACTTCTTTTAAAATCAGTTCCTTACAATACTTTGGATTTATTTTCTGGAACTGGTTCCTTGAACTCTGGTAGAGCTCAGCTCATATCTGGGGTCAACACAGACAACCAGGGCTGCTTCCAGAATTAATTTGCAGTGTTTTGTGAGCAGGACAGAGCAGAAGAAGAGCAAAGATGAAGTGCAGACATCTACAATGACATAAACGTTCATGGGAACCAAGTTTTTGGGAACACCTATCATAATATTTCTTCTTATGAATGTTTTAAAAATTAAAATCTTCTTAATATATTCCTTCTCTCCCACTCTCAGGAACAGTTACTATCACAGATACTTTATTTAGAAGGCTTATATCTGACTGCACATTTCCAGGACAAAGCCTTTGGGCCCCAGTTGTCCAGGCATCTGCACATGTGCATTGGTCACAAGCAGCTCAGCGGGACTACTCACATGTAGGAAGTTATATTTAGCTATTTATTTATGCAGTTTTTTCAGGTTTAAATTCTTTTACTTAGGACAGCTGGACTTACATCTCTGATGATCGGATGATGGGAAACTATTTCCTCCCAAAGAAAGAAATGCTACTGATGCACATTCTGCCTCCATCTTCTTGTGAGAGCAGTATCTATGCTTCCTCAAACGTAAGTATCTTTTACATGATTGAGGTTAACTTAATAGAAAAGATCATGTTCTCTCGTTAAGTGGTATAAAGAAGTGTATAAAGAAAACATATGTATAGAAAGAGAGGAAATAGTGTGTTGCTACCATTGTCGTCTGTGGAAATTATTGCCTTTAACCCTTGTCCAGTTTTGGATTTAGTTTCTAATCCTTTTAACAGGCTTTCCCAAATCCTGAGTAGTTTAAACTATTACTTAATATCTTCTTTGCCAGGAAGATTTTCTGGCTGTGTCTGTGTCTCTCTATGTCCATTATATTATGTATGCACATACACATAATATTATTATTCCCTTAGTAGCAATTAAGCAGTATAATCCACCTCAGAGATATCTACAACAATTTAAACTACCCTGAACCAAGGAGTTTAGAGGATTAGAGATGAGATTTAAGCAGTTACTGAGGGGATAAATTTTACAATTCCTGTGCGCTGCAGCACTGTTTGACTTTAAGGCCAGAGAACGGAGGGTTTGGAAGTGACTGAAGCGAAGAAGGAAATGAATCAAAAGTTGAGTCAGGTTTAAAGCCCAGAATAGTTTGTTTGTTGAAATCTTTTAACTTCCATGTTTAGAGGACAGTAGACAGCTGGCTCCTTGGACAAGTTTGTCCAACTTCCTTGCAATCTCCCTCCCTTGGGGCTTTGAAGACAGTCAGTGAGCATGTGTGCACTCCCGTACCGTCTCCAGCACCCTGTGTGCCAGTGGCACAGGCAGAATAGGTCTGGCTTAAACTGAAAGCTCTGCTATCTTCAGTAACACAGGGCATGCTCTGGGACAGAGGGCATAAACTGGCACTGAAAGTTCAAGCCGCCCTGGATTTATCAAAGGAAAAGAGTATCCAAAGATAAAAATTTGGCTATGCTGAAGAAGCAGAGCACTGTTCTTTGATTTTTCTGATGCCTGCACAGCGAACCAACACACCAGCATTGCTTCGTGTTTAAGGGCACACCCTGTCATGTATTTATATCAACACATTTACGCTTTTCACTCTCAGACTCCTCAGCTAAAATAGTGTTTTGGCTGAAAGTGTCTTTGCAGTAAAACTCACCCAACGTATTTATCTCTTGCACAATCCCTGGGGCCCTTTCCTCTAGTCTACCTTGTCGATGAAGCAAGAGTAAACTCTCTCTGAAACTGCCCCTCTTCTGTATGTAACACCTGGGATATTTCCTATTTCTCTCTCTCTCTGCCAGTAAGAAGCTAACACTAAAAAGTAAAAAATAGAGAAAAATTATTGTTGCCACCTGGTGAGCTAAATGTACCTCCCACATAATTCCCCAATAAATTCCTTCTATTATTCTCAGAGGCTTGGGGTTTTTTTCCCAAACGTATTTATTCATGAGTAATATCTTATATACAAAAATGCATCAATCTTCCTGTCACACCCCAGGTGTCAGCTCGTATTATCCACTCCAGAAGAGAGCAGCAGAGTCAGAGTAGGAAATGGAGCTATCTGGAGGGAGTGGACTTTCCAAGCCGTCGGTCTCCCAAGTGTGACTTTGCCCAGCAGCTCAAGGGCAGCCATGCCAGCAGCCCCCATGGAGCAGCCCCCAGCAGCGGTGTTCCTGCTCCCTTCCCCACACAGGGCTCCGGCAAACTTGGGAGCAGGGAAAATGTACACTCTGCATGGCAAATTTTGCTTTGCTAATGAGAGCATGAGGCAACTCCTTTCTGAACACACGTTTACTTCCCTTCCTAAGAAATCTTTTCTAACATATCTGTGTTTGCTGCTTGCTGGAAAGAAGAGAGAAATAGCAAAATGCGTGTGGAAGACATGAGGATGGAGAGGCCAAGCACAAGGAAGCCCTGTAGCTTGGGTGTCACTTCCTGGAGATCCAGACTTGGTCACGGACGGCACAAGCTCTCTGTGATCTCCAAATGCTGAGAGGAAATGTTCATTACTATTTCTCCTTGTGACCGTGGCTACTTTGCTTAATAAAGAGGAATGACCTATTTGCAAAGCCTGTAAAAGTCCTAATTCATGTGTGTGGTGTTTTTTTCTCAAAAAAAAAAAAAAAAAATAAAATTTCAAAATACCTTTCAGTGCCTGCAGCAGTGCCATGGGACAGTGAATTGCCCCATACACATGCTAGAAGGAGAAACAATCTTTTGGATATGGCGATGGATTTCACGTTTAAAGTGCTCAGAAGGTTCTTGCATATAATGGGCAGTGGGGATGGAAATTACGAAAATGATGATAAATAGCTTGCTGTAGCCCATCTATAAATTTCACCTGCTGACATGGTTTAGTGGGCAGACGCTAATACCACCCTCGGGAGGAAGAAGGAAACCAGCACTGGGACAGGAAGGGGTTAGGCAAGATTTAAGTGAGTGTACAGGAAGCAATAAAGGTTGTGGAGATTTAGCTCGAGTCTGGTGAGTGTTTGATTGAATCCTTGGTTAGGGAACAAACTTGACAACATTATCTGTTTTTGTTGGAGGAACAACTGTTCACTTGTCTAAATCCTGCCCTCAGCACTGATATATATCAGCCTTCAATTTACTCTCACTTCCATTCGAATCACAGTATGAATGAAGCACATCCCCCCTGCTCCTATGCAGATGGCGTGCAGAGAAGACTATGTGCAGTTTGTTTTAAGGATTTTTTTTTTTTTTTTTTTAATTGAATTAGGCCTGATTTGTTCTTCCATTTCCTGCCTAGGGTGAGTTTAGCACAGGTGGTGTCTTCCAGGGCAGGGCGGGTGATTTGGGTGAAACCTCAAAGCTGCCCGAACACGCCGCCCTCACCGTTGCCAAGCTGAGCCTGCGTTTTGCAAGTCCAAGTTTGGCAGGCAGCAATACCAGCGGGGCCAGCCCCGGGAAGGGCTCTGGGAGCTCAGCCCCAGCCGCCGGCAGGGGAGCCCAGCCAGCCGCCTCTCAGCAGCCTGAGCCAGCGTCAGGTGCCAGAGCGGATCAGATCAGAGGTCCAGCTAGCCTGAAATCCTGCCTCTCCCGCACACCAGGAACACATGCGGAAGAACCCCCCCTGCAAAGGACAAATGCCCGTCCAAAAACATGCCCAGCAGTCAAGTTTCACTGCGAGTGGGAAGTGCTCGTTGTCACAAGCCCTGAAGCAGAGATTTGAGTTATTAAAATAATATTACATTAAAATATGAGTTAATAGATTAACTTTTACCGTGGATAGTTTAACTGTAGATGTAGGCGGTATTGATTGCAATGTCTAACATTTGTTAATCCTGCTAAGCTCTTTACCTCAGTATTTTCTCAAGGCCATGGCAGAGCCACTGTGTTAAAAAAGCATTTGCTGTTTTAGATTTAAACCTGTTGCTTTTATTTCTGAGTGTCTCTCTGATATTTATTACAAGAGAGGGTACACAGGAGTGACCACATGACCCCTCGGTACCATCTATTATTTTATATACTGCAGTGACATCTCTTACTTGCCACCTTCCACTACTCAATCGTCCATATCTTCATCTCAAAGTGTTTCCATACCTCTTCATCACAGGTTTTGTTACTCTTCTCTGGACTTAAAAATATGTCAGCCGTATAATCTTTTATGAGGTGAAACTACCCTTACCTAAAAACAGCATTCTAGCTGAGGACGTGCCATTGATCTTTCCATAAAAAGGCATTGTAATTCTCGCAGCACTATCCTTTATGCCTCCCTTAATAGGAGGATAACCTGATTCTGGGAACCTATTCCCAGCACGCATCTAGCTGGAAAGAGGTTCAGGTTCCCTGAGTTTTGACCAGAACTTTTTATGACACAGCAGAGCCCAAAGCTACATCTATCAGCGGGGTCACCTTTGCCGCACATGCACATAAGGCTCTGTCCTGCTATCTGCATCCTGCTTGATGCGAATTTCGGCTGCCACGCATGGCGTTTGCTTGCCTGCCCAAAATAAAACACCGAGCATCATTGTTGGCTGGCCATTGTCCCCCATGCAGTGGAGGTGGCCGCGGTGCAGGGCCAAGCAATAGCAGCGGCTCCAGGGGGCCCGGGGCAAAGGTGGAGGTTATGACCTCTTGTGTATCATTAGGCAATTAGCCGGGGCCCTCTCTAACCTCTCAAAACACAGGGCCCTGGGCAAACTGTCCTCCCATAGCCAACTATGGCTGACCCTCCTCTAGCTGTAGCCACGCTATAAGTGTTTTGACATCCTCTCAGATATTCTTCTGTTCTGCATATGAACATTATTATTACATGTTTTTCTTTCTGCATACTGCAAACTTGCAAGATTTTGAGGCACTGGAAGAAGACCTTATTCCAAGAATTTCATAGACCAGGAGGGGAACCAGCACTCTCAGAAACGCCATAGAAACAGGCTGGGTATTCATACGTTTTGCCCAAGGTACTATCCCATCTCAGGATCCTGCTATCAGTATCAAAAATGGAATGTTTTTACCCAAAGGGGCTTAGAAAAGGGGGGCCAGAACCATGTGTGAAATGAGAAGATACGGAAGGGAAAGATTTAAGGATTTAGACATAATTGAACCTGGCCAACTCAGCTAAGCAGACCCCATTGAGGTCATTCCTGACTCCCTTGAAAATGTACTCAGATTTGGTCATAATGCGATGGGCAAATCTCAAATGCCTTTTTCTAATTTTTCTTCTCTTTATGTTTGCAAACCCAGTCTTAGAAGATATGTGCCCAGGTATGCCTGGTACATTTCTGATTGTACATTGAAAGGTTAGATCATCTGAATATGCTGTTTCTGAGACAGTGGTGCTTTCTTCTAGTATAATTGACACCAATGTCCTCCACAAGAGACAGTGAAAACAAAGGAAAGGGAGGATAAAAGAAAAGATGAAGGAAGGAAAGAGGAGTCAGTGTGACAGAAGAGGAGAAATCAGAACACCAGATGTATGCTACATATATAGCATTTTATCAGATTACTCTGTAAGCAATGGTGCAATTTTATGTATAAAACAGTACAGGCCTTTCCCTCTCAAGGCTATGGTAAGAGAGAGAAAAGATGGTCTTGTTGTTAAGGTAGTGACACAGAATTCAGGAGATCTGGCTCCCATTCCTGGCTCTGACACAAACCTTGTGTAAATCACTTAATCTCTCTGTGCCTCTGTTTCCCATCTGTGAAACAGAGATAACACATCCTTTTTCTCACCCCAGTCTGTCTTGTCTATTTAGATTATCTGCTTTCCTGGGCAGGGAAAGCTTCTTACTGCATGGGCTTGGGTTTTCAGTTTGTTTGTCCTCAGCGCTTTTTGCTGGATCTTTTAAGACCAGAAGGAACCACAGTGATCATCTGGTCATGACCCCTTATACAAGACAAGTCCTGGGAGCTCCCGGAATTAGCTCCCATTTCAGCAGCCACGATAGACAAAAGAATAGATTTTAGGATAAATATATATATATATATATATATATATATATAATGTAAAAAAGAAAAAATGGCCAAATCCAATGTAGTTTTTGGTAAACAACTGATCAGTAATCTTCACTGATAAAAGCTGGTGCTTTATTCCTTGCTTGATTTTGTCTAGACTTTTTTCCCACTACTAGAAGGATGCTTCCACCACTGGCTGTTATCCTTGCTGAACTCAAGAACCCTCTCTGCTCGATGTGTATGTATTTATGGTGGGACTTCTTTTTCCTAACTTGAACTATGCATGTAATCTAACCTAGCCATCCAGTGACGGAAGAACCTGAATATGGGAATTCATCCCAAAGATCTTGGATACCTGTCTTGGGATAGGACAAAATGGCCTCTGAAGGGGTCTATATTGACTATGTGTGGATCCTGGATAAACTTATTATTCTTATTTGCACCTGTAGGATAATTCTAGAGCATTCACATGATGTTGTCCACTTTTCTTCTTGACATAGCTTTTCTTTACAGAATTTATACTCGAGATTCATTGCACTTCACGATGAGAGCAATTGTGATTGTAAATCGACTTCGGCCAGGATTGTTGCTCCTGTTAATGTGTATTCAGTCCCTCCTTTCTCCATCATCACCATACACCAATAATTGATGAGATCCAGTGAGATAAGTGGATTTGAAATTTTTTCAGGAGAGGACAAAATCAATCTTGAGTTTTTCTAACCTGGGCAAGTGGGTGCTCTAACCACTGAGTAATTGAATAAAAGACTTTTCCCTGTGGTCATGTGTTAAAGGAAGGCTGCATCTGCTTTTGCATTTTGTGCACAGGCTGATCCTTCAAGTGTGCCACAAGCACACTCCTTGGACCAAGCTCTGTACGGGAAACAGGCAGACAAATGTATAGTTAT
The DNA here is from genome assembly GCF_965638725.1 of Aptenodytes patagonicus. NCBI lineage: Eukaryota > Metazoa > Chordata > Aves > Sphenisciformes > Spheniscidae > Aptenodytes > Aptenodytes patagonicus. Next base: position 41,422,980 of record NC_134950.1, read on the forward strand.
GACATTGATACTGAACCGCTCAACCCTGTCAGGATTGAGGTGTCTTCTGGGAGTGCACAAAAGCAGAACCTCAGTTGCCTTGGAAACTTCTCCAGCTGAAAACTGAGGAGATTAAGGCAGTTCTGGGCAGCCACTGAGCTGAGCTTTCAGGATTGCCGTTTTAGAATCAGATGCCTAAACTCCTCCTAACTTCTCTCTTTAACCACTGTTTGCGGAGCTGGCCTATATTTGAATAATCAAAATGTCAAGCCACACAAACATCTTACAGAAGGCTAAATCTATTGCTTCAAAACGGTAAATTAAATCACCCCATTTGAAATATGATTTTAAATAATATCAAGTTAGTTTGACGAGAACCATCCTGATTGTCATTAATTCTATCGCCTTCTTTTAATTCCTTATTACTCAAGCACCCTATCAGCCATTCCATTATTTTGCCTGGGATCGAAGGCAAGCTGACAGGCCTATAATTACTTGGGTCACTGCATTTACCTTTTTTAAATATTGGCACAACATTAGCTTTCTTGTAGTCCTCTGGAACATCCCCAATACTCCATGGCTTGTTAAAAATCAAAATTAATGGTCTGCAGTGCTCCTTGACTATCGATCTTAAAAGCTTGGATGCAAATTGCCCAGACCCACTAATTTTAATGTATCTAACTTTAGTATCTGTTTAACACATTCCCGTAGTTACTGCTAGAATGGAAAGCATTTCATCATCATTCTGTCCTGAATCATCTGGCTTTTCCCCAAATACCGAACAGAAGTATTGATTGAACACTTCTGCCTTTTCTGCATTATTATTGAGAATTCTACCAGCTAATAAATGGATTAATACCACATCTAGGATAGCCTTTATACCTGAAATCCTGTAAAATTTCCTTTTGTTCTGTTTATGCATTCCTACTCGTATCATTTTGTTTCCCTACTGAATTTTCTACTATTTTTGCCTTGAACTTCTGGCACTTGCTATATGCTCCCTTTCTCATTTTCCTGTTTACACGTTTATTCCCCTGGTTTAGGGACTCATAGCAGTTCTCTGCTTTATGAA